>NC_090346.1:21613778-22332278 GCF_035084215.1 Heptranchias perlo | reverse complement strand
CCAGTGAATAACTCAGAAGGTGTCGTACCGGTGATGGTTTATGGGATCGTACCATAACTCAAGAGAAATACAACTGATTTCTGATTCATGGTGCCAGGATCTTGTAACACCTTCTTTCGGGAAGTTTTGATGTAAAACCCTCTCCATAGTAAGGCCTATTAGAGACCAAAAAGGTAACCTATGTGTGGAGGTGGAAGATGTGGGTATGGTTCTTAATGAATACTTTACATCTGTCTTCACCAAAGAGGGGGATGATGCAGACATTGTAGTTAAGGAGGAGTGTGAAATATTGGATGGGATAAACATAGTGAGGGAGGAAATATTAAGGGGATTACCATCTTTGAAAGTAGAGAAATCACCAGGCCCGGATGAAATGTATCCCAGGCTGTTAAGAGAAACAAGGGAGGAAATAGCAGAGGCTCTGATCATCATTTTCCAATCCTCTCTGGCTACAGGGATAAACCGGGTAATTACAGGCCAGTCAGACTAACCTCGATGGTGGGCAAATTATTGGAAACAATTCTGAGAGACAGTACTAATCATCATTTAGAAAGGCACAGATTAATCAAGGACAATCAGCATGGATTTGTTAAGGGAAGGTCATGTCTGACTAACTTGATTGAATTTTTTAAGGAGGGTTGATGAGGGTAACGGGTTTGATGTAGTCTACATGGATTTTAGGAAGGCTTTTGACAAGGTCCCACATGGCAGACTGATCAGAAAAGTAAAAGCCCACGGGATCCAAGGGAAAGTAGCAAGTTGGATCCAGAATTGGCTCAGTGGCGGGAAGTAAAGGGTAATGGTCGACGGGTGTTTTTGTGACTGGAAGGCTGTTTCCAGTGGGGTTCTGCAGGGCTCAGTCCTAGGTCCCTTGCTTTTTGTGGTATATATTAATGATTTAGACTTAAATGTAGGGGACATGATTTAGAAGTTTGCAGATGATACAAAAATTGGCCGTGTAGTTGACAGTGAGGAGGAAAATTGCAGACTGCAGGAAGATATCAATAGACTGGTCAGTTGGATAGAAAAGTGGCAAATGGAGTTCAATCCAGAGAAGTGTGAGGTAATGCATTTGGGGAGGGCAAACAAGCCAAGTGAATACACAATAAATGGTAGGATACTGAGAGATGTAGAGGAACAGAGGGGCTTTGGAGTGCATGTCCACAGATCCCTGAAGGTAGCAGGACAGGTATATAAGTGGTTAAGAAGGCATACGGGATACTTTCCTTTATTAGCCAAGGCATAGAATATAAAAGGAGGGAGGTTATGCCAGAACTGTATAAAACACTGGTTAGGCCACGGCTTGAGTACTGCGTACAGTTCTGGTCACCACACTACAGGAAAGATATGCATGCACAAGAGAGGGTACAGAGGAGATTTATGAGGATATTGCCAGGACTGGAGAATTTTAGCTATGAGGAAAGATTGGATAGGCTAGGGTTCTTTTCTTTGGAACAGAGGAGGCTGAGGGGAGATTTAATTGAGGTTTATAAAATTATGAGGGGCCTAGCTGAGTGGATAGGAAGGACCTATTTCCCTTAGCAGTGGGGTCAATAACCAGGGGGCATAGATTTAAAGTAGTTGGTAGAAGGATTAGAGGGGAGCTGAGGAATTTTTTTTTTCACCTAGAGGGTGGTGGGGGTCTGGAACTCACTGCCAGGAAGGGTGGTAGAGGCAGAAACCCTCATTGCATTTAAAAGGTGCTTGGATGTGCACTTGAAGTGCTATAACATACAAGGCTACGGACCAAGAGCTGGAAAGTGGGATTAGGCTGGTTGGCTCTTTTTCGGCCGGCACAGACATGATGGGCCAAATGGCCTCCTTCTGTGCCGTAAATTTCAATGATTCTATGATTCAATCCCCCCATTTGACTGCAGGTATCTGGCTACAGCAGTAATATGAGACACGCATTCTAATTCAAAAATTGAGAAAAATCATATGACTGAAAAGGTGGTCCATTGTCAGAGACCAACTCTACAAGAAGTCCGTATAGGATAAACAAATACTGTTGCCATTGAACCTGTTGATGAGATCAGAACTACTTGGAGCCATTTAGAATGAGAATCCAAAGTAAGTAAATCTGTCCGCATCTTCAGCTCGGCAGAATCAACATGAATACCACTGTGGTTTAGTTGTCCATTGCCAAGTACTAGTTTCTACAGGGTTTACAGGTAAGTTGATCTGACAGGCTTGACACTCATGAACAGCATCTTCTATGTTGCTATCTAGGGAAGGCCACCATAGATGCATTCTAACTAATCCTTTCATTCTTACAATACCAGGATGACCACCAGGTAATTTCTGGATCGTGCGGTTTCAGAACTTAGGTGGAATATGAACAACAAGTCCATGAAGCAAACACCCATCTTCGATCAACATTTCATCTCAATGTCTACTGCATAATCGTAGTTCTGCTGGGAAAACTCCATCATCAGGCCAGCCATTTACCACATTGTACATAACACGGGATAGTACATGGTCGTGTGCTGTAGCATTATGTATTATGGGAAGTGAATTTGGCTGTTCAGTAAACAAGTTCTTGATGGTCAAATTTAGCAATACATGAACCTGATATGGGTAGGCAGGACAAATAATCTGCATTGGCATTTGATTTTGATGGTTTAAATTTGAAGTCATACTGTTAAGCTGATAATTGAATGGCCCATCGTTGTATTCTCATCAAAGCAAAAACAGGTCTTCCTCGGTTCTCAGAGAATATGAAAGCTAAAGGCCCATGTTCAGTATACAGAACAAAACGATCCCCGAATAGGTATGTATGAAAATTCTTCACTCCAAATATTATTGCAAGGGCTTCACGCTCGTTCAGTTAATAATTGGTCTCGGAGGAAGTTGGGGAACAGAAGGCAAACACTATTGGTCATTCGGAGTTGTCAGAATATTGGTGAGAAATCACAGCTCCTACACCCATTGAGACACATCAACTGATAAAATCAGTGGCAAATCATATGGGCCCAATAATGGTGCACTTGCTATTAAAGTGTTCAGCCATTCAAAACTACTCTGACAGTTCTTTGACCACTCCCACTTTATGTTCTTACTAAGGAGTCCACTCAACGGGCATGTGACCATCGATATGTACCACAATATGTGCCACGTAATAGACTTGTGAGCAAAATTAAAGCCCATGGGATTAAAGGGGAAGTGGATACAAAATTGGCTAGGGGACAGAAAGCAGTACATTTTTTTCAAATTGGAGGGAAGTATACAGCGGTGTTCCCCAAGGGTCAGTATTAGGACCACTGCACTTTTTGACATATATTAATGACTTGGACTTGGGTATAGAGGGTATAATTTCAAAGTTTTCAGATGACACGAAACTCGGAAATGTAGCAAACAATGAGGAGGATAGCAACAGACTTAAGAAGGACACAGACAGACTGGTGAAATGGGCAGACACATGGCAGATGAAATTTAACGCAGAGAAGTGTGAAGTGATACATTTTGGAAGGAAGAATGAGGCAATATAAACTAAATGGTACAATTTTAAAGGGAGTGCAGGAACAGAGAGACCTGGGGATGCACATCCACAAATCTTTGAAGGTGGCAGGACAATTGAGAAGGCTGTTAAAAATCATATGTGATCCTAGGCTTTATCAATAGAGGCATGGAGTATAAAAGCCCTAAGTTAGGCCTCAGCTGAAGTATTGTATAAGACCTGGTTTTCCTGAACACAGCTCGCCCACACCGGCAGCGTTCAGGGCAACCCAATTTTTCACTGGAGGCCTCAAACAGGCATTAGGCCCCTTATTTGCATATGCAAATCTAATGCCAATTTCAGGCACAGGTCCAGGATGCCCTTTTTTTTATCTGTACCAATATGTTGGGTGGCGCACTACCCGCTCGCTTTGAACATGTGCTTCCTGCCCACCATATTTGAAGTTTAGGCATCCATTTAGTACCTGAAAAACAGGCGCAATGCCATTGAATTTTTAGACCTAAGTCTTTCTACATACTCACTCCAGCTAGACCCCATACAGTACTCTTAAATTCTTCCAACAAATGTAGACATGGTAAAAAAAATTCAGTGACAAAGTAGACCATTACCGAAGTAGCAAAGTTGTCCAATATTCAATTTTTTTAACAATGCTTTGTCCTTTATGCTCGTGGCCATTGTTATGTCCAAATAAACAATCAAATAGTTATGGTAATAACTAACTACTTTTATTTCCACAGCCTCTGGAACATTCCATCAAAGAATAACAAAGTAATACAAGAGAGATCTTGCAGTGCAATTGCTACAATGTGCTTACTCCCATCAGGGGACCATCTACTGTTCAGTTAACAATATGCAAGGAGGTGAATATTATTTTACAATTACACTGTACTCCAAAATCTATATATGTTTTTACTTCATCCCACCTCCCCCTCCTTTCCTCATTTCCTGATGACACTGATTCAGGCTGGCGTATGATTCCATGTACTCTCTCAGCCCTCTAGTACCTCACTCAAATGGCTATTCTTTAATGTGAGCTTAGACCATGAGTATTGGCAGGTTATTTGATCATGGGTAGGAAGGTATCACAGTCAAGTCCAATCCTATCCTCACCCGGTGTCTACAAAAATACACAATTTTCAATTATGTTCACTGAATGGTGATCCAGAACAAAAACCATGATTAATCTTTTTGTCACTCTCCAGTCTAGGAACACTGAGACCAATTGTGACACCACAGTGCTTCTCTAGCTGGAATTAGACTCCAGTGTCTAGGCTTTCCACCCCTCCCTCTGCTGAATTTTCAGTGGTTCTGGGAGGATGGGGCAAAAAGGTGCTTGGGTATGTATTCCACTGCATCTCCCTCTCTGTATGCCTTTTCTCCCCATTTCCCGGGGGATCAGTCCAAATGCAAAATATGTCCATCCTTATGTAAAAAGTATGTAAATGAGGGAAATATGGCTTCCACCATGTTTTCCACCATTTGTGCTGTTTGAACACTGGATTCAAGGGCGGTGGAATGGTTGGCAGAAAGAGAAGGACAAATTTTCCTGACAGGCAGGGCCTGTGCAAGTGCTCATAAAGCATGACCTTACACAAGCCAAAGGAGGGGATACAATTTTTTTTAAACCACCTGTTTTGCAGGCAGCATAGAGGCTACCTGAATCCCCATAGGCCCCTAAGGGTTGCTGTGTCAGAACTCTGCACTCTTTTCTGTGGGATGCCCCGGGTGGAGGTGGCAGAGCCCAATTCCAGTATGCTAATAACCCCATAGCTGGAAAGCCACCCAGCGTCAGAGAGGCACCTCTGGCCTTTCTGGAGATGTGCCCTACTGACAGTGGGGGTTGTGGAAAGCCAAGGCCAATAGATGAATTGGTGCCTTTCTGGCCTGAATGGTACAATACTAGACCATACAAAAGTCCTAGAGTATCTAAATTTAACAAATATTAGCTCTTCTAGTTCACAAATTTCTCTGAAAACAGTGAAAACTCTTATTAATCCATAATATAAGAGATGTCAAAATATTGCTGTTATTTCAATATATAAATGGCTGCTATATATTTTAATGAATAAGTGAATTAATCATATAATTAATTTATGAAAATTACAGTTCATAGATTGTATACTTTGGAAACTGAAAAAAAATAATTGATCAGAGAATTACAGCAATATACAGATATTTATAAAGTTCATTTGTGATGCGGTTCATTAAACTGACCACCAGTATATTAGCTCCACAGTGATTAACACATTATAGGTTTGCTGTAGTCTAAAATTGTAATTATTAGGACATTAAAAATACTTTGTTAGCAAACAAATTGCAGGTGGTATTATTTATTGTTGGATGATAATGATCCAAACTCATAAGCATCACATCTGTTGGCCTTTATTTTCCTTTGAGTTGCAAAGATATGAAATAGATCCCTGAGGCCTCATCTATATACATCCCATCTCTGGAGAATGCAATACTCTGTGCTCAGGAGCGCAATTAAAAACAGAACATCTGATGAGGGAACCAAAGCCAATGCTTTGATTGCTGATCCCACTCATAAACAACTTCTGAGGTTAGGAAGTTTATCATTTAATTCTGGGGTCATCAATTGCCATCCACCTTCATACTTTGTCAACCATTTCTCAACAGCAGGCTGTCTAACAATCCCCGCCAGGCCTGCAGTAATGTTTCTGCATCACCAGCACCCTCAGGTAAGTGGTTAAAGAGGGGAGTCCAGGTGCCAGCTGCCTCACAAGAATCCAATTTTGCAGAGGGGGCCTCAAACAGGCATTAGGCCCCTTTTTGCATATGCAAAGTGCCTAACAACTGTTTCAGGCCTGGGCACTCCAATTTTACGGCCTTTACCAATATGGCGGACGACGCATTTACTTCGTGCCTGCCTTATTGGAGGCTTAAGAAGCCAGTTAGCATGGCTGAATTTCTAGGCCATTAAGTTCAAGTTGGCTGCAATATCCTTACAACATTTACATTACAGTTTTGGACTTGGGAATCGGAAGTACAATTTCAAAATTTGCGGACGACACCAAATTGGGAGGTGTAGTTAATACAAAGGAAGAATGCAACAAAATACAAGATGACATTAATAAACTTGTAGAATGGGCATGTAATTGGCAAATGAATTTCAATATAGAGAAGTGTGAGGTGGTGCATTTTGGTAGGAAGAATAAGGAGACCACATGCTGCTTGGATAATAAGAGTCTAAATGGGGTAGAGGAGCAAAGGGATTTCGGGGTACACATGCACAAATCACTAAAAGTAGTGACGCAGGTTAATAAGGCCATAAAACGGTAAACCAAGCACTGGGGTTCATTTCTAGAGGGATAGAATTGAAAAGCGGAGAAGTTATGTTAAACTTGTATAGAACCTTGGTTAGACCTACACTTGGGAGTACTGTGCACAGTTCTGGTCTCCATATTTATAAAAAGGATATAGAGGCATTGGAGAAGATACAAAAAAGATTCACTAGGATAACACCAGTACTGAGAGGATAAACTTACTTATCAGGAAAGGCTGAACCGGCTGGGGGCTCTTTTCTTTAGAAAAGAGAAGGCTGAGGGGTGACCTGATAGAGGTCTTTAAGATAATGACAGGGTTTGATAGGGTAGACGTAGAAAAAAGGTTTCCATTTGTGGGAGAGACCAAAACTAGAGGTCATAAATATAAGATAGTCATTAATAAATCCTGTAGGGAATTTAGGAGAAACTTCTTTATCCAAAGAGTGGTGAGAATGTGGAACATGCTACCACATGGAGTAGTTGAGGCAAATAGCATAGATGCATTCAAGGGGAAGCTACACAAGCGCACAAGGAAGAAAGAAATAGAAGGGTATGCTGATAGGGTTAGATGAAGAGGGGTGGGAGGAGGCTTATGTGGAGCATAAACGCTGACATAGACCAGTAGGCCGAATGGCCTGTTTCTGTGTTGTAGACTCGATGTAACATATGTCAAACACAATAGAGACTAGGATTGATGGATGAACCTGAAATCTGACATCCAAATTGGAGGAAAATATAGATATTTGTCATAATCTAGATTTGGGGCAATCAAACTTTTTTTGAATGCAATTGACCCTTTAATAAAATGGCAGAACAATTTTACACAGGAAGTAAAGGTTTCTCTCTGTCTGCTCACCACCTCTTTCTGTGACCTAACAAAGGTTTCTGTTCATCAAAGAGAGTCACGGTAATAAAAATATTCATTATATGCTGGTTCAGTGCTTGTAGCCTGGAAACTACTATGAGCAATGTTAATGGATAGATGTTGAACGTGCTCATATCAAACTCCTCTATCTGCTATTTTAACAGAAGGTTAAAGCCTTTGATAAGATAGCAGCGAAATTTGATAAAAGAAAAAGAAAGACTTGCATTTATATAGCGCCTTTCACAACCTCAAGATGTCCCAAAGCACTTCATAGCCAATGAAATACCTTTGAAGTATAGTCACTGTTGTAATGTAGGAAATGAGCACCTTAAGCATTTGTAAAGTAGTATCGCTCACGGTAATTTCCAGGCTAATGTGTCTGTTTTAAGTGACCACGGCACAGGCTTATTTTTACTTTACATGCAATTTTTAAATTTGTTTTCCACAATCAACTGAACAAAGGAAAGAATGGATGGTATCCACTAAATCTCAGGCAGTCTATAGGATACGTAGTTTAAATGTTAGCTTGGCTCAGTAGATAACATTTTTGCCTGAGTCAGAAGGTTGTGCATTCAAGCTCCACTCCAGGATTTGAGCACATAATCTAGCTTGACACTTCAGTACAGTACTGAGAGTGTTGTATTGTAAGAGGTGCCATCTTTCGAATGATAGGTTAAACAGGGGGCCCCATTTGCCAGTTCTACTGGTTCAAGTGGATGTTAAAGGTCCCATCATACTTTTTGAAGAGCAGAATGTTGTCTTGATCAACATTCTTTCCTCAGCCTACACCACAGAAAACATTAACTGGTCATTCATTTTTTAACTATTTGTGGGATCTTGCCTGCATAACAAAAGTGTCTGCACTTCAAGGTAATTCATTGCATGTGAAATATTTTGGAATATTTCTGAGATATTAATAAAGTGTTACATATAAATGCAAATTCTTTTTTATATACACACATATCTTTGCGTGTTCTTTAGCAATCTACTGATGCAGCTCTTTAATACTCCATTGGAAAAAAGAAAACAATCCCTGGCACTCTAGTGACAGTATGCATCAGAGCCGATGGTACTCTAGCAAATTACATTTTCTTTCTCATTGACCAGTCTCAGTATTCAAACTTCCCATTCCGAATTGAAGGACCAGAAATCTGTGGGAAGAGGGCACAGAGCGGCTGCTGGGAAAGATTACGCGGCCTTTGGCGGTCCACTGGCTTACAGGTAAGTGGCGGGGAGGGTATTATGGGAGGGTCTCGTGGAAGGGAAGGGGGGAGCCCAGGGCAGGTGAGGCTGCAACATTCTTTGTGGGATCCAGAGGAGCAAAGGAAAGTTTTACACTTATCTTAGAGGGCTTCTTCTAGCTGCAGACCAGCTGCAGACTTGCTTTAGCCTGCTGGGAAAGCCACAGCGACTTCCTTGCTCAGGCCGCAGTTAAAATCCAGTCAGGGACCTATTGACATTATAGGACTCCTATTTGCATAAATTCATGAGGTCCCTACCTGCTTTAGGTAGGCGCCTTGTTCTTCTGCAGAACCCTGTAGGTTAAAATCAGGACTGGTAGGAAAGGGTCGAGATGCATGCAATCGGGCGGGCGGGTCGGGTTAAAATCGACCTACTATCAGACCAGACCCAATATCACCCTTAGTATAATGATAACTCTGCAAACCGTTTTAAAAATAGATCATTTTAGTCTAGACAACATAGTGACTATCTCAGCAACACAATGATAAAAATATTCTTGTGACACTCTCCTACCCGGCCTTGTTATAATTTGGATTCTCTCTCACTCTTTTGCGGTTTCCATACATGTTCCCTATGATCTGAAACTTACAGTTCAAAGCACGCTCTGAATGGACCTAACATGCCACAGGACTCACAGTTACCCTTTAACCACCAGATTACACATGGGTAGTCAAATGGGCCACCCGACATGCACTTCTATCCACTCTGATAGATGGAAAAACATCATGCTGTCAGACCTTATCATTCAGGCTGAAACTAAAACCTGGATTTAACTCAAGCGAGAATCAGGGGTGCAGGGGCTAAAGCGGGTGGCAACGTATCCGGTCCCCTGAAGTGTGAGGTCGGGGAGATTTTAACTCTTGGGTGCACGCCTCGACACCGACACCTGCCTGAAGCTGGTGGGAATGACGTCAACGCTGGCCAGCAGGAGGGGAAACTCATAGGGGTCAGGTCGCTACTGGGGACCCACAGAAATGGTCCCCGGCAAGGTAAGTGAGGTAGGGGGGAGAATCGGTAAAGTACGTAAATGGGGGAGGGGGAAAGTCTGTGGCTGGGGAAGCCCAAGGTATCCTTGTGGGGTCAGGAGGAGCACAAAAAATAAACTTACCTGGGCCTCCTGTAGATGTTACCTGCTGTTAGCTTTCACTGGCGGATCCGAGAATGTATGGTCCTTGGTCAGCCCACAGTTAAAATGGTGTGCGTATCCCTGTCATCGGGACACCTTCGCCATTTAAATAAGTCCTCTGCTCCTCTTTAGTGACTTTGAACAATGCAGTCTCAGTGTTGTGGTGGAGCAGCAGCCCAATTGGGGAGCCAAAAATGGAGTGGTGGGAGAGAAGGGAGTCCAATTATGAGGCAACAAGACATTCCAGGTCTTTAGAAAGAAAGAGTAAGTTGGAGATGAGGCAGAGAGAATGGAGGGATTGGGAGTACACTTTATGAGGGGGGGTCCAGACAGAAGTTTTAAAGGACTTTGTCAGAGAATAGGGACATATTGATGTTGTCAGTAAACATGGGACTGAGGAGGGGAAATTGGGTTGTTAGGAGCTGTGATGGGAGGGGATTGAGGGAGCAGAGGATGAGGTTCACGGATCAGATAAGTTTAGTGACAGCAGGGTGATAAGGAGGAGAAACTATGGGGGTAATTTTAACCTGTTTAACACCCAGCCCAATTTTACTTTTCATTTACTTCAATGGGTGGCTGATCCGATCCCGTCAGTTTCCTGCCAGGCAGGTTAGGTTAAAATTACCACCTATGGAATAAGAATGCTGGGCATTCAGATGGGATGGAGATGGGGTGGGGGTGAGGGTGGACGGAGGGGGTGAATGGTCAAAGACCGAGGCCTTCAGCAGGTAAGCTTTGAAGTGGCGAAATAGAGGAGCAGGCTGTTGCAAGGCCCACTCCCTCCATCAGGGCCATCCTGTTACTACCCCAACGATTACCACCAGGGAACACAGCAGATGGGAGAGAAAGGGGCAGGGAATTTGGGATCAGCCCCTTTTGCTGGTATTTGCACATGAGAAGCATTGAAGGAGCGGACAGTTGCTATCCCAATAGGGGCGGCAGGAGAGACATTCAGGTTGGGTGGTGAGATGGTAGTGGGCCTTACTGCCAAACTTTGCCTCTCTTTCTGCCTCATCCCACCAGATTTTGGGCAAGATTGCAGAGGAAAATCCAGCCATAGGTGTCCGTGGTGAGAATAGAGGGTGCAGTGGGACATAATTGGAAGAGATGGTTAATGGCGGAGAATAAGAGTTTGGAAATATTCCTGCTTTCTAGGACGATCGTGAGAAATTATAAGGACTTGGCTGTAGAAAGGGATTAATGGTAGAGCTTACAGTGATACATAATATGAAAAGCGCTTATGAGAAAGTTAAAAGCTCACTTCAGGAATTAACTGCATATAAATCACTTTAACTTCCCTTTCACATTTTATGGTAACACTGGAAGGTAAATGAAGTAGCGCTTCTGCCTCCAGAGGTGCCAGGACCCATCTGGCACCTCCAGAGCCAACAGTGCTACAGCAACAATGTAAACAGCCGTCACTAACAGCAGCAGTCATTGTGTTTAGGTGGCATGCAGTTCTCTGCTCCCTGGGCTATACCGTCCTTCCCTAGCCTTCAGGGAAATTCCAGTGGCTAGAAACAAAGTTACAATTTGTCATTTTCAAACACCCAAACTTGCGGATGAGCAATTGTGTGTTACCCCTGGTGCTGTGGAATCCATCCCTAATATAATGGTGCAAATTCCATAGCTTCAGGAGCCCCAGCACACTACAGAATCACTTCTACTTAAATATCATCACAATGCACAATATTATCTGAACCCTTTGATTGGTTTAAACCCATCCGAGTAATGTGATTTCTAGCTTCACCACAAAATATGGGTCCAATATGCATTCTGCAAGCACTCAATGCTTGTCACTGCACTTAAAAGGTAAGTTTCAACTCATACTGCAGGTGCAGCCTCCAGCATCTTCTTGCCTACAATGAGACCTATTGCATAACCAAGGACCCTGTCCATTTTCCATCCATTATCTCTAACAGCCTCCTGGGCCACTCGCGCCCTGATTTACAAGCTGTCATGGCCAGGTGTAATACTCAGTAGAACTAATCAGTGTTAATTAGCCCCTGTTGGATCCATTTAATCATTTACTTTGTAGAACCCTTGTATTTGGCTGTGTTTTTAAGAACAGGTGGTACTGTGAATGTTCAGTCACACTATTACGTCCTGCGTTCTTGCAACAAAACATTTCACGTTTGAGATTCCCTTTAATTTCCTGAACTATTTCTTCAAATGCTTTTTATTGTTTACCGAAGCAGTTTTTTAAAAAAAACGGGCCACTTCCTCTCTGTGCTAAAACTGTAGCTATGTTTTATACACCATTCAAGTTTAATACTGAGCACCTTTTGACAACTTGCTTATAAAAAAAACTCTTCAGGCTCTTTACAGAGGTGGTTAGTCAGCAATTCTGGGTCATGTGTGCCCATTTCTGTTCAATTGGTACCAACCATAAGCTCACAGCAGCAGATGCACATCAGAATGCAGAAAGCCAATGCTTCTTTGCATTTCTTTCAGCACCTTAATTCTAGGGGATGCAAAAGTTGTATTTGTTTAAAGGCTAATTTTGTTTTCCAAAATTGGTGTAGCTACAAAACATGAGGTGCACTCAATTTACATATGTAAGTAGGAACAACGTCACCTGTGGGAACATTTATTTTTGTTCCTTGGTCTGTAAGGAATGCTGTTGTTTTTGTGATTCACCAATTAGCTTTTTAAATGTTGAAGACAAGGGAATCTTGCATTAATGAAGATTGTGAATTTGGTTCTAAGAGGAACTTGCTCTAGATTTAAAAATCTCACCAAATGGACAACTTACTATACAAATGCTGACCATTATTGGTTCCCTTGTTAAAATGTGACACTTAAAAGGGCAGAATCTTGAATCTTGAATCTGCAGTCTAGATTTTATAATCAGCATTATTTTAACACAGGTGCTAATTTTAAATGGATTAAGGTATGTGTTAAAATAACATTCAGAAAATCTAGGCCTATATTTCACGTTTTATTGCCAAATGAATTAAAGTGGAGCATGAGCCTTGAAAGAGTAAACATTTTACAATCCTCTTAATTCAGAGATGCTTAGTTCAAATTTTCCGATAATTAAAAACTTTTTAGCACTAAATACCCACTTTGCCGTGTTATTTACTTAACTCAAATTATTGGATAGTTCAGTTTTTTTAAGAACAGTAAATGACTTCAAATTATGAAGAGTAGACTCTATTCTGAGAATCTAGAATTGACTGGAACCATCCGTTGGATAGTTCACTAAGCAGCTCTCCTGAGTGGGTAAAGGTACCATCCAATCGAACATTGAAATATACAGACCAGAATGCCACAGGCTTTCCTCCCAGTCTGTGCTGAGCAAGCTGATTTCGACCAGGGCACCTGTAAGGGTGCAACGATTGGCCTCAGTTGGTAGCACTGTGCTGAATCAGGGGCTCCCGGACTTGAGCACATGGTCTATTTTGACACTTCAGTGAGTACTGATGGAGTGCAGCATTTTTGGAGTTGTTGCCGTTCTGATGCATTGTTAATCTAAAGCTCATCTGCCTGTTCAGATGGACGGAAAACATCCCATGGCACTATTCAAAGAGGAGCAGGGAGTTCTCCCAGTGTTCTGGCCAACATTCCTTTCTCAACCAACACAACCAAAAACAGATTAAGTGGTCATCCATCTCAGCGTTGTTTATGGTATGTTTGCACTAATTGGTTGCCATGTTTACCTGCGTAACAGTAACTACACTTCAAAAGTTAGTAATTCTATCTGAAGTGCTTTGGGACATCATGAGGATGTGAAAGGCTCTGTATAAATGAATTTCTTTCTTTCCCAGTCCCCTTCGACTAGGGAGGGAAAAAATAGCCAGGGTTCCTACCCCTGATTGCCATCCAGTGACTTCTTCTGGAAGGTGCCCATGTGCGGATCTGAATTGAGGACAAGATCCGGCTCAATAATGATGTCCTCCACAGTTGAACAGCTTGCCAATACTCACTGTGTAGACTCACACATGAAGAATAACCTTGGAGCTCACACCATGGAACCTTGAAGCCTTCAGAAAAGGATGCAAAAACCACGAGAAAACTTCACCCTGAAATTGGTCCCCCAATGTCCATTTCGTGCCCAAAAAATATGTGCGACAGTGACCAATTTCCCCCCCATTCTTTCCCAAGAGCTCAAAACACTATGAATAAACCCTGTTGATGCGGTTTAGCTTGGGTTTATGCCGATCTTCCACTTAAGTTATGCGGGCCAATCAGGAGAACCTTGAAGGAAATTCCGAGTGTGAATTTATTACTCTTCAGTGATGGAATCCCCTTCAAGATGATTCTTGGAACACAGGAAAGAACCATTTGGTTTATTAAATTGTATTGCACATTATCTTCTCATTAAGCGTGTGCAGTTATTTCCATGCTTCAACGTGACTTTTAATTTAAGAATTCCAGTTGAAGCACAAAAGGAATGATTGCCTGGTTAATTTGAGGTCAGTAAACTTAACGTGACATAAAGTTGAATAGTTAACAAAGTGTATCTGTATCTTTCCACATACTGGCAAATTTAATAAAAAGTTCATAATTCATTGCATCTAAACAACCTCCCCACCTTAAAACACTAACTATAGATCTTTTTTTTTCCTTCGATATCACTGGACTTATTAGAGGCAAATGGGAAGAGTATGTTGTTTCAAGTTTCAGATCTACCTGAGAAATTATTGCAGATAAAATGGTGCTGGTCACTCCCATAAGCGGTCTGAGTGTCTTATATTGAGGAGTATGCATGTACTGCCCAATGTGATAGTGTTGCCCAGAGGTGTAACAATAGGACACTCTGATGACCATGACAGGATATCATAGCCTAGAATTCGGGCACGGTCTGGGTGCAACAGTAGCTACAGGCGCATAAAGAGGCCGGTGCTTGGACAATGGGAAATAGGTTCGCCGGCCTAATTTGTAAATTACCAGTGAGCTGTGGACACCAGGCATTGCTCCTGGGGCAGCTCACGGTCATGGCGGGGGAGCAAGTTCGGCCGACTAGAATGCCTGCCAAAGACAGCAGGTAGGTCCGGGAGGGAGAGTTGCAATTAGGAGGGGAAAGAGCACGGGTTGGCAGTGGTCCACAGTTCTAATCTGGAACCAGGAGGAGCAGTCCTGCTCCTCCTGCCTCCACTTTCAGTTAAGTATAAAATGTTGCAATTATCTTTTTAGTGGTAGCCTCCAACAGTCCCTTTAAGGAACGTTGATTTGACTGCTGTTCACCTGAAAAACTGACTGCAGCATGTTGTGGTCAGTCGTGATCCAATTTGCCAAATGGGCCTGAAACAGGTGTTAGACCCATGATTTGTATTGGCAGTGGGCCTAATGTCTGTTTCAGGCAGGAAACCTGGACAACTACAGGGCGTCCTAACCAATACGACAGTGGGGCACTTCCGGCGTGTACTAAGCACCTGCCATATTGGTCCCTTCACCCAAATTCAAACGCTGCGCAATCAAATTTCTAGGCCCATGTCTTTTGCGAATGTCTTATGTGGAGTAGGAAGACTGAGAAGTGCTTTAATGAGATGAGTCTGATGTGAATCGTCAAGCTGCTTTATTTTACAGACAGCAAGGGAACATACAGAGTAACAGTCAAAGCAAATGCCCTTTTCCTCACTCAATTGTTCTCTCCTTGAAAATTATAAAAAAAACAATAACCCACGCATCCTCTCCCTTTCATAGAATCATAGAATGGTTACAGCACAGAAGGAGGTCATTTGGCCCATCAAGCCCATGCTGGCTCTTTGTCAGAGCAATCCAGTTAGTTGCATTCCCCTGCTTTTTCCCTGTGGCCCTGCAAATTTTTTTCCTTCAAGTATTTACCCATTGAAAGCCACAATTCAATCTGCCTCCACCACCCTTTCAGGCAGTGCATTCTAGATCATAACTACTCGCTGCATAAAAAAGTTTTTCTTCATGTCGCCTTTGGTTCTTTTGCCAATCGCCTTAAATCAGTGTCTTCTGGTTATTGACCCTTCCGCCAATGGGAACAGTTTTTCTTTATTTACTTTATCTAAACCCTTCATGATTTTGAACACTTCTATCAAATCTCCTCTTAACCTTCTCTGCTCTAAGGAGAACAACCCCAGCTTCTCCAGTCTATCCATGTAACTGAAGTCCCTCATCCCTGGAACCATTCTAGTAAATCTTTTCTGCACCCTCTCTAAGGCCTTCACATCCTTCCTAAAGTGTGGTGCCCAGAATTGGATGCAGTATTCCAGCTGTAGCCAAACCAGTGTTTTATAAAGGTTCAACACAACTTCCTTGCTTTTGTACTCTATGCCTCTATTTATAAAACCCAGGATCCCATATGCTTTTTTAACCGCTTTCTCAACCTGTCCTGTCATCTTCAAAGATTTGTGCACATATACCCCCAGGTCTCTCTGTTCCTCCACCCCCTTTAGAATTGTACCATTTATTTTATATTGCCTCTCCTAATTTTTCATGCCAAAATGTATCACTTTGCACTTCTCTGCATTAAATTTCATCTGCCATGTGTCCACTGGCAGCCTGTCTATGTTCTCTTGAAGTCTATTACTATCCTCCTCACTGTTTACTACACTTCAAAGTTTTGTGCCATCTGCAAATTTTGAAATTGTGCCCTGTACACCCAAGTCTAAGTCATTAATATGTATCAAAAAAAGCAGTGACCCTAGTACCGACCCCTGGGGAACACCACTGTATACCTTCCTCCAGTCCAAAAATCAACCGTTCCCCACTACTCTCTGTTTCCTGTCACTTAGCCCATTTCGTATCCATGCTGCCACTGCCCCTTTTATTCCATGGGTTTCAATTTTGCTGACAAGCCTATTATGTGGTACTTTATCAAATGCCTTTTGAAAGTCCATATACACAACATCAACTGCATTGCCCTCATCCACCATCTCTGTCACCTCATCAAAAAACTCAATCAAGTTAGTTGAACACGATTTGCCTTTAACAAATCCGTACTGGCTTTCCCTTATTAATCCACACTTGTCCAAGTGACTATTCATTTTGTCCAAGATTCTCATTTCAAAAAGTTTCCCTACCACCAAGGTTAAACTGACTGGCCTGTAGTTGCTGGGTTTATCCTTACACCCTTTTTTGAACAAAGGTGTAACATTTCATGGGCTGACTTACTTGTTTTTGGCATTACCTTTCTTCTAAATAACTTACAACTGCAAAATTTGACCTTCTGCATTTTAGCTTCCAAGTCTGGGTCCAGATCTGCACGTCACAGTTTCCTGTTTAAAACCTCACTGACTGTACAAGTGTCTCTGTTTTCCTTTTCTCTCTGTTTCCAGCAAGTGAAAGGGCTGTGTCTTCAATTCCTGCCCCCATCAGGGATTCACCAATAGGCTTGTCAACCAATCCAACTACCTCTCCTTCCTATATATTCTCAGTAGACAACCTCATGCTGGGCTCACATGAATAGACTTATCCACACCATAATAAGTGTGATTATTTTGTTAGGTTATTGGAGACAGGATAACAAATTGCTTAATGTCCCCAGCTATTGTAGACATCAATAAGGATAGTTAGCTCATTAAAACATCAACTCTTCCACCCCCCCCCAACTCAATGGCTTTTTAAATATGTGAGAGCTCACTTTGTTTTACAACACAACACTTAAACGTAACCTATTCCCAAATCCTTAACATAAAGTAAAAAAAGATTAAAACTCCTGAAACATGACAGTATCATACGATAAATTGCCTGTCACTTGTGCCTCAGAAATGTTGGGTGTAAGGATCGTCTGTGTGTCTCTGGTGTTGTGTCATTATAGCTTGTGGATGGCGGATTTAAGTTTTAAATCCCCCAAAAGATGTATCCCAGGCTGTTAAAAGTAGCCAGGGAGGAAATAGTGGACGTTTTAACAATCATTTTCCAAACTTCACTGGATATAGGCATAGTGCCGGAGGATTGGAGGACTGCTAACGTTGTACTGTTGTTTAAAAGGCGAGTGAAGGATAGACCAAGTAAGTACAGGCCAGTCAGCCTAACCTCGGTGGTGGGCAAATCAAGGACAGTCAGCACGGATTTGTTAAGGGGAGGTCGTGTCTGACTAAGTTGATTGAATTTTTCGAGGAGATGACAAGGAGGATCGATGAGGGTAGTGTAATTGATGTAGTCTATATGGATTTTAGCAAGGCTTTTGACAAGGTCCCACATGGCAGATTGGTCAAAAAAGTAAAGGCCCATGGGATCCAAGGGAAAGTGGCAAATTAGATCCAAAATTGGCTCAGTGGCAGGAAGCAAAGGGTAATGGTCGATGGGTGTTTTTGAGATTGGAATGCTGTTTCCAGTGGGGTGCCGCAGGGCTCGGTACTAGGTCCTTTGCTTTTTGTGGTATACATTAACGATTTGGACTTAAACGTGGGGGGCATGATTAAGAAATTTGCGGATGACACAAAGATAGGTTGTGTGGTTGATAGTGAGGAGGAAAGCTGTAGACTGCAGGAAGATATCAATGGACTGGTCAGTTGGGCAGAAAAGTGGCAAATGGGGTTCAATCCAGAGAAGTGTGAAGTAATGCATTTGGGGAGAGCAAACAAGGCAAGGGAATACACAATAAATGGGAGGATACTGAAAGGTGTAGAGGAAGTGAGGGACCTTGGAGTACATTTTCACAGATCCCTGAAGGTAGCAGGACAGATAGATAAGGTGGTTAAGAAGGCATATGGAATGCTTTCCTTTATTAGCCGAGGCATAGAATATAAAAGCAGGGGTGTTATGCTGGAACTGTATAATACACTAGTTAGGCCACAGCTTGAGTCTGGTCACCACATTACAGGAAGGATGTAATTGCACTAGAGAGGGTGCAGAGGAGATTTATGAAGATGTTGCCAGGACTGGAGAATTTTAGCTATGATGACAGATTGGATAGGCTGGGGTTGTTTCCCTTGGAACAGAGGAAGCTGAGGGGTGATTTGATTGAGGTGTACAAAATTATGAGGGGCCTAGATAAAGTGGATAGGAAGGACCTATTTCCCTTAGCGGAGGGGTCAATAACCAGGGGCATAGATTTAAAGTGATTAGTAGAAGGATTAGAGCGGAAATGAGGAAAATTGTTTTCACCCAGAGGGCGGCGGGGGTCTGGAACTCACTGCCTGAGAGGGTGTTAGAGACAGAAACCCTCAACTCATTTAAAAAATACCTGGATGTGCACCTGATGAGCCGTGATCTGCAGGGCTAGGGACCAAATGCGGGAAAGTGGGATTAGGCTGGGTGGCTCATTTCTCAGCCGGCACGGACACGATGGGCCGAATGGCCTCCTTCTGTGCCATAAATTTTCTATGATTCTAAGAAGTTGAGTTGACTGTGGGACAATCGATTAAAGTCTCCAGCTCCGTAATTTGGAAACAAAAATATGCCCGTCTATGGCTGCTGGCCATGCTACATTGCAGCAGGTCTCTGAGACCATTCCCCAGCTACTCTCAGGAAAACTGGGGAGCCTACCAACATTATTTAAATTGCCCTGACCCTGGAAACTTGGTGAGGGATACTGGCATAGACTTGTGGTGGGTGGATGTTCTGACCTGCCAAAATCTAGGTCATCAACTGTAGGAAACAAAAAAGCTATTGTTGAGTATTAAAGTTGTGCTAATAGAAATCAGTAGATAGTCTTGAGTTTTGCTGGATAACCTTTTGGGGTCAAATTTTGTAGAACTTTGTCTCAGGAGATTAAATAAATGGGACATGAGAGGATATATAATACATCGGAAGGGTAGGAGCAGGCTCAATGGACCAAAGGTTCATTTCTTATTTCATGCTTTCTTATGTTCTTTTTTAAATGTTCATATGGTGACGCTCAATACCACATTGTACTAACATATACTCTTGCACGTGACAATTTGACATCACTTATAGAGGGAGATGGTGTAAATCTTACATGTGAATATAGAATCAGGCTCAGCTGCTTTAGAGGGCACTAAGCATGTCCTTAAGTCAAATGCCTCACACTAGCTTTACCCTAGTAAAAAGGGCTATTGAACGTCATTTTGTAAGCTTTTAGGAAAATTGATTAAGTCTGCAAGCAGGTGAAAATACAGCATCTGCCAACTAAATTATGACAACGGAGTGGAATTTGGCAACAATCAAGGGACAAACAAAAAGCCATTAAGGAAAATCCTCTTGCTTTTAATAAATCATGCTCGGGCAGGTGTGATATTGTATCAGGGGTTGAAGAGGCAGATGCAGGCTTAAATGCAGGATTCATGAGACCAAAAAGGGATCCAGGAAAGAGGTAGAAAAGCGCAGTCAATTATAACTACAGAAAACCTAATTAAGCCTCACTTTAATAAATATTTCTAGGACAGATCTGCAACTGTTCCTCTCAGATTTCAGTATCTGACCGTTATTAAACCTTTACTTTTTTTTCAGCTCACATGTTTCCTCAAATCGTTTAGTTTAAATTTTTAATATATGTTCTGAAGCAAAAGTTTTAATAAATTTATTGGGATGTGCAGTGGATATGCAATTGATAAATTTGACCAGAAATGTTCTGTAATGATTGGAGGGTGTATTATATTTTGTAAGATTACAAGCATTTCACCAGGCATGATGACATTGACATGATGATCTCCTAAATTGTGAAAGCCTATTTAATGCACTGTACCAGTAATTATTCCTCTAAGGTGAAAGGAATTGAAAGGATTCTGACTGTCATTTTTTCTTGCTCGACAATGCCCAATGATAGTATACATCTATTTCCATTCTATTTTTGTGACAAACAATTCTTATTAATATATTAGGCCTGATTTTCTTTTATGGGATTATACTTCCACTGCACCTGCACTAAGCCTTCCCAACAATGATTTTTCTATGAAAAGGTGTTTTCAGCCCCATAATTGGACTTCTCATTTATATTGAAATGGGGTTGTAATGACACA
Organism: Heptranchias perlo; assembly: GCF_035084215.1. NCBI lineage: Eukaryota > Metazoa > Chordata > Chondrichthyes > Hexanchiformes > Hexanchidae > Heptranchias > Heptranchias perlo. The sequence continues at coordinate 22,311,463 of NC_090346.1, read as the reverse complement.
AATGGCACACAGATGCACCATTCCCATCATTCCTGCTGCCACCAAGGGTTTTTGATGAGGTTGTACAAGTTGCAGAAGTCACAGCTTGCCAATACAAGAAAATGCAGTTTTTAAAAATAAATGTTACATCAATAAACTGGGGATTACAGCAGTTACCAGTGTGTAGAAATTGGAGAGTGTCTGTGATGCAGCTCTCACTTTTACAGATTAAAAGGTTACACACTCATGCTTTCCTATTATAGTTAAGTGAGCAGGGTAGATAATGCATGATCCTTTAGGGTTTGGGGAAATCATCCAGTGTTTTTTCATTTATAAGGGGAATCCTCTGTATTTCAAACCTATGTAAAAGCCAGGAAAGCATTATAAAACCAAGATACAATCATAAAGATTTTACTTAGAAAGGGTACTAGTATCTGAAAAATCTTTAACAACTAGATTGCATTGTCTGTGTAACAGCCAACCTCAGGAGGGTGGGTCCTTTAAAGGAAGGAAAGCCTCATCAGGATAGGAAGAAAATAAAAGCATTACACACATAGGGTTTGATAGGGTAGATGTAGAGAAAATGTTTCCATCAGTGGGGGAGTTCAAAACTAAAGGTCATAAATATAAAATAGTCGCTAATAAATCCAATAGGGAATTCAGGAGAAACTTCTTTGACCAAAGAGTGGTAATATGTGGAATGCATTACCACAAGGAGTGGTTGAGGCAAATACCAAAGATGCATTTAAGGGGAAGTTAGGTAAGCACATGAGGGAGAAAGGAATAGAAGGGTGTCCTGATAGGGTTAGATGAAGTAGGGAGGATGGAGGCTCGTGTGGAGCATAAACGCCGGCATAGATCAGTTGGGCTGAATGACCTGTTTCTATGCTGTAGTTTTGATGTAACTCGATGTAACATCAGCAATGCAAATTATTTTGGTTAATCAAAGATCATAATACTCGAAACAGATGACCACCCATTTGCTTAGAATAAAAATATGTGATTTTTAAAGAATAAGACCCAAGCAAACTTATCCTTTTTCACCAACGACCCCATCTAGCTGTCTTCTCACCATATCTCAGTCAGAAGCATAATAAAATGTCTTTTGAACTCATTTATACTACTTACTTTATTAGCCTTCCCAGGGGTCGAGGTGGGTAATGTTAGGGGGGTGGATGTAGGAAGTCTTGCGATGGCTAGGATATGTATAAGAAAATTAGTGTAAAGAACACCTGTAAGAACACAATGCAAAATAGCAAACCAGCTGGAAGTAACAGCTGTAGTTAAAATAGAACCCCAGATATCTGGGCTGAGTGTGTATTTGAAATAGATTCCTATTATGCAATAAAGATCATTAAAGCTCATGGGGAACTTCAAGGTGGTGATTCTGAATCCAATGGACCAATGACTACCTATGCAAAGCAAAGGCACCAAGTTTAATGGCACTTCTGCTTGGTTGAATGGGACTACCAAGCTTAAAGAAGGAAAAAAGGCATTTAAGACCATGAAGGAAAATGGCACAGAATTAGGACAGATTCAATACCAACAGGCATGCCTGGCATGTAAAAAAGATGTCAAGAATGGCAAAGAACAATTTTACCTTGAATATGGCAAGAGAAGTGAAGCAAATAATAAAACGTTTTTTACTTATATTAAGAGAAAAAGAAAAACGAGGGATGGAGCAGGGCCACTGAAAGTGGGATCGGGTGAGGGAATGACACATGTTACAAAAGTGCTAAATAAGTTTTTTGCTTCTGTTTTACCAAAGAGGAGACAAGTAACTTATTTGATCTGGAAAGGGTGCTAGTAGGTATTGCAGAGGTAAATTGTGACACTTTTCACATTACTACCAGCATAGTTGCCGAATAACTGTACAAACATAAGGTAAATATATCTCAACAACAACTTGCATTTATATAGCTCCTTTAAAGTAGCAAAACCTCCAAAGTTGCTTCATAAGATGCATCCGAGGATCCTTAAAGAACTAAGGGAGGAAATTGCAGGAATTCTGCCACAAATAGTCTAGAAATCATTGAATATTGAAGAACACTGGACAAAGGCCAATGTTACTCCTATTTTTTAAAAAGGTAGAAAAAGTGACCCAGGAAACTACGGACCAGTGAGTTTGATGTCCATTGTGGATAAAGTAATGGCAATTTTTATTAAAGATCAGATCATGGAGCATCTGGATAGAAATAAAAACATAAGAAATACCTAGTATGAAGTTGATGAAGGGGAGGCCTTGCCAATCTTATTTACTGGTTTTCTTTGAGAGTGTGAAAAAGGATCTTGATAAGGGTACGGCAGTGTATATAGTGTACTGGATTTCAGTAATGTCTTTGGCACAGTTCCTCTGGAAAGACTGGTACTGAAAATATAAAAAGTGGGAATCAGTAGAAATATTTTACAATGAATACGTGATTGGTTGACCAAAAGAAATCAGAGGGTAGTGGTACAGGAATTGTCATCAGCCTGGGAGAATGTTAGGATTCTAAAATTGTAGACCATGTCGAGCTGTTTCACCTTGTACAGAAGAATAGAACCAGAGGACACGGCATGAGCTTGAAAGGGGTAAATTCAAAATTAATCTTATCAGAAGCATTATTTTAGTGAGCGAGTAGTAAATCTATGGAACGGGCTCCCTAGGCAGACAGTGGAAGCCAATAGTGTTGATTCATTTTTGGATTACAGTATGTAAATAATTTGAGACATGACATATAGTAAGGGTAACATGCTTGGGAGGTACATGTGATCTTGGACCTATGGTTCCTGAAGCTGTCCACCACTGTGGTTTTCCTCACCTTATGTCTAGTCTGTTGTAGACTAATTGGATAGAGATCGATTGCCATAATTAGTCAACAACTCCATTATTGTTGACTACCAGGACGGTACAAGGCAAACTAGGTGGACCTTGGTCTTTTTTTCGTCCAGCAATTCCTACGTTCATTAAAGATCTCAAATTTGAGGAAGTGCAGGGAGTTCTTGTGGTGTCCTAGCCGACATCCTTTCCTCAATCAACATCACCAAAAACAGATAAGTTGGTCATTCATCTCATTGCTGTTTGTGGGGTATTATTCTATGCAAAATGCCTATGACATTTGCCTACATAATAAATGTCATGTACTTTAAAGTAAACCATTGGATGTTTTTGAGAAACATAAAAAGGTGCTAATTATATCAGACATCCACCTAAAAGACAATAGCCCAGAATTTTCATGCTGTTTTCCACTTAATTTCAGTGTATAACCAGGGCAAGGAAACTCTTTTACCAGCAAAATGGAAACCATTTATGCTGATTTTCCATTCCAAAATCAATCTCCTCCGATTTCCCTCATTCATTTTGGCCCATCCTGTGATCCATCCACCAGGTCCAGAATGAGCTTATTTAAATATATTATAATAAGGGCCAGTAGAACTGTAGCTCTAAGTATCAGCTGAACCAAGTGGAAGTGAGCAATTTGTGAGCCTGAAGGGTGTGGAGAGTTTCCGTAGTGATTTCTGCAGCTGGGAACAACTATACGTAATGATGTTTTGGGCATTTTGCCTACCCACATCTGAACTTGCTTCTCATTGCTTCCAATAATGTGAGACCACCAGAAGATTTTCACTCACCGACATTGAGGGCAGAGCAGTTATGGCATTCTTATGGGCATGCCTCTGTTTGCCATTATCATGGAAGAGGAAGAGGAGGAGCGGGGCAATATTAAGAAAAGGAAAGTCAGGCAGCATTTAAAGAGGATGGACGTCACCAGATCTGACACCCGCCCCCACCCCCCAACCCTCCCCCATAGAATAAAGAGCAACACAGGTCAACGATAGTGAGGAGATGTGTATAGGAAGAGCCAAAGATGGAAAAGGAGAGCTCTAGAATCTATTGTATGATGATCTGCAGCCAGAGTCATCTGCCCACACGATTCTCTCCATGGTTATGGAGGTGCTGACCACACTTGACTTTTATGCCACAGGACCATTTCAGACAGCCACGGGGGAACATAGAAACAGGAGCAGGCCATCCAGCCCCTCGAGCCTGTTACGGCATTCATTGAGATCATGGCTGATCTGTATCATAACTCCATTTACCTGCCTTGGCTCCATATCCCTTAATACCATTGGTTAGCAAAAATTTATTGATCTAAGATTTTAAATTATTAATTGAGCTAGCATCTATTGCTTTTTGTGGGAGAGAGTTCCACACTTCCACCACCCTTTGCGTGAAGAATTGTTTCCTAACTTCTCTCCTGAATGGCCTGGCTCTGAATTTAAGGGGAATCTCTGTATTATCGGCCAGGCTGCAGTACGGCATGCATTCACCAGACTGATGCACTTTACAGGGATTTGTCACCTTTGGCATCACAGCAAAGTAACAGCGAGATAAGCCCATCGAGTTTTACAGGTTTCCTGGCTTTCCCAAGATCCAGGGTACAATCAATGGTACATATATTGCTTTCAATCTCAGACACAAAACCCCCTCAACTTCCTCAGCAGGAATGGCTTCCACTCCCTTAGTGCACAGATTGTATGTGACAACATGCAAAGGATCCTACATGTCAACATGAGATATGCTGCAAGATGTTGCAATACAGTCACGCTTCAACATTTGGCCCTCCCTTACCTCTTCAGGGAAGAAATTCACATCATCAGATGGCTGGTGGGTGATAAAACCTACCCTCCACTATGATCCCACTGAGAGTGGCCCAAATAGCAACTGAGAAGCACTGTAAGGAGGCACATGCCTCAATAACATTGGTCCTTGAGAAAAGTATCAAGGTCTTAGAGCTTGTGCTGCCTAGACAAGTCAGAAAGGGCTCTGCAGCATGCTGAAGCTCGTGTTATGTAGAATTGTAGCCTGCTATGCTCTCACAACTTCACGGTAAAAAAAAAGGTCTGGACTTAGACATTGCTGGAGAGGTGGGCCTAGCTGCTTTGGAAACAGAAGTACATGGAGGAGAGCATGATGATGACCTGCATTCAGAGGACTCCTCAGTGACTGCTGCAAGGGGGGATCAAAACACATTTCTTCTGTTTAACACTGTTTAGCTTTGATACCAATGCCATACCTCCTTCTCTCCACTTTCAAACAATGGAATAATCCTTCACTTCAGTACCCGTCCTAGAACATAGGAACATAGGAACAGGAGTAGGCCATTTAGCCCCTCGTGCCTGCTCCGCCATTTGATAAGATCATGGCTGATCTGTAATCTAACTCCATATACCTGCCTTTGGCCCATATCCCTTAATACCTTTGGTTGCCAAAAAGCTATCTATCTCAGATTTAAATTTAGCAATTGAGCTAGTATCAATTGCCGTTTGCGGAAGGGAGTTCCAAACTTCTACCACCCTTTGTGTGTAGAAATGTTTTCTAATCTCGCTCGTGAATGGTCTGGCTCTAATTTTTAGACTGTGCCCCCTACTCCTAGAATCCCCAACCAGCGGAAATAGTTTCTCTAACATAACAACACATCAGCCCTCTTTGCCCTTACATGACCATACCAATAATCACCACCTCATTGAATAAGTCCACACAAAATAAATGCATCTCTTCCTGTGAGGCTGTGACCTCCATGAATAACAAAATACAGCATAAGTGCATATTCTACTTCATTGCAACAAAGTCCAAAGTAACCACAAGCCAAACTACTTTTTCCTATCTTAATGCTTCCCCTAGGTGCCTTACATGTGCCTTTCTTTCACCTATTCTAATGCTTCTTCTTGGTGCAATCTGAGGGCCAGTTGGCTCATGAGAGGTAGTTGTCTGTTCGTGTTCTACAAAAGTGTCATGGGACTGAGGTTATTTTTTTTTTATTTTTTTTTATTCGTTCACAGGATGTGGGCGTCGCTGGCAAGGCCGGCATTTATTGCCCATCCCTAATTGCCCTCGAGAAGGTGGTGGTGAGCCGCCTTCTTGAACCGCTGCAGTCCGTGTGGTGACGGTTCTCCCACAGTGCTGTTAGTTAGGGAGTTCCAGGATTTTGACCCAGCGACAATGAAAGAACGGCGATATATTTCCAAGTCGGGATGGTGTGTGACTTGGAGGGGAACGTGCAGGTGGTGTTGTTCCCATGCGCCTGCTGCCCTTGTCCTTCTAGGTGGTAGAGGTCGCGGGTTTGGGAGGTGCTGTCGAAGAAGCCTTGGCGAGTTGCTGCAGTGCATCCTGTGGATGGTGCACACTGCAGCCACAGTGCGCCGGTGGTGAAGGGAGTGAATGTTTAGGGTGGTGGATGGGGTGCCAATCAAGCGGGCTGCTTTATCTTGGATGGTGTCGAGTTTCTTGAGTGTTGTTGGAGCTGCACTCATCCAGGCAAGTGGAGAGTATTCCATCACACTCCTGACTTGTGCCTTGTAGATGGTGGAAAGGCTTTGGGGAGTCAGGAGGTGAGTCACTCACCGCAGAATACCCAGCCTCTGACCTGCTCTCGTAGCCACAGTATTTATATGGCTGGTCCAGTTAAGTTTCTGGTCAATGGTGACCCCCAGGATGTTGATGGTGGGGGATTCGGCGATGGTAATGCCGTTGAATGTCAAGGGGAGGTGGTTAGACTCTCTCTTGTTGGAGATGGTCATTGCCTGGCACTTATCTGGCGCGAATGTTACTTGCCACTTATCAGCCCAAGCCTGGATGTTGTCCAGGTCTTGCTGCATGCAGGCTCGGACTGCTTCATTATCTGAGGGGTTGTGAATGGAACTGAACACTGTGCAGTCATCAGCGAACATCCCCATTTCTGACCTTATGATGGAGGGAAGGTCATTGATGAAGCAGCTGAAGATGGTTGGGCCTAGGACACTGCCCTGAGGTACTCCTGCAGCAATGCCCTGGGGCTGAGATGATTGGCCTCCAACAACCACTACCATCTTCCTTTGTGCTAGGTATGACTCCAGCCACTGGAGAGTTTTCCCCCTGATTCCCATTGACTTCAATTTTACTAGGGCTCCTTGGTGCCACACTCGGTCAAATGCTGCCTTGATGTCAAGGGCAGTCACTCTCACCTCACCTCTGGAATTCAGCTCTTTTGTCCATGTTTGGACCAAGGCTGTAATGAGGTCTGGAGCCGAGTGGTCCTGGCGGAACCCAAACTGAGCATCGGTGAGCAGGTTATTGGTGAGTAAGTGCCGCTTGATAGCACTGTCAACGACACCTTCCATCACTTTGCTGATGATTGAGAGTAGACTGATGGGGCGGTAATTGGCCGGATTGGATTTGTCCTGCTTTTTGTGGACAGGACATACCTGGGCAATTTTCCACATTGTCGGGTGGATGCCAGTGTTGTAGCTGTACTGGAACAGCTTGGCTGGAGGCGCAGCTAGTTCTGGAGCACAAGTCTTCAGCACTACAGCTGGGATGTTGTCGGGGCCCATAGCCTTTGCTGTATCCAGTGCACTCAGCCGTTTCTTGATATCACGTGGAGTGAATCGAATTGGCCGAAGACTGGCTTCCGTGATGGTGGGGATATCGGGAGGAGGCTGAGATGGATTATCCACTCGGCACTTCTGGCTGAAGATGGTTGCAAACGCTTCAGCCTTGTCTTTTGCACTCACGTGCTGGACTCCGCCATCATTGAGAATGGGGATGTTTGCAGAGCCTCCTCCTCCCGTTAGTTGTTTAATTGTCCACCACCATTCACGACTGGATGTGGCAGGACTGTAGAGCTTTGATCTGATCCGTTGGTTGTGGAATCGCTTAGCTTTGTCTATAGCATGTTGCTTCCGCTGTTTAGCATGCATGTAGTCCTGAGCTATCGCTTCACCAGGTTGGCACCTCATTTTTCGGTACGCCTGGTGCTGCTCCTGGCATGCTCTTCTACACTCCTCATTGAACCAGGGTTGATCCCCTGGCTTGTTGGTAATGGTAGAGTGAGGAATATGCCGGGCCATGAGGTTACAGATTGTGCTGGAATACAATTCTGCTGCTGCTGATGGCCCACAGCGCCTCATGGATGCCCAGTTTTGAGCTGCTAGATCCATTCTGAATCTATCCCATTTAGCACGGTGGTAGTGCCACACAACACGTTGGATGGTGTCCTCAGTGCGAAGACGGGATTTCATCTCCACGAGGACTGTGCGGTGGTCACTCCTACCAATACTGTCATGGACAGATGCATTTGCGACAGGTAGATTGGTGAGGACGAGGTCAAGTAAGTTTTTCCCTCGTGTTGGTTCGCTCACCACCTGCCGCAGGCCCAGTCTGGCAACTATGTCCTTCAGGACTCGGCCAGCTCGGTCAGTAGTGGTGCTACCGAGCCACTCTTGGTGATGGACGTTGAAGTCCCCCACCCAGAGTACATTTTGTGCCCTTGCTGCCCTCAGTGCTTCCTCCAAGTGGTGTTCAACATGGAGGAGGACTGATTCATCAGCTGAGGGAGGACGGTAGGTGGTAATCAGCAGGAGGTTTCCTTGCCCATGTTTGACCTGATGCCATGAGATTTCATGGGGTCCAGAGTCAATGTTGAGGACTCCCAGGGCCACTCCCTCCTTTCATGCCAATTTGCTCCTGGCAGACAGCAGCCACTGGATGCATCTCTGGAGCTTGTTCCTGGGCAGCCTTATATTGCCTCCTACATTCTACTGATTCTGTGCTCGGAGGGGGAAGGCCAGAGGCCTGGCATGTGCTATTCTCTTGAGAAATGGCAGTGTCATGCAGGTTGACTCAAGCCATTGACATTCCACTGGGCCCTGTTCTTGTGTTCCCCCCCCCCCACCCCCCGATCAGTGGGATGGCTGGTCTAATGGCAGCTATCAGATCTTGAAAGCCCTGAAAGGCAGGAGCATTCACAGTGACCGCCATGATCTGGAAGCCATTATGCAGGCTGCTCTCCATTCTTTCAACTATTGCCACCAGAGCTGCAGTCTGTGCATCTGTGGTGGTGGAGCCACTGACTGGTCCCTTCTTAGCTCGGGCTCTGCTGCAGATTCCAAAGAAGGTGCCACAGGTTCCATTGCCACCTGCATTGAAGGTAAAGCTTCCCTGATGTTGCCGCAAATGGGGTGTGTAGACATAAGAGTCACATCTTTCAGTTACTGGAGCTCCTCAGAGACTGACCTCAGAGCCTGCACATAAGTTCGAACATCCTTCTTTTCAGGTGAGTACCCATGAGTTCTAGGTGTCATGGCTCCAAAGCCATGGGCAGCCTTCCCCTTACTCTCCACTGGGAAGGTGGCACATACTCATCCACTGCCCAGTACTCCAGCTCCTTCGTGGTCTGTAAATCATCCAGCGCCACATTCTCATTATTACTATCTAATTCCCCTGGATGAAAGTATTTGAGCTGGTGCATGGGAGTGAGAAAGCAAGTGACACAGGGGTGATATTGAGGAGGTTGGAACAGAGGAACATGGGGCAGGGTTATGCTCCAGGGACTCCTGAGTCGCCTGGTTCTCCTCATTATTATCATCATCATCGTCATAGTCAACAAAGAAGAAATGTACTCCCTGCTGCTCCTCCTCATCAGCATCATCTTCCTCCTCTTGTGACCCTCATTGCTGTGGTGGATCTGTACAAAAGAAGTTATAAGATTGGGTGAGCATTACCCCTGGGATTAAGGAGACAGAGAATGGGATGGAAGCTCGTGGCTATGTGGTTCATCATAAGGACATTACAGGGACTGTGTAGGTGTTAATTCACTGACCTGGCAAACTCGATATATCCCCCAGCAAGAGCAGAGAGCCTCCCTATGAGTTCCACAGCCTCTTCACTGTAGGGCATCAGGTGTATCAGATTGGAGTGCCCCCTCTGGTGGCCTGTCTCTCACAGGCACTATGCATGTGCAACAAGATTGAATAAATTAAGTGAAGGCTAGCAATTGAGGAGTGTGTGCCAAGTGCCATGGGAGAGCTGAAGTCAGAGATGTGGTGGTATCATGCTGTTAAAGGGGTTTTATGCTTGTGCATGCAAGCAATTGCAGTGAGGGGAGATAGGTAATCATGCTGTGAGATCCCTAGTTAATGCCCCTATTACCCAGAGTGCATTGTGAAGGGTTAGTTGTACAGCTGTTACTTTTAAAAGTGAAGACTGTGTTGGTGCCAAGGGAGCCCAAATAAGAAAAGAGAGAAAGGTGTGTTACTTGCCTGCTCTGGTTGGGTCATTGAACTTTTTGCAGCACTGGTCTATGGCCCTGGGGGGGTAAAAGAATTGGCACTTAGTGCCAGTGCCGGTGCCATCTCCTTCCACAAAGTATGAGTGACCTTTTTGGTACATTTCCTGCCATGTGTACCCAGCCATCTGTTTTGTCTCAGCTCTCTTCCATTGAGGAGGACTTACAGTCAGAATCTATGAAATTGTGGTATGTTCTTCTCTACCTCTATGCCACGCTTTTGTCTCTTGTTTGGCTGCTTCCGCTAGATTCTCCTGTATTAGACATTATTGTAAAGTGGCACAAAAACAGTCATGAGACATCCAGTCAAGTTAGCTGGCTGTCAACTGACTGAGCCAAGCATTACACCTACTTATTTGCCATTGCCATCTTCAACCAGAAATGGCTGTTTAAAGGCTGTACTCTAATTTCTGTGTACCCAATAAATGACTTCATTTTTGCACACATTTTATGCCAATCGCTACTGCAATGGGTGTGCAAATACATTGACCCAAGAAATTTTCATGTAAACAGCACTCCAGACCATCAGCGGGCGCAACTCATTTTTCATTGTTCTAAAGATGATGCCATTCATCCTGTGGAATTCCTAGGCCATTCAAATTAACACAGTTGTGTACACAATAAATAACCGACACTTAAAAAATTAGAATAAATTCAGCGATCCATCCTCCCAGAACTAAGCCACGCTCAAAGGGAGTGCGCGCTCTGACCTATGCTCCTTTTGGGAGTGGCTTGATGCTGGGAGTGTGGATCGCTGCATTTACTGACTGTTTACAGCCAGAAGATAGTCTTCCCAAGTAACGCCTAGTTAGCTGGTCTTAGCCAGGTACCAGTAAGGGTGCTAAAATCAGAGCTTCTGCTCCTCATTGCTTTCCAAAAATTGCTGCTGAAAAGTGTATGCATGTGAACATTGGGTAAGGACTTGATCCAGCTTGGCTGTGATGCCTTCATGGTTGAATAACCTGCCAATACTCACAGTTAAAGTTCAAATAAGAAGAATGATCATTTGGGCCCCAGGGAGGGCCAACATTTTGAAAAGATGAAGTGGGAAAAGAGGAGAAAATTGGGAGGGGAAAAAAAGACATCAAAACATAATTAAAATAATTGCTTCGTTAAACAAAGTGAAAAGTATCATTGGTTAATCACTGATCACCTCATCTAAAGCATCGGTGAATAATCCAATTTATTTATGTTCATTTCTGCAGAATGTTTCCTCTAAGGTGCAGTTGTTGCTCTGGTGTACTAACTAGTCTCATATGAGGAGTACTTACAAAAAGCTTCAGCTCCCTCAGCAGATTTTACATTGTCCTTGCTTACGTCAGATGGCAGCAGTCCACGGTCCATGTACCAGTTCCCTGTGTTTACACTGCTTAATCCAACTCTCTTATCCCAGTGGCATTAGCTGTAGACCCTCGGCAGCACTCCAAACCAGACAAGCACCAGTGTAAAAGTACTTTTGATGAGTGGGTAAAGACGCTGCCTGATGTAGTATACAGACCAGAGGGCCCTGGGTTTAATTGTTATTCTGTGTTAAATTATCTGGGGCTACTACACTTGGTCTCAGTGCTCCTGTGAGAGGGAGGGGGAGTAACAAAACATGGCTCCTGCTCCTGATTGCTAACCTCTGACCCAACCGGATGTCGAGTGAAACAGATCATGCTCAACTGTGATGCCCTCCATGGTGGAATTGCTTGTCTGCACTCATTGTGCAGGAGGCCACAAGAAGAATAGCCAATTGGACAAGGTGCTAGAGGGTTGTGGAATTGTACCCAGGATGAATTGGGGAGAAATCTGGAAAAAATGTTTGGATTTTGATACTTGTACTAATAAAATTTATATTTCTGCTTTTTCTAGCAATTTTTGTTCCTTTGGTAGAAATTAAAAGAAATGAACAATCTAGGTATGAAGGACAAAGAAATGAATCAAAACAACTTAGCTCGTATGGAATTTGGTGTAACAATTTATCATCATATACTCCTTTAACTATACGTAGCGTGGAGCAGGAGCATTGATCAGTGAACCACTGTGAGCCAGTAAGTACACATCCCACAAATCCCTTTCATGTGATTATCTTCGCTGAAAGCCGGGCCCGGCCAACAGCCAGGAATTTGTATGTGAGCTTTAATGACTCAGATGGTGGTCTGTGGAAGGAGCAATGAAGTAAACAAAAGGCTGTAGTAAAAAGGGTTGTACAAGTCAATCCTGCTGCTTTCTTTGCCTCCACAATGTGGAGGGAGATACTGAGGAGAGGGGGAGGGGCACCTGGGAAGTTTTTGCCTCCTTTTTCACTCAGTTTCCCTCCATACATGAAAACAAAGCGTCTTTGACAGACAGTTGCTGATTACTTAACTCAATAGTGGTTTTGTTTCTGTGGCTTTTCACCTCTGAGGTTACAAAGAACAGATTACGTTTAAGTAATAACTATTTTAACCCTTTAAGTACTGGAATGTCCTTGGCGACTTTTCAAATACAGGCACTTTCTAAAATACAATAGACCAAATATTCCACTCCTCCTTCTGAGGGAAAGAATTCTTCTGCCTGTGTCCCCACATCCAGACTTCAGTTGGGGGATTTGTAAGACCCAGCGGTACTGATGCTTGCAGAAAGCAGGCATAGGTGTCATTCTAGGCTGCAAGTGGGCCCCAACAGGAAGAAAAGCAAACTGCAATTAATCCCGGAGAGATCAACTGCCATGTGATTTGGTGGCCTCCATCGAAGGAGCAGCTCTACATAAGGTTATGTCCAAGGATCTTTGGCTGAACCAGCCTGTTGCCCCACCTCACCATGGAGTCGCAACCTGTTGCTCCAAAATCACACCACTTACACTGGGTGGGCAACGTGTAGCGCTGTTACTGATGTGGACATCCGCCCCCAATACATTAATGACCACATCCCTGGGATTTGGAACAGGGCAAAGGCGGTGGGTGAAAGTTCTATTGAAGTCAATGGAAAGGAAAATCGGGTGAGAAAATCAGACGGCTGATTTGCGACCGCCAGTTTGCCGCCCACGCTGAAACAACAACAACTTCCATTTATATAAGGTATATAACGTCGGAAAAAGTCTCAAGGTGCTTCACAGGAGTGTAAACAGGCAAAAATTGACACCGAGCCAAAGAAGGAGACATTAGGACAGGTGGAGGTAGGTTTTAAAAAGCGCCTTAAAGGAGGAGAGCGCAATGGAAAGGAAAAGAGGCTTGGGGAGGGAATTCCAGAGCTTAGGGCCTAAATGGCTGAAGGCACAGCCGCTAATGGTGGGGTGAAAGAAGTGGGGGGATGCACAAGAGGCCAGAGTTGGAGGCAGAGATCTCGGAGGGTTGTAGGGCTGGAGGAGGTTACAGAGGTAAAGAGGGGTGAGGCCATGGAAGGATTTGAACACGCAAATGAGACTTTTAAATTTGAGGTGATGGACCGGGAGCCAATGTAGGTCAGTGAACACAAGGGTGATAGGTGGACGGAACTTGGTGTGGGTTAGGATATGGGTACCAGAGTTTTGGATGAGCTCAAGTTTATGTAGGGTGGAAGATGGGAGGCCAGCCAGGAGAGCATTGGAATAGTCAAGCCTGGAGGTAACAAAAGCATGGATGAGGGTTTGAGCAGCTGATGGGCTGAAACAGGGGTGGAGACAGACGTAATTATGGAGATGGAAGTAGGCAGTCTTGGTGATGGAGAGGATGTGGGGTCAGAAGCTCAGCTCCGGGTCAAATAGGATGACGAGGTTGCGAACAGTCTGGTTCAACTTGAGACAGTGGCCAGGGAGGGGTTGGAATCGGTGGCTCAGGAATGGAGTTTGTAGTGAGGGCTGAAGATAATGGCTTCGGTCATCCCAATGTTTAATTGGAGGAAATTTCTGCTCATCCAAGACTGAATATTGGACAAGCACTCTAACTTCATAGTTAGACATCTCCACATCATAACTTCATAGAAGCAGAGGAGGCGTTAAGAGAGGTAGTGATGAGGTAGAACTGGAAGTGAAAATTACCCCCTTAGATGTGTCTCTTTAAACCAGCATTTGGCAGGAAACATGCAACTAAAAGGGTTGAGTTGCCTGCTCTGTAAGCACCACATTAGAACTTACATCAATGTTTCCTACACTGTCCTGATTGGTATGAAAACTTTGTACAATTGTTAGTATGAGGATTTAAATGAGGTGCTTACTCACCCCCTTATTTGGGGGTAACAGCGACACAGCGGCAGAAACTCCAAGGAAATTCAGGGCCCCTATCTCTAGTGAGGTCCTATCGATAGTGACCTGAGAACAGTTCTAATACTGCCCCCATGTTGTCTTCCCTGCTGTTTGGATTTGTCTTCTAATTCCCTCTGCTTTTTCTCACTGTCTTTTCAGCTTTTCTTCATTGTCCTCATGTTGTTTGAGGCTTGCATCACAATAGATTGTGTACTCAATCTCACCCAGTCAGAGCAGAGCAGCACTCCCCAGAATGTGCTCGTAATTTATGTTTATGATGATTGTGAAGAGCACATAATAGGACTGTGAGCCTGCAGGCGAGTGCTCCTGTGTTACCATGGCTCTAGTCACTGCAGACGCCGAGGTTCTAAAACAGTGCAGAGCTCCCCCACTGGCCGAGTGAGTTTAGTGAATAGCTTCCTCTCTATTTTTCTCACCTAGCCTTTGCACTGAACGACTCCTTATCCTCATTGATTTCAACCTACACCTAAATTCCCATTCCCCCTCTTGTACAACTTCCCTGTGCTCTTGTCCTTGCTCAAATTCACCCTGCACAATAACTCCCCCATGCACAGCCATGGCCATCCCTTTGATCTCGTCATCACATGAGGCCAAGGTTCAATCACTTATAAAGCCATCTCTGGTTGCTTCCTTGTCTACCTCAACATTCACATCTTCCCACCAGTCTCCAATCCAGCTATCCTCACTCTTTGCCCCTGGAAAGAAAACTACCTTCCCAGGTCCCCTACCAGCCCCATCATCAACTCCCAGTTCTCCCGTTCCTTCACCCACCATGACATTCCTGACTTTTTTGATCTGCTCAACAGCTCCCTTGCTTTTACCTTTTATGCCCTCATCCCACCAAATCCCTCATCGTCTCCAAACCCTGCTGCTTCCCCTGTACAATTCCCACCTCCACACTCTGAAACCTGAGGTTGCAGTACGTCTGGCGCAAGACTGGCCTGGTCATCCATTGCCAGGTCTGGCTTAATCACCTCAACAATACTTCCTCTCCCTCTCTGTGGAAATCCTCTTACTACCCCAGGAACATCCAGTAGGGCATGAACAATCCAAACAAAATTCCTCTTCTTTACAACAAACCATTTCCTCCAACTTCCTTACTCCACCTTCTCCATTCTCATTTCCAATGCTAAGTAGGAGAAACTCTCAGATTTTTTTTTTAAACTCCAAAATTGAGGTTTCCTTCTCGTTCTTCCTGACTGCCTCTCTCACCCTAATGCCTCCCAGCTGTCTTCTTACCCCACATCACTCTAAGTTCTCCCTCATTTCCACCAGTCCTTTTAAGATTCATGATACCCCCCTCCTCCTCCCGACTACTGAACTCTCTCCACATTCACCTTTTTTCATTGCTTCCTGTTTGAACACTTTCAGTTTGGTTTCCATCCTGCCCACATGATCAATACTGCCCTGGTCAAAGTTAAAAATGGCACCCCTAACGGCTGCAATCATAGCGCATCACTCTTCCTTGTCTTCCTCAACCTCTGCAGCTTTTGACACAATCAATCACTCCATCCTCCTCCGCTGACTCTCTTCTGTGGCACCGGCCTTGCATGGTTCTTCTCCTCACCCTACCTGTCCTAACATAGTCAGTAGAGCTCCTGCAATGTCCTGTCCCATATCCACACATTCACCTCAGGCTTCATCGTTGGCCCTCACCTATTCCTCATCTACATGCTGTTCCCAGAAATATTATCCATAAGCACAGGGGTCATCTTCCTTATGTATATGCTGGTGCCACCCAGCTCGACTTCTCTGTCACTACCCATGACTCCACAACTGCCATTGTGCTGTCTGACCGCTTGTCAGACGTAAAGTCATGGATGAGCCAGTACTTTTTCTTTCTCAATGTTGCCAAGGTCGAAGCCTCTCTGTTCAGCTCCTGCTGGAAGCTCTGCACCATGGCCTCCAATTCTATCCCCTTTCCTTGCTCACGCTATCCTCTTTCCTTGCTTATTGCCCTTACTCACCCTGGACTGAGTTTCAAACTCATATCCTATCCATTGTCAAGAATGGCCCTTACCTCATCACCATTACCGAAACCTTCATCCACACATTCATCGCATCCAGGCTCAACTCCTCCAGTGCTCTCCTCACTGGCTTCCTGAGCTCCCCCCTTCTTAAACTCTAAATCATTTAAAACTCCACTGCCTGCATCTTATCCCATATTAAGTCCCACTCACCTATCACCAATTTCCATTGGCTCTGTGTGCCCCAACTCAAAATTCAAAATCTTACTCTTAGCATTGGGGATCTCAAGGGGTACCACCACAGTCTGCTGACTCTCCCAAAAGGATGAAAATACCATGCTGCGAGACCAAAGTGTACAAGATAAAAAACTGATCAGATTTATTTAAAGAGTAAATAATACATGGCAGCAAGCTACTGAAATAGAACAAAATAAAACTTTCTATAATGAGGAAAAAAGTTTTCACCCAGAGGATGGTGGGGGTCTGGAACTCACTGCCTGAGAGGGTGGTAGAGGCAGAAACCCTCAACTCATTTAAAAAATACCTGGATGTGCATCTGAAGAGCCATGACCTCTAGGGCTACGGACCAAATGGGGAAAGTGGGATTAGGCTGGGTGGCTCGTTTCTCAGCCGGTGCAGACACGATGGACCGAATGGCCTCCTTCTGTGCCTTAAATTTTCTGTGATTCTATGATTCTATTAAACAATAAAACTGGGATCAGTCCATAAGGGGTTGAAGACTCTTTGTAGAATGTACTTCTTACACTGTTGAATAAGTGACAGTATTTTGGATGAAATAGTCTTTCATAAGCTTTCATAGTGCAATGTTGTACTTGAGCAATGCAAGCCTCCGTTCATCCACGCAGCTCAGAACTAAAGCTTCTTGAAAACTTTCCCAGTACTTAAACAGTCAAAAAGTCTCAGGGGACTAACAGTAAAATGACAGGTGACCAATATGCTGAAGCACATCAAGAGCCCACTCTCCATATTATTGGGCACGGAAGCCTGAGATCCACAACGCACCAATGATGCCAGCCAGTGCAAAGGAAATTGGGAGCCTGCACATAAAGTGTGCACCACCCTTGACTCATTTGCCAGTGCTCCTCACCACCCTTGCCCCCTGCAACCTCTGCCCTGCTGCCCTGTGCCTCTTCTCCCTACACTACTGGTGCCCAAAATTCTGGCTCCTTCCTCCCTGGTGCTCCTACACATCATGAGAGCCAAGTGCGTCAACTGAGCTGAATTCTGCACAGGAACCCTGAAGTCAGATCAATCAGTCATTCACGATTAAAAAAACAATGAAATCTATTTCATGGAATGCTAATGAGTAGATGCTCAAATGTTGTCTGGTTTCTGATGATCTGTCAATGCTTTGACCACATACAATTTAAATAGCAACTGGCCAGGGTTGCTGCTTATTATCATTATCCAGCAGTCCTGCCAGAGGTGCACGTGTATGGGCATCGGGTGAAGACAGTATTGGGCTTGGCTGTGATGTGCCCACAGTCGAATAGACTACTAACACTCACTTTCAAGATTCAAACATGAGTAGTAGTAACTTGATCAAGATACCAGAGGAGCACCAACACCCATGGAAACCTATCACAGCAAGAAATCAATATGCTTCGGGAGGGAAGTGAGGGTGGGGGGTGGGGGGAGGAAGAAAATTGTCAAGGCTAAGAAGATTTAGAAAATTATCCATTTGTTTTTTTTCTGAATGTCCATTACCACTCATGAATCTTGGCCACAAGAGGTTATTAAGTCAGATGTTATCAGAACTCATGTTGCCACACACAGTAACAGGCACAGTTTTTCTATATTTTATATTTGAACAGAAGTAGACTGGAAAGGCAGAATTTGTTAATCAGAATGAGGAACTGTTTCAGTCACCGTTTGTAGTTCACTGTAAGCACAAAACCTTTCCGTCTCTTGTGCAAAGCCTCGCTATCGACACAAAACCTTCTGTCACTCCAGTTTGTGAATCAGATTTTAAACTCAAATAGACACATGCAAACAAGTGGCTGCTGAAACAATTAAGCTGCTTTTATTTGTGAGATGCTAATTTGCTATAGCATTGAGTTTGTGGCTGCTTCACATTAAAATGCGCTGTGTAAATGTAGCAAATCTGCCCACGTATAGTGTCTGATTTAAAACCAACTGCTGTTTTGTCCTCTTTCGCAACATGGAACATCAGGGCCAAGTTGGCATGTGAATAGAATACTTGCTTGACCAATCGGATTCATTTCAGATCAGACTAGAACATTCTTTTACTTTTACTAGCTGAGAAAGTGGATAGTACAATTTTGGATGTCCGGAATTTTCTTTGTTGTGGTTAAGATGTTTTGAAGATGCCATCATGCGGAGTTCTATTTATTTCACAAAGCTAAATCCAATCACCCAGATCTCTGCGCAAGTACAAAACACTAACACTGATACACAGAACAAATTTAAACCAGTTGTATTTTTTTTTGACTGTGGTAAATTCCTTTACTTCACCTTTTTCTCTCCTGTTCCTGTTGGCCCACGTTGGTTGATCAAAAGGGTGACCTGTTCACAGGGTCCCACCAGTATTCATCCAGCTGTTACGAGGTGAACAGCAGGGGGGGACAGCAACTAAATTCCCTATCTTACCCCCGCCAAAACCAATTAGAAACACAGGGCACCTACTGACAGCAACTCAACAGTGATCAAGCACTCAGTGATGGGGGAGAAAGAGAGGGGATTAAACCTCCAACCCTCTGCTGTCTGCCACCTAATGCTGGTTCAGTCATATTTGAAGAAATCTTAATTGATTTTAAACTGTAGTTTACTCAAAGGAAGATTGTTTCTTTACTTCGGGAAGTTATATTTGTCTGTTACATTCAACTATAATTTGAAATGCTGAATCATAGGAAAATATTTAATCAGGTTAGAGAAGCATTAAAAATTTCATGGAGTAATTTGAGGATAAATGAACATTGGATGTTCAGGAACTGGACACACTGCTAGCACAAGGTTTCCTATCACTCTGCCCACCCAACTACCAGAGATAGATGTACCCCTACCACAGGCTGCTTTCTCCTTCCACTAAGAAAGGGGGGGTAATTTTGACTTTGGGCGAAAGTGTCAAACGGGCGATATCAGATCAGCCACCAGTTATACATCTCTCGTCATTTCTATTTCCACCGACGTCAATGGAAATAAAAATAAGGAGAGATGTACAATGGATGGCTGATCCAATATCGCCCATTTTACACTTTTGCCCAAAGTCAAAATTACCCCCAGGCACTGGACAGATGTGGCAGTACCATATTTCTGGTAGAGTCTCAGTTGGCAGCCCAAAAATGATGCAATTACAGGCAGTAGGAGGTACACCGAAATATGCTGAGCTAATTCAGATCCCTTCAAAGTGCATTCTACAAAAAAAATGACTTGGTCCAAAAGTTAATGTTACTCTTGTTAAGTACACAGATAGATGCCTGAAATAACTTGAATTCTGCTCTATATTAGAATCAGTTTTTCTCAGAAAAAAAGATTTCCCCTGTTGTATAAGTTGGTAAAGCTACTTCTCAGAGCCATATAGGCTAGAAGGTTCCAGGTTTGATTCCTGGACTGTGGTCAGTTTGCTGAACCAAGGAGCAATGGGGTGTTGCAATAAGCTTCAGTGGCCTGGGCTAGGAAGAGAAATAATTCAGGGCGAGTTCCTGCTCCTGATCTTTTTCAAGTGACTATTCAGTTTTAGTACATATGTGTGGACATTGGGCGAGGACAGGACTGGGGTTAGCAGTGATGCCCATTGAGTTGGATAGTCTATTAATATTCACTGCGTAGACTTAGTCATTAAGAATGGCCAATAGGAAGAGGCATGAGAGGGCTATAGCAGCTGCCTATGGAACCATAGTCAGTCTCTTCGGGGAAGAGAGGAGAAAATTGTCCCCCACCCAAATAATAGAAAACTGGACTATGATAGCTGGGAAAAGTCAGGCACATATTATGAAGAATACATAATATTAATTATTAATTTTAGTAGACATTGGCTTTTATTATTGCTAACCTCCGGACTGGAGGGTGGTGTACAGTGGCGTTCCCCAGGGGTCGGTGCTGGGACCATTGCATTTCTTGATATATATTCGTGACTTGGACTTGGGTGTACAGGGCACAATTTCCAAATTTGCAGGTGACACGAAACTTGGAAGTGTAGTGAACAGTGAGGAGGATAGTGATAGACTTCAAGAGGATACAGACAGGATAGTGGCGTGGGCGGACACGAGGCAGATGAAATTTAACTCAGAAAAATGCGAGGTGATACATTTCGGTAGGAAGAATGAGGAGAGGCAATATAAACTAAAGGGCTCAATTCTAAAAGGGGTACAGGAACAGAGAGATCTGGGGGTATATATGCACAAATCATTGAGGGTGGCAGGGCAGGTTGAGAAAGTGGTTAAAAAAGCATACGGGATCCTGGGCTTTATAAATAGAGGCATAGAGTATAAAAGTATGGAAGTCATGATGAACCTTTATAAAACATTGGTTTGGCCACAACTGGTGTATTGTGTCTGGTTCTGGGCACTGCTCTTTGGGAAAGATGTGAAGGCCTTAGAGAGGGTGCAGAAGAGATTTACTAGAATGATTCCAAGGATGAGGGACTTTAGTTATGTGGATAGACTGGAGAAGCTGGGGTTGTTCTCCTTGGAACAGAGAAGGTCGTGAGGAGATTTGATAGAGGTATTCAAAATCATGAAGGGTCCAGACAGAGTAGATAGAGAGAAACTGTTCCCATTGGTGGAAGAGTCAAGAAACAAACGGCATAGATTTAAGGTGATTAGCAAAAGAACCAAAGGTGACATGAGGAAAAACGTTTTTACGCAGCGAGTGGTTAGGATCTGGAATACACTGCCCGAGGGGGTGGTGGAGGCAGATTCAATCATGGCCTTCAAAAGGAAACTGGATAAGTACTTGAAAGTAAAAAATTTGCAGGGCTACGGGGATGGGGCGGGGAAGTGGGACTAGGTGGATTGCTCTTGCAAAGAGCCGGCGCGGACTCAATGGGCCAAATGGCCCCCTTCCGTGCTGTAACCTTTCAATGATTCTATGATTCTATGATTCTAACCAACCAAAATGGGTAATGGGAGGAACTTAGATTCTTAGATCGCTGGGTACTAATTAAAATGGCAAACTATCAATTCGGCAACTGACAGCTGTAATCTTTATGATTTATTTCTGGTGGGATTAAACGGTTGGACCATTCGAGGTACTGAAGGCAGGCCCTCCTGTGGTTTAGTAGCTAAATTGTCTGCAGGATTAAATGGCTTGAAATGCTCAGCTGGGGCTAAACCAACTGGAACAAAAACCCAGCAACAGGAAGCAAAGAACTAAAGTGCTTCCTTGTCTAAAGCAAGTGGCAGCAGCAGTTAGCTCTCCAGGAGTTCCACAATTGACTGCAGAAAACTACTGTTCACACAGTGTCCATATATTAAAGAGGCACCATCATCAGTAAAATGTGTTTGGCAAATCTTTTTTCATTTACTTCTAAGCCTGCAGTGTGATGATATAAATTACGTCAATTGAAATGTAGCATCATGTCACTTGAGCAACATGCCATTATAATGAAAAATGAAGCACAATTCATCCAGTTCTTCTCCCTCCCCAAGCAAAAAAAGTTTGCCAACACTTTTTCATAAAACAAACCCTCTTTAAGAGGATATTTTCTTGAACATCTGGAATTTTCTTTCAACAAAAAGTTCTTTTCAGTTGAAGTATTTGATTAATTCATTGTGTACTGAAAAGTTACATCACAGCAGTCAAATAAATCACTAAAGCCTTCTAATAGGCAAATTCTTTCCTTAGGTTCCCTTTACTGCCTGTGACAGAGCTTACATGATCAAAGCTGTTGGAGGTCCCTCCATTCAGAGACAATAAAAACACAGCCATTTACAAACAGCAAAGCCTATGACACTCAGCTATTGCACTATGAAACACAAGATTACTTACCCAACTGGAGCATTGGGTTTGTAGTGTGTTCCTATATAATACATAAAAGAGACAGAACCCTATTTTCTGATTGCCAGTAACTTTTATGCCAACTCAGTGTCAAGTGGAAAATAGCAGGCCTGGCTTGCTGTAATTCAGAGAGCTTGCAGATTAGGAGAGAGAGAGAGAGAGTGTTACTGCTATCTAGGGAGAGAAAAACACATTTAACTAACTGGCAGGAGAGTTCAGGAAAGAAACAAGGTAAAAAGCACAGAGATGCACAAGGCTCTGCTCTCTTCAAGGAAAGGGGCACATAGGAATCATTTTTGTTTTTAAAAAAAGCAGTAATATAATGTTTTTTCTTCCAAAGCATACATTTTAGTCACATTACTTTATAGGGTAATACATGTACACCAACAGTACTATGGGCCAGCATCCCTGGTGTCCTAGTGGGTAAAGGCACTGCCTAGCATAATATTAAGCCACACAAGTCAAAAGGTTCCTGTTCTGTCCCTGGTTGATACTGTGCCATAGCAACAGGAGGGGTGATAAAAGTAGACACAGCTCCTCTGGGCTAGCGATGGAGCAAAATAAAAATCAGCCCAAAGTCCCTGTTCCTGACCGCTCTACAGTGACCTTTACTGGATAGTGCACCTGCGTGAATGACAGGGATCAGGCTTGGCTGTCATACCCTGTACCGTTGTATAGGCGGTTGGCACTCAGGGGCGGAAATTCCTGGGGCGGTGGTGGGGGGTTCTGTGTCTCCCACTGTAACTCTGCTGGGAGGTTAGCAGAACCCCCAGTGAAATGGTGAAGACCCGGTCTACCCCTTACAAGGCAAATGACAGGTCAGGGGCAGGGTCAGAGGTGAGGACTCCTTAAACCGAATTCATGCTCCTTTTCCACAATTGGGACCTCACAATCCAGTGACGTCCTGTGAGCTGAGGTTTACTGACTTCCACAAAGGGGAGGCCAGTAAGCCTCAGCTCACTGTGGGCCCCACCAATGGGTCAAAGTCAGGCAAGCAGCCTGGACCCTGAAGAATTCAAGACATTTCTTCTTAAATCTAGCCAGATCAGCCCTGTTGCTCAGGGCACCAGAAATGTACCCGAAGTGGCCCATATGCCCACATGTAGAACTGAACTTCAGCAGGAGGCAGTGCTTTCAAGGGGGGAAGTGAATTAAAAAATACTATGTACAGTGAAGTTAGCAATCACATTCAAAAAGAATTATTTCCTATGCTTGTCGCTCCACCATTGGTGGCCGTTCCTTCAGTTGCCTTGGCCCTAAGCTCTGGAACTCCCTCCCTAAACCTCTCCACCTCTCTACCTCTCTCTCCTCTTTTAAGGTTCTCCTTAAAACCTATCCCTTTGACCAAACATTTGGTCACCTGCCCATACTAGTTATAAGGAGATATTAATCTCCTTATGTGGCTTAGTGTCAAATTTTCATATAAGTTTGGTCATTTTTGTGATATTCTTAATCCACGATATTTCCTATTTAGCACTGGTTTCATCCAATTTTTAGTAGGGGCCGCAGGTCATCCAGGGGTCAGGTCCGGGGTCAGATCCGCGATCCGGCGTCGGCACAGGAGTCAGGGATCTGGAGTTGGGAGAGGAGATCGGGGGCGGGGGGAGGAGGCCGGGGGTCGGGAGAGGAGGCCAAGGAAGGGGGGTGTGTGGGGAGGAGGCTGAGGGTCGGCAGAGGAGGCCGGGGGGTGAACGAGGGTTGGGAAAGCATGCTTGGGGGGGCAGATCATGGGTCAGGAGCAGCGACGATCGGGTGGGGAGGGGTTAAATGTGGGGTTAGGAGGATCAAGAGTGCTTAAATTCATTTAAGTTACTTACCTTCTTTGTTGCAGGCGATCCCCAGGACTGGTTTATCTGAGTGCAGCCCCGCATGGCGCTGATTGCGTCAGGGCAAACCAATCATGGAGAGGGAACATCAAATAGATGTTAGGCCCCTTATTTACATATGTAACGGGTCTAATGCCTGCTTCAGGCATGGGTAAAGAACGTCTCTTGTTTGTCCTTATTCAATATGGCGGGCAGTGCACTTCTGATTGTAAATGTGCGCTAATTCCTGCCTGCCATATTGGGGCCTTAGTATTTCAAGTAGCGCCCGAAAAACAGGTGCTGCGAGGGCCTTTGTGTTTTCTTTCAATTAATAATTATTTTATGCCATTTTCATATGAAACTGCATATTAATACATATTAACCTGTTGATGAATTAGGGTTAATTATAATCACAAATGTTAATAGAGCACCTTTATCAAGAATCCTGATAAAGGCTTGGTTTCTGTTCCTCTCTTTCCCGGTGAAGCGCCTTGGGATGTTTTTGCCATGTTAAGTGCACTATTTAAATGCCTGTTGTTGTTAATAATCTTACAGAAACATTAGCCTTGATTTTAAAAGAGGGGGCAGGAAGGGTGCGCCCGAATCCCCAACAGGGCGGCGTTGCTGGAGAGTACAGGGACATGGAGGCCCTGCGATCTTAACGATAGGACCTCATTTGCATCCACTACCTGGCTAGCGGGCGGGAGCAGGGATTTGGTGGCAGGAGGCCACAGCCTGGGTCCCGTGGGAACAGTCCCCAGCAGTCGTTGGGAGGAGGGGTCCGGAAGCGATCAGGGCTGGGAAGGGGGAGGGGGTCCATGGCGATTAGGAGGAGGCCAGGGCTGGGAGGCCCAGGAACTCCTTGTGGTCCTGGGGGGAGCACTACTGCTCCTCCTGGCCCACAAGGAGTTCTGAGAAAAGTAATTTTTAAAGACATGCCTTGGCCTCTTCTGGTCAGCCAGTTCAGGACTCCTCCTGACTCCATTAATGTTATGTTTTTTGAATATTAACTAGGCCCCCACTGTCTTTAGTGAGGGCCTTATTGATGACATGATTCGCTGTCAAGAAAATTATGACAGCTGGGAACCTGGCCCGTTGGAGCCGGGAGGTCGAATTTTCAAATTTAAACCCTCCCACGCACCATTCTCACTGTGTGAGGAGGTTTAAAATCCCAGGCAATAAGAATAGCATAGACGAAAACAAGCTGACCAATGGAACGAACTGCATTTCTGCCCCATCCCTAAAGGACATGAGGCCAATCTTCAAATGATCTGTGGTTCAATGAGGTTATATCCAGGATGTATTTTTTTCCAGTAAATATGTTTGTCAAGATTTAGCAGCTCTACATTTGGCTCCGTCCCATTTTACAAGTGAAACCCTCAAACTGAACCCACAAAACTCATTCTATATTCAGATGAACTTTTTTGCCAAGTTAGCGGAAGTGGGAAAATACACCCCTCATTGTTCACTGCCCCTGTGGCTACTAAATACTATTTTCATTTTTCAAAGTATTTACTTGTCCGGTTTTTTAAGTGACTTTTCACGGGCGCACTGAAATTATTTACATAAGCTGATACAATATTAATTCAAAATGGAGTAATTCTAATTGCCAGTTATAAGGAGGCCTGGGTAGCGAGTAGCTAGTAAAGGATTGGATGGAGTGGTGTCCTTTCATGTTTTGAATTCAGCCTATTCTGAATGGATGAGTCTCTGTTGTTGCCCTAAGGAAAACAGGTTTGTTGAGGTTTCAATGTAATTATAATTGGGCATTCCACAACCAAATACTGCACATAATTCAGCATTGCACTGGCAGTTTCCCTTGGAGAGCCCATAGGATGACTGGTATAGGAAATGCAAATGTTACACTTGTGATCATGTCACATAATTGCTGAGCTTTGTGGTTCCCATGGCAGCCATCACATCAAAATGTCTGCACAGACCTTCAAGAACAAAGGTATGGTATTTAACTCTTACCCTCTTTTGATGTGTACAATAGGGAGTAATATACCCCATCAAGTAAACATTTCATTACTAATTGTAAATATGTTACCAATAGATGGCTGTGTCCTTCACTTCTGCCATGATGGAGACAATAGCATTCCATTCAAGACAATAAATAGTGACACATATCCAAGTTACAGTCTTGCATTTCTTAAAGGCTTAATGATTTTGGGTGTGCATGCTCACATTACCTCTCACCTCCTGTCATTCATAAAATGCAATAAAATTATTCTAAATTGTGCTTGAGAGACTCGGAGTAGTGTCTCATAAGTCTCCACTTAAGTTCTTCATTTAAAAGAAATATTCAGAAGACTGTCAGATTCAGTGTGCATCTCCCACTATTTACTTTTTCTAAATTGGGAGAGGGGTTGGGAGGAAAGATTGGTGAGCAGCTTTGGTGAGGATTCCTGTTTGTATAATGTACATCGTCCATGTACTGGAGCACTTCCAATATCATCAGCTATGATTATCTCTGAATTCCCAACAATATTCTTTGATAATGAGTGAAAGAAAAAAAGAACTTGCACTTATATAGCACTGTTCAATTTCTCAGGACATCCACTGAGAGATATCTTTGAATTTAAAGCATGTGGCAGTCAAGAAAAAGACTCAGACAAAACAAGGAATTAAGGACAAATGGGAGAAAATTTGATCTGGGACTAGAAATTTGCCCCAGAAAATGTTAAACATCACTTGATTATAGGAAATGGTAAATTGCACAAACATCATCTGTTGTGAAGATATTGATATTTTGGAGCTGGTGATCAATTACATGATTACATGATTTCTAAACTTAAACCAGGCACCTCCAGTCTTAGTCACTCTGAGACTGGTGCAGGACTGTAGTGCAAAACGTGCAATAGAGAATCGGCAGCTCATTTTACACCTTGCCTGATTTTGAAGTAAATGGAAAAGAGAATTGGACGAGTTGCATTAATCGACAGGCTGCCGATTATTGCCCGTTATGCACTAGCCCCAAGATTAATTTCACCCCCGCTATATCTGCAAAGAAAAAGCAGAGGTCACAACATATGACTGAAACTGACCTCCAGAGTGGAATTACTTTTCAGTGTATTCATACTACAGATTTAATGTAAGTGAGGAACTGTTTCAGCTTTGCACCAGCACTAAGCTCAGAGGCTGGGTATTCTGCGGCAAGTGACTCACCTCCTGACTCCCCAAAACCTTTCCATCATCTACAAGGCACAAGTCAGGAGTGTGATGGAATACTCTCCACTTGCTTGGATGAGTGCAGCTCCAACAACACTCAAGAAGCTCGACAACATCCAGGACAAAGCAGCCCGCTTGATTGGCACCCCATCCACCACCCTAAACATTCACTCCCTTCACCACCGGCGCACAGTGGCTGCAGTGTGTACCATCCACAGGATGCACTGCAGCAACTCGCCAAGGCTTCTTCAACAGCACCTCCCAAACCCACGACCTCTACCACCTAGAAGGACAAGGGCAGCAGGCACATGGGAACAACACCACCTGCACGTTCCCCTCCGAGTCACACACCATCCCGACTTGGAAATATATCGCCGTTCCTTCATCGTCACTGGGTCAAAATCCTGGAACTCCCTTCCTAACAGCACTGTGGGAGAACCTTCACCAAACCGACTGCAGCGGTTCAAGAAGGCGGCTCACCACCACCTTCTCAAGGGCAATTAGGGATGGGCAATAAATGCCGGCCTTGCCAGCGACACCCACATCCCATGAACGAATAAAAAAAAAGCTTATGGGTGGGAAGGGGGCAATTTTGGTCTCATTATCACCCTGTTTTTTCAATGGGAACAGGGCAATAGTGAAATGAAAATTTTTTAAAACTCACCACTGGCTTCCTACCTGAGACACGCTCGATTTTCGAATGGGCCCTGATTTAAGGGGCCAGCGCTCCCACCAGAAATAGACAGGAGTCTAATAAATATATGAAAATTAGGGTGCTATGACACGATTTGGACCCAGATATCATTTTGATCTCTACCCATTGGTGCTATCATCAGTTCCTCAATTCGCCCATAAGTCAGAGGCAGCCATTTCTAGTGGTATTTAAAGGGATCCTCAGAAACTGTCAGGTAAAACATTGCAAAGTTTTGGGAAACATTGTTCTGCCATTACATTGTGTTTTTTGGCTACTTAAACCATGCCAAAGTGCTTATCGTGTCAGTAGAATGTTCCTAAGGGGTTTCTGGCAATGCACTTTTCATCATAGGAGTCTTTCTGGCACTTTCACTCTGGCCAGAGGAAGAGGAGGAGGAGGCTCAGGAGGAAGGAGAAAATAGAGGAGGAATCCTTATCCTCTCAACAGAGTGTATAGGCCCAGGACAACATACCTCCAGTTCTCTGAGAAGCAGTGCATAAGGAGGTTGTGCTTCTCTAGGGAGGCTGTTACCTCCTGCAAAAAGACCTGCAACCAACAGCCACAGCTAGCACAGCATTGCCTGTGACAGTCAAGGTCACTGCTGCCCTCAACTTCTTTGCTTCCAGCTACTTCGAGGCTGCCACAAGGGATGCCAGTAACATCAGTCAGTCTGCAGATCATACTTGCATTAATCAGGTGTCTGATGCCATGTTTGCTCAACACTCTCAGCAAACTGGAAGCAGCTGGATGTGGCTCTGGGATTTGCACAGATTGCAGGCTTCCCCTAAGTCCAGGATATCATTGACTGCACCATGTCACCCTGCAGGTCTTTCACAGAACCCACTTCATAACTTGCAAGGGCTACCACTGTTTTAATGTGCAACTGGCATGTGATAACCAGCAGTGCATCATGCAGGGCTTAGCCCACTTTCCTGGAAGCTGCCATGATGCTTTTATATTGTGCCAATCCTCTGTACCCCTGCCGTTTGCCCCTACACAGAACCACAAGTGAGAGGCTAGATGCTTAGAGGCAAGACCTATACCCTGCACATAGCTCTTCTCAGTAACCCACGGCAGCTGAATTGCAATGCAATCAGACCCATGGCTGAACTACAGCCCTCATCAAGAAAACTATCAGAGTCCTCAAGCAATGATTCCACTTCCTGGATAACTCTGGTGGCTTCCTGCAATACAGCCCACAAAGAGTGCACCGTAGATAGTGGTTTGCTGTATTCTCCATAACTTTACTCTGCAGTGGGGACAACACATGGAGCCACCATTGGACGACAACCTTCAGCACGATGAGGGAGACAATACCGGAGACATAGAGGATGGTGAGGAAGCAGGCGGTGTCCAACAGTTGCCTGCAGCCAGAGGTCTTTGGCAGCTGCTCGTGCAGAGCACTGCAGCTGAATATTCCCTGCTCCCTGCATTGAGTCCTTCCACCCTCCAATCACTCGCTTCTGCCCAACGACCAACATTATCATTCATGTCAACTAATATTGCAGGGTTATCAGCTATTTCTGCATACAAAGATTTCAAAAAGGAATTTAATTGTCATGACTGATAACAATTCTTAACACTAATTATCATTCTGGTGAGAGCGTTGAGAACCTGTCTTATCTAGTCCAGTGCCTTTACAAGGTGCTCCCCAAGTGGCTATAACTTGTGAGGTGGAAGGCTGCTCTGGCTCAGTCAAGGGCTCCCTTGGTGCTTGTGGTTGATGACCTCTAGGAGCTCAGGCTTGAGAGGGTCCAGCTGCAGATCGCAGCAACTCGGCGGCTGCTGGGACAGTCTGGCCCAGCTGGCTTTCTGGCACTATGCAGGCTTTGATTGAGGAGGTCGCAAGGGTCCAGACATGCTGAGAGATGGCAACATGCTCCATTCCCATTGCAGGACTTCTCCTGCTATTGGGCTGCGGCTCAGCACTCCCACTGACTTGTAGGAGAGCAGAATGTAGGTCGTAACGCCATTGAAAGCCCTATCCATTTGGTCTCCCACCCTGTTCAAGGCAGAGGAGCCCACCAATATGAGCATCCCTCAGAGATGCTATTAATGGTGACACAAACTCCGGCAGGGAGGACCACTGAAGTAACCATATGCTCCATGAATGACTGCAGAGTGTCAATGCCATGCGCCAGACGACTACACAGTTGGTAGTGGACTCCTCCACATTCTCTGACGTGCTATGGAAACTCAATGGCAAGCAGATCAATGCAATTGGTGCTGCACAGAAAGCATCTTTCTTTTAAAGGCTGGGCCTGAAAATCTGAATCTCTGCCCTCTTCACAGTGCTAGGACACAAGCTTGGGTGAGCTGTTTCCTGGGCTGTCCTTTCCACTTGCACTTGCTCCTGCTCAGTTCTGCTCAGTAAATCACCCAATGCAGACCTCTCTTATTCACTATAGCACACAGGGTGCCAATTTCTGTATTTTTCCTTGGAAGGGTGAGAATGAGTGACGATCGATCTTCAGCAAGGTTCTGGCCTACAGCAGGACCTGGATAATATTGAGGCTTAGGCTGACATGTGGCAGGGAACATGTAATGACCATCTCAAACAAGAGAAAGCCCAGTCATCTCCCCTTGATCATCAATGGCACCACCAACACCGAGTGCTCCACCATCAACATCTTGGGGGTCACCACTGACCACAGCTTAACTGGACCAGCAATTTCACCACCGTGGCTACAAGAGCAGGGCAGAGGCTGGGTACTCTGTGGTGAGTGGCTCACATCCTGACCCCTCAAAGCCTCTCCACCATTTACAAGGCTCAAGTTAGGAGCGTATCAAAAAACTTACCACTCACCTGGATGGGTGCAGATCCAACAACACTCAAGAAACTTCACAGCATCCAGGTCAGAGCAGTTTGCTTGATTGGCACCTATGCCACAGGGCTTAATATCCTCCTCCTCTCTCACCAGCATACTGTGGCTGCAGTATGGACAATTTACAGGATGGACTGCAGTAATTCACCAAGGTTACTTCAATAGCACCTACTTCCCCTGCAACCTCTACTACCCAGGAGGACAAGAGCAACAATGTTGTGGGAACACCATCACCTTCAAGGTCCCTTCCAAGTCACACATCATTCTGACTTAGACATATATCACCGTTCCTTCATTGCAGCTAGGTCTCTATCCTGGAATTCCCTACCTAACATTATTGTAGGAATACCATCGCCACAAGGACTATAGTTGTTCAAGGAGAAAGCCACCACTACTTTCTCAGGGCAATTAGGGTTGAACAATAAATTCAGCCTTGCCCACATCCCGATAGCAAATTTAAAAAAATTTCCCCAACTATGCCATGCCCCTTCCCCTCACTAGTACTTACCCCACCTAGAGGGACACTGGGGGTGAAATAGAAGCCCCAACTTTAGCTCGGGGTGGGAATCAGGGATACAGGGGCCACAGCAGGGGGCAAAACGTCCAGCCCCTGGAGCATGAGGCCTGGGCAATTTTAATTCCTGGGACTCATTTACATGTCCCAACAATGGTTCCCACCCGAACCCGGCAGGAATAAAGTCACCACCAGAGGTTGGGAGTCAAAATGAGTGGGGGCTCAGGCCATGGCCCACGGAAATGGTCCCTGGCAAGGTAAGTAAGGATAGGGGGGATGGGATCGGAAAGTTCATGTTTGGGAGAGGTCCCCCGGGGCATGGGAGGCCCAAAGGTTCCTAGTGGAGTCAGAAGGAGCAAGGTTGCTCCTCCTGGCCCACAGGGAACCGTTAAAAATTTTAGAAGATCGCACTTACCTAGGCATCCTGTGGCCAGGATCATGTCTGCTGGCACCTTTTCCCGGAAAGTTGGACACCTTTGTCGGGCCCATGGCCGATTACATAATTGATATTGAAATTAGGCCCCTGCTCCTCTGGGGTGGGCATCCTTCCTGTGCCTGAATTTAAGCAAGTTAAAATGTCGGGGGGGACAAGAACGTGTCTGGAATGCAACACAAACTGCCCCCCACCTGCACCTTTCCTGCTAGGCTGGTGGGGGAAGGTTAAAATACCCTCTAGTGAGTTTAGATGAGGAGTTGTTTGGGTTGAGTCACGAAACAAATGGATGCCAGAAGATGTGGGAGTAGAAGAGGATCCTGCTGCTCTTGAGTGGATATCCAGGAACAGACAGTCCCTGGCACTGGAGCATGTGGATGATGATCTCAGGGGGCTTATAACGAAGAGAAGGATGCTTGCAGAGCAGCACACACAGCTGGAGGCTCTTTGTTTCATCTCACAAGATGTGAGGCACATAGCTGAGGTTTTGTTGGGGTACAGATTGTACAGGCACCAATGCCATGCCACCTGGCTGTGGTCAGCCCAAGTGACTGTTCTTCAGCTGTGTGCCTAGGCCATGAATGACACCCTCCTATTCTACCACTGAGGGTGTTCCGATCCTGTTCTCACCCGAACATAGGCACATTTTCCAACAGGGATCACTAGACAACGGCTGGGTGAAAACTTTGGTTGACCCCCTCCTCTCTACCCCAAGAATGTTGAGGCCAAGTGTGGTTTCCCAAATTAAGCAACTCAGTTCAGGCTTTCTGTTCTGTATGGCTTACTGCTACACTGGGCCATCAGTGAAGTTAATGAAGAAATGTTTTATACTATACTTTTACGTATTAAAAATTAATTCTTAAACAGAAAGTAGTGGAGATTCTTATATTCATTTATTTTTTCTTCTTTTGTGGTTAACTATTGGTTTTGTGTTACTTGCTTAAAAAGCCGCTTCAACCATGCCTTCAATCATCTCCTCTAACTCTACTTCTTCTGCTCACCATCCCTTTCTCCTCTTTAAAGCCTTGGAATGTTCACTGCATTAATGGCGCTATATAAATACAAGTTGTTGTTGTTATTGTTGTTGTATAAGTAAATAATGAAACTAATGGGCTATTAATCGTTTTTTTTATTTTCTCTGCTGAATTTTCCTATCCTTTTCTTCTGTAGAAGTTGGCTCCTTACACGCCTTGTCCAACAGGCCATGTTTTGTGCATGGGCCTTGACAATGAGTGTTGGTAGACTATAAGATCACAAGAGGGCATCACAGACATGGGGACATAGGAATATAGGAACAGGAGTAGGCCATTCAGCCCCTCGAGCTTGTTCCACCATTCAATTAGATCATGGCTGATCTGTATCTCAAGTCCATCTACCCGCCTTGGTTCCGTAACCCTTAATACCCCTGCCTAACAAAAACCTATCAATCTCAGTTTTGAAATTTTCAACTGACCAAACCTCAACGTTTTTTTGGGGGAGAAAGTTCCAGATTCCCACTACCCTTTGCATGAAGAAGTGACATCACCCCTGAATGGCCTAGCTCTGATTTTAAGGTTATACCCCCTTGTTCTGGACTCCTGCATCAGAGGAACTAGTTTCTCTCTATCTACCTTATCAACGCCATTAATTATCTTAAACACCTCAATTAGATCACCCCTTAATCTTATATATTCAAGGGAATATGTACCTGATCCAGTCATCACCCTACTTCCATACAAGCACACTTCCAGCAGGAGTTGCTGGATAATGATCAAGAATAGGAATCCTGCGCAGTTTTTCCCTCTTAACCCAGGCTACTCAAGTCGAGTGTAATGTATCTACTTCTATCCAGGCTGAGATTACCTAACCCAGTAAAGAATTGGGATCAAACTGGGTCATTTCTGGTCAAATGGCTCAGTTACTCATTGTGGAAACCTGCTGAGCCATTGGGAGCCCAGGGCCATTATCATGAGCAGAATGTTTCTAGATCTGTCATTATACTACATAAATAATATTGTAATATTACTGTGACCTCACAGGGTTTATCAACTTCTGTAAACATAAGCATATCAGAAAGAACACCATTAAATAAATTGAAAAAGGTTTAAAATGTCAGTCCATTATCAGATTCTATCTCGGTGAAGGTGGAGCCCACTGTGTAATCCATCACAAAACACAATGGCACCTATATTTACAGGGAGGGCAGGAGGGAGCGGAAACCTGGAAACCCTGGGAAGGAGGAGGTCCTGCCGAATTTAGAATCATAGAAACATAGAATGGTTACAGCACAGAAGGAGGCCATTTGGCCCATCGAGCCTGTGCCGGCTCTTTGTAAGAGCAATCCAGTTAGTCCCACTCCCCTGCTCTTTCCCCGTAGCCCCGCAAATTTATTCCCTTCAAGTATTTATTCAATTCCTTTTTGAAAGCCACGATTGAATCTGCTTCCACCTCCCTTTCAGGCAGTGCATTCCACATCGCTGCTTTAAAAAGTTTTTCCTCATGTCGCCTTTGGTTCTTTTGCCAATCACCTTAAATCTATGTCCACTGGCTCTCCACCCTTCCGCCAATGGGAACAGCTTCTCTTTATTTACTTTATCTAAACCCTTCATGATTTTGAACACTTCTATCAAATCTTCTCTTAACCTTCTCTGCTCCAAGGAGAACAACCCCAGCTTCTCCAGTCTATCCATGAAGTCCCTCATCCCTGGAACCATTCTAGTAAATTTTTTCTGCACCCTCTCTAAGGCCTTCAAATCCATCCTAAAGTGCGGTGCCCAGAATTGGACACAATACTCCAGCTGTGGCCGAACCAGTGTTTTATAAAGGTTCGACATAACTTCCTTGCTTTTGTGCTCTATGCCTCTATTTATAAAGCCCAGGAGCTCATTAGATTTTTTTTACTCCATTTCCCGCCCGGCAGCAGGTCAAATTGAAAGGCTGGCCGGCTGCCGGGCATGAAAGCCAGCAACCGGGCACTGGAGAGGAGGGAGGGAGGGAGAGATCGTGGGCAGGGAGAAATTGCGGGGACGGGGGAAGAGATCGAATCGTGGAGGGGTGGGGGGAGAGATCGCTGGAAGAGATCGTGGGAGGAAATATCATGGCGGGGGAGAGATCGAATCGTGGAGCGGGGGGGGGGAAATTGGATCGCAGGATGGGGACAGATCCCGGGGAGCGATAGATAGCGGGGGGGAAAGAGAGTGGATCGTGGTATGGGGACAGATCGGATTGCAGGGCGAGAGATCGGATTGTGGGGGAGGGGGGGGTCAGCAGATCACGGGGGAGGTCGGAAGATCGCGACAGGTTTGCTTGAGGGGCCGGGGGAGAGGGGGGTCGGCGGGGAAGCACTCATTCTCCTCTTGGGTCACAAGCAATGCTAGAAAAGCACTTACCTGCTGCGTCTGGCTGCTCCCACCTGCCTTTAGCTGCTGGGTTTCCCGAGCCCTGGGAAACCCATGCTGGAGGTGTTAATTCCAAATCATTGACAAAATCTGAGGCACGGAGCCTCATTTAAATATTATAATTACCGACCAGCCTCTCCAGAGCTGGTTACTCGACCGACCCCAAACCTGCCGCGATTAAACCAGAAGTAGGAGCGTTCGCGGGGGGCTGGGGTCGGGTTTCCCATTTTTAACAATTTAACTGCCACGGTCCCGCTCGTCCTGGGGGGGGGGGGGTGCGGAGGGGATTAAAACTCCCCCCAATCTGTTTCAGTAGATCTTGTGTTTGATCTAATACAATGTGAGACTGAAAGTATTATCCATCTCATAGACTGAAAGCCATTAACTGCCTGCATGTCATCTGTCTCCTGCAATCCATTTTGTAAGGTTAGAGTTCAGCAACACAGCAGACGATCATTGCAACATTGTACTTTACCAGCTGTTACCTGATCTGACTCATCTGTTTATTGACCGACTCTAAGGCTGTTAACTTATTCACTGCTGACTCCCACGGGATTTCCAGTTTTCGTTCAGAAGAACCAATGTTGGGAAACCATGGGAGCAACTTGATCAATTATTCCTTAAAGGTGAGAAAAATAAGGAGTGTAGTTAGGGGATAAAGGAACCAGGGATTAATAAATAATCACCACACTCATGTACTACACTAAACCAGTTATATTGGGAACTGGGGTCGTACCTTCATGTAGCTCCACTCATCGGTGGCACAATTAAGACCATGAATTCTGCATGTGCGAAGTGATGTTGCTGACTTCAACCCTTTGTAATATCAATGCACTGTACCATTATGGAGCCCCAAATCATTGTGCTCATAGTAGTGCATGTGTGTCAGTACTGGGGTATGGGTTCCTCTAGTTGTAATGAAATCATAAACAGTTATTCACAAACGTATTTACAATTTTGCTGCATCTAACTCACAGAGGAATTCTTCACCCTGCCTGAGCCAGACCAGGTTTGGCTGTGATATTGCCTGGCCTAGAAATTCGGGCGTGCCCAATTCTGAGCGCGCAGGGAGCACAGGGATCATTGCCTGTGCCTAAATGGTGAGGCTAAAGGCTCCCCTGACAAAGGGCCTCGAGCCTCACTTTCATTGAGCCGGCGGGAGGAGGCATTGGCCGGGGGTGGGGGGAATGGCAGCAATGGTAGAGAGAGCGGTCTGCAGTGGCGATCGGGGGAGAGGGGGGTCGGGGGAGTGGCGGGATTGGGGTGGGGGAGAGGAAGCGGCCGGCAGCGACCCATGTTCTATAATGTGAGGCACTCCTGCTCCTCCCGGTTCCTCATTCAGGTCAGTATATTTTAAAAACTTACATTGTTGGTTGCGGCCTGTTAGGCCTCATGTAAGCTTGGTTTTCCCGAGTGCAGCTGGCTCAGGGCAAAGCAATCTTGCAGTGGGGGCCTCAAACAGGCATTAGGCCCCTTAATTGCAAATGCAAATAAGGGGCCTATGGCCTGTTTCAGGTGTGGGCACTGCTGACTGATTTTTTGGCCTTTACCTGTATGATGGACCAAATGAGCATGTGCTAGCTGCTCACCATATTGGAAGCTTAGAAGGCCATTTAGCAGCCGAAAAATGGGTGCTGCACTGCTAAATTTCTAGGCCCCCATGACTAAGAGCTTGCTGACACTCAGGGGGTAACTCCAACCCAACTCGCTGGGCAGGAAACCCACAATATTACTATCCATTGACTTCAATGGAGAGTAAAATCGGACAGGGTGTAAAACCAACATTCAACCTGATCTCATCAGTTTCCCTGTCAGGCGGGTTAGTTTAAAATTGCCCACTCGGTGTCTAGGCTCACGCATGAGGAATGGATTCTTCGCATCTTGGGCTGATAGTACTGTACCCTAAGAACAGTCGCTTCAGGCGAGGAAGGAAAGGGGAAGAGCATTGACAAAAAAGCTCTTGAGTTTGCCTGAGAAACGACCTAACACAAGGTCTTTTGGCTGAAATGCACACAATTCTATGAATCACTCCACTAAAATATGAAGAATACACAGAGACAAGAGTGCAATACTCTGTCTGCTCATGAGTTATGAACTGCTTCTTCACATAAAGTAATATAGGCATTCTACAAATCAGAATTTAGTGTTTATTTATGGACCTGTATAAGAATGATTTTATTCAAAATTAACAAAGTATTTTTTTCTTTAGTTTAATGAGGACTACTACAAGCATTGTGCATGTTTTAATACAACAGCAGCAGCAACAACTTACATTTATATAGAATATTAAAACAGAAAATGCTGGAAAAGCTCAGCAAGTGAGGCAGCGTCTTTGGAGAAAGAAACAAAGTTAACGTTTCAGGTCAAAGATCTTTCGTCAGAACTGGAAGATGTTAAGAGTTAAAGTTTTTAAGCAAGTACAGAGCCTGGGAAAGGGGGGAGAGAGGGGAGGGGAGGAAAAAACAAAAGGGAAGGTCTGTGATAGGGTAGAGGACAAGAGTGATTAATTGACAAAAGGGATGATGGTGCAAGGCAAGGAGGGTGGTAATGGGACAGGTTAAGAAACAAAAGATGGGTCTAGAGGTGCTGTGAATGGCAACAGCAGAACCATTACCAGAACTTGCTGTCCGAAAAAATGGGAGTTGTGGTTATGGTCTGAAGTTATTGAAATCAATGTTGAGTCGGGAGGGTTGTAAAGTGCCTAAACGAAAGATGAGGGGGTTATCTTATGAGGAAAGGTTGGATAAGTTGGGCCTGTATACATTGAGTTTAGAAGAATGAGAGGTGATCTTATTGAAACATACAAGATCCTGAGGGGACTAAAAGGAGTTGATGCTGAGAGGATGTTTCCCCTTGTGGGAGAGGCTAGAACTAGGGGCCACAGTTTAAAAATAAGGAGTCTCCCATTTAAGACGGAGATGAGGAGAATTTTTTTCTCTCAGAGGGTCGTTAGTCTGTGGACCTCCCTTCCCCAGAGAGTGGTGGAGGCAGGGTCATTGAATATTTTTAAGACTGAGTTAAATAAATTCCTGATTAACAAGGGAGTCAAAGGTCATAGCAGGTAGATGGGAAAGTAG
Organism: Heptranchias perlo; assembly: GCF_035084215.1. Classification (NCBI taxonomy): domain Eukaryota; kingdom Metazoa; phylum Chordata; class Chondrichthyes; order Hexanchiformes; family Hexanchidae; genus Heptranchias; species Heptranchias perlo. The sequence goes on along the minus strand of NC_090346.1, from coordinate 22,273,353 downwards.
GGTTGAGGTCACAATTAGATCAGCCATGATCTTATCAAATGGCAGGGCAGGCTCGAGGGCTGAATGGCCTACTCCTGCTCTTAATTCCTATGTTCGTAAGATGTGATGCTGTTCCTCCACCTTCTGTTGAGCTTCATTGGAACCGTGTAAGAGGCCGATACAGTATACTGTATCCACTGCACACAATGTGGTCTCCTCTATATTGGGGAGACCAAACGCAGATTGAGTGATCACTTTGCTGAACACCTCCGCTCTGTCCGCAAGCATGACCCTGACCTGTTGGCCGCTTGTCATTTTAATTCCCTGTCCCACTCCACTCTGACCTCTTTGTCCTCGGCCTCTTACACTGTTCCAATGAAGCTCAACAGAAGCTGGAGGAACAGCACCTCATCTTTCGCTTAGGCACTTTACAACCTTCTGGACTCAACATTGATTTCAACAACTTCAGACCAGAACCACTGCTCCCATTTTTTCAGACAGCAAGTGCTGGTAATGGTTCTGTTGTTGCCATTCACAGCTCCTCTAGACCGATCTTTTATTTCTTAACCTGTCCCATTACCACGTTCCTTGCCTTGCACCATCATCCCTTTTGTCAATTAATCACTCTTGTCCTCTACCCCCATCACAGACCTTCCCTTTTGTTTTTTCCTCCCCTTCCCCCTTTCCTTGGCTCTCTACTTGCTTGAAAACTTTTAACATCTTCCAGTTCTGATGAAAGGTCTTCGACCTGAAATGTTAACTCTGTTTCTTTCTCCACAGATGCTGCCTCACTTGCTGAGTTTTTCCAAAATTTTCTGTTTTTATATCAGATTTCCAGCATCCGCAGTATTTTGCTTTTGCCTTTATATAGTGCATTTAACGTGGTAAAACATCTTAAGGCACTTCACAGGAGCGTAATTAGACAATAATTGACACTGAGCCAAAGAAGGAGATGTTAGGACAGGTGACCAAAAGCTTGGTCAAAGAGATAGGTTTAAAGAAGCGTCTTAATGGAGGAGAGAGACATAGAGAAGCAGAGAGGTTTAGGAAGGGAATTCCAGAGCTTAGGGCCTAGAGAGCTGAAATATTCCATGTTGCATGAGCTACCCATTTCTTGTTGGTTCTGATGCCATTAGTCACTTTGCCTCAAATCTTACTGCTTCAGTTGTTTATCAAGTTGCCCATTCAGCTAGTGGGAATATTTAGATCCATGAATTTGTCCAATTAGCTGCTGTGTGAAAAGAAATGTCAGTCTGATTCTTGTAATTCGGTATATCAGACCATGAGCATAGTAGTAACCATTGTAAAACACTTGCCTACAGCAGGTTTATGACTAGAAATTGAGAGCCAATGAGTTTTGATATTATCACACCCTTTTATAATCAGAAGCAGTGCAGCCAATGGCCAATGTAAAGATGCCAAATGGATTGTGTGTACATTGAGGTGTGTGTATATTTAAGTTGGATGTGGATCCCAGCTCTGAATCCTTCCTCCAGCAATGAGACCGGGACCAGGGCGGGTCTGATACACTGTGGGGAGATTGTAAATAGCTCACAGGCCACTAAAGAAGTTTTGTTTTGGAATAATTATTCCTATTGAAATGTCGTTTATTCATTTGCTTGTGGGAGTTCTGAATCCTCTTCTGCCTTCTCTGTGCTTGTTTTAACTTCTGCCTCTGCTCCTCCCTGGACCCCCATCCATTCATTCTAACTTTTTCACTTTACACAAACAGGCAGGGTGTGGGCGAGCTCCGCACTCCGTTCTACTCCAACCCACACTGGAACCGGGAGAGAGCAGAACGGAGGGCTCCAGGCACAGCACCATGGCCTCTTGGATATACAAGAGTGGTCATATATCGCAAACGGTGCCTGTCGTACTCACCGTTGTACACACTGTTGTACTCACTGTTGTACACGCTGTTGTACACGCTGTTGTACTCACTGTTGTACTCACTGTTGTACTCACTGTTATATACACAGTTGTATTCACTGTTGTACACATTGTTGTACTCACTGTTGTATTCGCTGTTATGGGCAGTGTCCTACGCCCAACCATCTTCAGCTGCTTCATCAATGACCTTCCCTCCATCATAAGGTCAGAAATGGAGAAGTTCGCTGATGATTGCACAGTGTTCAGTTCCATTCGCAACCCCTCAGATAATGAAGCAGTCCGTGCCAGCATGCAGCAAGACCTGGACAACATCCAGGCTTGGGCTCATAAGTGGCAAGTAACATTCACGCCAGGCAAGTGCCAGGCAATGACCATCTCCAACAAGAGAGAGTCTAATCACCTCCCCTTGACATTCAACGGCATTACCATTGCCGAATCCCCCACCATCAACATCCTGGGGGTCACCATTGACCAGAAACTTAACTGGACCAGCCATATAAATACTGTGGCAACAAGAGCAGGTCAGAGGCTGGGTATTCTGTGGCAAGTGACTCACCTCCTGACTCCCCAATGCCTTTCCACCATCTACAAGGCACAAGTCAGGAGTGTGATGGAATACTCTCCACTTGCCTGGATGAGTGCAGTTCCAACAACACTTAAGAAGCTCGACACCATCCAGGACAAAGCAGCCCGCTTGATTGGCACCCCATCCACCACCCTAAACATTCACTCCCTTCACCACTGGCGCACAGTGGTTGCAGTGTGTACTATCTACAGGATGCACTGCAGCAACTCGCCAAGGCTTCTTCGACAGCACCTCCCAAACCCACGACCTCTACCACCTAGAAGGACAAGAGCAGCAGGCACATGGGAACAACACCATTTGCACGATCCCCTACAAGTCACACACCATCCTGACTTGGAAATATATCGCCGTTCCTTCATTGTCGCTGGGTCAAAATCCTGGAACTCCCTTCCTAACAGCACTGTGGGAGAACCTTCACCACATGGACTGCAGCGGTTCAAGAAGGCAGCTCACCACCACCTTCTCAAGGGCAATTAGGGATGGGCAATAAATGCCGGCCTCGCCAGCGACGCCCACATCCCATGAACAAAAAAAAACTCAGTGTTGTATTCGCTGTTTTACTCAGTGTTTTAGTCACTGTTGTACTCGCTATTGTACTCAATGTTGTATTCACTGTTGTACTCACTGTTGTACTCCTCTTGTATTCGCTGAGCACTGGTTCTAGCTGCAGATGCAACGCTTCTGGCTCAACTGCTCTTGCTAAATCATAGAACAATAGAACCATAGAATCTGTACCTACTCTTTGAAAGAGCTACCCAATCAGTCCTACTTCCCTGCTCTTTCCCCATAGCCCTGCAAATTTTTCCTTTTCAAGTTTATTTCCAATTCCCTTTTGAAAGTTACTATTGAATCTGCTTCCACCACCCTTTCAGGCAGTGCATTCCAGATCATAACAACTCGCTGCGTAAAAAAAATTCTCCCCCCTGGTTCTTTTACCAATTGCCTTAAATCTGTGTTCTCTGGTTACTGACCCTCCTGCCAGTGGAAACAGTTTCTCCCCATCTGCACTATCAAAACCCTTCATAATTTTGAAAAACTCTATCAAATCCCCCCTTAACTCTTTGCTTTAAGGAAAATAATCAGAGCTTCTTCAGTCTCTCCACATAACTTAAGTCCTTCCTCCCTGGTTCCATTCTGGTAAATCTCCTCTGCACCCTCTCCAAGGCCTTGACATCCTTTCTAAAGTGTGGCGCACAGAATTGGATACAATACTCAAGCTGAGGCCTAACCAGGGACTTATAAAAGTTTACCATAACTTCCTTGCTTTTGTGCTCTATGGGCTCAATTTTGAAATGGTGGAGGGTTGGCAGTGGACGGGGGGAGGGGGTGAAGGTGCATGTGGCAAACCCGAATAAAAAAAACTTACTGTTTCCGACATGATCGCAATGTAATTGATGGTGATTAAAGTTCTTTCCAGGTTTCGCACTGGGCAGCCAGCCTGATTGACAGGAGTGGGGTTGGGGGGGAGGAGAGAAAGAGAGAGAGCGAGACGTCATCCAGCGCTGGAACGGAAGATCGGGGGGAGGGGGGAGAGTGGAAGATCGGGGGTGGGGGGAAAGGGGAAGTTTCGGGGGGCAGAGGGGAAGTTCGGGGGGGCATTGGGTGGGGAAGAGGAGGAGATCGGGGGGATGTCGGGTGGTGAAGAGGGGGAGATCGGGGGGGGGGTGGAAGAGGGGGAGATCGGAGAGGGAGACATTGGACATTGGAGCAGGTTGGAAAGGTAGGTTGATTTTGTGTTTTAACTTTGTGCAATGGTTTGTTGTTTAATTTGTTTCGTTTCTTTTTGCCTGATCTGGCCCTTCACGCCTAGTTTCACCAGCCGTGAATCAGAAGCTGTGGGAGAGCCGCCCAGGTAAGTTAAAAATCGTTCTAACTACCTAATATGTCACAAGTAAAGTGCCTTAAGTACCTCAATGGTACATTTGGTTCTTTAACTATCATCCCGCTGGCTTTAATTGCCGGTGGGACTTCCGGATTCGGGACGCCCGCGCGCACACAGTTGGGTCTGTGGGAAACTCGGAAGTCGGCGGGTTGGAGCCAGCTTCCGAACCCGCTCTGCATTTCTGGAATTTTCGCTGGCCCCCTGCCCCCAACGCACCCACAATTTAGGTTTAAAATTGAGCCCTATGCCTCTATTTATAAAGCCATGGATCCGGTATGTTCTTTTAACAGCCTTATCAACTTATCCTGCCACCGTCAAAGATTTGTGTACGTAAACCTCCAGGTGTCTCTGTTCCTGCACCCCCTTTAAAATTGTACCATTTCATTTATATTGGCTGTCCTAATTTTTCCTCCCAAAATGCAACTCCTCACACTTCTCTGCATTAAATTTCATCTGCCATGTGTCTGCCCATTTCACCAATCTGTCTATGTCCTCCTGAAGCCTGCTACTATCCTCCTCACTGTTTACTACATTTCCAAGTTTTGTGTCATCTGCAAACTTTGATATTCCTCGCCCTATACCCAAGCCCAGGTCATAAATATACATCAAAAAGAGCAGTGGTCCTAATACTGACCCCTGGTGGACACCACTGTATACTTCCCTCCAGTTTGGAAAACAGCTGTGCACCACTACTCTCTGCTGTCTGAAGCTGACTAAAAATGTTTTGCGGGCATTGGTAATATGTTTAAAGGGACCGATGTAGGAGTAATGAATCCCACTGCTGCCAGACCACCAGCACCATTATTTTTGAGTCTAAGTGGCAGTGGCGTGAAAACTGGCATTAATTCAGCAAAATCACGATTGCTGTTGATTTTAATGGGGCCGGGCTATGACAATTAACTTCTCGCTGTTTTCAGCGAGGGTAACAGCGAAAAAGTCCCAGGACAATACGAAGTGGCATAATAATCCCATAAATCCCAAACTCCATCATTTCCTGTCTTTTTTGCACTGTTCAAGGGCCCCCACCATGTAGATGCACCATTACAATGACCTAAGTTCCCAGGAAAATCTTGGTCATTATATCCACAATATATTGGTTCTAAAAACATAGGGGTAAGTAAGTACTTTCATATGGGATGTGTATGCCCTGAGTGTTCTATAGTAGTCGGCATCAATTTCAGATTGACCATAGATAGGTATTCCCCATTGAAGGGCTTAGAAATTATTCATTTGAACTCAGCTGTTTTAATGTCGTTGTGCTCTGATGATACAGAGCTGAGGAAGAAGGAGTGGGAGGATCCCCATGGAATATCTGCTGCCCAAAATAAAGTTTCATAGTGATTCAAGATTTTTCATAAATCATAGAATCTTACAGCACAGAAGGAGGCCATTTGGCCCATTGTGCCTGTGCCGGCTCTTTGAAACAGCTGTTCAATTTAGTCCCACACTCCAGCCTTTTCCCCATAACACTGAAAATTGGTCTTCTTCAAGTACATGTAAAATTGCCTTTGAAAGTTCCTATGGAATGTGATTCTACCACCCTTGCAGGTAGTGCGTTCCAGATCTTAATAGCACTTTGTGTGGAAAAAATTTCTCCTCATTTCCCACCTAGTTCTTTTGCCAATTATTTTAAATCTATGACCTTTGGTTACTGACCCACTTGCCAGAGGAAACTTCTCCCTACTTGCTCTATCAAAACCCCTCATAATTTTGAGTATCTCTATTCTAAGGCCAAACCCTAACCTTCTCTGCTCTAAGGAGAACAATCCTAGCTTCTCCAATCTCTCCACATAACTGGAGTCCAACATCCTTGGTATCATCCTGGTAAACCTCCTTTGTACCCTCTCCAAGACCTTGACATCCTTCTTAAAGTGTGGTGCCCAGAACTGTGCACAATACTCCAGCTGAGGACTAACCAGTGATTTGTAAAGGTTTAGCATAACTTCCTTGTTTTTGTATTCAATGCCCTATTTACAAAGCCAATTATCCCATATGCTTTCTTAACCACCTTATGAACTTGCCCTGCCATCCTTCAAAGATTTGTGAATGTGTACCCCCAGGTCTCGCTGCTGTTGCACCCCCCTCAAAATAGAACCATTTAAACTATACTATAAAGACTGAAGAATTTTCAACTCATTTCTAAATTGCATTCTAAAATCTGCATTTTCGTCACAAGTCACTGCAAAGCGGTTTTGGCTTTGCACCAGCGGTAAAGCTCTGGGGTGTAAATTGTGCGTGGAGCCCAAACTGACTCCAAAGTGAAGTGGAGTGAAACTCTCTCCTCCTGAGGGTCTCACTACGCTTTATTCCGATGGCAGGTTGGCCTCTTGACTCCGATTTAAGCTGCATTTACACCATAACTGCAGCTTCAAAGCCTGAAACCACTTCGCACCCACAACAGATCACTTGCTTTACATCAGAGCACATCTGTATTGAAAGGACTGGGATAAAATGAATTATCCCTGGGCTCGAAACAGGAGCTCTTTATAGGGGGATACCTCAAAACTGGTAGGCCTAATTTTGAAACCTACTGTAGTGGCATGCAGACCTTTAACAGGTTCATACTTCTACACTAAGATCTCCCTTCAATACCAGATCTGTATAGACCTGCATCACTCATGAAACACATATTATTTATTAATACAGTTAAGGAATACTAAGTATATCATTGTGTGAAGCCATATTTATAAAACATTGAAAGGAGCATGAATTTCTTTTGAACAAGGCATTTGTGGCTGGAAGGTGTACGTATGAAGAGATGGATGAGAACATGGTTTAGCTCAGCTTTAATGCCCCTACAGTTGAATAACCCACCAACACTCACTGTGTAAGCTCACTCATTAATAATGGCCACTTGGATGAGGTGGCAGGCGATAGTGAAATAGGACCGCAACAAGATTCAGTGCCTTCAGGAAGGAAGTCGAGGCACCAATTCTATGTATAATTTTTTCAATACTCTTCCAATTGATGCTCTGTTTAAGGTAGGAAAGTGCTTTTACTTCATACATGACACATGAGAGGATTATTGTCCCTCTACAAAACAGCACAAACAGACCGGTAATACAACACTATCGATAGAACATGTTTTATTTAAGAACCTTGCTGGCTCTTTGAAACATTTGCTTCACTTTACCCTTGTGGCACTAAGATGCAACACTAATTTACTTCAGGTGTTGAAATCAGCATCCCGATATTTCAGACACTTGAGAAGAGAAGATAGAGAATCTTTACTTATTTTCTTTTGGTCGCCCAGGTGAGAATTGATGATACGACTGGAACAAAAAACATTTTTGACAATACTGTGTATCTCATTCACTAGCCAATTGCTGTTTTACAGTACTCTATATTCTTTAATGTTAGTGAAAAGATTTCTCACCTTTTACTCAATTGGGTTTTTTGTGAACATTAACAAAGAGAGGAAAAGATAGTCCAATATATTTGCAGTTCTATAATCCTCAATTTTGTCCTCTCTCCATAATCATTGCACTTTATCTGATGATGCAGCAATGATTGATCTGATGCACTTGATTATCTGAGCTACAGAAATCTGTATTTCAACTATTTGTGCCACTCCACAGTGAGTTGAAACAAGTACACCCACAGTCCCTGAGCTGAAACAAGTACACCCACAGTCCTTCAGCTGAAACAAGTACATCCACAGTCACTGAGCTGAAACAAGTACACCCACAGTCCTTCAGCTGAAACAAGTACACCCACAGTCCCTGAGCTGAAACAAGTACACCCACAGTCCTTCAGCTGAAACAAGTACACCCACAGTCCCTGAGCTAAAACAAGTACACCCACAGTCCCTGAACTGAAACAAGTACACCCACAGTCCCTGAGCTGAAACAAGTACACCCACAGTCCTTCAGCTGAAACAAGTACACCCACAGTCCCTGAGCTAAAACAAGTACACCCACAGTCCCTGAGCTAAAACAAGTACACCCACAGTCACTGAGCTGAAACAAGTACACCCACAGTCCCTGAGCTGAAACAAGTACACTCACAGTCCCTGAGCTGAAACAAGTACACCCACAGTCCCTGAGCTGAAACAAGTACACCCACAGTCCCTGAACTGAAACAAGTACACCCACAGTCCTTGAGCTGAAACAAGTACACCCACAGTCCTTGAGCTGAAACAAGTACACCCACAGTCCCTGAACTGAAACAAGTACACCCACAGTCCTTGAGCTGAAACAAGTACACTCACATTCCCTGAGCTGAAACAAGTACACCCACAGTCCCTGAACTGAAACAAGTACATCCACAGTCCCTGAGCTGAAGCAAGTACACCCACATTCCCTGAGCTGAAGCAAGTACACCCACAGTCACTGAGCTGAAACAAGTACACCCACAGTCCCTGAACTGAAACAAGTACACCCACAGTCCCTGAACTGAAACAAGTACACCCACAGTCCCTGAGCTGAAGCAAGTACACCCACATTCCCTGAGCTGAAACAAGTACACCCACAGTCCCTGAACTGAAACAAGTACATCCACAGTCCTTGAGCTGAAACAAGTACACTCACATTCCCTGAGCTGAAACAAGTACACCCACAGTCCCTGAACTGAAACAAGTACACCCACAGTCCTTGAGCTGAAACAAGTACACTCACATTCCCTGAGCTGAAACAAGTACACCCACAGTCCCTGAACTGAAACAAGTACATCCACAGTCCCTGAGCTGAAGCAAGTACACCCACATTCCCTGAGCTGAAGCAAGTACACCCACAGTCACTGAGCTGAAACAAGTACACCCACAGTCCCTGAACTGAAACAAGTACACCCACAGTCCCTGAGCTGAAGCAAGTACACCCACATTCCCTGAGCTGAAACAAGTACACTCACATTCCCTGAGCTGAAACAAGTACACTCACATTCCCTGAACTGAAGCAAGTACACCCACAGTCCCTGAACTGAAACAAGTACACTCACATTCCCTGAGCTGAAACAAGTACACCCACAGTCACTGAGCTGAAGCAAGTACACCCACAGTCACTGAGCTGAAACAAGTACACCCACAGTCCCTGAACTGAAACAAGTACACCCACAGTCCCTGAACTGAAACAAGTACACCCACAGTCCCTGAGCTGAAGCAAGTACACCCACATTCCCTGAACTGAAACAAGTACACTCACATTCCCTGAGCTGAAACAAGTACACTCACATTCCCTGAACTGAAGCAAGTACACTCACATTCCCTGAGCTGAAACAAGTACACTCACATTCCCTGAGCTGAAACAAGTACACCCATAGTCACTGAGCTGAAACAAGTACACCCACAGTCCTTCAGCTGAAACAAGTACATCCACAGTCACTGAGCTGAAACAAGTACACCCACAGTCCTTCAGCTGAAACAAGTACACCCACAGTCCCTGAGCTGAAACAAGTACACCCACAGTCCTTCAGCTGAAACAAGTACACCCACAGTCCCTGAGCTAAAACAAGTACACCCACAGTCCCTGAACTGAAACAAGTACACCCACAGTCCCTGAGCTGAAACAAGTACACCCACAGTCCTTCAGCTGAAACAAGTACACCCACAGTCCCTGAGCTAAAACAAGTACACCCACAGTCCCTGAGCTAAAACAAGTACACCCACAGTCACTGAGCTGAAACAAGTACACCCACAGTCCCTGAGCTGAAACAAGTACACTCACAGTCCCTGAGCTGAAACAAGTACACCCACAGTCCCTGAGCTGAAACAAGTACACCCACAGTCCCTGAACTGAAACAAGTACACCCACAGTCCTTGAGCTGAAACAAGTACACCCACAGTCCTTGAGCTGAAACAAGTACACCCACAGTCCCTGAACTGAAACAAGTACACCCACAGTCCCTGAGCTGAAACAAGTACACCCACAGTCCCTGAACTGAAACAAGTACACCCACAGTCCTTGAGCTGAAACAAGTACACCCACAGTCCTTCAGCTGAAACAAGTACATCCACAGTCACTGAGCTGAAACAAGTACACCCACAGTCCTTCAGCTGAAACAAGTACACCCACAGTCCCTGAGCTGAAACAAGTACACCCACAGTCCTTCAGCTGAAACAAGTACACCCACAGTCCCTGAGCTAAAACAAGTACACCCACAGTCCCTGAACTGAAACAAGTACACCCACAGTCCCTGAGCTGAAACAAGTACACCCACAGTCCTTCAGCTGAAACAAGTACACCCACAGTCCCTGAGCTAAAACAAGTACACCCACAGTCCCTGAGCTAAAACAAGTACACCCACAGTCACTGAGCTGAAACAAGTACACCCACAGTCCCTGAGCTGAAACAAGTACACTCACAGTCCCTGAGCTGAAACAAGTACACCCACAGTCCCTGAGCTGAAACAAGTACACCCACAGTCCCTGAACTGAAACAAGTACACCCACAGTCCTTGAGCTGAAACAAGTACACCCACAGTCCTTGAGCTGAAACAAGTACACCCACAGTCCCTGAACTGAAACAAGTACACCCACAGTCCTTGAGCTGAAACAAGTACACTCACATTCCCTGAGCTGAAACAAGTACACCCACAGTCCCTGAACTGAAACAAGTACATCCACAGTCCCTGAGCTGAAGCAAGTACACCCACATTCCCTGAGCTGAAGCAAGTACACCCACAGTCACTGAGCTGAAACAAGTACACCCACAGTCCCTGAACTGAAACAAGTACACCCACAGTCCCTGAACTGAAACAAGTACACCCACAGTCCCTGAGCTGAAGCAAGTACACCCACATTCCCTGAGCTGAAACAAGTACACCCACAGTCCCTGAACTGAAACAAGTACACCCACAGTCCTTGAGCTGAAACAAGTACACTCACATTCCCTGAGCTGAAACAAGTACACCCACAGTCCCTGAACTGAAACAAGTACATCCACAGTCCCTGAGCTGAAGCAAGTACACCCACATTCCCTGAGCTGAAGCAAGTACACCCACAGTCACTGAGCTGAAACAAGTACACCCACAGTCCCTGAACTGAAACAAGTACACCCACAGTCCCTGAGCTGAAGCAAGTACACCCACATTCCCTGAGCTGAAACAAGTACACTCACATTCCCTGAGCTGAAACAAGTACACTCACATTCCCTGAACTGAAGCAAGTACACCCACAGTCCCTGAACTGAAACAAGTACACTCACATTCCCTGAGCTGAAACAAGTACACCCACAGTCACTGAGCTGAAGCAAGTACACCCACAGTCACTGAGCTGAAACAAGTACACCCACAGTCCCTGAACTGAAACAAGTACACCCACAGTCCCTGAACTGAAACAAGTACACCCACAGTCCCTGAGCTGAAGCAAGTACACCCACATTCCCTGAACTGAAACAAGTACACTCACATTCCCTGAGCTGAAACAAGTACACTCACATTCCCTGAACTGAAGCAAGTACACTCACATTCCCTGAGCTGAAACAAGTACACTCACATTCCCTGAGCTGAAACAAGTACACCCACAGTCACTGAGCTGAAACAAGTACACCCACAGTCCCTGAACTGAAGCAAGTACACCCACAGTCCTTGAGCTGAAACAAGTACACTCACAGTCCCTGAACTGAAGCAAGTACACTCACAGTCCTTGAGCTGAAACAAGTACACTCACAGTCCTTGAGCTGAAACAAGTACACCCACAGTCCCTGAACTGAAGCAAGTACACCCACAGTCCTTGAGCTGAAACAAGTACACTCACAGTCCCTGAACTGAAGCAAGTACACTCACAGTCCTTGAGCTGAAACAAGTACACTCACAGTCCCTGAGCTGAAACAAGTACACCCACAGTCCCTGAACTGAAGCAAGTACACCCACAGTCCCTGAGCTGAAACAAGTACACTCACATTCCCTGAGCTGAAACAAGTACACCCACAGTCCCTGAACTGAAACAAGTACACTCACAGTCCCTGAACTGAAGCAAGTACACCCACAGTCCCTGAGCTGAAACAAGTACACTCACATTCCCTGAGCTGAAACAAGTACACCCACAGTCACTGAGCTGAAACAAGTACACCCACAGTCCCTGAACTGAAACAAGTACACCCACAGTCCCTGAACTGAAACAAGTACACTCACATTCCCTGAGCTGAAACAAGTACACTCACAGTCACTGAACTGAAACAAGTACACCCACAGTCCCCTAGCTGAAACTGGTCGTAGTAGCATACAAATCTTGGCCCTGCTTATTCTGAGACAGATGACAACTTCTGTTCAATGTAGTTCTAATATTTATTCAACCACCCTTTTAATGTTTTAATACGCTTCATGAGTTACAAACTGCTGCCATACTAATAGCAGGCTTATTCTTTTCTCACCAATTTTTTTCCTACCAATTTTTCTTTTCTTCCCTCCTATCCTGAAGGAGTTGCTTCCTTGCTGGAGTGTGGTTCCCAGGTGCCAGGCACCCTTCGGTGTCTCACTAATGATGGTGGTCGTTATTCATATGTGAGCCTCAACATGACTATTGGCACGCTATTTGACTGCAGGATACACCAGAAGCAAGTGGAGTTGAGGTTGAAGATCAGCCATGATCTTAATGAATGATGGAGCAGGCTTGAGGGGCCATATTTCTTATGTTCCTATGTTCATACATCAGGGATCAACCTGGGACCTTTCTGCTCTGTATAGCTGAGGCGCCAACTGTAAAGATTTGCATCAGGTAAGCCATAGCCAACTTTACAGAATATCAAACAATGTGTTTTAACTCTGCCCTTAACGGATAGCATTTTAGGTCTGGTCACAAGATAGTTATGGATGAGGAAAGTGATTTGACCCATCTTATTTCAGTTATCCAGAAAGATCCTATACTGCTCACCAACCCCACCCCACCCCCAACTTTGCAGCACCTTAATTTTCCTTAATTGATTCCAGAGTTTTTGCCTCCACTACTCTACCTGGAAGTGCATTTCATGTATAGACCACTCTTTGTGTGGAAAAGAACTTCCTGACATCAGTCCTAAATCTACCTTCTACTAATTTGAATCTATGGATCCCTGTCCTATTTTTTCTTTCCTTCTTTCTTTGTACATAAGTGGTTAAAAGTAAGGCTCACCCACAGAAAATGGTCCAGCTTGTTTTGATACACAACAGCACCACCATAGACATTATGAGGTAGGTCACAAAACGAACCACTGCTGGTCTTTTAGAGGCTGTGTGAACTCCTAAGATATGAGACGGCCAGTTATGCGATGACTGCTGATGCAGATAAGTTAGCTCCTTACCTTCATCCCATCATGGGGAATGAATTGCGGGACATTGGCTGCTCTCATGTAGATGAGAAACAGGAGGGCGCCAAGGATAGATCCTTAGGGGACTCCAGACATAACGGTGCAGGGGCGGAAAGACAAACCATTGCAGGAGATTCTCCGGCTACATCTGGATAGGTAAGAGTGGAACCAGGCAAGGGAAATCCCACACAGCTGGACAACGGAAGAGAGGCATTGGAGGAGGATGGTGAGGTCAATAGGTATCAAAGGCTGCAGACGGGTCATGAAGGATGAGGAGGGATAGTTTACCAAGGTCACAGTCACATAGGATGTCATTTGTGACTTTGATAAGAGCCGTTTCAGTGCTGTGGCAGGGGCAGAAATCTGATTGATGAGGTTCGAACATGGAAGTGAGGGAAAGATGAGCATGGATTTGGGAGGCAACAACACATTCAAAGACATTGGAGAGGAAAGGGAGGTTGGAGATGGGGCGGTAGTTTGTAAGGACAGAGACGTCAAAAGTGTTTTTTTTGAGAAAGGGGGATGATGATGGCAGATTTGAAAGAGAGGGGGACAATACCTGAGGAGAGGGAACTGTTTACAATATCAGCTAGCATGGGGGGGCCAGGAAGGGAAATTGGATGGTCAGCAGTTTAGTGGGAATAGGGTCGAGCGAGCAGGAGGTGAGTCTCACGGACAAGATGAGCTCAGAGAGGACATGAGGAGTGTTAGGAAAGAAATTAGAGAAAGATGCAAGTTCAGGGCAAAGGCAGGGGAAACCTTGGGTGAAGTTTGGCATGGTGGGCAATAACAGGAGGATCTATTGTACACTCTGCTGAAAAACTTTTCAACAGAATGGTATTGTTTATACACACTATATTAATTTTAATTTTCTGCATTTTGATGAAATGCAAAAATAAAATACTGTCTCAGTTATAAGGAGTGCGATGGATCATGAACTTAACCTATAACTACAAAACCACGAAATCGGTGCAAAAAATGTAATGCAATGGAAAAGCAGAATTCTTGTTTGCTATACAGAAGCAAGTGTACTTGCAAAATTATTTTGAAATTTAGCTTCCATCCAGTCACTGAGCAGAAATATTTCTATGTCGCGTCTTCATATAAAGGGCATTATAGGTTCTTTAACAGATAAAGAGTTAATCATTTCATTGTACATTCAGTATTGATAAGCTGATGCAGAGTTATACTTCATGTATGGAATGTGTTGCAATTATCAATTTATTAACAGCTATTAAAGTGTTAAAAGTAGTTTTAGATTTTGCTGAGAATACCTATTTCCTGTGAATGACAGCATAAAAATGGTCAAATTGTGCTCCTATTTACAGACATTTTGATATAACAGATATGCAAAAATGCATATTTTACATACATTCATAATCTGAGACAATATAAAATATGCATTTTTGTATTTGCAAGTTTGTGATAAAGGATATAAATATGGAAAATAAGAGCACTAGAAATTATGCAAGGAGCTGCACCAACATCATAGCCTTGAAGATGAGAAGGGGAACTTGATCACTGGGTGTGAAAGGCAAAGTGGATGACAGATAATTATAAGAAACAATTGAATCAGGAGAAGGTGGTGAGTAGAAGTCTAATGTGCCTGATATGAAGAAAAATATCAATTAAGATGCGGAAAGTGGTGCTGAAGCTAAAGAACCATATAATTGTGGGTGTGCGGGTACATTGAAGTACGAGTGGAGATGCTAAAGACATGTCTATTGTATATTTCTTGAGGTTGTTCTCAGTACTTTTGGTTACAACCAAAGAATCAAAGGATGAAGGCTAGTGTCGCTTTCAGGAATGGTGATCACAACATGCAACACTTCAAAATAATCATACTGCTGCCAGTTCAAGGTAAAGAAATAGTAGGTGCTTCGCTGTTCAGATCAAGATCAACAAATAACTTCATGAAACGGTATTAAGGCCAGGACAAAGCATAGTGCATCAAATGTTCTCTCTGAGCTTGTTGATTGAGCAGGGCTGAAAGAGCATTATATTACATATGTAGTTTGTTAGCCAGAAAGCTTATTGTGCTACAGCGGTCAAAGTAGCATAACCGACTGACATCAGCGGGTGGGTTTACCTCTGCCCTATACATGGGTAAATTTGCATTCACTAGGTGCAGGGCAGAGAAAAAAGAGGTGGAGACCCATTATGTCAGACCTTGCATTTTTCCAGGACTTCCTGGGGCTTCCCCCAAGAGACGCAACTGGGTTTGTGCTTGTAGTAGGCACAGGGCTAGTGACCTATTTTAATGACACATCACATACTGCATTGAATTTGGTAAGTTGAGATACAGATATAAGAAGCAGAGATTAGAGGAAAAAGAAAAAGAGACAAGAGTCAGAAAGCCACAACTCTCTCTCCCCTTTTATGTTTCCTACCTTCTGGCAAGAATAGGGGGCATTCTGAGCCTCCTGCTTCATTTTCCTGACACCATTTATTGGGCACTTCAGCGCAGGGATGCAATTAAAAATGTTGTCATTGCCTCCCCCCAGGCCCCTGCCCACTGGAGGGTCCTGGATGCGTGCAGGCCAAAGATAGGCAGGCAAAATTATATTTGTAATTTAACCAAACCTCTGCCTTCTAGGAAGAATTTTACAATTTGGGACCTTTTGGCTGCTTATTTCCTTCAGTTGCCAAAAGGCCCTGATTTTGAAGGCCCAATGCTTAGCAGCAGATTTGCTCTCAATTTTTAGGTGCAAGTCACAGCCAGGGCTAATCATGGAGTTTCTCTGGGCCATGCAAATGGTCCTGATGGAGTGGGGGTGAAGGTGAAAAGATATGCAGCTGCCTTAAAGTCACAGCGTGCCCACTGGACACCCAGAAAGGAAATTTTATCTTCATTGGTCAGCATGGTGTCAGCAGGAACAAAAGAAGGCATGAGTAAGCATGGAATGAGAAAATATCATTCAGCTCATCAAACCCAATCCTTCCGTGGACCATGTCCAATTTGGTCTATCGTACATTCTGAACAATTTCTCCCTGAATATGCTCTCAAAATACTTACGAGATTCTTCAAAGCATTGTATGAAGAGACTTGGGACTGTGCCTACATCTATAATGGATCCCCATAAATAGTTTAATATGAAGACAAAAGTTAAATAAAGGATGTTAACCTAAACCATAGCATTTTATATTTGAGATTATCCAAATGTGCTGATGATTCTATGCAGCTGCCATCTTGATTCCCAGTTGAAATCCCCATAAAATTGTTCTGCGGTCCCCAACAGGATAAACAATAATGAACTTCTGAACAGATTATGGAGGTGGGTACAGTATTACTGTTATTCCTGCCAGGATTGATATGTAAAATATTTGGGGGGATTTTAACCCTACTTGCCTGGTGGAAACCAAGCGATGGGCAGTTAAAATACCCAAGGTTACTTACCTGCCAGAAAGCTGCCTACATCCCACCGTGTCTGATTTCAATCTGCTTTTTTGAGCATGCAGCAAAGGCACCCACCTGAAGCCAGCGGGGTCTTCTTTAAATATGCTATTTGGGGTTTGATGATGTCACTGGGCCCCGACTGCGATTTTAACTCAGGTGTGAGCGGGGAAGCTGCTGCAGTTTTCCCACCAGGCTGAAGCAAGTCAGAAGAGGATTGGGACATGAAAATGTGCTGAGAGGTAAGTATCTTACTTTACTTTGTGAGGCCAGGAGGAGTAAGGACTGTTTAGACTCCCGATGTCCCGGACCCCCTCCCCTCATTTTCTCCCTTGAGACTCTCCCAGAACTCCCTTCTTCATGCCGTTCTGAGCAGGAAGTGGAAATGGTAATAAGGCCCGATGGAAACCCACTGGGAGTTAAAATCAACCCCTTTATCTGCCCATTTCTTTCTCTCACACCAGAAAAATAATCCACTACAATTATTTGATTATTTCATTCATATTTGCACACAGATTCAGAGTCACATTGTGAATGCAAAGTGCTTGCTTCAAACGGAACCTTACTAGTGCTTTTACTGAGCATCTCCATGGTAATAATGCTCCTTTAGCAGCAACAGCACAATCTCAGAGAAAGAGGTACAGTTCTGCTTTAGATTTGGCTCAAAGTCAGATGACTTGTCCAATAGAAATTGCTAACTAGGCACAGGTGTGCCTACGGTGACACCATTTTAGCCATCGGCACTAATCTTACTAGAAAATGCCTTACACACACACAATACGGATAAATGTACTTCACTTGTGTATATTTATTTAACAAACATCTACCACCATTCATTAACCAAGGAAGTAAAGCACTCCCATCAATCAAAAAACACTGAAATTATCTGCTTTTCATCTTACCATTTTACCCACAGATCCACAAAAAGATTAAAGTACACACACATGCTCCGTGCCAATATGAGGGTTGAGATCACATGCCCGACGAATGTGTCTATTATTCATTTTTTATTTACTAATCAGAAATGCAATTTTCTACATCTGTATTCCCAATTAGCCACATATGGCTAGTGGCTAATGTGTTGGACAACACTGGTACAGCTTGACCATGCAAACATTTGGCTTTTAACTTCCAATGCTTTACCTGCCAACTGAAAAGATTTTCCAATTTGTAGAACGGAGATGGCATAGAGGGAACTTTTATTTTGAAGCGCTCAATTAGTCAGGTTAAAGACACTCGGAAAATGCAGAAATTTTGGGGGAAAGAATTAGGGACAGGCTGCAGCACAGATGTGAACATTGAGTGTGTACTGGGTTTTGGGGGTTTAGCTTTAAGGACTAGATTTCAGAGCATTGTTGAAGCCAAAGACTGATCTCAATAATGCAGCCCAGTGTACAAGGGAACCTAGGCCTCATTTCAGTAATCCCCAGATTGCAAGAGATCAGATAAGTACCTGGGATATTTAGATCACCTCAACCACCAGAAAATTGGATGCATACTGTACTAATGGATATGAAGGAAGTAAACATTACCACTTGATTGGAAGGTATAAGAGCTTGTAATTTTTTTATAACATTGCAAGAGTGCTTAATTTTGTTTCCAAGAGATACTGAGCAGCAGAGTACAAAGGGACATTGTCTGCTCAGGAGTGGTGGAATGGCAGGATATGGAGAATGGCATTATACAAGTTAAGGAGGGCATTGTACTACTCTGTAGAAGTACACTGTCATTTATAAAAGACATGATGTGGAGATGCCGGTGATGGACTGGGGTGGACAAATGTAAGGAATCTTACAACACCAGGTTATAGTCCAACAATTTTATTTTAAAATCACAAGCTTTCGGAGATTATCCCCTTCGTCAGGTGACGAAGGGGATAATCTCCAAAAGCTTGTGATTTTAAAATAAAATTGTTGGACTATAACCTGGTGTTGTAAGATTCCTTACATTTATAAAAGAGGCTGCAGTATCTGAACACAAAATGGTTAGAATTCCTGCACTTCAGATATTCAAAAATAAACCCACTCTGGCCACATGTGGATTTTAATTTAATTTGCTGTGGATTAACTTTGGATTTTAATTTAATTTGCTAGTCATCCCTACTTTTCATGTTAGTTACTGAGAAAAGTCAATACTTCATAAAAATCTATGAGTGATCTTCAAAATAAGCACATGTCAAAATGAAAACATTTTTAAGTGAGGCAAAGACATGGCATTGAAACTGACAATAAAGCTCAGCATCATGGTATGTAATTCCAGAATACTATCAAAGCTAATAATAGTTATTGAATGAAAGGTGTCATCACTCAAACCAACATCTATAAAATGGCAAGTCATGCCTTGGCAGTTCTTTTCCTGCCCTCAATTGTTCAATGAAGCCAGGCTAATTAGTAGCACTTACCAGGTGGCACAAAAGTGATCAGCTGACTAATTTTTCTAAAGGAATACAATTCACTATGGGAGTCAGCGGACCCATGTAGCTTTCAGTTTCAAATAGGTTTAGAAGAATAGTTCTTAATTAGTTCCTGTTTTTGGAGGATGATTTTTGTGTTTATTAGGGCAAGGAATGTTCATACTAAGAATAGTTTTTCCAATATCAGCATGAGGCACAGCCAGGCCAATACAGTTTATTTCTAATTCAAAATTGCTTAATTCAAATTATCTATAAATTTAAATTGAAATCATGTAAATTGCTGCCCCTATAGTGTTTTATTTAAATTGCTTGATTTGAATGACTGGATAATATAATTTTTGAACAAGTGACTTTGAATTAACAGGAGTAACATATTAGACACAGTCGTTTTACACAATGTACCTTAACATTCGGCTTACACCTTAGTGTGCCCGTGTGACATTTCCATTTTCGATATTATATGCAGCTACTGAGTTATTTGCCATTTTGTAGCGTAGACTTCCATTTACTGGGAATGGAGTTGAGACTCCCTTTGACGTAGGACCCTTAGACTTTCATGGATCTGTGCTGGATTCAAACCCATGTCCCAGGGATTAAAGGAGAATGTTCTAAACCACTGTATCACCCAATCCTCCATAAGGTAGAATAAAACAAACCTACTGGGGTAACCTTGAGATAAATTCATTCGTTCCTTTTCTGGTTTTGAATGGTGTTGAGTCCCAAACTTTAAATAAAATTGTGTAATTTTCACTTTCAAAGGAAATGAAAATCGGGTGTGTTCTATAATGGTCGGGCGATCCGCTCCGG
The DNA here is from genome assembly GCF_035084215.1 of Heptranchias perlo. Classification (NCBI taxonomy): domain Eukaryota; kingdom Metazoa; phylum Chordata; class Chondrichthyes; order Hexanchiformes; family Hexanchidae; genus Heptranchias; species Heptranchias perlo. Next base: position 22,253,184 of record NC_090346.1, on the reverse strand, counting down.
CAGTGATGGTGAAAATTAGTCCCTATTTTCTGATATCAGAAAGCTCATAAATCTAGAATAATAAGGCATAATAATAATTGTGGCAGTTCATAACCTAGCTAAACTGTTATTTCAGTGAAACAAAGGTATTAAAAAGTCATTAAGTAAAAACATTTATTAGTGAGTTACCAATGCAACTATTGCAACAACTATGCCTTAACTGTTGACAGTAGAATTAATATTTTGTTCCTGCCATCAACAACTTTTTAATTCTTAATTTCTCTCTCCTCCTTTCTCTGCTCTTCTCCTGGTGGTATGACTCATGCTTGGTACAGGTTCCAAGTGACCAGAAGCTCTCCATTCCCTTGCCCAAGTCCCCATTGAGAGAGCTAGGTTCTCAATTTTCACGAGTAGCACTCTTGCTACTCTACCAGGGATGCTATTTTAAATATGTGTGGGCTGAGTGGATTATAACTACACATTGTCACAAGTCTGAAGCTTGCATAAACAGCTCATTGGTGCATTCATTTCTTCATCTCATCTGGACAGCCAGCTGTGAGAGTGGTGTACTAGAATCATTAATTCCACAGGAGGTATTAGAAAGAAAGAATATAGTGCCTTTCACCATCTCAGAACATCCTACAGGCTGACTAGATATTGGGAAGCAAAGGAAAACTGCAGATCATAGGGAACATAGAGTCTGCCTTTGGGAAAGATTGCTGACACTGAATCTAAGGGACTATCGAGAGCAGTCCCAAAACTTCTAACAATTGAAGGCAGTGATGAGATTCTGAGAGGACTGGTTGCACAAAGATGATTTAAAGTGTTTAAAATTTAAAATGGACTAAAAAGAAACGATGATATTTAAAAATATTAACCTGATCAAAAGAGGTAGGCAAAGAAATTAAATTCACTCAATTGACTGGAAAAATAAAGCAAAAATGAGTGAGTTTCAACTAAAGGAACAAGAGTTATAATTAAGAGAGTGGGAGCTTTGGGTAGAAAAAGAATGACAGCAACACAAGCTGGAAGATTGAGAACAAGAGCAATGTAGACTGCAGGAAGAGAGAGAAAACAATGTGAAAGAGGCCATCAAGAAGGAGAAACAGAGCCAGCATGAGCATCATAGAATCATAGAAGGGTTACAGCATAGAAAGAGGCCATTCGGCCCATCAAGTCAATGCACGAGCAATCCAGCTTGTCCCACTCCCCCGCCCTATCTCTGTAGCCCTGCAAATATTTTCATTTCAAGTACTTATCCAGTTCCCTTTTGAAAGCCATGACCGAATTTGCCTCCATCACCCCCTCCGGCAGTGCATTCCAGATCCTAACCACTCGCTGTGTAAAAAATTTTTTCCTCATATCACCTTTGGTTCTTTTGCCAATCGCCTTAAATTTATGTCCTCCGGTTTTTGACCCTTCCGCCAATGGGAACAGTTTCTCTCTATCAACTCTGTCTAGACCCGACATCATTTTGAATACCTCTATCAAATCTCCTCTCGACCTTCTCTGTTCCAAGAGAATAACCCCAGCTTCTCCAGTCTATCCGCATAATTAAAGTCCCTCATCCATGGAATCATTCTAGTAAATCTCTTCTGCACTCCCCCTAAGGTCTTCACATCTTTCCTAAAGAGCGGTGCCCAGAATTGGACACAATACTCCAGTTGTGGCCGAACCAGTGTTTTATAAAGGTTCATCATTGCTTGCTTTTGCACTCTATGCCTCTATTTATAAAGCCCAGGATCCCATAAGCTTTTTTAACCGCTTTCTCAACCTGCCCTGCCACCTTCAACGATTTGTGTACATATACCCCCAGATCGCTCTGTTCCTGTACCCCTTTTGTGTCATCTGCAAATTTTGAAATTGTGCCCTGTATACCCAAGTCCAAGTCATTAATATATATCAAGAAAAGCAGTGGTCTTAGTGCCAACCCCTGGGGAACACCACTGTATACCTCCCTCCAGTCTGAAAAACAACCGTTCACCACTACTCTCTGTTTCCTGTTACTTAGCCAATTCTGTATCCATGCTGCTAGTGCCCCTTTTATTCCATGAGCTTCAATCTTGATGACAAGCCTATTATGCAGCACTTTATCAAAGGCTTTTTGAAAGTCCATATACATCACATCAACTGCATTGCCCTCATCTACCCTCTCTGTTACCTCATCAAAAAACTCTATCAAGTTAAACACAACTTGCCTTTAACAAATCTGTGCTGGCTTTCCCTAATCAATCCACACTTGTCCAAGCGACTGCTAATTTTGTCCCGGATTATCGTTTCTAAAAGTTTCCGCACCACCGAGGTTAAACTGACTGGCCTGTAGTTGCCGGGTTTATCCTTACACCCTTTTTTGAACAGGGGTGTAACATTCGCAATTCTCTAGTCCTCTGGTACCACCCCCGTATCTAAGGAGGATTGGAAAATTATAGCCAGTACCTCTACAATTTCCACCCTTACTTCCCTCAGCAACCTAGGATGCATCCCATCCGGCCGAGTGACTTATCTACTTTAAGTATAACTAGCCTTTCCAGTACCTCCTCTATCAATTTTTAGCCCATCCAGTATCTCAACTACATCTTCCTTTACTGTGACTCTGGAAGAATCTTCTTCCTTGGTAAAGACAGATGCAAAGTACTCTTTTAGTACCTCAGCCATGCCCTCTGCCTCCATGAATTGATCTCCTTTTTGGTCCCTAATCGGCTCCACCCCTCCTCTTACTATCCGTTTACTGTTTACATGCCTATAGAAGACTTTTAGATTCCCTTTTATGTTGGCTGGCCTTCTATTCTCATACTCTCTCTTTGCCTCTCTTACTACCTATTTCACTTCCCCTCTGAACTGTCTATATTCAATCTGGTTCTCACTTGTGTTATCAACCTGACATCTGTCATATGCCCCTTTTTTCTGCTTCATCTTAATCTCTATCTCTTGTCATCCAGGGAGCTCTGGTTTTAGTTGCCCTACCTTTCTCCCTCGTGGGAACGTACCTAGACTGTACCTGAACCATCTCCTTTTTAAAGGCCTCCCATTGTTCAATTACAGCTCTTTGATTAGTACAGTGTTTCTACTGCTTCTGGTTGGTTAAGAAAACTTTTATCCAACCTGCAGCTCCCATGCCAGTCATCATTTCACACTCAACAGCCAGACCAGCACTTTAAAAAAAAAATGCCTGCTAGTCTGTTCCCTGCCACTTAACCCGGGCTTCCTACAACCAGCCTTGGCCTTTGCTTTTCTCTGATGGACCTTGGCCCTTATCAGTCACTTGCTCCCACCCCGCCTTGGCCTCATCCTCTCGCTCGCTCCCCGGCCTCCACATCCATCACAATTTGTCTGGCCTGAACCTCAGCCACAAGCAACAGTGCAGAACTAGTATTTGATAAAAAATGCTGCCTGAGCCATATTAAAAAATGCTGCCGGCACCTTAAGCAGTTTAATAAGTGAGTGCAGCCAATGAAGAAAGATATGGTTGCCTCCATCAGCTGCAATCCATACTGTAAACAAACCTGGCTTCCTTATCTCAATGGCATTGAGAGCCATGAAAATGTTGGTCTACAATTCTGCCATCAGGAAAAGGGAGCAGGTTTTTAGTAAGCACCCAGAGAGCTGGACTTGCCCATTTGCTTTCTGTGGGACTCATTAAAGGAAAATTTAATTGACTACATAAAGTGCTATCAGAGGAGTCCCAGGAGTTTGATTAACCTGGAGTTTGATTCTGGAAATCCTACAGACTGAAGATCAAACTAAAGAATTGCAAAAGAGGAAGCTGGAAGAAGGTACGTCATTAGCTGTATGCAGTGTTACAGAGGGCCTTCGAGGAGCAGTGAACCCAGAGCACCTACGGAGACTGGTGCCCCAGTCTGAATGTTAAAGCAGGAGAGTGGCATGTGGACATTGTTTCAAGTACACTATGAAAGCACCTTTACACTAGATAATTCAGCACAGACTGGGAATTGAACCAAGAAGTTCATGGTCCTGTTTTGAAATTCACACACAATTGCGAGGCAGAAGAACTGACTCAGATCTCACCTCTGCAAAGACTAATCTTAATTGTTTTGCCGATGTAGCTGAATTCATGAGGAGCAGGAGAAAGAGCAAACCTGAAATTTGTAAATAGAAACACAGCTGTAAAATACAGGCATCAAAAGATAGCTAAGAAAATTGGAGTTTGTTTTTCCATTATGTAATGACTATGGTAAGTATGATAGAGGTAACACACAGGTAAAAGATGAATAACAGTAATTGAGACATGATGGATGCTGAAGGCACATTACTGATATGATACAATTACTCTTTTCTAGCAGAATAACTAGAATACATTTTATATATATATATAACTAAAATTACCTTTTTTAGATTGGAAAGAATAGTATTTTGTATAAATTATATGACATTCCTATTTCCACTATATTTCATCACTTGCCATTATTAAGTGACCAGTTCTGATGACACATTAGGATAACAGAACTACTACATAGTTAACTAGTGTACCTATCTGTCTACTTTATTGAAGCAGATCATTTGTAATAAATGCCTTCAAAAACAAACAGCAAGACAGGTACATTTTTTTTAGCAATTGTATATGAACATAGGAACGATGAACTTGCCTCCCCTAGTGCTAGAACTTGTAATGCTGCAATCTTCAAACACTTAATGTAATAAGGAGAATTGTTTCAAAATTAAACACAATTGGATGAATCTAATTAGAGAGAAACATCCTTCTCTAGCTCATTCAGTGCTGAATTTTCCATCCATTACAAAACTTAGAATCACCAGAATTGCTTTAAATGGACTTACAAAATTATTTTTAACTTAGCACTTCTGTAAAATACAACAAATTCTTACAACTAAATATGCAGGGGTAGAAATTCGCGTAGGCTTGTTTTCAGGCCACGAATTGGGGTGATGTCGGCAGCACGCACGTAATCACGTAGGCGGGTCAAGACTGGTAAATTGGTCAGGGATCCTCATTATAATGAAATAGGCGGGCTGCCAGCGTTAGTCCCACTGTTGATTGGCAGCTCGCCTAATCGAGGCCTTCAAGTGTTCCTGCCACTAATTAAAGGCAGCCTACACCTCTTAAAGGGGAGGTGCACTTTGGCTGCAGGCAACCTAAAGGCAGCTAAAGAGATGGCAGGAGAAGCAGATACCTCAAGAATCCCTTGCTTTTCCGACAGTGCTATGGAGGTCCTGGTGGAGGAGATCGGCAGGAGGAGAGAAGTACTTTTCCCACCAAGAGGCAGGAAGATATCCCACCAAGCTGCTTGGCAGCAGTGGGCACAGCTAGCAGAAGGTGTCAGCGCCAGGAACATCGCGCCACAGACCTGGCTCCAATGTAGGAAGTAGTTTAATGACCTGATCAGGGTTGCTAACGTAAGACTCCTAACTGTAATTTCGCATCACTCTCTGTATAACCCTGCACTACCTGAAGTCCAGCACTCAGCACCCTTCCATCCCCCGAGTACAAGCACTCTCCTCCATTCACCAGCACATTTCACTCCACCTTCTCCTGCTCCTAATGCCACAATCTGCACCTCTTACTCTCTTCACGAGTAGTGCCTTCACCCCCTCACATCTCTGCTATCCTTCACATACCAGCACCACTCTTCAACCTTGACATGCACATCCTCAAACCATCTCACTAGCTGACCACTAACACTCTCCCATCTTTCTTGCGGGCAAAGCTGGCGAACAATAATAGAGAGGAGGCGAGGACTGGAGGAGGCAGAGCATCCATTCAGGTTCTCTCCTCACTCGTGGAGCAAGTCATGGAGATCATGGGGATGGGTCGTGTCAGGGGCGTCTCGAGTGGTCAGGCTGGAGTACAGGTCCTGCAGGATTCTTGGCTGTCTTTCACTATGTGCCTTCACACTGAAATCTCACCCTTACACACCATGCCTGACAAAGAGCAGCTGCTTCCAGCAGCCATTCTTCTGTCTCTACTTATCCTTCAAACTAAAATCAAATAGTCGTCCCTCTCTTCCCTTTCAGGTCAACAAAATGTATTCCGCCTGGAGGATGAAGAGCTGACAGAAAGCATCACAGAAGATGGCACTGCGTCCTTGACTTTATTTTAGCCAGCACCAGTTCAGAGACTGGCACTATGTACGATAGAGTATAGGATAGAGGGGTCTGCACTGGGAGACTCATCGAGCACTAGTCCCAGACTCTTCCATCACCATCCCTGGGTATGTCCTGTCCCACCGTCAGGACAGACCCATCAGAGGTGGCGGTACAGTGATATACAGTCAGGAGGGAGTAGCCCTTGGAGTCCTCAACATTGACTCTGGACCCCATGAAATCTCATGGCATCAGGTCAAACATGGGCAAGGAAACCTCCTGCTGATTACCACCTACCGTCCTCCCTCAGCTGATGAATCAGTCCTCCTCCATGTTGAGCACCACTTGGAGGAAGCACTGAGGGTAGTAAGGGCACAAAATGTACTCTGGGTGGGGGACTTCAATGTCCATCACCAAGAGTGGCTCGGTAGCACCACCACTGACCGAGCTGGCCGAGTCCTGAAGGATATAGCTGCTAGATTGGGCCTGCGGCAGGTGGTGAGCGAACCAACACGAGGGAAAAACTTACTTGACCTCGTCCTCACCAATCTACCTGTCGCAAATGCATCTGTCCATGACAGTATTGGTAGGAGTGACCACCGCACAGTCCTCGTGGAGATGAAGTCCCGTCTTCGCACTGAGGACACCATCCAACGTGTTGTGTGGCACTACCACCGTGCTAAATGGGATAGATTCAGAACAGATCTAGCAGCTCAAAACTGGGCATCCATGAGGCGCTGTGGGCTATCAGCAGCAGCAGAATTGTATTCCACCACAATCTGTAACCTCGTGGCCCGGCATATTCCTCACTCTACCATTACCAACAAGCCAGGGGATCAACCCTGGTTCAATGAGGAGTGTGGAAGAGCATGCCAGGAGCAGCACCAGGCGTACCTAAAAATGAGGTGCCAACCTGGTGAAGCTACAGCTCAGGACTACATGCATGCTAAACAGCGGAAGCAACATGCTATAGACAGAGCTAAGCGATTCCACAACCAACGGATCAGATCAAAGCTCTGCAGTCCTGCCACATCCAGTCGTGAATGGTGGTGGACAATTAAACAACTAACGGGAGGAGGAGGCTCTGCAAACATCCCCATCCTCAATGATGGCGGAGTCCAGCACGTGAGTGCAAAAGACAAGGCTGAAGCGTTTGCAACCACCTTCAGCCAGAAGTGCCGAGTGGATGATCCACCTCGGCCTCCTCCCGATATCCCCACCATCACTGAAGCCAGTCTTCGGCCAATTCGATTCACTCCACGTGATATCAAGAAACGGCTGAGTGCACTGGATACAGCAAAGGCTATGGGGCCTGACAACATCCCAGCTGTAGTGCTGAAGACTTGTGCTCCAGAACTAGCTGCGCCTCTAGCCAAGCTGTTCCAGTACAACACTGGCATCTACCCGACAATGTGGAAAATTGCCCAGGTATGTCCTGTCCACAAAAAGCAGGACAAATTCAATCCGGCCAATTACCACCCCATCAGTCTACTCTCAATCATCAGCAAAGTGATGGAAGGTGTCATTGACAGTGCTATCAAGCGGCACTTACTCACCAATAACCTGCTCACCGATGCTCAGTTTGGGTTCCGCCAGGACCACTCGGCTCCAGACCTCATTACAGCCTTGGTCCAAACATGGACAAAAGAGCTGAATTCCAGAGGTGAGGTGAGAGTGACTGCCCTTGACATCAAGGCAGCATTTGACCGAGTGTGGCACCAAGGAGCCCTAGTAAAATTGAAGTCAATGGGAATCAGGGGGAAAACTCTCCAGTGCCTGGAGTCATACCTAGCACAAAGGAAGATGGTAGTGGTTGTTGGAGGCCAATCGTCTCAGCCCCAGGGCATTGCTGCAGGAGTTCCTCAGGGTAGTGTCCGAGGCCCAACCATCTTCAGCTGCTTCATCAATGACCTTCCCTCCATCATAAGGTCAGAAATGGGGATGTTCCCTGATGACTGCACAGTGTTCAGTTCCATTCGCAACCCCTCAAATAATGAAGCAGTCCGAGCCCGCATGCAGCAAGACCTGGACAACATCCAGGCTTGGGCTCATAAGTGGCAAGTAACATTCGCGCCAGATAAGTGCCAGGCAATGACCATTTCCAACAAGAGACAGTCTAACCACCTCCCCCTGACATTCAACGGCATTACCATCACCGAATCCCCCACCATCAACATCCTGGGGGTCACCATTGACCAGAAACTTAACTGGACCAGCCATATAAATACTGTGGCTACGAGAGCAGGTCAGAGGCTGGGTATTCTGCGGCGAGTGACTCACCTCCTGACTCCCCAAAGCCTTTCCACCATCTACAAGGCACAAGTCAGGAGTGTGATGGAATAATCTCCACTTGCTTGGATGAGTGCAGCTCCAACAACACTCAAGAAGCTCGACACCATCCAAGATAAAGCAGCCCGCTTGATTGGCACCCCATCCACCACACTAAACATTCACTCCCTTCACCACCGGCGCACTGTGGCTGCAGTGTGTACCATCCACAGGATGCACTGCAGCAACTCGCCAAGGCTTCTTCGACAGCACCTCCCAAACCCGCGACCTCTACCACCTAGAAGGACAAGAGCAGCAGGCACATGGGAACAACACCACCTGCACGTTCCCCTCCAAGTCACACACCATCCCGACTTGGAAATATATTGCCGCTCCTTCATCGTCGCTGGGTCAAAATCCTGGAACTCCCTTTCTAACAGCACTGTGGGAGAACCGTCACCACACGGACTGCAGTGGTTCAAGAAGGCGGCTCACCACCACCTTCTCGAGGGCAATTAGGGATGGGCAATAAATGCTGGCTTCGCCAGCGACGCCCACATCCCGTGAACGAATAAAAAAAAAGAAAAACAAGAGCTGGGCTAAGGGGGTGGGATGGTCCAGGGAGCAACTAGTCGGATGGAGTGCTCATATCTTAGACCTGCTGCACTGGGCACAGCCTACATTGAAAGACTGATCCCTATACACCAGGACCTTTTAAGTGCACTGGGCAGCCTGTCACAGAGCTTGCGTACAATGGCAGAGATCATGGAGGAGTCCAGCTCTAGCTTGTGTGGGGTCATCCAGCAAGGCATTGAGACCATGCAGTCAACCACAGAGTGCGTGGTCAGCTCTATGAACACTGCAGTGGGGCCCATAATGATGGAGCCTCTGGTGACAGCTCTGACAGCTTCGCTGGGAGCTCAGACCATTGCAACCATAACTCTGGCATCCAGCATCTCCTCAGCCTTGTAATCCATAAAGGAGAGCATAGATAGGAGTGTAGTTAGCATGGATAGGGGCTTCCAGAACATCATTACACTACTTCACTCTGTTCTCACACAGAGAAGAAGCAATGTAGAGACGCAGCCCCATGACAGCGGTATTGGTTTCATGGAAGAGGCTCCTGCTGTTCTTTCTCAGGATGACAGCACACCTGCTCCCCTGCCAGCCTCTGACCCAGTGCCTTTGTTGATCCCACACGAATGCTGGCCCCGACTGCCCCGGCTGGACCAAAACACAGCAGTCTGCAGGCGGGTCCTCAAGGCCCAGAGCTGCTCGAAGCTGCCCACCACGGCCATCTCAAGTGCTCTAAGTGGATGACCACTAGCCTTCCACCTCCTAGGCTCCTGGAACAGGGGAAACACTTTGTAGGAGTACTAGAATAGGTCAACGAGCACAGAGGCCAGGCACAAAGGGAATGGACTGGGTTGATCTAATATGAAAAGGGGGAAAAGTTGTAAAATACATTGTGCATGATGTGAAGTAAACAGTTTTTATTTGCTTGGCTTTGCTGTTGGTTTTCATATTCATAGTTATGTAGGAGGAAGACCAATGAGGTAGTAGTGTTGGAGGGCATTCAGAAGGTGGGTGGAAGGAGTGGGTCAAATGGTGGGACTGTTGGTGTGCTGGGGGGAAGGTTTGCTTTGAAGAATCTTAGGAGAATCTTAGGAGAATCTCTCCTCAATAATTTGTTGCCTTACAGCTCTGGCAGCTGGCAGCACTGCGCAGCCTTGGTAGTCCTCATCATCTTCTTCTTCCTCGTCACCTTCTTCATTTTGCTGCTGCAATTCTTCCTCCTGCATGGTTTGGCTACTCTGATTGTCACAGTTGTGTAGCGTGCAGCAACCCACTCCAAATCTGGAGACTCACTCGGAGCTACACTGCAAGACTCCACCGGATCGGTGCAGCCACTGAAACCTTTGTTTGAGGATGCTTATGGATTGCTCAATGAGAGCTCGTGTTCTTGTGTGGCTCTCATTGTATCAGCGCTCCATGTCTGTGCCTGAATTCCGAACAGGAGTCATGAGCCAGATGTAGGATCCCTCCTGTCACCAAGGAGCCAGCCTAACACCTGCTGGTCTGGGTCGAAGACAGACGGGGGTTGAGGACTGGTGCAGTTTGAAGGCGTCATGACTACTGCCAGGATATCAGGCATAGACCTGCATTATTCTCTGCCTGTGGTCACACACCAGCTGAATATTCAAGGAGCGGAACCCTTCCTGTTATAAAACATGGCTGGTTCATGATGGAGAAATCCAGCAATGCGGGAAAATCCGAGAGTTCTCTCCTCCTGATCAGCAGCCTCTATGGGGAAGGTGATGTTTTGCTCTTTCCTTGCAAAGAGAGCGTCCGTCACCTGCGTGATGGCCGTATGGACAGCAAAACTGATTGATTTTGCTGATGTCACCTGTTGCAGCCTAGAGTGAGCCTGTGGCATAGAAGTTCAGAGTCACTGTTACCTTCACAGCCACAGGCTGTGTGTGCTCTGGTGTTTGACTCCAATTCCTGCTGCAACAGTTGACACAGAGGTCAGTGACTGCCGGCCTGCTGAAGCGCAGCCTCCTCACACACGGCTCTTCTGGCATGTTGAAGTACGACATCCTGTTCAGGAAGATTCACATGTTGTAATGTCTCCTTGGCTCTTGCATCCTTCGCTGTCTTCTTTGACTCTCCTTTGCTGCTGTTGCTGCGGTAGTTGCTACTGTTGCTGTTGCTGTTGTTGCTACTGTTGTTGCTACTGTTGTTGTTGTTGCTGGTGTTGCCTCAGTGATAACCCCAGCAATATTCCCAATGTATCTGGTCCTCCAGCAGTCAATGAAGTCTAACAGTGCAGCTGCAGTCCAGCAGTCCAATTGCTCTGTGCTCTGAACTACTGCCAAAATGCTGCCAATACAGCCATAAAAATGGCTTCAAAAATCCCCAGTGGCTAAAAATAACTTTCCAGCAACATACCTTAACAGACGTGAGGATCCCTTTAAATTGCGTTGCTTCAGCCAACTTCCCAAGTGTTGGCCCCATTTGTTTGGACAGGTACAGGAAAGCGCGAATGAAAGGCTTCCAGTCACCAATTTCATAAAGGGCATAATTCAAGCGTAGGACCCCTATTAACATATTTTAATGAGGCCAGCAATAATTTCAGGTGGCTGCCAGAGACTCCTAATGTCCACCCTTATCAATATGGCGGTGGCCACTTTTTGTGCGCACAGGAGGTCTGACTGGAAAATTTGTAAGTTCAACACTGATTTTGCGGCCTAAATGTCGGCAGGATATAAAGGATTTCTAACCCATATGTTTTATAAAAACAATCATTGTAATGAATGGATTACAAAATTCAGTCATTATTGCTTTCCCATACATTTTAGAGCTGTAATTGTTTACGGTTTAATGAAACTGATACACAAAGAACCTTATGGGGGCCCCAGATGACCAGCTTAGATGTATTAGCTTACACTTAAAATGCTGGAGGAACTGCTTTGTATATATGTGTATGATGAAAGATGGTGCATATGACACAGCAGTGCTGCCTTCATATAAAGGTTCCTGGTTGAAAAGCGAGTTGAGGTAGTTGAAATCTAACACCATGCAAATGACAGCATATGCTGCATGTGTACATAATTCAAAGAGAGCCACATCCAGGAATAATTAGCAAAGTGGTCTGTTGGTTATTTGCTGCAACCATTATTCTGTTCTGTTATAATATATCACCTTTCCTTTAGTTTACCACATGCATCAACCTCCAAAATTCTGAAGAACTTTCCTACAGAACCATTCCAATTCATTAAACTGATTCTAATTAACAGTTGACCCATGGCGCAGGTTAAGTTTATAGAAATAGCATTTGTGCACTGAAGGAAACAGTAATTGACAAAGAGTCGCCTTTACTGACATTTAATATTTAAAAGATTTGTGTTGACAGCTGAATTACAAAAGAAGAGGTTTGAAGGCATTGAAACAAAGGTGATGTGCATTGATATTAAAATGAGAAAATGTGGACATTTAATCTGCAAGGTAGTTCAGTCAATGACTTTTCAAAGCCAACATGCAAACTCATAACTATTTACGGTACTGGCCAGTTAAGATACTTTATGATATATTGAAGACTGAGCAACGTTGTAACACAATACAAATACTTCCTTGTATCACTGTCCATTCCAGTCAGCTGATCATAACACATCATGGTGAGAAATTATTAAATGTTGGTGTTCAGAGTCTTGCCTCTGAGTCAGAATGTCATGGGTTCAAGTCCCACTCTGGAGACTTGAGCATAAAATCTAGGGATTCCTGCATTTTCAGATGAGACATTAAACTGAGGCCCCGTCTGCCCTCTCAGGTGATCCCGTGGCATTATTCAAGAAGAACAGCAGGGGAGTTCTCTCCGGTGTCCTGGCCAATATTTATCCCTCAACCAAGATCACTAAAACAGATAATCTGGTCATTATCTCAATGCTGTTTGTGGGACCTTGCTGGGCGCAACTTGGCTGCCATTGTGTTTCCTACATTGCGACAGTGACTACACTTCAAAAGAGAGAATTGGGTGTCCTCGTACAAGAAACACAAAAAGTTAGCATGCAGGTACAGCAAGCAATTAGGAAAGCAAGTGGCACAGTATTCCAGGTGAGGTCTCACTAAAGCCCTGTACAATTGTAGTAAGGCTTCCTTACTTTTGTACTCCAACCCCCTTGCAATAAAGGCCAACATTCCATTTGCTTTCCTAATTGCTTGCTGTATCTCCATGCTAACTTTTTGTGTTTCTTGTACGAGGACACCCAGATCTCTCTGAATACCAACATTTCTCCTCCCTTTGGCAGATTAGTGGCAGAGCAGGATTACAACCCACGTCAATGCAGCATAACCTCCTGCAATTTCCTCCTGGGGCCTTCACTTGCTATGCAGAGTGTGTTTGTGAGGTAATTTCACTCCAGATTGTTTTCCCACTGTCGGGACGGAAGGAAATTAAGTTCTGGTGAAGCTTTTAACATTTGCCAAAGGAAATGCTGGCTCAGAATCATCGAATGAGACATGTATCAGGGGGATGCATGACATAACTCAATACTCTGAGTACACAGCAAGAAGATGCCTCAGATATCATTGGTAGACAGGCGAGGCCATGCGAGATGGTGAGGTTGGAGGGTAGGTGGCAACAAAACATTGGTAAAAGCTGAGAAATGCTCCTCATGGGTAGTCTCAGCTCCATGTATTCTCTCAAAATATTGCAATTCCCTTACACTCAGCAACTATTTCTTCAAGGTGGAATGTCACTGAGTGCACAGCTAAATAAGCTCTTTGAAATTCCTGTAAAATGGGTAATACAAGATCCAACATCTACCTCCTGGATCGCTGGGACCCAGTCTTCAAAAGAGCTATGATTTGGGAGGCAGTGGGAATGGTTTCCACGCATATGGCTGAGATAATTGACACGTGGAAGGACTTACCTGAGGGCCACTGCTGACGTCGCAGCTGCCCAATCTTCAGCAATGCTTAGCCGGGTGAGCTGCTTTTCACTCTCCGCAGCTCACCCACTTCATGGAAATGAGGCCCGAGGGCCCGATATTGGGAGCAACGATGAATGTATAGTGGAGAGAGCACTCCTGTTTCTCCTGGCTCCACAGGATGGTTGTTTTTATAAAACAGTTAAAAAAAACGCACTTTTAATTGGTGGCTGCAGAGGCCGCTGAAGAGTCCTGAGCGGGGCAGGTACAACATCTGTCCCGCTCATCCGAAACAAATTTTACAGAAAAGGCATTCAACAGGTGTTAAATCCCCAATTAACATATGCATAAGGCCAGCCGGGACTGCTAAAAAAACGGGCCCGTTAAATTTAGCAGTGGGCCAAAGGCCAGCTCAGATTGGGCATAGGCCAGTTCACTGCCAAATTCGTCTGCATTGTGCTAGTTTTACTTCTGAAAAACAAGCACAACGCCTGTGCACAGCAAATTTCTACCCCATAGTGACCTTAGGTCTGTCCAGCTGTGCCTAAAATCATGGGCATAAATTTACATCCATTCAGAACTGGCATAAATGCAGGAAACTTCCTTTCTCTGGGTTTTTTTGCATGGGGTTAATGAGCTAAGTGGGGTTTTGACAGACGTAACTTGGGAGTAGTGTGCAATTGATCAAGGAAATTCATGCATAGAGAGGTTCTGGCGTAAAACCAACGTAAGTCATTTACGTGTGAATTTCCTCGGAATCACCCAGCACAATGCTGCTCTTATGCTGTTGTTGCAACAAAAATTATTAGAAAATTCTGGGCTATTGTGCCGGGAGCAGTAAGACAGAAAATAGCTCAGGGATTTTCCATTCGGTGACTTCCCAATCTTAGGTTAACTTTCTTGGGTGGTGGCAAGTGGTGGCTTGAAACTTCCTACAGGAAGGAAAGGAAAGTGGAAAAAAAATTGTAAGCATGAAAAATCATTATGTATTTCATGATTAGCCAGACAATAATATAAAATAAGCAAACATTCTACAGTCAGATTTTCTTTCTGTCTTATATTAAAAAATGGTCTATTTAACAGAATTCTCTACAGTACTTAGTCATTTCAAACAAACAAAATACAAATGATTCTAGCTTTACCTTGGAAAACTATTCATTTTACTTCATTTTTTTATCTGATTAATTAATGGTTTGTTCCATTACAGATTGAAGGACAAATCTGACCATATCCAGGATTGGAACATTTTCTGCACCCAGTGTTTAATACCTTGAACTCCCAAGCTATACATTTCACTGGGTTAGATACAGCAAGGGATTCCTTCTACAACATGTCATGTGCTCCCAACAGAGATTAAATACAGCAAATGATTGCCTCTACACTTCAACATAATTATACCTGCCAAGATTTCATATATTTGAATGTTTCTCAGCACATTCTGATGCAATTATTGTGTGAACATTATGAACCTGCAGTCTTCTGAATTAAGATTTTCAGATTCCAATTGGTATCCAATATTCCCTACCCTAGTCTCAGAGAAGCACTGACTTCCCAGCTGTGACACTTCCACTGCTCACCACAATCCCCCTGGTGGTATTGTTTTTTGTAAGATTGCTTAATTAGTACATTTATGAATTATGGAAACTTTTGAGTTGTGAACTTGCATCCACTGAGTACTGGGAATTGGACAAACATATTTCATTGCCCTACATTACGATGACCATTCTCTAAGGGGCAGTAGGTGACGTCCTGGAAACAGGTTGACAGCATTTTCATCTAAATTCATGATAAAGCAATCTTTTCCCCTTTTGTTCAATACTTGTGCCATCTTAGCCAATGTAATATGTCCCCCCTCTTTTGCCACCAATTGTCTCTCCTTTCTTTCTCAAAGCATTGATTCTTTGTTTCAGTTTGGTTTTATAGGCACTATTCAGCTCCAGTACCTCACCCAAGTGGCTGCTATTCATGTGTTAACCTTGACAAGAAGTGTTAGAGTACTGAGGCCAAATTAGCACCCCCCCGCTACCCCCATCATCCATGTTAATATCAGCCTAATGCAGCACAGATAGGGGAGCAAACCTGACACCTTCCTGCTTTATATATGACTCACTATATAAACCCACTGGTCAATAATGGAGCTGTCAATATCAGACTAAACAATCATCTTCAACTAGTTTGCTAAAGGTTGTAAAGTGTATTGTATTCACTACCTCCATTAGCTCCCCAGCAACCAGTAAACAATGGACAATAAGCAAAATATATTACCTGGGAGAGCTCATCATAATAAATTTAACACTGTGTATGAACAAACAGCAGGCAAAAAATAACTTTTATTTTTGATTAAAATATTGCTAGAATTGTTTGCAGTAACAGAATTCTATACGGAAAGGAATTTTGGCAGTTCATTTGGAGTTCCAGATTCAAATCAATGGATTTCAGTTCTTTGGGGGTCAAATTCATCTTGGGTGGGCCAATGGAAAAGAATATTGGGCTAAGTGTAAAATTAGTTGCCGATTCGCTATTGCCTGTTTTGTGCTACCCTCTTTCAGACTAAACTGGACAGATGAACCTAAGTCAGTTTATTCAAATCTATTATGAACAGTGACAATAATTACAACTGAGCATTAAGCAAGGCTAGAGAACAATAACAGGGTGACAAAATGGTATTTGATGCTTGTCTTTAAATAACATCCCACCGTTACATCAATCATAACATTAGCTGTATGACTGGAAAATTAGAATACTTCAAACTGGCCTTTAGTGAATCGATTAGGTTCATCTGTTCAGCTTAGTCTGAAAGAGGGTAACTCAAAACAGGCAATAGCGAATCGGCAACCAATTTTACACTTAGCACAATATTCTTTTACATTGGACCACCCAAGATGAATTTTACCCCCAAAGAACTCAAATCCATTGATTTGAACCTGGAACTTCAAATGAACTGCCAAAATTCCTTTCCTTATAGAATTCTGTTATTTCAAACAATTCTAGCAATATTTTAATCAAAAATAAGTTACAATATCATTTGTAGCAGTAGATTCTACCCTACAGATCTAGTTAGAAAACAAACAAGTGCACAATTCTTCTAAGCAACATTGTTTGAGTAACATTCCTAGACAGTCACAACAGCTTTGGCTCAAATTAATAACTACTGATTATAGTCAACAGCGCAAGACCAGATCTCGTCTGGGAACTTAGCTGGGTGTTACAAATTCAGGATTGCCATATATACCTTTTAAGGTTCATTGGTGTCAGTCACTTCCATAAGTGATCTGAATGTCTTAATTCTATAGAACTGCTTCATACTGATAGTGTAAAGCAGGGGTATAGCAATAATACCCCATTGTGACCTGAGCCGGATATTTGCATCTTTCGTACATGTGCTTCTTAACTCTCTCTGAAGGCAGACTGAGCAATCTCTTGGTAAGATGAGGTCAGATCCAAATCGACAAGTTGCTTTATTTCACAGTAAAGTGAACATACAGTACTGAAGTTGTGATCAGACTCACTTAATTTAATCAGTCCATTTATCTTCGCGTAATAATACAAAATAAAGAACATACCACACTTCCCCAAGTCAGTGGGTCATTTTAATTGACTTAAGCGAGATATAGTCTAACCTCTTAAGGGCCAATTTTAACCCTGTCCGGCTGGTGGAAACTAAGCAGGTGGGCAGCTAAATTGGCCGGTGCAACTTACCCAAACCATTCCCACTGCCTTCCCACAATCTTAACCAGCTCTCCTGATCAGGAAGCTTCTTTAAATATGCAGATCACGCTCTGATGACGCCATTGTGACCGACTGCAATTTTAACCCAAGACCTGTGCAGGTCGACCTGGCAACAAGCAGATCCGGGGCCAGAAGAGCCCAAGAAATATTGGTGGTTTTTACTTTTATTTAGTTTCCTTGTGGGCCAGGAGGAGCATCAGTTCTCCTCCAGGCCTCATAAGGAAACCTTGGGCCTCCCTTGCCCCAGACTTTCTTCCCAACTCCCTCCTTATTACAATTGTGACAATTGAAGTGGGAGCTGTAGTCATTATGGAATCAAGAACAAGACTTAATAATTAGGACCTTCTACATATTTATAGAAACTTCTTATCTTGAAGATTCAAATAAAGTCATAAAGTAATTTATAAATAATTTATAAAAGTGCAGACTTTATTGCATTGATGGCAAGATTTACAAACCATGTATGCCTATACAAATATTTAATACATCTTATCTAATAATACATTTCTCAATATTGAAAAAGACTTCGGCAGAGATTCTCCTCTTCAGGGTAGTATTCCAGTGAGGTGGAACTTCCACTCAGGCCTCCAAATCAGCACCTACCCTGACTCATCTCCCTGCGTTGAGGGTTGGCGGGCTCCTGGCAGGGATGCCACTGCAGCACCAGAATGGGTGGGGAAAGAGAGGCCAGTGGCAGTCCCAGTGGGGGTGAGGAGGGGGAAATGCAGGTTGGGTGGTGATACGGCGTTTTCCTTCATTCTTCACTGCCTGAAATTGGGTGGGATCGCGATGGAGAATCCTGGCCTTAAAAACAAACAGGAATGTATATGAAATACAACATTTGTAAACAATTTTACAACACCAAGTTATAGTCCAGCAATTTTATTTTAAATTCACAAGCTTTCGGAGGCTTCCCCCTTCGTCAGGTGAACGATGTGAAAATGAAATCCTCGAAATGAAATCGCATTTATAATTCACAGAACAATGCTTGGTGAGTACAGACAGTTTTTTCAACTGCCCGTTGCCAAGGCAATCAGTGTGCAGACAGACAGGTGTTACCTGCCAGGTCTCACAGAATATACAAATCACCAAAAAAAAAACAACAAACAAAAAAAAACAGAGATAGAGAGGTAGAAACATAGAAAAGACAGCAACTGACCCGTTATATTAAAAACAGATAACATTTGTTCGCTGGTGGGGTAACGTGTAGCGTGACATGAACCCAAGATCCCGGTTGAGGCCGTCCTCATGGGTGCGGAACTTGGCTATCAATTTCTGCTTGACGATTTTGCGTTGTCGTGTGTCTCGAAGGCCGCCTTGGAGTACGCTTACCCGAAGGTCGGTGGATGAATGTCCATGACTGCTGAAGTGTTCCCCGACTGGGAGGGAACCCTCCTGTTTGGCGATTGTTGCGCGGTGTCCGTTCATCCGTTGTCGCAGCGTCTGCATGATCTCGCCAATGTACCATGCTCTGGGGCATCCTTTCCTGCAACGTATGAGGTAGACAACGTTGGCCGAGTCACAGGAGTATGAACCATGCACCTGGTGGGTGGTGTCCTCTCGTGTGATGGTGGTATCTGTGTCGATGATTTGGCATGTCTTGCAGAGGTTACCGTGGCAGGGTTGTGTGGTGTCGTGGACGCTGTTCTCTTGAAAGCTAGGTAATTTGCTGTGAACGATGGTCTGTTTGAGGTTGGGTGGCTGTTTAAAGGCGAGTAGTGGAGGTGTGGGGATGGCCATAGCGAGGTGTTTGTCCTCATTGATGACATGTTGAAGGCTGCGGAGAACATGGCGTAGTTTCTCCGCTCCGGGGAAGTACTGGACGACAAAGGGTACTCTGTTGGTTGCGTCCCGTGTTAGTCTCCTGAGGAGGTCTATGCGATTTTTTGCTGTGGCCCGTCGGAACTGTCGATCGATGAGTCGAGCGTCATATCCCGTTCTTACTAGGGCGTCTTTCAGCGTCTGTAGGTGTCCATCGCGTTCCTCCTCGTCTGAGTATTCGCAGGGCCTGTCCATAGGGGATGGCCTCTTTGACGTGGTTAGGGTGGAAGCTGGAAAAGTGGAGCATCGTGAGGTTGTCCGTGGGCTTGCGGTAGAGTGAGGTGCTGAGGTGCCCGTCTTTGATGGAGATTCGTGTGTCCAAGAAAGAAACTGATTCTGAGGAGTAGTCCATGGTGAGCTTGATGGTGGGATGGAACTTGATGTTATCGTGTAGTCTCTTTAGTGATTCCTTGCCGTGGGTCCATAGAAAGAAAATGTCGTCGATGTATCTGGTGTATAGTGTTGGTTGGAGGTCTTGTGCAGTGAAGAAGTCCTGCTCGAACTTGTGCATGAAAATGTTGGCGTATTGGGGTGCAAATTTGGTCCCCATGGCTGTTCTGTGTGTTTGGGTAAAGAACTGGTTATCGAAGGTGAAGACATTGTGATCCAGGATGAAGCGGATGAGTTGTAGGATGGCGTCTGGAGATTGGCTGTTGGTGTTGAGTATTTATGCTGTCGCAGCGATGCCGTCATCGTGGGGGATACTGGTGTAGAGTGCCGAGACGTCCATCGTGGTGAGAAGTGTTCCTGGTTCAACTGGTCCGTGGGTACTGAGTTTTTGTAGGAAGTCTGTAGTGTCGCGACAGAAGCTGGGGGTTCCCTGTACGATGGGTTTCAGGATGCCCTCGATGTATCCAGAGAGGTTCTCACACAGGGTTCCGTTGCCTGATACGATAGGACGTCCGGGTGTGTTGGCTTTGTGTATCTTTGGGAGGCAGTAGAAGTCTCCCACGCGGGGAGTACGTGGGATGAGAGTGCGTAGGATGTTTTGAAGGTCTGGATCGAAGGTCTTGATCAGTTTGTTGAGCTGGTGGGTGTGTTCTTTGGTCGGGTCTGCGGGTAACCGTCTGTAGTGTTCCTGGTTGTCCAGTTGTCGGTATGCTTCTTTGCAATAGTCCGTTCTGTTCTGTATGACAATGGCTCCTCCTTTGTCCGCTGGTTTGATGACGATCTCCACATCAGAAATACAACATGACATGAACAATGTCCAAAGCAAGGAGATGGATAAAATGATTACTGGGTGAAGGTTTAGTGTTTATGTGAGAGTCTGAATCAGGCTAGCTTAATTGGCTCAAAGTAAAACAACAGGAAAGCAGAACTGAAGAAGTTGGGAATGTATGAACCAAAAGCAAGTTAAGTGGCTAGAAAAGTGCCAATGAAAGAAAGAAAGAGCTTGCAGTTATATAACACCTTTCACAACCATGGGACATTACAAAACACTTCACAGACATTGAAGTACTTTTTAAGTGTACATTACAGAAACAACCAATCCTGAATGACTAGGCAAGAAAATCTACTGATTAGAATTAAAGAAATAACTAATTAAATGTGAATCAATCAACTCACTCAAAAAGCTTGAGGCAGATTTGCAGTCACAGCATGTGATGTGCACAATTTCCCAGGATACATCAATAGCATTTAGTTAGCCTAAATTATATCATGCTTTTCTTCAGTCTCTACCAATATCTATTTGTTTGTTGTTCAAAATTATTTAGAAAAGGCCTAGAGAACAAATTTTAAAAGCTTTATTCAGGTAAATTATAAATTGATTTTGTTTTAATTAAAACAAAGAGTCTGTTTGAGAGATGGGGAGGAGAGAGTCAGAGGGAAGAAAGAGAAAGATTCAAAGAGAGTGAGAGAACACAGGACAGATTGTAATGATTACACACCTATTCTGGTTTTTGTTTGTGTTTGAACTAGAAATATTCTATTAATTTCAAAAAGCATATTATGCTGAGAGATGAGAAACTGGTTATGTGGAGATACTTGAAATATTGGGACTATTTCCACTGCAGCAGAGAAGGCTGAGAGAGATTTAATAGAGATCTTTAAAATTATGAATAGGGAAGGACTATTTGCTCTAATTGGAGAGGCAGTGACGAGAGGCCATCAGTTTAAAATTGTCACTAAGGAAATGTGAAGAAAGCCAAGGAGAAATTTCTTTATACAAATTTGTTAGAGCACTGAATGCTTTCCCATAGAGAGAAGTTGAGGCAGATGCCATTGTATCTTTTAAGAAAAGAGACAATACATAATTGAAGCAGGGCAGTGAAATTAGTTTAAAATTGCTATATAATGGAAAGTGCCTATGCAAACTGGTTATGTTATAATTACACCCTCCTCCCAGTGGAGATGCTGCAGCCCCACCACTAGTGGGAAGGTATAATAATAGTTTGACGATTACATAGGTACTTTCCATTATAAGTGTGGACATGGGAATTCATAATGGAAATATAAAAATGAGAGAATATATGACTTCAAAATGGTTATTGAATTATAACTTTACTCCCTGGTCCAATGATCCCTGTTCTCTAAGCTCGCTTCACCTGAAGACTACTCATATCGCAACTTGCTGTGAGCAATGCCATGGGAGATTAATCATTAAATGTAAGTTGTTGTTGTTAATACCTGTTAAAATAGTAGTGAGAGGAATTTGACATGAGCACATTAGTGTTCATATACTAACACTGCAAATTTAATGTTTGTACAGCATCAATACCTGCAGGTTTGGTTACTATTAGATTGCATTTAGGAATTTTTTTTTATTATTCGTTCATGGGATGTGGGCATCGCTGGCGAGGCCAACATTTATTGCCCATCCCTAATTGCCCTTGAAAAGGTGGTGGTGAGCCGCCTTCTTGAACCGCTGCAGTCCGTGTGGTGAAGGTACTCCCACAGTGCTGTTAGGAAGGGAATTCCAGGATTTTGACCCAGCGACAATGAATGGTGATATATTTCCAAGTCGGGATGGTGTGTGACTTGGAGGGGAACGTGCAGGTGATGTTGTTCCCATGTGCCTGCTGCCCTTGTCCTTCTAGGTGGTAGAGGTCACGGGTTTGGGAGAAATGACATGGGTTGAATCTGAAAAAAAATTCCCAATAATTTTTTGTGCAATAGATTTCTACATTATATTTTTCATGATAATACATACTGTTATGGGACAGGTTACTATGATGCATAAACACGGTTCACAATTTAATCCACTGTTTACAACACCCTTGCCACCAAGCACAATAAATTACTCACGACACTTGGCAAGGGAGTTATCGGGGTGGAACATTTAATTCTGATTCACCTGGCACAGGTACCTATTATTGTTGGAAGGTTGAAAAGCAATCAGCTTCCTAGTAACACCAGTGTGTTTGTTCCTCCCTCTCTAAGGTCTTCATTTCTATCCTTGCTTTCTAGTTGGATCTCTTCACGCCCCTCTGCCTATCTGATTATCTGTAACAAAGTACAGTATATATTATTTCTCCTTTTTTCTTAAGTTTATTTATTTCAGCAAATAACAGTGATTGGCAAATAAAACTTACAGGAAGGGGACGACATAAGTGCTCCCCACAGAAAAAAAAATAGTAGGCCAGATTTTGCTGGAGCGGGGCATGCCCCATTAGTTAGACTTGTTCATGCACATTCAGGTTTTAACATTCTTTGCCCACAAAGTTGCTGGAAGTGCGAGCTGATAACAGCGCAGCGAGGGCATCTGGGCACCTGAGACCTTGGTGAACAACAGCACCAATAGTATATCTCCTTAACCAATGAGATTTAAGGATTCAGGAATAAACAGAGGAAGGACTGAGAAGGAGGGTGAATTAGAGTGGGTGAATTCAATGTCAAATCAGGTAAAGAAAGAGAAATAAAGAGAGGGAAAGAAAGATTAGATTAAGTGAGAGGGAAAAAAGAGACAGAAAGGAAATGTAAGAAAAAAAATGTAAAAATTTTAAATTTGAAATTTTTTAAATCTCCTAAAACAATTCACAACCTGTCGCGATGAGACTCCACACTCTTAACTGTTTACTTTTTGGGCCAGAGAGGTTGATTGACAATCATTGACAATTATCACATTGTTAAAAGGGTACTTACGCTGTTAATTACTAGACTTAACTTTCTGAGGCTTGTTTAATGGGCAATTAATGTGCAAATCCAGCAACTTCATGAAAATAACGGGGAGGTTAAACACGCGACGCCATTTTCATGAAGCTAATGGCAGAGCAGCGCAATTCGGCCAGACACTTGTGACGGTTTGCTAATCACGGGGTATCTCTTCCTCGCTACAAGTGCTGGCCGATTTGTACATTAATAACGGCATGCGTCCTTCAGACGCCATTTATTTTTTCAGCAAAATTTGGTTCATTCCCTTTTGTTTTAGTTCACAGGTAGCCTTGTAGATGATGTGATGGCATATTCAATCGACTTATGCCCAGCTAGATCACATCCTTCCCACTCTGGACTCCAAACTGGTACTGAGCTTTTAAATTTTATTCGAGTTGCAGAATCTGCCTTGAGGATTAGGAAGGCTATCACTCCCTACTCCCCTCAATGACACCCTATAGCCATCTAGGCCCAAGGAATTCCCTCCCTAAACCTTTTCCACATCTCCACCTCTCTCCTCCTTTATGATGCTCCTTAAAACCTACCTCTTTGACCAAGCTTTTGGCCATCTGTCCTAATGTCTTCTTCTTTGCCTCAGTGTCAATTTGTGTCTGATTATGTTAATGTGAACACCTTGGGAATTTTACAATATTAAACACGCTATATAAATGTGAGTTGTTGTTGTTGTTGTTGTTGTTGTTGTTGTTGTTGTCATCTGGTCAAGGAGAAAATCAGCCAGGGTTTCTGCTCCAGATTGTTATCCATTGATCCCCACTGGAAAGTATATATGTAGATATTGTTTGAGGGCAAAATTTGGGTGAGTTACAGTGCCCTTGAGAGTAAACTATAGCCTAAAAATATAACCAGGATTTTCCAATCGTCATTATTTTAATACCAGTGGGAACCCATTCAAAATAATGCTGATCAACTTAGCTTATCCAAGTGGTCATCCATGAAGAATGACCACTTGGACAAGGTAATGGAGTGCCGCATCACCAGTGCAACTGTATCCTTGGATGAATTGGTGACCAAAGGAGAAAAAGGAAAAAGCACTTCCTTCATTCTCTTCACCCACCTGAATGATTTTCCTTTTTCATTTATGCAATATATTAAAAAGTCCTATTTGCCATGTGGTGAATAATTTTAAATGTTCCCTTCAGTACTCGGATTCATATACACTATATACAGCCTTTAATACTATAATTGAATGCTTCATGTTTAAAGTTACTTTTCTCCATATTTTATTTTTCCACGAAATGCACTGAGACATTAAGTAATAGTATCTGATCTGGTTTATGAACTGTTAGGAGTTACATAGAAATTACAACATGTAAACAAGCCATTTGGCCCCACCAGTCTGTGTTGGTGTTTAACCTGCACATGAGCAGTAGTCCGAATCCCATGTACCTGCCCTGTTCCCATGTGCTATAAAGTATTGTCCAATTCATCTGTTACTGTTTACAATAATAAGGAAGTTGGAGCCAAATAACCTCCAGTGTGTACGTGAGCCTCCAGCATTGCCATGTATTTATAGCAATGTGCTAATCTGACCGTGCATTTATAAATGTTATTAAAGTCGTGCTTTATTCAACTGTTAGCACTTTTCCAAAACATTCTGATCAGTTCTGCTTTGTTCTGACAAATTAACCATGCTTTTATGTGGCCTTATTATTGTGACAGGCATAGGGATATATAAATTTAAAACATTCGATTGTGCCTTGTATTCAGAACTGCTATCTTTATATTGGGCATTGACAGTGAAAATCTTGTAAAGTAAAACTCTTTTTACAGTTAATCAGACAGCATTTGTTTCAGGTTGGATGATAGAGTAGCAGTTTGCAGATTTAAATACGGTAGCATGTTGATCCGTTCCATATTTTGTATCGGACACTAGCACTTGTTATCATCAGAGATCATAACAAGGGACTGGTTGTACTGGTGAAGATTTTTTCAGCAATACATTTAAACCATGGGCAATAAATGCCGGTCTTACCAGCGAGAATGAAAAATAACCATTCTGAACTACACCGTCAGGATTTTCCAATCCTGGCCACCTGTTCTACCCGGGTCAGGGACCAGCAGAATTGGAAGCACCCGTCTCAAACAGGCAGGAGCTTCATTTTAATATTCATTTGGGGTGAGGACATGCTACACGCCATTTGCTGAAGTTCAGGAAGGACACCCATGTGAAATGGGCATTCAGTGATACTGGGGAATCAGCTGTAGCAATAACTCTTTTAAAAGACACAAGTAAGTAGATTGAATCTGCAATCTTTTGTCATTTTGATTTTGTTTTTTTTTACTGACACTTAGGTTCTTATGAGCCTTTGTGCCAATTGTTTTAATTTGAAGGGTTCTTCTGCCTCCAGTACCATTACTGGCACTTTATAAAAAACATTCTCTGTATGTTTAGTCTTTCTTACAGTTGTATCAAACTGCTACAAAAAAGGATAAGAAGAGTAAAGCTGGATGGACCACTCAGCAGCGACCTAGGCATCGATTCAGGACACGATGAAGGCACAAAAGTCCCAGTCGACCCTACAAAGTCTTCTTCACTAACATCTGGGGACTGGTGCCAAAGTGGGAGAGCTGTCCCACAGACTAGTCTAGCTTGACATATTCATATTCACAGAATCATATCTATCAACCCACATCCCAGACTCCGCTATCATCATCACTGGAAGAAGGTTGTGGTTGTTGGAGGCCAATCATCTCAGACATCACTGCAAGAGTTCCTGAGGGCAACGTCCTAGGCCCAACTATCTTCAGCTGCTTCATCAATGACCTTCCCTCCATCAAAAGGTCAGAAGTGGGAGTGTTTGTTGATGATTGCACAGTGTTCAGCTCCATTCGCAATTCCTCAGATAATGAAGCAGTCCATGCCCACATGCAGCAAGGCCTGGACAACATCAAGGCTTGGGCTGATAAGTAGCAAGTAACATTTGTGCCACACAATTGCCAGGCAATGACTATCTCTAACATGAGAGTCTAACCACTTCCCCTTGAAATTCAATGGCATTACTATCGCAGAATCCCCACCATCAACATCCTGGGAGGCACCATTGACCAGAAACTCAACTTGACCAGCCACATAAATGCTGTGGCTACAAGAGCAGGTCAGAGGCTGGGTATTCTGCGGCGACCGGCTCACCTCCTGACTCTCAAGTCTCTCAACCACCTACAAAGCACAAGTGAGGAGTGTGATGGAATACTCACCACTAGCCTGGATGGGAGCAGCTGCAACAATACTCAAGAAGCACAAAACCGTCCAGGACAAAGCAGTCTGCTTGATCAACAACACATCCACCTCCTTAAATACCCACTCCCTCCAACACCAGCGCACCATGGCTGCAGTATGTAATATCTACAGGATGCACTGCAGCAGGTCGCCAAGGCTTCTTCGACAGCATATCGCAAACCCGCGACCTCTACATCCAGAAGGACAAAGGCAACAGGTGGATGGGAACACCATCACCTCCAAGTTCCTCTCCAAGTCACACACCATCCCAACTTGGACATGTATCGCCATTCCTTCAACATCACTGGGTCAATATCCTGGAACTCCCTACTTAACAGCACTATGGGAGTACCTTCGCCACACAGACTGCAGTAGTTCAAGAAGGCGACTCACCTCCACCTTCTCAAGGACAACTAGGGATGGGCAATAAATGCTGGCCTTACTAGTGATGCCCATGTCCCAAGAATGAATTTAATTTTTTTTAAAATGCGATTTCTCTTAATGCTAGTGTATGAAGAATGTGGTCTTAAAGCTAGCTTTGTGTTTCTCCTAGGTGCTGCCTCACTAACAGGAGTGTGTGAGATGACTGGCTGCTTTGTGTCTATGGGGGGCTTCCTCGACTGAGGTGACCCTCGTCTCTCAGAGGCTGAGTCCTGAGATGAATCTGTTGCAACCTACACCTCGTGCTGCTGCATGGAAGCCTGGTCTTGCCTCCTTTTGGCAGGCATGAAGGGGTGTTGATGGAAGGGCCTACATGTGCACTTTAGGAAGATGTGAAGGCCTTAGAGAGGGTGCAGAAGAGATTTACTAGAATGGTTCTGGGGATGAAGGACTTCAGTTACATGGATAGACTGGAGAAGCTGGGGTTGTTCTCCTTAAAGCAGAGAAGATTGAGAGGAGATTTGATAGAGGTATTCAAAATGATGAAGCATCTAGACAAAGTAGGTGGAGAGAAACTGTTCCCATTGGCAGAAAGGTCAAGAACCAGAGGACATAGCTTTAAGGTGATTGGCAAAAGAACCAAAGGTGACATGAGGAGGAACTTTTTTACACAGCGAGTGGTTATGATCTGCAAGGCACTGCCCAAGAGGGTGGTGGAGGCAGTTTCAATCT
Organism: Heptranchias perlo; assembly: GCF_035084215.1. Classification (NCBI taxonomy): domain Eukaryota; kingdom Metazoa; phylum Chordata; class Chondrichthyes; order Hexanchiformes; family Hexanchidae; genus Heptranchias; species Heptranchias perlo. Next base: position 22,225,458 of record NC_090346.1, on the reverse strand, counting down.
TGGTTTTCAAAAGGGAACTGGATAAGTACTTGAAGGGAAAAAAATTGCAGGGCTGCAGTGAAAGGGCGGGGGAGTGGGACTAGCTGGATTGCTCTTGCAGAGAGCCGGCACGGACTCGATGGGCTAAATGTCCTCCTTCCATGCTGTAACCATTCTATAATTCTATGATTCTATGTGCTGCAATCCTGAGAGAAGCACTATCATCCATGCCAATAGGACTGGCACTGCCTCTGAATGGCTACTATCCTACAGGAAAGCTGATATAATGGTACCAATGAAATCAATGAAGCACTGCATCATGGTTCTATTTACCCAATCACCGAGCCTGTTGAAGTTAGAAGTGACAGCCCTCTCACATCTTGCACCCCAGGCTTCTATGCCAGCCTTCTGAGCATCAAGAGAAGAACAACAGACTCCCCTAAGTGCTTCTGCCATCAAAGTCTTTACTCTGACTTTTATGGAGCCGTCACATGCTCCATGATAGGCAGTAGTGCTGTGAAACCATTCGTCAAGGTACTGCACGTGTGGGTACTGGACACCTCCACTTCAGCAACCCTTGCAGCATATTGTCTGATATGGCTCCTGGCAGCTGCCCGAACATTTGACGCTCTGGAGACATCCTTCTTTTAAAAGGAGGTGAGATCTGGATCCTCAGGTGTTCAATCAAAGTGATACACCCTGACCTTCCAATCAACAACTTCCTCCCCATGTGCCACTACCAGCTGCTCCTCCTCGCTCATGCTCTGTGTGTCACTTGGCTCACGCCCTTCTGACTCACCCTCTAATTCCCTCAGGATAGATGTCTTGAGATTGATGGTTGTCAGAGAGGGTGAGTAACAGCACGTGCTCTGAAGTATCAGCAGGCCAGATGCACTGGGGCTGGGTTTATTTGGGAATATATAGAGGAGGTCAAGGAAGAGAGATTAGTATAGGTTGTTAAAGAGCAGAGTTCACACTTACAGTAGGAGTCACATGAAGGTTTTATGGGTAATGATGGGTAAGTAGGATGAGAAGGAAGAGAAGCAGAAGATCATCATAAACCCATGGCCAGCACATGTCTTCCTATTTCCTCATCTCAAACACCCTGTATGGCCTCCTCCCCAGGATTTGAAGAGCTTCCTCCGAATATGGGCCAGGATATTAGCGGGGAGGCATGGCAGCAGAGGAGGGCGATTGGGCATGTGGGTAACCCGCCCAATAAAATCTGTCCATTCCCCACGCGATCGCGGGTCAATTGGAGCCATTTGCTTCCGGGTTTGCCGTCCGAAAGCTGCGCAGCGGGCGGACTGCGCACCTGCATTACAGGCTGTCAGCTGGAGGAGCTCTATTTAAAGGGGCAGTCCTCCAATGGCTGCTCCTGGAGCAAACACCCACACGCCACAATGAAGCAGGACAGGGGAAAGGCTGCTCCTAGATTTAGTGATGCCTCACTCTAGGTGCTGCTGGATGGAGTGAGGAGACGGAGGGATGTCTTCTATCCGGCAGACGGGAGGAAGTGGCCTGCCTCTGCCACTAAGAAGGCCTGGCTCAAGGTGGCAGAGGAGGTCACCAGCAGCAGCAATATCTCCCGCACCTGGATCCAGTGCAGGAAGCGCTTTAATGATCTAACTAGGTCAACCAAAGTAAGTACACTTACTCATACTCCTACAATCCGTCTTCCACATTAACGCCCCCACCCCCCCAACTCATACTGCACAGCCAACACTACTCTATCACATCACTCCCCACACCCATTTAAGGCTCATCCTCAACTTACCTGCACTTCCTCAGCACTTCCTCACCTCCCCTCTAGTCATCCAACCACTACCACTCAACCCAATCCTCATACAATGTCATGGCTCAGACTCATACTCACCCTCTGATGCATCTCTTTCACAGTCAGCCTCACCCAAACCAATGCATTCATCGGTTGGCCATGTCACCATCACTCACTCACACATCTGTACTTTCTCCCCTTATAGGAGAAGAGAGCCCAGAATGCACGGGAGAGGGTGAGGACCGGAGGGGGGCCGCAACAAATCGTTGTCCTCACAATTGTGGAACAGGAGGCGCTGGAGCTGAGCCACACCCTCGGTGCCTGTCCGTCGGAGATGCCGAGACTGGCACCCGACAAACGTCCGGTGACAGAACTTTAACATTCATCACATACGGTATGAATTGATGTTAACATGCCTTGCCATCTTCAGCACCTCACTATGCTAATCACAACATGACATATTTGTGATCATGCTTAATATTGCCTTCTGTTCTCTTACAGGGCCTTCAGCGACCGCTGTGACGGCAGAGGGCGGTTCCTCAGAGGACCTGCCAGCCTCTGAGGGTGCACCATCACATCTTAGTGAGCCATCCCCCAGTGCAGATACTCACACCTCGGTGAGTCCTAGTCTGCAGTTAGTTGAGGTCGCAAATGGTGAGTTACCACACACGTGTGAGCACGAACAGACACTGGCGGCAGGGGCAGCTGCGGAGAGTCCGCGTCGATGGGAGCACTCCTCTCCAGGCTCTGCTCAGCTGCACACAGATGCTGAACCCTGGGGGCCATCCTTTAAAAGAGAATGATCGAGGGGCAGCAGCACATTTGCGAGGTACTGGAACAGGTGCCCCTCGCACTCTCCATAATAGTGCAGAGGATGGAGGAGTCCAACTCCTGCATGAGTGGAATGGTGGCATAGGTACGGGAGGGAATCTCTAAGATAGTGTCACAGGGACGTGAGGGCATCTCTGAGATACTGTTGCGGGTAAGTGTGGGAATGTCTGCGATGGAGGGAAGGCGAGCCTCCATGGAGCTTCAAGCAGGGCTCACAAATGAGTCCATTCAGGCTCTGACAACGGCCGTTCGGACTCAGGGTGAACAATGTTCTGCCGCCTTAAACAGGCAGGCAGATACACTAGCACTGGCCTTACAGGGCTTCACACATGTCCTCCAAACTGTCGTCCAGCGGAGTAGTAGGAGTGGTGTGGGACCTGCCCAGGTGTGGGATGATGGCAAAAGAGGACATGGAAGTGGGGACGCCACTCAAAGTGCTCCCATGTCTCACCCGTTGCCCCCCTCTCAACCAGTACTCACAATGCTGCATCCTCTCCAGGTGGCCGAGTCTGCCCCTGCACAGGTTAAGTGGAGCAGTCTTTGGAGGGGCCCTCAAGGGCACCTAAACCTAGAGGGCATAGGCCCAAAGCATCTAATCAGTCAGGGCAAGAACACGAGCAACCTGCCACTACCTCTGCTGCAGCCACAGGGGATGCACCACGTAAAAGTAGTCAGAAGCGAAAGGCGAAGGTTTTGTAAACACGAAGGGCATGCACAAGGGTGTTTGACGGTTGGTCATGTTTTTTATTTATATTTGCTTTTTGTTAAACTCATATTAAATAATATTATTGTCACAACTACTGCCACGTCTTTGCCATCCTTGATTGGCTTCTGTAATAAGGCCCTTTCATGAGGTTCACCATGAACGCCGACATTTGATGCCACCCATTGGGTCACTTTACAGTGGGTGTATGTGTAGTTGCAGGACTGTTTTGTGCAGGGTGGGTGTGGGCGCTGCTCTATCCAAGTGGTGTGAGGACTGGACTCTTCACACTGACTGATGTTTCGAGAACCGTTCACATATCAGTGACTTCCTAGCCTCACGAGCATCCAGGTGAGCCGCTGTTCTGCACAAGGGTTGCTCCTCCTCCTCCTCAATGTGGGTGGCAAATGTGGATGGGGCCTCCTCAACCGATACCCCTCTCTGTTGTGCCATGTTTTGCAGGGCACAACACACGACTAGAATGCGTCCCACGTTGTCACACAAAATTCTTACTTTCCACCCAAAGCTCTGCTGTTCAAACATATTTAACGACTTTGCGGACCCCCTCAAACTCACACTGTCAGAATGGAGGGGGCCATGCCTGCATTCATCACTACATCCGAGGACGAACAACGTCACCAGCTTCGCCAGGCACGGCGTCCACTCTGCCACGTGGAGCTCCACAGTGCTGCGCCACAGGCACCTGCACAAGAGAACAGAGGGCAACAACAGAGAAAGCGACGTCGCAGGAGGCACTACCCTCACAACAGCAACTACAGACTGATGCATGCAGACGACTGAGAGACCCCGGCGATGTCCCCGGTGGCACCCCTAGCATCTCGAGCAATGTAAGCGGCTGGCCTGCCGTTGGACGCCCCATCTTCCACTTCCTCCTCCTCATCCTCCCATTGGAATCCTCAACAGGTGAGGAATGCTGAGCGGCTTGTTCCTTCTGCACCTCTGGTCTTGCTGCTGCACTATGGTGTGCAGAATGCAGCACAGAACGATTATACTGGAAACCATCGCTGGTGAGTACTGAAGGCGCCTCTAGATCTATCCAGGCACCTGAAGTGCAACTTGAGCATGCCAATGGAGTTGTCCCGCTCCTGGTGTTCATTGGTGGGGTTCCTCAGAAGTGTCATCAGCCAGGTTTGAAGGGGGTATTCTTTGACTCCTAGCAGCCACCCAGCTGGTTCCAGCTACGATCAGGTCAGAGATGTTGGACTGCGGCAGTATGAAAGCACCAATGGCAGCTCTCAGGGAAACTGGCGCAGACCTGCATGAACTTTTTCTTGCGGTTGTACACCGGCTGCACATTGATGGAATGAACTCCCCTATGGTTGACAAATGCTCCTGGTTGATCAGGGGATGTTCGGATTGCCACGTGTGTGCAGTCGATGGTACCCTGGACCTGTGGGAAGCCAGCCAGAGACGCAAATCCAAGTGCGCACTCATTCTGGCTATTGTCATCACAGGGGATGTTTATATACCTCCGAGCCCTGGCAGATAATCGATCCGTTACCTGCCTTGTGCATTTATGTTCGGCTGACTGCAAAACCCTCGCTGTGACAATCTCAGCCTTCGGAAGCACTGCTCCTCCGACAGGTCACGGAAGCTGAGTCTCTGTCTGTACACCCTGTTAGGTGGGTAGTTCCTCCTGTGACCTCGACCCCTCTGTTGTTCCTTTCTCAACTGGCCAACTGCAGCTCTCTCCACAGCATGCCCTTGTTGCTGATGATGCTCATTCTCTTCCTCATCCGAAGTCCAATCAAAATCAGCCATGGCACCACCCTCTGTGTGCACACCTTCGAATTGTACAAATAAGTCTCTCACGCGAGAGCGGGAGGCGATAAAGCCCGAGAGTAGAGTGAGAGTGGGAGGAGATAAAGCCCGAGAGTAGAGTGAGAGTGGGAGCAGATAAAGCCCGAGAGTAGAGTGAGAGTGGGAGGAGATAAAGCCCGAGAGTAGAGTGAGAGTGGGAGCAGATAAAGCCCGAGAGTAGAGTGAGAGCGGGAGGAGATAAAGCCCGAGAGCAGAGCGAGAGCGGGAGGAGATAAAGCCCGAGAGTAGAGTGAGAGAGGGAGCAGATAAAGCCCGAGAGTAGAGTGAGAGCGGGAGGAGATAAAGCCCGAGAGTAGAGTGAGAGAGGGAGCAGATAAAGCCCGAGAGTAGAGTGAGAGCGGGAGGAGATAAAGCCCGAGAGTAGAGTGAGAGAGAGAGGAGATAAAGCCCGAGAGTAGAGTGAGAGGAGATAAAGCCCGAGAGTAGAGTGAGAGCGGGAGGAGATAAAGCCCGAGAGTAGAGTGAGAGGAGATAAAGCCCGAGAGTAGAGTGAGAGAGGGAGGAGATAAAGCCCGAGAGTAGAGCGAGAGCGGGAGGTGATAAAGCCCGAGAGTAGAGTGAGAGTGGGAGGAGATAAAGCCCGAGAGTAGAGTGAGAGTGGGAGGAGATAAAGCCCGAGAGTAGAGTGAGAGTAGAGCAAGATTGGAGCGAGATTGGAGTGAGTGTAGACCGAGATTGGAGCGAGAGTAGACTGAGATTGGAGCGAGATTGGAGCGAGATTGGAGCGAGAGATTGGAGCGAGATTGGAGCGAGAGTAGAGCGAAATTAGAGTGAAATTAGAGTGAAATTGGAGAGAGAGATTGGAATGAGATTGGAGCGAGATTGGAGCGAGAGATTGGAGCGATATTGGAGCGAGAGATTGGAGCGATATTGGAGCGAGAGATTGGAGCGAAATTAGAGCGAGATTGGAGCGAGATTGGAGCGAGAGATTGTAGCGAGAGATTGGAGCGAAATTAGAGCGAGAGTAGAGCGAGATTGGAGCGAGAGATTGGAGCGAAATTAGAGCGAGAGTAGAGCGAGATTGGAGCGAGAGATTGGAGCGAAATTAGAGCGAGAGTAGAGCGAGATTGGAGCGAGAGATTGGAGCGAGATTGGAGCGAGATTGGAGCGAGAGATTGGAGCGATATTGGAGCGAGAGATTGGAGCGAGAGATTGGAGCGAGAGATTGGAGCGAGAGATTGGAGCGAAATTAGAGCGAGAGTAGAGCGAGATTGGAGCGAGAGATTGGAGCGAAATTAGAGCGAGATTGGAGCGAGAGATTGGAGCGAGAGATTGGAGCGAGAGATTGGAGCGAAATTAGAGCGAGATTGGAGCGAGATTGGAGCGAGAGATTGGAGCGAGAGATTGGAGCGAGAGATTGGAGTGAGATTGGAGCGAGATTGGAGCGAGAGATTGGAGCGAAATTAGAGCGAGATTGGAGTGAGATTGGAGCGAGAGATTGGAGCGAGAGATTGGAGCGAGATTGGAGCGAGAGATTGGAGCGATATTGGAGCGAGAGATTGGAGCGAGAGATTGGAGCGAGAGATTGGAGCGAGATTAGAGCGAGATTAGAGCGAGATTGGAGCGAGATTGGAGCGAGAGATTGGAGCGAGAGATTGGAGCGAGAGATTGGAGCGAGAGATTGGAGCGAGAGATTGGAGCGAGAGATTGGAGCGATATTGGAGCGAGAGATTGGAGTGAGATTGGAGCGAGAGATTGGAGCGAGATTGGAGCGAGAGATTGGAGCGAGATTGGAGCGAGAGATTGGAGCGATATTGGAGTGAGATTGGAGCGAGAGATTGGAGCGAGATTAGAGCGAGATTAGAGCGAGAGATTGGAGCGAGAGATTGGAGCGAGAGATTGGAGCGAGAGATTGGAGCGAGATTGGAGCGAGATTGGAGCGAGATTGGAGCGAGAGATTGGAGCGAGAGATTGGAGCGAAATTAGAGCGAGATTGGAGCGAGAGATTGGAGCGATATTGGAGCGAGATTGAAGCGAGATTGGAGCGAGAGATTGGAGCGAAATTAGAGCGAGATTGGAGCGAGAGATTGGAGCGAGAGATTGGAGCGAGATTGGAGCGAGATTGGAGCGAGAGATTGGAGCGATATTGGAGCGAGAGATTGGAGCGAGATTGGAGCGAGATTGGAGCGCGAGATTGGAGCGAGAGATTGGAGCGAGAGATTGGAGCGAGATTGGAGCGAGAGATTGGAGCGAGAGATTGGAGCGAGAGATTGGAGCGATATTGGAGCGAGAGATTGGGGTGAGATTGGAGCGAGATTGGAGCGAGATTGGAGCGAGAGATTGGAGCGATATTGGAGCGAGAGATTGGAGCGATATTGGAGCGAGAGATTGGAGCGAGATTGGAGCGAGAGATTGGAGCGAGAGATTGGAGCGAGAGATTGGAGCGAGAGATTGGAGCGAGATTGGAGCGAGAGATTGGAGCGAGAGATTGGAGCGAGAGATTGGAGCGATATTGGAGCGAGAGATTGGGGTGAGATTGGAGCGAGATTGGAGCGAGATTGGAGCGAGATTGGAGCGAGAGATTGGAGCGATATTGGAGCGAGAGATTGGAGCGAGAGATTGGAGCGATATTGGAGCGAGATTGGAGCGAGAGATTGGAGCGATATTAGACCGAGAGACTGGAGCGAGATTGGAGCGAGAGATTGGAGCGAGAGATTGGAGCGAGAGATTGGAGCGAGATTGGAGCGAGAGATTGGAGCGAGAGATTGGAGCGAGAGATTGGAGCGATATTGGAGCAAGAGATTGGGGTGAGATTGGAGCGAGATTGGAGCGAGATTGGAGCGAGAGATTGGAGCGAGAGATTGGAGCGAGATTAGAGCGAGATTGGAGCGAGAGATTGGAGCGATATTAGACCGAGAGACTGGAGCGAGATTGGAGCGAGAGATTGGAGCGAGAGATTGGAGCGAGAGATTGGAGCGAGATTGGAGCGAGAGATTGGAGCGAGAGATTGGAGCGAGATTAGAGCGAGATTGGAGCGAGAGATTGGAGCGATATTGGAGCAAGAGATTGGGGCGAGATTGGAGCGAGAGATTGGAGCGAGAGATTGGAGCGAGATTAGAGCGAGATTGGAGCGAGAGATTGGAGCGATATTGGAGCGATATTGGAGCGAGAGATTGGAGCGAGAGATTGGAGCGATATTAGACCGAGAGACTGGAGCGAGATTGGAGCGAGAGATTGGAGCGAGAGATTGGAGCGATATTGGAGCGATATTGGAGCGAGATTGGAGCGAGAGATTGGAGCAAGATTGGAGCGAGAGATTGGAGCGATATTGGAGCGATATTGGAGCGAGAGATTGGAGCGAGATTAGACCGAGAGACTGGAGCGATATTAGACCGAGAGATTGGGGTGAGATTGGAGCGAGATTGGAGCGAGATTGGAGTGAGATTGGAGCGAGATTGGAGTGAGATTGGAGCGAGATTGGAGCGAGAGATTGGAGTGAGATTGGAGCGAGAGATTGGAGCGAGATTGGAGCGAGAGATTGGAGTGAGATTGGAGCGAGATTGGAGCGAGAGATTGGAGTGAGATTGGAGCGAGAGATTGGAGCGAGATTGGAGTGAGATTGGAGAGAGATTGGAGCGAGATTGGAGCGAGAGATTGGAGCGAGATTGGAGCGAGATTGGAGCGAGATTGGAGCGAGAGATTGGAGTGAGATTGGAGCGAGATTAGACCGAGAGATTGGAGCGATATTGGAGCGAGATTGGAGCGAGAGATTGGAGCGAGATTGGAGTGAGATTGGAGCGAGAGATTGGAGCGAGATTGGAGTGAGATTGGAGCGAGAGATTGGAGTGAGATTGGAGCGAGAGATTGGAGCGAGAGATTGGAGTGAGATTGGAGCGAGATTGGAGCGAGAGATTGGAGCGAGATTGGAGCGAGAGATTGGAGCGAGAGATTGGAGTGAGATTGGAGCGAGAGATTGGAGCGAGAGATTGGAGCGAGATTGGAGCGAGAGATTGGAGTGAGATTGGAGCGAGAGATTGGAGCGAGAGATTGGAGCGAGATTGGAGCGAGAGATTGGAGTGAGATTGGAGCGAGAGATTGGAGCGAGAGATTGGAGCGAGATTGGAGCGAGAGATTGGAGCGAGAGATTGGAGCGAGAGATTGGAGCGAGAGATTGGAGCGAGAGATTGGAGCGAGATTGGAGCGAGAGATTGGAGCGAGAGATTGGGGCGAGATTGGAGCAAGATTGGAGCGAGATTGGAGCGAGAGATTGGAGCGAGATTGGAGCGAGAGATTGGAGCGAGAGATTGGAGCGAGAGATTGGAGCGAGATTGGAACGAGATTGGAGCGAGAGATTGGAGTGAGATTGGAGTGAGATTGGAGCGAGAGTGGAGCGAGAGATTGGAGCGAGATTGGAGTGAGATTGGAGCGAGAGATTGGAGTGAGATTGGAGCGAGATTGGAGCGAGATTGGAGCGAGAGATTGGAGCGAGATTGGAGCGAGATTGGAGCGAGATTGGAGCGAGAGATTGGAGCGAGATTGGAGCGAGAGATTGGAGCGAGAGATTGGAGCGAGAGATTGGAGTGAGATTGGAGCGAGAGATTGGAGCGAGATTGGAGTGAGATTGGAGCGAAATCGAGACCCAGTCGACCCTGCAAAGTCCTCCTCACTAACATCTGAGGACTTGTGCCAAAATTGGGAAAGCTGTCCCACAGACTAGTCACACAATAGCTAACATAGCCATACTCACAGAATCATACCTTTCAGCCAACATCCCAGAGTCTTCCATCACCATCCCTGGGTATGTCCTGTCCCACCTGCAGAATAGACCCACCAGAGGTGGCAGTACGATGATATACTGTCAGGAGGGAGTGGCCCTGGGAGTCCTCAAAATTGAATCCAGACCTCATGAAATCTCATGGCATCACGTCAAACATGGGCAAGGAAACCTCCTGCTGATTACCACCTACCGCCCTCCCTTAGCAGATGAATCAGTCCTCCTCCATGTTGAGCACCACTTGGAGGAAGCACTGAGGGTAGCAAGGAAACAGGATGTATTCTGGGTGGGGGACTTCAATGTCCATCACCAAGAGTGGCTCGGTAGCACCACTACTGACCGAGCTGGCCGAGTCCTGAAGGAAATAGCTGCCAGACTGGGCCTGCGGCAGGTGGTGAGCGAACCAACACAAGGGAAAAACCTACTTGACCTCATCCTCACCAGTCTACCTGTCACAGATGCATCTGTCCATGACAGTATTGGTAGGAGTGAGCACCGCGCAGTCCTTGTGGAGAGGAAGTTCCGTCTTCACACTGAGGACACCATCCAACATCTGTGGCACTACTACTGTGCTAAATGAGATAGATTCAGAACAGATCTAGCATCTCAAAACTCGGCATCCATGAGGTGTTATGGGCCATCAGCAGCAGCAGAATTGTATTCCAGCACAATCTGTAACCTCATGGCCCGGCATATACCTCAATCTACCATTACCAACAAGCCAGAAGATCAACCCTGGTTCAATGAGGAGTGTAGAAGAACATGCCAGGAGCAGCACCAGGCCTACCTAAAAATGAGGCGCCAAGCTGGTGAAGCTACAACTCAGGACTACATGCATGCTAAACAGCAGAAGCAACAGGCTATAGACAGGGCTAGGCGATTCCACAACCAATGGATCAGATCAAAGCTCTGCAGTCCTGCCACATCCAGTCGTGAATGGTGGTGGACAATTAAACAACTAACGGGAGGAAGAGGCTCTGTAAACATCCCCATCCTCAATGATGGCAGAGTCCAGCACGTGAGTACAAAAGACAAGGCTGAGGCGTTTGCAACCATCTTCAGCCAGAAGTGCCGAGTGGATAATCCATCTCAGCCTCCTCCTGATATCCCCACCATCACAGAAGCCAGTCTTCAGCCAATTCGATTCACTCCACATGATATCAAGGAATGGCTGAGTGCACTGGATACAGCAAAGGCTATGAGCCCCGACAACATCCCGGCTATAGTGTGAAGGCTTGTGCTCCAGAACTAGCCGCGCCTCTAGCCAAACTGTTCCAGTACAGCTACAACACTGGCATCTACCCGACAATGTGGAAAATTGCCCAGGTATGTCCTGTCCACAAAAAGCAGGACAAATCCAATCCGGCCAATTACTGCCCCATCAGTCTACTCTCAATCATCAGCAAAGTGATGGAAGGTGTCATCGACAGTGCTATCAAGCGGCACTTACTCACCAATAACCTGCTCACCGATGCTCAGTTTGGGTTCCACGACGACCACTCGGCTCCAGACCTCATTACAGCCTTGGTCCAAACATGGACAAAAGAGCTGAATTCCAGAGGTGAGGTGAGAGTGACTGCCCTTGACATCAAGGCAGCATTTGACCGGGTGTGGCACCAAGGAGCCCTAGTAAAATTGAAGTCAATGGGAATCAGGGAGAAAACTCTCCAGTGGTTCTTCCCAAAGCCTTTCCACCATCTACAAGGCACAAGTCAGGAGTGTGATGGAATACTCTCCACTTGCCTGGATGAGTGCAGCTCCAACAACACTCAAGAAGCTCGACACCATCCAAAACAAAGCAGCATCCTCCACCCTAAACATTCACTCCTTTCACCACTGGCGCACTGTGGCTGCAGTGTGTACCATCCACAGGATGCATGCAGCAACTCGCCAAGGCTTCTTCAACAGCACCTCCCAAACCCGTGACCCCTACCACCTAGAAGGACAAGGGCTGCAAGCACGTGGGAGCAACACCACCTGCACGTTCCCCTCCAAGTCACACACCATCCCTACTTGGAAATATATTGCTGTTCCTTCGTCGTCACTGGGTCAAAATCCTGGAACTCCCTTCCTAACAACACTGTGGGAGAACCTTCACCATACGGACTGCAGCGGTTCAAAAAGGCGGCTCACCACCACTTTCTCAAGCGCAATTAGGGATGGGCAATAAATGCTGGCCTTGCCAGCGACGCCCACATCCTATGAATGTATAAAAAAGATCAAAAATAAAGGTCAAAGCAGGAAAAAATGGTAAAAAGTCAAAATTAAAGGCTTTTTATCTGAATACATGGAGCATTTGTAACAAGATAGATGAATTAATTCACAAATAGAGATAAATGGGTTTGATCTAATAGACATTACATAGACATGATTGCAAAATGACCAAGGTTGGGAACTAAATATTCCAGGGTACATGACATTTAGAAAAGACAGGCAGAATGGAAAAGGAGGGGGTGTAGCTCTAATAATAAAGGATGACATAAGGACAGTGGTGAGAAAGGATCTTGGCTCGGAAGATCAGGAAGTAGATTCAGAATGGGTGGAAATTAGAAATAACAAGTGGCAGAAAACACTGGTGGGAGTAGTTTATAGGCCCCTTAATAATAGCAATACCATTGGACAGAGCATTAATCATGAAATAATAGGAACTTGTAACAAATGAAATGCAGTCATTGTGGGGGACTTTAATCTGCATATAGACTGGGCAAATCAAATTGGCAAAGGTAGTTTGGAAGACGAGTTCATGGTATATATTCGAGATGGTTTCCTAGAGCAATACTTCATGGAACCAACCAGGGAACAGGCTATTTTAGATCTTGTATTATGTAATGAGATAGGGTTAATTAGTAATCTCACAGTAAAAGAACCTCTGGGGAAGAGCAATCATAATATGATAGAATTTCACATTGAGTTTGAAAGTACCGTACCTAAATCAGAAAGTAGAGTCTTAAACTTAAATAAAGCCAATTACTTAGGTATGAGGGGCGAGTTGTCAAAGGTAGATTGGGAAATTAAATTAAAGGGCTTGACAGTTGAAAAGCAATGACATACATCTAAAGAAATATTTCAATATTCTCAACAAATACACATTCCATTGAGAAATAAAAACTCCATGGGAAAAGTGATCCATCCGTGTCTAACCAAAGAAGTTAAGGAGAATATTAGATTGAAAGAAGAGGCCTATAATGTTGCCAAGAAGAGTAATAAGCCTGGGGATTGGGAGAGTTTCAGAAACCAACAAAGGATGACCAAAAAATTGATAAAAAGGGAGAAAATGGAATATGAAAGTAAACTAGCAAGAAATATGAAAACAGATTGTAAGAGCTTCTACAAGTATGTAAAAAAGAAGAGAGTAGCAAAAGTAAACGCTGGTCCCTTAGAGGCTGAGAGAGGAGAAATTATATTGGGAATCAGGAAATGGCAGGTGTGTTGAACAAATAGAAGACACGAAAAGCATACCAAAAATAGTGAGGAACCAAGGGGTAAATGAGAATGAGGAACTTAAAACAATTAATATCACTAGAGAAAAAGTACTGGACAAACTAATGGGACTAAAAGCCGACAAATCCCCTGAACCTGATAGGGTTCTAAAAGAGGTGGCTGCAGAGATAGTGGATGCATTGGTTAAGATCTTCCAAAATTCTCTAGACTCTGGAACGGTCCCAGTGGACTGGAAGGTAGCAAATATTACCCTGCTATTCAATGAGGGACCGAGAGAGAAAACGGAACTACAGGCCAGTAAGCCTGACATTGGTCATCAGCTAAATGCTGAAATCCATTATTAAGGAAGTGGTAACAGGACACTTAGAAAATGAAAATAAATGTTAATATAATAATAGGCAGAGTCAACATGGTTTTATGAAAGAGAAATTGTGTTTGACAAATTTATTAGAGTTTTTTGAGGATGCAACTAGCAGGGTAGATAAAAAAGAATCAGTGGATGTAGTATATTTGGATTTTCAAAAGGCATTCAATAAGGTGCCACATTAAAGGTTGTTACACAAGGTAAGGGCTCATAGGTTTGGGGATAATATATTAGCATGGATAGAGCATTGGTTAAAGGACAGAAAACAGAGAGTAAGGATAAATGGGTCATTCTCAGGTTGGCAGGCTGTAACTAATGGGGTGTCGCAAGGATCGGTGCTTGGGCCTCAGCTATTTACAATCTCTATTAATGATTTAGATGAACGGACCGAGTGTACTGTATCCAAGTTTGCTGATGAAGCTAGGTGGGAAAGTAAGCAGTGAGGAGGAAAAAAAGAGTCCGCTAAGGGATATAGACAGATTAAGTGAGTGGGCAAGAAGATGGCAGATGGAATATAATGTGGGGAAATGTGTGGTTATTCACTTTGGTAGGAAGAATAGAAAAACAGAATATTTTTTAAATGGTGAGAAACTATTAAATATTGGTGGTAGGAGAGACTTGTGTCCTCGTACAAGAAACACAGAAAGTTAGCATGCAGGTACAGCAAGCAATTAGGAAAGCAAATGGCATGTTGGCCTTTATTGCAAGGTGGTTGGAGTACAAGAGTAATTGTACAGGGCTGTAGTGAGACCTCACCTGGAGTACTGTGTACCTTTTTGGTCTCCTTATCTAAGGAAGGATATACTGGCCTTAGAGGCGGTGCAACAAAGGTTCACTAGATTAATTCCTGGGATGAGAGGGTTGACCTATGAAGAGAGGTTGAGTAGAATGGGTCTATACTCTCTGGAGTTAAGAAGAATGAGAGGTGATCTCACTGAAATATATGATTATGAGGGGGCTTGACAGGGTACATAAGAAATAGGAGCAGGAGTAGGCCATACGGCCCTCGAGCCATCATTCAATAAGAGCAAGTAGGTGCTGAGAGATTGTTTCCCTTGGCTAGAGAGTCTAGAACTAGTGGGCATAGTCGCAGGATAAGGGGTCGGCCATTCAAGACTGAGTTGAAGAGCAATTTCTTCATGCTGAGGGTTGTGAATCTTTGGAATTCTCTACCCTAGAAAGCTGCGGATGCTGAGTCATTGAATATATTCAAGGCTGAGATAGATAGATTTTTGGACTCTAGGGGAATCAAGGGATATGGGGATCAGGCAGGAAAGTAGAGTTGAGGTCGAAGATCAGCCATGATCCGATTGAATGGAGGAGCAGGCGCAAGGGGCCATATGGCCTACTCCTGCTCCTATTTCTTATGTTTTTATGTTCTTACACCAAATACTCTCACCAAACTGTTTCCCAGAGGGAACTGAGAAAGCAGTTGTTAACACTGAACCTTTATTCAGAACTCCTGACCTTTAACCAGCCCGATAAAGTGTCACTCAATCTTGCCTTGGTTTCCCGGGAAACCCATGCAGCAGCCATTGATTCCAAATTGGGCTCCCAATCGCATTATAAGAGCCTGATTTAAATATGTTAATGACAGACCTGCCTCTCCAAGGCAGGATACTCGGACCCCTGATATTCGCTGCCATAAAAAAAGGTAATGGGTGCGTCTCACATATTTGACAGTTTAACCGCCCCCCCGGCCCCTCCCATGGTGGGGGGTTAATATTGAGTGTTTAATTTTTTTACTTTTACTTAAAATTGTTTATTAAGTGTTTCTTTTTGTAGTTTAGGATTACTATTTAGCAATCAGTGTCAGCTTGATTTGGCACTGAGGGAGTGCTTCATTGTAAGACGTTAAACTGACGCCCTGCTTACCCATTCAAGTGGACGCAAAAGGTCCCCTGGCACATTTTCAAAGAAGACCAAGGAGTTCTTCCGGTATCCTGAAGAAAATTTGTCTCTTAATCGACACCACCAAGATAGATTAACTGGCCACGCATCTAGTTGTTGTTTGCGGGACCTTGCTGTGTATAAATTGCTATCTCAAATGTACACAAGACAACAGTATACAAGTTCATTCTTTAATAATAAAATTAGGACCAATTAGTTTTACTTTGGTTGTGGGTAAATTTGGAAGGGTCAGTTTTATGAATGCAAGCTCCCACCTCCTGGGAGTGCATATGAGGAAAGTGCGGAGGCACTAGCAATTTTCTTTTCATGGGAGTGCACATTCATAAAATTGGCCCTTTAGAGCCCATAATACAGGAGGAAATTAATGAAGGGCATGGACTAATCAGGGACAGTCAACATGGATTTGTAAAGGGCATGTCATGCATGGCTAATTTAATTCACAGTGTATAGGTAAAGCAGATGATGTGGATGCTGTATTTATGAATAGACAGAAAGGATTTGATAAGGAATATATTATGAAAATTCAGGCACATTGTATTAAAACGAATATAGGCCCAAACCATTTTAACCCACTGGCTTCATTTAAATATTCCAGACTGTCTCCTGCCCGGATCCGGTGGGAGTGATGTCAGGCCGGAGCAGAAATTGGGTCAGGAGGTCGGGACACAAGGGAACAATTCCTGGTGTGAAGTTAGCGCTGGGGAGGGGGTTTCAGAAAGGATGCCCACACTAGGGGCAAGAGGCAAGGCCTGGGCTCCTGCTCCTCCTCGCCCACAAAGATTCCACACCAACGTAATGTTTTTCAACTTACCGTGACCTCTTCTGGCCACTCTGTGGATTCCCGCCATGGATGAACTGTTGGGATTGGCCCCGTACTGGCCTCTTGAATCAGGAAGTTAAATGGCGTCAAGGCGCCGATGACGTCATCGGGCCATGCCATTTTAATGTAAAGTAGATCCCACCTGCCAGAGGCGGGCGGCCCTACCGTGCCTGGTCTCAGGTAACTTAAATTGGCGGGGGTGGGAACGTGCTGGGGACGTGATGTCCCGCTCCCTCTATCTTAACTCCTCCGCCCGCTCCATTCCCGCTGGGGCAGGGGGTATAACATGTATCCCTTGGACTCTGGATTATCAGTAGAAGAACAAAGGGAAAAGTTAGAAGAAATTTTTTCACATAGAGGGTAATTAGAATGTAGAATGCTTTACCACAAGTGGTAAAGAGACTGTAGGGTTGAATTTCCACGGGGATTCGCCCAATCGTCCGCTATAATATTTATGCCATTTCCCTGTGGATTTCCCACTGTGGATAATTGGGAGAACTGCTGTGATATATTCAACCCCAATATCGTCATTTAAAAGGGATGTGGAAAAAAATTTAAAGGACCAATAGAAAAGGATATGGGGAGAGGGCAGGCTAGAGTAGCTAGCTCCAGATGAAGAGTTTGTACCAGCACAGGCGCAATGAGCTGAATGGCCTTCTCCCGTCCAGTAATTTCTAAGACTTAATAATAAAGAATCTTATAACATTTTACCTATAACACTAGTGTTTGGTTCAGCTTCATGGTATGTAAGTTGTAAACAATTTTAAAAAGTATCTCGCTTAAAGAACTTGTCATCTCTCTGGACTGGTGAGCAATGTAAGGGTTAAGAGATGCTGCTGGCTTGAGGAGTTCTGCTTGTAAAGCATTCACCAGTTAATTTCCCAGCAGCCATCATTTCAGTAGAATTTGTTGACCTTTCAGGGGTTGCGTAATTAATAAGGGCACTTCCACACTAATTATATTCTTGAGTCAGCCGAAAGGTCATTTTCCATTGTGAGGCACTTTTGTATATGTCCAAGTAACAAAGCTGTTTGTAACTGAACTAAATTTATGGAGCACTGGGTAACACAGATTTGCTTTTGTTTTTTTTAAGCTACATCTATAGATGTTCTTTATACCACTTTTTGTTTCGGTTATAACCAAATGTGGATGCTGAAAAATATTTTGAGAAATTCATTTCATAAATTGACAGTTTTACAGTCAAAGGAATTGCATTGTGGGTTGGGGAATAAAATTGAACAATATTTCCCATCATGAGTTGTTTTTAAATCGCATGAACAGAAAAAGGAGGCTTATGACAAATGTAAGCTCCAGTAGAGAACCGAGCTAAATACAGAAAGTACAGAGAAGATCTAAAAAAAGGAATAAAAGGGGCAAAGAGAGAGTATGAAATAGATTACCAGCTAACATAAAAGGGAATCCAAAAGTCTTTTATAAACATATAAATAGTAAACGGGTAGTCAAAGGAAGGGTGGGGCAGATTACGGACAAAAAAGGAAATCTTCATGTGGAGGCAGAGGACATGGCTGAGGTACTAAATGATCAAAGGGTCATTTTCAGGTTGGCAGGCTGTAACTAGTGGGATGCCGCAAGGATCAGTGCTTGGGCCTCAGCTATTTACAAAATATCTAGCAAGAAATATAAAAACAGATTGTAAGAGCTTCTACAAGTGTGTAAAAAGCCGAAAAATCCCCTGGACTTGATGGCCTACATCCTAGGGCTCTAAAAGAGTTGGCTGCAGAGATAGTGGATGCATTGATTGTGATCTTCCAAAACTCCCAAGATTCTAGAACAGTCCCGGCGGATTGGAAAGTAGCAAATGCTATTCAAGAAAGGAGGAAGAGAGAAAACAGGAAACTACAGGCCAGTTAGCCTGACATCAGTAGTAGGGAAAATGCTGGAATCCATTATTAAGAAAATGGTAACAGGGCACTTAGAAAATCATAATATGATTAGGCAGAGTCAACGTGGTTTTATGAAAGGGAAATCGTGTTTAACAAATTTATTAGAGTTCTTTGAGGATATAACTAGCAGGGTTGATAAAGGGGAACTAGTGGATGTCGTATATTTGGATTTTCAAAAGGCATTCGATAAGGTGCCACACAAGAGGTTGTTACACAAGATAAGGGCTCATGGGGTTGGGGGTAATATATTGACATGGATAGCGGATTGGTTAACGGACAGAAAACAGAGAGTAGGGATAAACTGGTCATTTTCAGGTTGGCAGGCTGTAACTAATGGGTACCACAAGGATCGGTGCTTGGGCCTCAGCTATTTACAATCTATATTAATGACTTAAATGAAGGGACCAAGCATAATGTATCGAAGTTTGCTGACGAAGCTAGGTGGGAAAGTAAGCTGTAAGGAGGACACAAAGGGTGCAAAGGGATATAGACAGGTTAAGTGAGTGGGCAAAAAGGTGGCAGATGTGGGGAAATGTGAGGTTATTCACTTTGGTAGGAAGAATAGAAAAACAGAATATTCTTTAAATGGTGAGAAACTATTAAATGTTGGTGTTCAGAGAAATCTGGGTGTCCTCGTACAAGAAACATAGAAAGTTAGCATGCAGGTACAGCAAGCAATTAGGAAAGCAAATGGCATGTTGGCCTTTATTGCAAGGGGTTTGGAGTACAAGAGTAAGGAAGCCTTGCTACAATTGTACAGGGCTTTAGTGATACCACACCTGGAGTACTGTGCACAGTTTTGGTCTCCTTATCTAAGGAAGGATATACTTGCCTTAGAGGCGGTGCAATGAAGGTTCACTAGATTGATTCCCGGGATGAGATGGTTGTCCTATGATGAGAGATTGAGTAAAATGATCCTATATTTTCTGGAGTTTAGAAGAATGAGAGGTGATCTCATTGAAACATATAAGGTTCTGAGAGGGCTTGACAGGGTAGATGCTGAGAGATTGTTTCCACTGGTTGGAGAGTCTAGAACTAGGGGGCATAGTCTCAGGATAAGGGGTCGGCCATTTAAGACTGAGATGAGGAGGAATTTCTTCATGCAGAGGGTTGTGAATCTTTGGAATTCTTTACCCCAAAGGGCTGAGTATGCTCAGTCATTGAGTATATTCAAGGCTGAGATAGATAGATTTTTGGGCTCTAGGGGACATGGGATATGGGGATCGGGCAGAAAATTGGAGTTGAGATTGAAGATCAGCCATGATCTTATTGAATGGCGGAGCAGGCTCGAGGGGTCGTATGGCCTACTCCTGCTCCTGTTTCATATGTTCTTATACTTCGCATCAGTCTTCACTACAGAAGAGGGTGCTGTCAATGTAGCAGTAAAGGAGAAGGTAGATGCGATATTGGATAGGATAAAAATAGATAAAAAGGAGGTACTTAAAAGGTTGGCAGTACTCAATGTAGGAATGTCACCCGGTCCAGATGGAATGCATTCTAGGTTACTGAGGGAAGTAAGGGTAGAAATTTCAGAGGCTCTGGCCACAATCTTCCTCCTTAGATATGGAGGCGGTGCCAGAGGACTAGAGGATTGCAAATATTACACCCCTGTTCAAGAAAGGGGAGAGGGATAAACCCGGCAATTATAGGCCAGTTAGCCTAATGTCGGTGGAGGGGAAACTTTTACAGACAATAGTCTGGGACAAAATAAATTGGCACTTAGAAAAGTATGGACTAATAAATGAAAGTCAGGACTGATTTGTTAAAGGAAAATCATGTTTAACTAACTTGATTGAGCTCTTTGATGAAGTAACAGGGAGAGTCGATGAGGGCAGTGCGGTTGATGTTGTGTATATGGACTTTCAAAAGGCATTTGATAAAGTACTACATGATAGACTTGTAAGCAAAATTGAAGCCCATGGGATTAAAGGGACAGTGGCAGCATGGATACAAAATTGGCTACGGGACAGAAAGTAGAGAGCGGTGGTGAATGGTTGTTTTTCAGACTGGAGGGAAGTATACAGTGGTGTTCCCCAGGGGTCAGCATTAGGACCATTGCTCATTTTGATATGTATTAATGACCTGGACTCGATACAGAGTATAAATTCAAAGTCTGCAGATGACACAAAACTCAGGAATGAGGTAAACAATATGGAGGATAGTAACACACTGGTGAAATGGGCAAACACATGGCAGATGAAATTTAATGCAGAGAAGTGTGAAGTGATACATTTTGGTAGGAAGAATGAAGAGAGGCAATATAAACTAAATGGTACAATTTTAAAGGGGGTACAGGAACAGAGAGACCTGGGGGTGTATGTAAACAAATCTTTTAATGTAGCAGGACAAGTTGAGAAAACTGTTAAAAAAGCATATGGGATCCTGAACACAGAGGCATAGAGTACAAAAGCAAGAGAGTTATGCTAAACCTTTATAAAACATTGGTTAGGCCACAGCTCAAGTATTGTGTTCAATTCTCCACACTTTAGGAAGGATGTCAAGGCCTTAGAAAGGGTGCAGAAGAGATTTACTAGAATAGCGCCAGGGATGAGGGACTTCAGTTATGTGGAGAGACTGGAGAACCTGGGGTTGTTCTCCTTAGAACAGAGAATGTTAAGAGGAGATTTGATAGTAGTGTTGAATATCATGAAGGGTTTTGATAGAGTAAATAAGGAGAAACTGTTTCCAGTGGCAGAAGGGTCAGTAACCAGAGGACACAGATTTAGGATGATTGTCAAAAGAACTAAAGGCGACATGAGGAAATATTATTTTACGCAGAGTTGTTATGATCTGGAATGCACTGCCTGAAAGGGTGGTGGAAGCAGATTAAATAGTAACTTTCAAAAGACAGTTGGATAAATATTTGAACGGACAAAATTTACAGGGCTATGGGGAAAGAGCAGAGGAGTGGGACTAATTGGATAGCTCTTTCAAAGAGCTGGCACAGGCACAATGGGCCAAATGGCCTTCTGTGATGTAACATACTATGATACTAGGTGAAGCTCTCTTTGCACTTCAAAGCTTATGTGTGCTATTGCTGTTTTTCATATCAGTGACTTAGCTTATTTACACATGAACAAAAATCAAGTGATAATGCATTGGAACCTTTCTGTATATTGATTAAAAATAAATACGTTGGAGATAATCTGAATTGTTTTTCCTGAAGGATTATCCAGCCCCACCTAACACCTAATACACACCTTAGGTCTCGGGTAGTGCTAGCTGCCCCCTATTTATTACCCAAACAAGATGGGGGTTAAATTGGATAACTCCCAAAACCGGGCACGGGTATTGCGATCGGCCTTTAATCCGCGCCCGGTGCTTCTTGCACGGACTTACCTGTTGGCAGCGTTGGAAACTGGGCCTAACACGATGATTCAAGTGAATGCACACTTTCCACCAGCAGGGGGAGCCCCAATCTCCTAAAGGGAGGATAGCTCTTAAAATCTCTTAAAGGTAGCCGATACCTGTTATTTGCTAAAAATAACAGTCTGCTGTCTGCACAGAGTCTGAACGGAGATCAGACATCGCACGCGTAAAACACAGATGCAGGTCCTGTCCCTATGTTTACAAACTGATGAATTATGTTAAAACATTGAATAAAGGTTGCACACTACTAAATCCCACATCCTCCAATCTGCACGCCAGACTTCAGCAATCTGCTGATCTGAGTTGGTACCAGGCTTGCAAGAGTGAATGCACCAAGGTTCTCTGCTGATGCACTAGAGGCCTGGTGCAAGAGGTGGACAGAAAGAGGGCGATCCTGTATCTGTGGGGGAGCGGGGGGCAAGAGGCCCTCCAGACATATGCCCAAAAGGCCCATATCCCTTAATATCCTTGGTTCACAGAAATCTATCAATCTCAGATTTCGAATTCACAAATGAGCTAGCATCAACTGCCGTTTGCAGAAGAGCGTTCCAAACTTCTCCCACCCTTTGCATGTAGCTGCATTTCCTAACTTCACTCCTGCACGTCCTGTATAGGAGACCTCCAAATATACTTATAAATGCATCAGCAGCCAAAAGCAATAATCCAGCCACTAACCTGTAAATCCTGCATGGTCCCTTTAAATAGCACTGGTGGGGGGTTCTGCAGGCACTCTAAGACATGTTCAGATGGTCGTGGTTAAGACTGTATGTTGAGTTGAGCGTTAAGTTCCAAAATGGTGTCTATCACTTTAAATCAGCGTTGCACACTGATTGTATCCATTTTCTCCTTACTTTATATGATGCCTGCGTTCAGTATTTGCGCATGCACTACTACCTATACCAAGATGGCATCCGGCGCATGTCACACTGGAAACGTGCGTGCGCAGCCAAGATGCCATTTTGGCACTTCAAGAAGTCATGTAGTGCCGAAACAACGGGTGCTGCACGGCCCAATTTCTAGCACGATACTTCTTTATTTAGTTGCCTTGACTGATCCAGAGTCAATCCACATTCTATCTGAACAAGCTCCAGGCCCTAATATCCTGAAATAAACAGAATTGTATGATATTTTGCTTTTACTTGGCTTACCTGAGCTATTATGGTCAGTGTGTTGGCTTCACTTGATTCACAAAGCTCACAAAGATAAGTATGAATGAAGGAGTCCATTTGGCACATCGAGCTGATCCTTTCATAGAAACCTACCTTCAGAGTGTTTAACTTCTTCTTGAACCATTCAAGAGTTTTTGCCTCCACTATCCCACCCAGAAGACCATTCTAGGCATTAATCACTCTTTGTGTGAAGAAGTACTTCCTGGTATCAGTCCTCAACTTACCTTTTACCAATTTATGCCTGTGTCTCTTTGTCCTCTAGTTATGGTTCAGCTTTAAATAAGGCTTTAGATTTATCTTTCCCAGCCTGCCAACAACAACAACAACAACAACAACTCGCGTCTATATACCACCTTTAACATAGTAAAACATTCCAAGGCGCTTCACTATTCACTATTATTCACTTAGTTCGATCTTTTAGTGACACAATGATAAACAGTTCTTCCTAGGCAGTTATCAGACAAATTACGTAAATACTGTTAGCTGTGGTTAGTCTTCAGTGTCACAACTCATTCAACATGAAACTTAAATATGCACGCTTCTGGATGTCTGAATGCAGTTGTAATCCAACCTGACTACGTAGATCAGACACCCTGCATTTTACTACATGCCTAATAGTTTTAAATCTGAAGTTTGCTTCTGCATTTATTTATTATTTGGGTATATAACAGCAACGAACATCGTTGACACACATTCTCACAAAATCAACTTTGGAATGCAGCATTTTTGTATGGGCAATATTCACACAACTTAATACAAAGCTAGAGTCACCATTTTGGCTTGTTTAGCAAATTTACTTAAAACTCTTTTCAGTTAACTTTTCAAGGTCTTCACTTTAAAGAAAATACACTAGAGAGGTCCTTTTACAAACTGTAGACTAAATATGCTCATGATTAGTGCTTAAATTAAGTTTTAAGATTTGATTGGAGTCAAACTATCATGGCAAAGGAGGTTTCCCATTTTGCTCCAGAAAAAAGTAGGCAAACTTCCACTCTGGTAACGGTGGGCAATCATAGAATCATAGAATGATACAGCATAGAAGGAGGCCTTTCAGCCCATCATGCTCTTTGAAAAAGCTATCCAATTAGTCCCATTCCCCTGCTCTTTCCTCATAGCCCTGCAAATGTTTCCACTTCAAGTATTTATCCAATTCCCTTTTGAAAGTTACTATTGAATCTGCTTCCACCGTACTTTCAGGCAGTGCATTCCAGATCATAACAACATTCTGCGTTAAAAATGTTTCCTCATGTCACCTCTGGTTCTTTTGCCAATTACCTTAAACCTGTGTCCTCTGGTTACCGATCCTTCTGCCACTGGAAACAGTTTCTCCTTATTTACCCTATCAAAACCCTTCATGATTTTGAACACTGATTTTGAGCAATATTCATCCTTATATTTCCTTTCCATCTTGCATTTCATCCATCATATTGAATTAAGTCTTGTGCATTCATTTGCACTATATGGATTTCCAGAAGGCATTCAATAAAGTTCCACAGAATAGTCTATTAGTGGATGCAACCGTTTGACATGGGTAGGGAATTCGTTAGGAGGCGGAAGACAGAGAGTAGGGATAATTGGTATGTACTCCAACTGGCATAATGTGACTAGTGGTGTCCCCCAGAGATCTGTACTGGGCCTCAGCTTTTCACTATACTTATCAATGGATGAAAGAATGGAGAGCAGTATATCCAAGTTTGCTGATGACACTAAGTTAGGTGGCACTGTCAGTAGTGTAGATGGGAGCAGAGAGTTGCAAGGGGACATTGATAGATTAAGTGAGTGGGCAGAACTGTGACAAATGGAGTTCAATGTGGGGAAGTGTGATGTCATCCATTTTGAACCTAAGAAAGATAAATCAGAGTGTTCTCTAAATGGTAAGAAGCTAGGAATTGTGGAGGAGCAGAGAGATTTAGGAGTCCATAGAAACTAGTGGACAGATACAAAAAAAATGTAAAAACCTAATAGAATGTTAGTCTTTATCTCAAGGGGGCTGGAATACAAAGGGGTGGAAGTTATGCTATAGTTGTATAAAGCTCTGGTTAGACCACATCCGGAGTATTGCGTTCAGTTCTGGGCACCGCACCTCAGGAAGGATATATTGGCTTTGGAGGGAGTGCAGCGCAGATTCACCAGAATGATACTGGGGCTAAAAGGGTTAAATTATGAGGACAGATTGCATAGACTAGGCTTGTATTCCCTTGAGTATAGAAGATTAAGGGATGATCTAATTAAGATGATTAATGGAGTTGATAGGGTAGATAGAGAGAAACTATTTCCTCTGGTGGGGGAGTCCAGTATAAGGGGACATGCCCTTAAAATTAGAGCTGGGCTATTCAGTGTGATATCAGGAAGAACCTCTTCACAAAAAGGGTAGTGGAAATCTGGAACTCTCTCCCCAAAAAGCTGTTGAGGCTAGGTCAATTGAAAATTTCAAAACTGAGATTGATAGATTTTTGTTAGGTAAGTGTATTAAGGGTTAAACGTTAAGGCAGGTAAATGAAGTTGAGATACAGATCAGACATGATCTAATTGAATGACGGAACAGGCTTGAGGGGCTGAATGGCCTATTCCTGTTCCTATGCTTTGTCAGGTAAGGTTATCAAGAGATATGGAGCCATGGTAGGTAAATGCTGTTGAGATTCAGATCTAATTGAATAGCGGAACATGTTTGAGCGGCTGAATAACCTCCTCCTGTTCCTATGTTCCATCCCAAAAAACCCCCTTACATTTAATGCTATCTCAATTTTATTAGTATGCATTTTATCTCTTCTGATATTTTCCTTTGCTCTTTTACATTACTAGTTCCATATTTAAAGGAAGGACAGGACAAAAATGGGGATGAATAAAAGTCCCAATAATGTTTGGCAGTAGGATACAGACTTCAACCAAAGCAAAAAATAGGCTGGAAACAGGAGAGTTAAACCCATAGTCCAGAGCTGAAAAAGGACAATCCTGCTGTTCTATATTATACCGTCAGTGCTACCTTTCTTTTGTCAAGGGCAAGGTCTCAGTCCCATTATGAGTCCTGCTCTATAAGGTCATCTCACATTTGCTTCCCTTTAAGGCTGAAGAGTCTTACGGAAATTTCCTCGAAGCTGCTCCTACTCCACTGCCGTAACTTTGCCGGAAGTGTTGTGGAATCCCCATATACAGCTGTTAACGTGGTTTCTGCCCCACTTCCAGCAAAGTTGACCAGCTCCGAGGAAATTCCCAGCCTATCCCCTTAACTCGGTTTTTCTGATGCTATTGGGTAAATTTTCATTGGATTGATTCTTTGCTGTGATTTAACATTCATTCCTGTGTACTCCGAACGACCTTAGAGGACTGCAGTTACCACTCTCCACCCAGAACCTATCAGGAATGACATTTCATTTTCTGCACCTTTAAACCTGGGTCTCTCAGAGATGTTAACAATAAATCAAAGTAGATGTGCAGGGTAGAAGTGGAAACTACCCCAGTCCAGTTAACTCTTAACTATTAACAACCTTTAATGATTGACCTTTTATTTGCCTCAAAATAAACCCAGGGAAGAAACTGATTGAGCTTTCCTGTAACCAGCTACGCTAACTAAATGTTAAAGAATAATAAATCTGTTACCCATGAACTTATGGGAAGATTGATTTACTGATTTAGTGTTTCCCGACAATTTGAAAAATAAAAGACCTGAACAGTAGAATTTCCACAAAGTCAGGCCAACTATTTCTATTTTGTTGACTGTTCTATAATCCCCAAGCAGTAATCTTCTGTATGCTAAATACAGTTTGTAATCCTACACCTATAGTACTGACATGCCTGCACATGCACCCTTTGACTGATATAATGATACAGAAAGGTTAGTCAGAACAGTGTGACATTCTTTTATTCCACTTAGTATGTGCCACTTATCAAACAGTTCATTTATTTCTGGCCAAAAGATAAGTTTCAGGAAACTGAGGAAGAAATCACTACCCATTAATTTTAACTTTAGTCTTGGTGGGGAAGAGGCATTGGAATTATACTGAAAATGTCAGAATGATTTTAACTCAATGACAATGGGCATCCCCAATAGCCCAGCAAGTTTATTCAATGAGTAGCAGAGCTACACAGATCAAGTAGGTCCTAATTTCAAACCCCAGGCTATCCTGAGTTAGCTGATCTCAGCTGGGGAAGTGGAACCAAAATTCACCTCAATGGGGAAACAAAACTTTGGCCAAGATTCTTTTTCCTGGTGATGATTCCCTGTTCGAAGTGGATGTCTTTGTACATGAATGTTGGGCAAAAACAGGATTGGGTTCGGCTGTAAATTCCACCCCCCACCCCACACCCATATCGAATAATCTGTCGATACACATGAATACTGGCCAGTCCAGTGAGGTTCCAGAGCGTGAGTGGTACTCATGGAACCATGTTCCAGCAAGGAATCAGTGCCTTAACAGTGGACAGGAGAAAGATGATGGAAAAATAAATCTCAGTAAATGTACTTGATCAATTGATAGTGAACTTGGAGCTATTTGATTGGCTACTTATATATACTTTTCCTTCCAGGTTGTTGTATTTTCAAAGGTATTCAAAATCTTGTAAACAAAGATAAAAGAAAGTATAAACAGCATTCGTATTCAAAACTGAGAGACCATTGTTTTATAGCAAATGATTTACTTGAAGTAAACTAGTGGATAGACATTGCTACATTACATGTGAAGGGTTGGAACCACGTAGAGAATAAAAAATGCTGGAAGCACACAGCAGGTCAGTCAGCATCTGTGGAGAGAGCAGATAGGTTAATGGTGTGGGTGTGGACCGTTCTCCAAAACTGTTCTGTAAAAGGGTCCATGCCTGAAACATTACCTTGTCTGTTCTGACCACTGATGCTGACTGACCTGCTGTGTATTTGCAGCATTTCCTTTTCTGCTGCAGATTTTGACATCTGCAGTATTTTGCTTTTAACCAAGTAGGAAATGTCTGTTTAGTGACCTAAACATATCTTGAGTATGGTGAATATTGGTAAAAGCAAAAATCTGCCTAATGTCTTTTTTATAATGAGATCAGGTGGTCCTGTAATATATATCTTAAAAATTTCTCTGAGGTGTCCAGCAACCAATATTGCTGTGCAATTATATTACACTAAAAAGTTCCACTGACAGGACTATTATCTCAAGATTTTCCAAAGTCAATGGTCTATAAATTTGGGCACACAGAGCCCATTTTTCGGGCATTAACTCATAGAGTCATAGAGTTATACAGCACGGATAGAGGCCCTTCGGCCCATCGTGTCCGCGCCGGCCATCAAGGCCTGTCTACTCTAATCCCATATTCCAGCATTTGGTCCGTAGCCTTGTATGCTATGGCATTTCAAGTGCTCATCCAAATGCTTCTTGAATGTTGTGAGGGTTCCTGCCTCCACAACCCTCTCAGGCAGTGAGTTCCAGACTCCAACCACCCTCTGGGTGAAAAAGTTCTTTCTCAAATCCCCTCTAAACCTCCCGCCTTTTACCTTGAATCTATGCCCCCTTGTTATAGAACCCTCAACGAAGGGAAAAAGCTCCTTAGTATCCATCCTATCTATGCCCCTCATAATTTTGTACACCTCAATCATGTCCCCCCTCAGCCTCCTCTGCTCCAAGGAAAACAAACCCAATCTTCCCAGTCTCTCTTCATAGCTGAAGCGCTCCAGCCCTGGTAGCATCCTGGTGAATCTCCTCTGCACCCTCTCCAAAGCGATCACATCCTTCCTGTAGTGTGGCGACCAGAACTGCACACAGTACTCCAGCTGTGGCCTAACCAGTGTTTTATACAGCTCCATCATAACCTCCTTGCTCTTATATTCTATGCCTCGGCTAATAAAGGCAAGTATCCCATATGCCTTCTTTACCACCTTATCTACCTGTTCCGCCGCCTTCAGGGATCTGTGAACTTGCACACCAAGATCCCTCTGACCCTCTGTCTTGCCTAGGGTCTTCCCATTCATTGTGTATTCCCTTGCCTTGTTAGTCCCTCCAAAGTGCATCACCTCGCACTTTTCCGGGTTAAATTCCATTTGCCACTGTTCCGCCCATCTGACCAACCCATCTATATCGTCCTGCAGACTGAGGCTATCCTCCTCGCTATTTACCACCCTACCAATTTTTGTATCATCAGCGAACTTACTGATCATACCTTTTACATTCATATCCAAGTCGTTAATGTAGACCACAAACAGCAAGGGCCCCAGCACAGATCCCTGTGGTACCCCACTGGCCACAGGCTTCCAGTCACAAAAACAACCTTCGACCATCACCCTCTGCCTTCTGCCACTAAGCCAGTTTTGTATCCAAAGTGCCAAGGCACCCTGGACTCCATGGGCTCGTACCTTCTTGACCAGTCTCCTGTGGGGGACTTTATCGAAGGCCTTACTGAAATCCATGTATACCACATCCACTGCGTTACCCTCATCCACACGCCTAGTCACCCCCTCAAAAAATTCAATCAAATTAGTCAGACATGATCTTCCCTTGACAAAGCCATGTTGACTATCCCTGATTAATCCTTGCTTCTCCAAGTGGAAACTAATTTTGTCCTTCAGAATTTTTTCCAATAATTTTCCACTGATGTTAGGCTCACTGGCCTGTAGTTCCCCGGTTTTTCCCTACTCCCCTTTTTGAATAATGGTGCTACATTAGTGGTTCTCCAGTCCTCTGGCACATCCCCTGTGGCCAGAGAGGTTCTGAATATATACTGAATATATACTGACCTACTAAGCCCCCACTAAGGCAGTTAGGAAGCCCAAGCACTTTTCTAGCCAGATGTGAATCACCAGCCATATTGGTGAAAGGAAAAAAATAGGCATCTGTGGCCCACACCTGAAACCAGCGTTAGGCTCTTTGAATATGCAAATAAGGGGCCTAACACCTGCTTGAAGTCCCCACTGCAAAATTGGTTTAGCCTGAGGTGGCCAGCGCCAGATATACTCAGTAAGACCAGATTTTGGGTCCGCCTACTACCTTTAAGGTAAGTTTTTCAAATTTACTTAGCTGATTGTGGAGACCCTTATGGGTATGATGTAGTAGCCATTACCTGGCTACAAGCTGGGCATGATTGGGAGCTAAATATTCCAGGCTAAAGGATCTTTAGAAAGGAGAGGGAAATTGGGAAAGGATGAGGAGTAACAATATTGATAAAAGATACAATTACAGCAGTGGTAAGAAAAGATTTCAGTAGTGAAACACTATGAGTAGAATTAAGGAACATCAAAGGATGCAAGACTGGTGGGAGTTGTCTACAAACCTCCAGACAGTGGTGATGTAGTTGGGGGTTGTATTAATGTGGAGATTAGAGAAGCGTGTAACATGAAGTATGTGGCAGAAACAATGTGGTTATATTGGGAGAGTTTAATTTTTACATAGACTGGGAGAAGCGAATTGCTCAAGTAGTAAAAGCAACAAATTTCTAGACTGTATTTGGACTGTTTTCTGTTTTAGAACCAACAAGAGATAAGGCCATACTAGATTTAGTGATGAGTAACCAACCAGAATTAGCTAACAATCTGACGGTAAGGGAACATCTTGCAATAGTAACCATAATATGATTGAATTTGATTTTAGTTTTGAGAGGGAGAAAGGAGAGTCACAAACCAAAGTTTTAAATTTAAGTAAGGCAAACTTTGAAGGGATGAGAAATTAATTGACCACAGTAAACTGGGCTGAACTGTTACTGGGTAAACTTACAAACAGTGGGAAGTATTCAAGGAAGTTTTTGGTACAATACAAAACCAGTACATACCCCTAAAAGGCTGAAGCTCCACTTGTGAAATTAAGCAACCATGGTCAACAAACAAGGTAAGAGACAGTATCAAGCTAAAAGAAAAGGCTTAAACAAATGTAAGGAAAAGTGGAAATTCAGCAGACTAGGAGAGCTATAAAAATCAACACAGGTTTACAAAACAATCCCTGTGCCTGAATGGTGAGAACCGAGGCGGACCCAATATTGGGCCTCGGTCTTCATTATCATCGAGCCAGTGAGCTGTGGACACTAACAGGCAAAGCAGAATGGAAGATCAGGCCGCTTAGGCCAATATGGCGGGTGGCGCACATTCAGTTCGTAATGAGCGTGCACTTCCAGCCTGCCATATTGGAGGCTCAGGAGACTGTTTAGCACCCAGGAAACAAGCGCTGTGTGGCCAAATTTCTGGGCCAAGGTTCCTAATCAAAGAATACACATAACTAGTCTTGTTTCAATAGAATTTGCTTTTCACAGTTACGCAGAACAACATGAATCAAATGAATACTTCTGTTGCATGTTCAATGCATCTTAATTTACTAACAGTTTATTAGCAAACTATTTGTTGCTGCAACTACACATAACTGAAGTTGGTATCAGTTCACATCTGCCAACTGAAACCACCATATTTTTCTGAGAGTAATGACATCCTATGTGATTGTGACTGTGTTAAACTATCCCTCCTCATACCTTCTCGATCTTTCTGCAGCCGTTGATACGGTTGACCACATCATCCTCCTCCAACGCCTTTCCTCCGTTGCCCAGCTGGGTGGGACTGCCCTTGCCTGGTTCCATTCCTATCTATCCATTCAATCGTAGCCAGACAATCCCCTGCAATGGCTTTTCTTCCCTCTCCCGTACCATTACCTCTGGAGTCCTCCAAGGATCTATCCTTGCCCCCCTCCTATTTCTCATCTACATGCTGCCCCTTGGTGACATCATCCGAAAATATAACATCAGGTTCCACATGTACACTGATGACACCCAGCTCTACCTCACCACCACTTCTATCAACCACTGCACTGCCTCTGATTTGTCACACTGCTTGTCCGGTACTGGATGAGCAGAAACTTCCTCCAATTAAATATTGGGAAGACTGAAGCCACTGTCTTCAGTCCCCATCACCAAACTCCATTCCCTAGCCACCGACTCTATCCCTCTCCCTAGCCACTGTCTGAGGCTGAACCAGACTGTCCGCAGCCTTGGCGTCCTATTTGACCCTAAGCTGAGCTTCCGACCCCATATCCTCTCCATTACCAAGACCGCCCACTTCCACCTCCGTAACATTGCCTGTTTCAGCTCCTGCCTCAGCTCATCTGCTGAAACCCTCATCCGTGCCTTTGTTACCTCTGGACTCAACTATTACTATGCTCTCCTGGCCGGCTTCCCATTTTGCAATCTCTGTAAACTTGAGCTCATCCAAAACTCTACTGCCCATATCCTAACTCGCATCAAGTCCCGTTCATCCATCATCCTTGTGCTCGCTGACCTACATTTTAAAATTCTTTCCAAATCCAAATCCCAGCATAGCCTTGCCCCTTCCTATCTCTGTA
Source organism: Heptranchias perlo (assembly GCF_035084215.1). Classification (NCBI taxonomy): domain Eukaryota; kingdom Metazoa; phylum Chordata; class Chondrichthyes; order Hexanchiformes; family Hexanchidae; genus Heptranchias; species Heptranchias perlo. The sequence goes on along the minus strand of NC_090346.1, from coordinate 22,193,350 downwards.
ACCTTCTCCAGCCCTACAACCCTCCGAGATCTCTGTGCTCCTCCAATTCTGGCCTCTTGTGCCAGAAGTGTTAAGTGATGAATTTTGGAAGGAAAATTGAGGAGAGGCAATATAAGTTAAATGGTACAATTTTAAAGGGGGTGCAGGAACAGAGAGACCTGGAGGTTCACATACACAAATCTTTGAAGGTGGCAGGACAAGTTGATAAAGCTGTTAAAAAAGCATACAGGATCCTTGACTTTATAAAGAGAGGCATAGAGTACAAAATCAAGGAAGTTATGGTAAACCTTTATAAAGCACTGGTTAGGCCTCAGCTGGAGTATTGTGTCCAATTCTGGGTACCGCACTTTAGGAAGGATGCCTAGGCCTTGAAGAGGATTCAGAGGAGATTTACCAAAATGGTACCAGCGATGAGGGACTTCAGTTATGTGGAGAGAATAGAGAAGCTGGTTCTGTTTAGAGCAGAAAAGATTAAGAGGAGATTAATAGGGATGTTCAAAAGTATGAGGGGGTTTGTTAGAGTAACTAGGGAGAAATTGTTACCACTGGCAGGAAGGTGGGTAACCAGGGACACAGATTTGAGATAATTGACAAAAAAGCCAGAGGGGAGACGAGGAGAATTTTTTTTTACACAGCAAGTTGTTATGATCTGGAATGCACTGCCTGAAAGGGTGGTGGAAGCACATTCAATAGTAACATTCAAAAGGGAATTAGATGTATACTTTAAAAGGAGAAATTTGCAGGAATATGGGAAAAGAGCATTGATGTGGGAATAATTGGTTAGCTCTTTTGAAGAGCTGATGCAGACACAATAGGCCGAATGGCCTCCTTCTGTGCTGTATGATTCTATGATTCTATGAATATTCAGCTCTTCCTTCCCTAATGTGTAACAATCTCTTGTATGTTTCTATAACCTACACATATACTTTACTAGTCTAAGTTTTTGTACTCTGTGATCAGCAAGCCCACCCACAAAAATATGATATCTCAGGCATGTTTTCATCAACATTGGGAATAATTGGATTGATTGTACATTCTGTAGACCTCCAAGAATGAGGAAAGGCAATTAGAAAGACATCTTGAGATTTCAGCACCCGATAACCTATACTCAACTATATACAGTTCCCTTTACAATATAATTCTATTCCTTAATACATTTAAATCAAAAGTCTGAACTAAAAGTCAGTCACTTCAGCAAATATTACTTTTTTAGTAAAGTAAATAAATTATACTTATTCAGAAAATCAGCCCTGACAATTAATTTCGCAAATGTCGATTTTTACCCCAGCTGTCAATAGGCTTTCAGGCTTATCTGAATGACTGGGATTTCTGCAACACCTTGTGTGGCACACTACTAAATAAACAATGTTAGCGTACAAAGCAAAACTGAACTTTATGACCCATTGCAAAAGCATGCCATTGGATATCTGAGACAGTTGCACAGTAATTAGCAGCGTTACAAGTGGTTGCTCCAATGAAAAGGCATGTGAAGAAAGATTAATAGTTTGCAAGGCTTTGGCAGGGTCTAATTGTGCTGGGTTATCCATCAACACCAACCAGTGGCTTCCACCTCATTAACAGGAGGCTACTTACGTTCTGTGATGTCACTAGGACAAGTGCAGGCTTGCCTGTGGGAATGTGGCAAGAATTCAGCACGCACATTCTGTGTATTTAATGATTAAAAGAGAGTATGTAAAAAGTTCAGTCAAATTATAGCTCAGACTCTAATGAGTATCGGGGATGAAGGCAAAAAGTTAGCATAACACTCCAGGAAGGTGTACTTTATTTTTACACAACGGATTCACCTTTCTGTAGAAGTAATTCCAGACTCACTTTAGCATTGCACTATAGTATCTTTTCTTTGTTTGGAACCAAACTTATTCAGTCGAAAAATTCTTTTTAAGTTGGTTTGAGAGTACCAGCAAAATATTTTACTATATCATCATTAGGCTAGTTCCAAAAAAATTGATTGTAATAATGTATCGTACTGTATTATTTATAGGACTTTTGGCTTAAACTGCACATAGTAACAAATCTAGTCAAAATATAAACTGAAATCATTACATTCATTTGGATTTAAAGAGAAGCAAGTCCGGTGCCAGCCTGCTGTACAGCTCATCATTTCCACCTTGTGGATGAAACGTGCCCCCCTCTCTCCCATCCTAATTTGGTGATTCTTTTCAATTTTAATTTCAACCATTTCCAGATCCTGAATGCTCCTAAATTCCAAAGTGACAGCTTTCTTTGTGTCAGTTGAAAATTTTGTTAATCAGATTAATAGATTTAGGCCATGCATTGCTGCTGCACAATTGAGAGACGTAGACAGACAGACACAAAGGCAAAACAAATGTGAACAATCCATGCATCCTGAAAAGGCAAATGGAATGTTGTCATTTATTGCAAGGGGAACGGAATATAAACATAGAGATGTTTTGCTACAGTTGTACAGGGCATTGGTGAGGCCACATCTGGAATACTGTGTACAGTTTTGGTCTCCTTATTTAAGAAAGGACATAATTGCTTTAGAGGCGGTTCACAGAAGGTTCACTCGACTGATTCCTGGGATGAGGAGGTTATCTTATAAGGAAAGGTTGGACAAGTCGGGCCTGTATACACTGGAGTTTAGAAGAATGAGAGGTGATCTTATTGAAACATATAAGGTCCTGAGGGGACTTGAAGGGTAGATGCTGAGAGGATGTTTCCCTTGTGGGAGAGACTAGAACTAGGGGCCACAGTTTGAAAAATAAGGGGTCTCCCATTTCAGATGAGGAGATGAGGAGAATTTTTTTCTCCCAGAGGGTCGTGAGTCTGTGGAACTCCCTTCCCCAGAGAGCAGTGGAGGCAGGGTCATTGAATATTTTTAAGGCTGAGTTAGATAGATTCCTGATTAAAAGGGAGTCACAGGTTATAGTAGATACACGGGAAAATAGGGTTGAGGTCATAATCAGATCAGCCATGATCTTATTAAAGGGCAGAGCAGGCTCGAGGGACCGAATGGCCTTCTCCTGCTCTTAATTTGTATGTTTGTATGTACGTAAATCTGTTGAAATGTATATCATTGTTCTACAGGATTGTAATAACAGTTGCCTTATGGTCATTACTGTAGTTTTCATTTCTTAGGTACTTAAGGGATGGAATTTTATTGGGCTCCTAACAGGTGTATACTATATTGAACTGCTGTTGATTATAAACTTCACAGACAAGCAAAAGGGTCACTTTACATCAGTGTACAATCAAGGCCATGGTATAATTGAACACTATCAAAATGGAGTTCCATTTTCTAATGTGACAAATTTGTATCACATTGACTTTAAATGAACTAGCATTTTTCTTACCAATATAATTTTTCTTAGTTTTCTGATTTTGTTTTCACAGCTAGACCCAGCCATTAAACAGGGTATGATACTGATAAAACCTACTGTGGCTAATCAAGGAACCAGGTAAAGGAAAAGAATTGCCAATACCTAGAAATGATCGCAGCAGCAAGCCGTAAATCCACTTTTGCTTGAACTATGCAGGCTCAGCTAGTGCCTTACTTTAATAGAGAACAGTGACTCAACACAAATGCGCCAACAGACTTTCACTCACAAAAAAGAACTTCAAGATTTATAGCTTTATTCATTAGCACTCTCTATAAATCATTCATACCGTAAAACCCATCAACCATTTTGTGCCGACTTCCCAGAACATGGATCTAGCAGTCAGGACCTGCTGTTCCCGATAAGTAAACAACATTTGGTGCAAAAGGTTATTCATTTGACTAACTGTACTGCACAATAATGGTTATCTTCAATGATACAAAATCTACCTCAGTACTTTATGAATCCTTTCTCTTTCATTAATGAAATGTAGCAGGGATCTTTTAATCATGGTCTTCTATGATCAAATTTGAAATGCATTATTTTATAGGTAATGCAACATAAGTTAAAATCCCAGACATTATTAACTGAATCAGTTGATATACATATTATTTAAAAAAAGATCTAGAGTTACATTTTCTTCCATTTGAAAAAAAACAGGAGAAATGCCCGTTTTTGTACTTAATTTAATCAGCTAACAAAAATCACTGGAACAGTGGTATCAAAATGTGTGATTTGTCAGAATGTAATGTTGTTAATGGTAATGAACGTGATACACCAGTAATAATAATCCCTTAATGCTTGTCAAGCAGCTAGCAAGCCACGTAACTAGTATAAATGCCACAAAGTTTGTTCCTCCAGTTGTGGAGTGCATAAAAATGTGTGTAGACGGGCTCAATGCCAAGCTCAAAAAGCCCAACTTTCAAACAAAGCCATGTAGTCACTGCTCACTACTGCAATGGAGAAAAATAAGCACAGTTTTAGTGGGGGGAGGACAGCAACAAAATATACAAAGAAGACAACCAGTGTGGTCATTTATCACAGAGAGAGTCAATGCAGCGTCGACGACTCAAAGGACTTGGCAGGAGGTCAGGAAGAAGCTCCATGACTTAGAAACAAAAGCACAAGCACAAAGGTAAGATGTGAATATTCCTGTAAAGTAACAGCACAGGACTTATATGCACGTCAAGGAAAGTAGCAGCTGTTACAGATAAATGCTAAAAATGAGAGGCTAACAAGGATGTAGCAAGTATGGCTGTAACAGTGAAAAGTAGTGTTATGCAAATTTAACGTCATGATGAGAAAGAGAATGTATTGCGTGAACGAATTTACATGTGCCGAATCTTAATCATCGCTGTTCTTATGTTTAAAGGTAAAACTCGGTATATAATCAGAGGGCATAGCATGAAACAGCTGGTGGACTGTATAACATGAAAATACTCAGAACAGATGAAGACAGAATAGTTGAATTATTTTGGAAGGAGATTTTGGTGCATGGGCTGTAGAGATTGGAGGGGTATTATTCAGATATTCTGAGATTTTCAACTTGTCCTCACACGGTGGCCTATTTCCGTCTGCTGTCCGTTGTTTTCTTGGGGAGAACAGGGTGGCAGAGACACGAAAATCGGTGAGACTTGCATCCCGCCAAAATCTTGCCAGAGGCCTGACCGACGCGCTCTTTGGGCAAGCCTCGAAACAGGCATCCAACTGGAAGCCTTATTTAAATATTTAAATCAGAGTCCCATGCCCATTGGAGGGGTTAACAAGATTTCCGTGGACCAATGGGTGGGGCACGCCCATGGCATGCTCCACCCATTGGTCACTGGCGTAGAGCAGCCTAACCAGGGGAGCTTAAAGGGACTGCTGCAAGTTGCTCCAGAAATGTTTTTGTTTCATGTTTATGGGTTTGCTGTAGTAATCTGGTGGGTCGGAGATGTTGCTATTGGGCCGCTGGTCGATTGCAGCAGTGGTAGAAATGAACCAACTTGGTGGTGAGGCCTTAGTGATATGCAGCTGGTGAGCTGCAATCTCTCAATGGGCGCTCTGAGCCAGCCCGCTGGTCAGGGAAGGATCCTCCTGGCCCCACAAGGATAATCCGACTCGCGACTGTCCCTGAACTGCAACCCCCACCCCCAGGACCGTCTTTCTCCAGGTCTCACTGCTGCTGTGATAGCAACATCTCTCACCTGCCCAATTACCACAACAAGCCAAATAATGATTATACACAAGCATGGAATAGTGCACGTAAAAGCAATGCAGTAGCCATAAGGATAAATGTGCTTATTTACTCAGCATGTGCCACCTGGGCTCTTCACAAAACAAGGAGAATTCAGTCATACTTCAGCCAAACCTAAAAAGTACCATTCACCAGAGTATCAACCAACACCACTCCTACTCACTAGCGAGTTTAAGTATCACTCAACAGACTTCAGTACGTAATCTAGGCTGGCACTTCAATGCATTACAGAGGGAGGTGCAATCTTTCAGATGAGACATTAAACTGAACTCTTGCCTGCCTGCTCAGGTGGATACAAAAAAATCCCATGACATTAGTTGAAGAACAGTAAGGGAGTTCTCCTGGTGTCCTGGTCAACATTTATCCCTCAACCAACACCACCAAAACAGATTGTCAAGTTCTTTAGTGGACCTCACGAGTGGCATGAATGGAGTAGCATCGAAGCACCTGATTAACACTCATATCATCGGTAGTTCTGTGCCACCATATAATTCTACACACTCGGCGGTAGGTGCCAGCTCTGAAAACGATGAGGCCACTGCGACTCCAGGAAAGGAAACCCTTGGCAGTGATGCAAATGCATCGTGGTTAGTTGCAGATACTACAACAGGGTTTCTGTACCATTGCAGCTTTCCAGTTAGCTTTGCAGCCAATAACCCAAAGCAAACAAAGTGGCTGACTCCTAAGATTGAGATGTCTCCTGTGGGTGCCTAGATGAGCTCTGCGGCATTAAATGTGAGGGGAATTGTGACTTTCATGGCCACTGGCAGAGCATTGCAAATGACTGACTGCCTTTGCAGGTCTACATGGGTCAGATGGCACATATGGTCATAAATTCCCTGATGACTCCTCATGTCCTGCTAAGCCAAGGGTGTGTTGGCTGTGTTGTGATAGGCCCACTGCCTACATTAGCAGCATCTGCGAGTCTTGTGCCTCCTATGTTCTCAGAATTTCAGGAGCATTCACTCTTCCTCATCCTCCACTGAAATATAACCACCGATGAGCACTCTGCCCAAGCTTTCTGACAAATAACACCACTGTATTATTCAATTCTGTCACTTCTGCAATGATAGTTCAAAATCTTCCCATTTGTTAAGTTTCTAACTGCAGGGTCTGGGCTTTTAGATTTGACTTTGATTAGATTAGAATCTTGCATGAGTTCATCGTTAATGACCTTCAACAAGACCAGCAAAAATCAGCTTCTCTCTTTTCTTTGCTGATGTTTAAGTCATTTCTGGAAGTGTATTAATCCTCATGGCAGTGCCAAACACATTGAATGCTCAGATAGTATTACCCACCTGCATTATACCCCTTTTTACTCATATCTACATTCTTGATAGGAAAATACAGTCTGAGTGCTCCCATTACCTAACAAGCACTAATTTTCATAACTCTCTCAAAGGCCCAGTAGTTGCAGGCATCACCTAGTATAGCACAACATAATTAAAGTCGCAGTGAATTGGTGAACTCAGCATGACGGCAGTTGGTGCACTGTATTCTGTAGGGCTCATTTAGGTACATTAGTAAAGGGGAGAAAAAGAAACAAAAAGTGATTCCATTATTGCTATCTAGTGATTCTTGCCATGAATGTCAAATGATAAAAAAATCATTGGGCATGGTTTTAATGCCCTTCATAGTTGAATATCTTGCTAATATTCACTGTCTAGGCACATGCAACAACAACAACAACAACTCCTCACATTTATATAACTCCTTTAATGTAGTAAAACGTCCCAAGGCGCTTCACAGGTGCATTATCAAACAAAATTTGACACCGAACCACCGGCACACTGTGGCTGCAGTGTGTACCATCTACAGGATGCACTGCAGCAACTCGCCAAGGCTTCTTTGACAGCATCTCCAAAATCTGCGACCTCTACCACCTAGAAGGACAAGGGCAGTAGGCACATGGGAACAACACCACCTGCACATTCAGCTCCAAGTCACACACCATCCCGACTTGGAAATATATCGCTGTTCCTTCATTGTCGCTGGGTCAAAATCCTGGAACTCCCCACCTAACAGCACTGTGGGAGAATCTTCACCACACAGACAGCAGCAGTTCAAGAAGGTGGCTCATCACCACCTTCTCCAGGGCAATTAGCGATGGGCAATAAATGCTGGCCTTGCCAGCGACGCCCACATCCCATGAACGAATAAAAAAAAGGAGATATTAGGACAGGTGACCAAAAGCTTGGTCAAAGAGGTAGATTTTAAGGAGCATCTTAAAGGAGGAGAGAGAGGTAGAGAGGTGGAGAGGTTTAGGGAGGGAATTCCAGAGCTTAGGGCCTAGGCAGCTGAAGGCATGACTGCCATTGGTGGAGTGATTAAAATCGAGGATGCGCAAGAGGCCAGAATTGGAGGAGCGCGGAGATCTCAGCAGGTTGTAGGGCTGGAGGAGGCTACAGAGATAGGGAGGGGCAAGGCCATGAAGGGATTTGAAAACAAGGATGAGGATTTTTAAATCGTGGCATGGCATTGGTAGACCGGGAGTCAATGTAGGTTAGCGAGCACAGGGGTGATGGGTGAACGGGACTTGGTGCGAGTGGGCAGCAGAGTTTTGAATGAGCTCAAATTTATGGAGAGTGGAAGATGGGAGGCCGACCAGGAGAGCATTGGACCAGTCAAGTCTCGAGGTAGCAAAGGCGGATGAAGGTTTCAGAAGCTGATGAGATGAGGCAGGGGCGGAGACAGGCGATGTTACAGAGGTGGAAGTGGGCGGTCTTGGTGATTGCGCGGATATGTGGTCGGAAGCTCATCTCAGGGTCAAATAGGACGCCAAGGTTGCGAACGGTCTGGTTCAGCTGCAGACAGTGGCCAGGGAGAGGGATGGTGTCAGTGGCTAGGGAACGGATTTTGTGGCTGGGACTGAAGACAACAGCTTCGGTCTTGAAAATATTTAGTCAGAGGAAATTTCTGCTCATCTCTGATGTCGAACAAGCAGCGGGACAAATCAGAGAAAAAATAGCAACTTGGCTAAGTAATCAGAAGGGAGAAAATCAGCAAAAAGAAATGGCACCGATTTCCAGTCGAAATACACGGTCTAAAATTTAAAGCAGTGCCCTGTCTACTTGGAATGATTCTAGGTTTCTCGTGTGTAACGTGCAATTTCTTTTAGAGCAGTGACTTCTCATCTTGTGCTTTAATCACTTCTCTTGTTTCTCCCTCCCTCTCCTTGTACAGAACAAATGCAATTACACATTACAGGAACATTAATGGATAACGTCTTTTGTGCTTATACCAACATATTTAGCCTTTTTCAAAAAAAATCTCAAAAATATCTTTTCATATCAAGAAAGTTTAAAAAGACATCAGTCTGGGCACCTCAAAACTAATGCCAAAATTGCAGCTGTGCTAAAGGACTTTTTAAATGCATTTTTGAAATCTCTCAAAACTTTGGGGTGTCAGCCTTGATTCAGTGGAAGAACTCTCTCCTCTGAGTCTGAGGTTATGGACTCTAGGCTGACATTTCAGTGCTTTACTGAAGGAGTGCCGCTCTGTTGGAGGTGCTGTCTTTCAGATGAGATGTTAAACCGAGGCTCTGGTTGCCCTCTCAGGTGAATGGAAAAGATCCCATGAGACTATTCCAAGGGCAGGAGAGTTCTCCTGCTGTTCTGGCTAATATTTATCTCTCAGCCAACATCACTAAAACAGATTGTTTGGTCATTTATCTCATTCACTGTTTGTGGGACCTTGCTGTGCACAGATTGGCTGTCACTTCTGTCTACATTACAACAGTGACTACACTTCAAAAGTACTTCATTGGCTATGAAGCACTTTGGGACCTTTCGAAGGGAAAAAAATTGCAAGGCTATGGGGAAAGAGCAGGGGGTCGGGACTAATTGGATTGCTCTTACAAAGAGTCGGCATGGGCTCAATGGGCTGAATGGCCTCCTTCTGTGCTGTAACCAATCTATGATTCTATGGGACGTCCTGAGGTGACGCTATATAAATCCAGGTTCCTTCGTTCTCTAGTAATTAAGCAATTTTACTTAGATAGACATTTAAGGCACTTACTTTGTACTGTTGGAGGGTCCTACTGCAGGTGCCTTTAGGAATAAGTATTTGAGGAATACAGGACACCACATGAAACTTTAGGTATTAGCATGGTACACAATTGAACACACACTAACTGTAGCCTACAAGTGTTCAAAATAACTCATAAAAACAAAGTACAAACAGCTTCAGCACTTACACTCAGAGACTTGAACATCCAGCTTAAAGAATATTTATATTACAAAAGCATCCATAATGTGAATTGCTGGCTACCTGGTAATTAACTTTGATGGAGGATGATTTTGTTTTTGTAGATTATTTGACCATGGAGGCCATCGCTGTAGAGCCCATTAATTTCCTCATTCTACGGCCATGTACACACACATATATTTTTCAGAAGGAAGGACAAGGGGGTACCGGATAGCAAATAGAAGCAGAAACACTGGCTGATTTCCCCCACTCCATACCCCAGGGATGCTATGGCCAACTGTAGTGCCCTGAGCACTGTTCTGACTGAGGTCAATTAATTCAACACAAGCCAGGGATCAAAGCTGAGACCTTTGGGTGTGTATAACTCGGTTCTACACTTTTGTAGATTTACCCAGTAAGCCATTAGAGAGCTGGTCATACTAATTCATCCAAATACGCTGGAGTTAGCAAATTGCTGTCTCCTGTAGATCTTTTTCCAGAAATACCATGCATTATAAATGACTTGACCTTTTATGTCTATTCACATAAAACTAATAATTATCTTCATGCATATTTTTCAGCAAGCTTAAAGCACCACAGAATAGAACAAGAATCAAAGTCACCTAAGCACAATAATGATAGAGCATCAAGAATGCATGCTTGGAGCTAAATGAAAAAGGTGAGCAGGGACATTCACCATTTAATTGTGTAAAATTCTTGCTTTCCCACATTATCTCATCTCTCTTTGATTGTCGGAACTCCTCTTCAAACTCAATGTTTTTCTTTTTACAAGTTCAACAGTACGTTCACCTTTCTTTGTAGCTTATGCAACAATTGTCATATGGGTGGCTGAGTTTCCTGTGACTTTGCCACAGCATGATGAAGAATAGTAGGAGAAAAAAGTAATAGCAGAATTGTGTTATGCACCAGTGTCATTGATTAATCGACCAGAACAGTTTTAAATTAATTACAGCTATTCCAACAAAGCCTTTAGTACTCAGGTTCTCTCAGCGCTGAGACAACAGCTAGAAGAATGTTTGATAAAAGAGTAATCCACTTGTTATCCGTTACATGGATAGGTGCCTTTCTAGGGGACACTTTCCCTGGAACAAGTTGATTTCCAATGTATTTAATTCTGTCTTTATACTGCAGCTCCTAGTTTCATCCCCATTACATTGCCCAACTGAAACTCCAATCCTTACACTGGGGAAAGAGCTCCTCCCCATCAGTTAAAATATAAATAAAAACAGAAAACACTAGAAATAGACTGCAGGACAGTCAGCATCTGTAAGGAGAGGCTGGTTAATGGTTTGGATGTGTACCCTTCTTGAGTTCTGAAAAGGGGTATATATAACCATTTCTGATGATTAGTCACACCTAAAACATTATCTTGTCTTCTCTCTTTACAGATGCTGACTGACCAGTTGTGTATTTCCAGCATTTTCTGCTTCAGATTTCAAACATTTACAGTTTAAATATTTGGTCTCTAAACATTTAAATTAATTCCCGGTAGGTTTAAAAAGTATCTACGAGGCTCAAGAGGCACTTTTTAAACCAAGTTTACACTCCTAATGTCAAAGCAAGTGGTGTGAGACTCCATCCTCCAGGAAGTCTCATACCAGTCTTCTCCAGAGTCAGGTCAAGACCTGGCTCTACATTAACTGTGAATCAGTGATGCTAAAGTTGTACTGTGGACACACCCATAGTCCGTGTTAATGTATTTTGGGATGGACTAATCAATGGAATGATTTAATTTTCAATAACATGTCTCAATAAATATGATTCCACTACATATATATTAGCAGATCCTCCATGGTGTTGCTCATGTTGGGTCAGATGATATACCGTTTCATAACAATGACAGTGACATGTTGTGTAACACACAATGTACCTTCAGGGCTATTGACTTTTCAAGCCGCTTTCCTTGCTTTTGATTCGTACAGTCCCCACCTCTTCCATTCTGATTTGCTGCTATTTTACTTTGAGGCAACCAAGATTTTTAATGATATATATATATATATACCTAACAAAGTGGAATTAAGCCTAATGTACAGCCATTCAGTTTATCCATGTTAGATTCCCTATTCTCAATCAGTTGTCCAAATGTTCAGATCCAATTAGCTAAGGAGCTAGGCCAGCTGAAACCAGGGTGAGTGCAGGAGTGGGGCTAGGTCAGCTAAGACCAGGGTGAGTGCAGGAGTGGAGCTGGGTCAGCTGAGACTAGGGGAGTACAGGAGTGGGGCTAGGCCAGCTGAGACTAGGGGAGTACAGGAGTGGAGCTAGGCCAGCTGAGACCAGGGTGAGTGCAGGAGTGGGGCCGGGTCAGCTGAGACCAGGGTGAGTTAAATAGAATTCTGTACAAGAGTGTGTGAAGTTCTTTGCGGCCAGTCTGAACAGATTTACCCTTTACAGACACCAACATATCTCGTGAAAGTAATATTTCCTGTCCAATAGGTCAGCCTTATAAAGGAAGGAATGTACATAACATTTTAAAATTCATTCATGGGATGTGGGCGTTGTTGGCAAGGCCAGCATTTATTGCCCATCCCCAATTGCCGTTGAGAAGATGGTGGCGAGCCATCTTCTTGAACTGCTCTAGTCCGTGTGGTGAAGGTTCTCCCACAGTGCTGTTAGGTAGGGTGTTCAAGGATTTTGACCCAGCAACGATGAAGGAACAGTGGTATATTTCCAAGTCAGGATGGTGTGTGACTTGGAGTGAAACGTGCAGGTAGTGGTGTTCACATGTGCTTGCTGCCATTGCCCTTCCAGGTGGTAGAGGTTGCTGGTTTGGAAGGTGCTATTGAAGGAGCCTTGGTGAGTTGCTGCAGTGCATCTTGTAGATGGTACACACTGCAGCCACAGTCCGCCAGTGGTGGAGGGAGTGGATGTTTAAGGTGGTGGTTAGGGTACCAATCAAGCGGCTGCTTTGTCCTGGATGGTGTCGAGCTTCTTGTGTGTTGTTGGAGCTGCACTCATCCAGGCAAGTGGAGGGTATTCCATCACACTGTAGCTGAGAAGTCAGAAGATTGGCTGTGCTATCCAATAAGTGCATTTTTTTTGCCATTAGTGAGGCCTGGAAGGATTTGCTTCTATAATCCATCCGAGAGTTTTTATGCACCTGTGCATCTATGCATAAACAAGTCTATAACTGAGATTGATAATGGATTTAACAGCTTATCCACATGGATCCCATTTGGAACCTTGGCGGACTGGTGAACAAGCTAATCTACCATTGAATTTCCTGGATCGGCAAGTTATGCCGTTCTCCGTGCCAATCTTGCAGATGGCAACTTATGGCAAAATTTCCTGAGGGGGGGTGAGGACATACCTGAGAATCCTGACACCACATCATGAGGAGAAGGCCCTTCAGCTCCTGGACTGCCACAGGGCACATTGCCTGTTACGTGAGTCCAGGTCACCAATGTTAAGCCACAGTGAGATGAGTTCCTATACCCCTGGACTCACTCCATGGCAGCACTCTGCACCGGAACACAGACGCAGTCTTGCATCCCTCCCCCCTCCGTAAAGTAGATGGCATCCCAGGAGTACACGGCTTAACCATTCTAACCTCATATCTCGTCTTCCCACATTACTAACAAAGCCCAAGCTCCCAGTCCTGGAGGTGAAGGAGTATAAGGAAGAGGACGGGGAGGTGATGGAGCAGGAGGATGAGGAAGGGGAGGACAGGAAGGAGGATGAGGTGGAGGAGCAGCACCAGGGGTAAGTGCTGGAAAGGTGCCCACACTTTCTTATACCTGCACACCACCTTGAGGGTGCTGATATGCAGGGAGTGAGAAAGCCAGTCTCCTCTCCAGCTCCAGGAGTGCTACTTCCTCGGCACCTACTGACCCTGACGACTCAGCAACAACATCACCCTACTCTCCTGTTGGAGGCACCAGTACAGATACAGACACCCGCGGACAGCCGGCAAGACAAAGCCCAGTAAACGACCCAGCTGACTCTGATAATTTGGGGGGCCGGGGAGTGGAGGAAGAGGGGGATCTTGTGCCTGCTTCTCCAATGAGGCAAGGTAGAAGGCGGCCAACGAGTAAAGAAGCACGGGACCCAGTCATCATGGTTCCACCAGATAGTTGCGGCAGCTCACAGCTGTGGCCATGTAGGACATTCCTGTGATTTATCACAACACTGTGGTGTCCTCTGTGGAAGCCCAGACTGCAGCATATGTGGCATTGCGTTAAATCGCGACTTTTACACAATTGGTCACTCAGGGCCTCCAGGACGTGGCTGCAGCCGTAGCAACAGCCATTCAACTGATGCCTGTGCTACAGGTCCAGCACTCAGTAGGATGGCGTCGTACCCAGTCCAAGTGGCAGATGCTGCTGACTGCCATCCTGCGCCATTATTTTTTCGGTCTAAATAGCAGCAGTGAGAAAACAAGCGTTAATTAAGGAAATGTACCATTGCCATTGAATTTAATGGGAGGCGGAGCTATGATAATTAAATTCTCACTGTTTTGCAAGGGTAACGGTGAGCGGCGCAAAAGGTCCCAAGAAATTATGGCGTGGTGTAAATAATGATATAAGTCACTTTCGCCATAATTTCCTGCAACTTCTGCACGAGAATAATGCGTAAGTCATAGGTCCGTCATTACTAGAGCACAAGTGTTCAGGAAATTCCTGACCATTTAAATGACGTGCTAATGTGTTTGCTGATCAGGACTTGGTGAAAGACAGATTCTTAAATCATTGCACTGTCATGTCAATAAAAACGTTTTATTAACGATTCCTTTCAAGTTTCTTTTAACAATGTTTCTTTTCAAGCATCGATTGTTGCTAATCTGCGACTTCACACGTTTGTTTAGCTAAAAGAATAAATAAATGCCAAAAAAAGATAATTCAACAATTACATAGCGATATGTGTACAAATGATGTTTAATCCAAAACAGGCAAAACCATGCATTAACTGGGCTGGGGTGTGCAGCAAAAACTTTTACAAAGAATATTGGCCCCTAAAATCACTAAATTGAAGGACTCTTGCATAACACTGGGCCCAGCTCTTCCCTCATGCGGGGGAGTGGGACTAGCTGGATTGCTCTTGCAGAGAGCCGGCACGGACTCGATGGCCGAATGGCCTCCTTCCGTGCTGTAACCATTCTATGATTCCTTCAGGTTTCACTGTCACCTCGTGCTAGTTCAGCTTGTTGTACTGTATGTTCCACATTTATAACAAACAGTTCCCCACTATTTTGTTTTCATTGCTGGCCAGTATTTTCACAATTAATTTGGTTCTAAGCACTAATTTTGACTTTTTATTTGGTTCTCTTCATTGGTTTGCTTGGTAAGAAGCCTCTCTGTCCCAAGACTGTGGAGGTGCCCAAGCAACTTTACTACACTGACACCTCTGGACAGTCAGAGAACTGCAGCTGAAGAGAGATTTGTTCCTCAATGAATAAAAATACCAATTGAAACAGTTGCAAAGAACACAAAGTAGCACAGAAGTAACAGTGGTCAAACTCCACATCATTCACACGAGTGATCTAGAAAATGAAATTAAACGCACTCAGAAGAGTAAAGTTGACAACCAACCATGCTCAAAGAGGACAATCGCTCTTTGGACCTCTGTCTGCTCCGTTTGCATGGTGGTTCAACAAACAGCTGATGCCCTTTCCAGCAATTTGCCTCTCCAGTGTGATATCAGCCTTCAGCCTATAGCCCCAGTAATGGTCTCCAACCCCCTCTTGTATGGTGTATCCTGACTTCGGCTGCTGGTGGTGCCCCAGCCCATCTTCGCTGGTTTACCTGCTCGGGACTTCAAGGCACCTAACGCGCCAGTGGTGCCTGCCTCTGATTGCTACCACTCCCCAGCTTGCTGGCTGCTCTTTGGAGCTGAGAAACCTGCTGGTCACTTTGCAAAGCACTCACAGTGCTTAAAACATATGTCTGATGAAGCGACTATTGTCTCAGGGAAGCAGCTGCCTCAGAGTGACCAGCTTCTGGCAAGCTTCCTCTTGCAGTGGAAAGGGTTACAGGCCCAAATCTAAAGCTCCCTCACATGCAGGCTTTGGAAGAGGCCTTAAAGGAGCATGCTCAATGCCACTCTCCAGAGAAATAGGGACATCTGTGCCTACTCCATGCTATGCCTCCCACTGGTGTTCTTGAAGACTAGCAAAAGTCCTTGTAGGAGGCAATGTGAGTTGCCAGAGTTGTTTTAAATAAAGATGGTGCTTGAATGTTTTAATAGGTTTCCCTCTGCATTTGAGAGTTTCACAGACACCCAGGTGCTGACAGAAAGAATATGATCGGTAAAGAGGTGAGTGAAGGTACAGGATGTGGATTGGTGAGAATGTCTTGACTTACCCTGGCCACCCTTGAAAGGACATTGAACCTCTTCCAGCACTGTGTGGGAGTTTCTGGGCTGATGTAGGCTTTACTGACAGTTTCTGCCATCTTCCTCCATACAGACTCAATGACCCTCTTCTGGTTGTTCTGTCCTCTGTGGCCAAGAGCCTATCCCCTCTGGCCCTGACTTCAGCCAGCATCACCTCCGTAGCATCTGAAAATCCCAGAGCCCTTCCTGCTGCTGCTCGTGCCAAGGCTGTTGGTCCTTGAGACATCTGGCACTGTCAGTTGCTGCAAAGTGGATGAGTCTTTTTCGTTGGCTGCACTATAACTGGATTTGCCCCCCACCCCACCGGTGGCAATAACCCTATCAGGAGTGGTATTACCATCACAAACCTGCCCTGCAAACCCAATGAGGATCCTGGGTGGAAATTACAGTGGATCAGCTGCAGATTCACATGGGTGAATGGTATTCTCACTCTGCCACTAACCCGCCATCAGGAGGAGAATCAGCCCATTATAACTTAATTAGCACTTTGGAGGGTTGGGGCATTAAGATGAAGCTGGGAAACTGGTGGGTACCAAAATTCAGCCTTCAAATGTGCCAATGCAAATAGTTACATTGGTTAAGTACTTGTTCTTTCTGAAAGTAAAAAACTTATTGATTTCTATATGAGAAATGGAGATTTTAGTGGTTTATTTCTGATTTTGGGGTCAAGAGGCTATCAGAATGGACAACCTCCACCCCTCCCAATTTTGGGAGGGTCTCACAGGAGGGAAGTGGGGGAGTCCAGGGAAGAGAAGGGAAACAATAAAAAGCATTGTGAAGATCTCTTATCATGGTGTAATGTATCCTGTGTGTCCTTTCCCCATACACTTTATAATTAATCAGTTGTCTGAAAGGAATGTAACTGTCACACAGTCATTAGTGGAACAATGGTTTTTAATTCAACAGCTGATCCAGTCAACGAGTTGCTGAACCGCCCAGCCACCATAAAAGGAAATGCAAACCAGTAAACTGTTACTACTGGCATGTTGCATCCCCCACTGCGACTTAAGACATGCAGGGTAGGGCTAATATTACAGTATCTGCTTACAGAAACAGATCCACTGTAAAAAGCATTATTTTATCTGACAGAGGGAACAATAGGCAAACATTAAGATAGATGTAAATGGGGCTGGATAATCCCTTGGAAAGAATTAATAAAATACAAATTCAAGGATGTGAATTTGCCACAGTGTGGGTCGCATTTTATAGATAAAAGATCAAATCTAAAATTACTATAAAGCTTTACCATTTTTTAGGTTTAGGCTGTCTTCTTTGATTTGTGTCAGGAATCTTACAACACCAGGTTATAGTCCAACTGTTTTATTTGAAAATCACAAGCTTTCGGAGGCTTTCTCCTTCGTCAGGTGAGCGAGTGTAGGATTCCATGGAAGCTCACCTGACGAAGGAGAAAGCCTCCGAAAGCTTGTGATTTTCAAATAAAACAGTTGGACTATAACCTGGTGTTGTAAGATTCCTTACATTTGTCAACCCCAGTCCATCACCGGCATCTCCACTTCTTTGATTTGAGAAACATAGCATGGAGATTACTGTTTGTGATATTAGTAGATGTTTTGTGGCATTCCTCTGTCTGCTATTTTAATGGAAGCATTAACCCATTTACAGTAAACAGGTTTGCACCGCTATTTAAATATTGGACAGAAAAATGTCATACAAACAAATTAAGAGGTGCAATTGGTCCTTGGCGGAAAAGACTCCAAAGGAAAAGAAAATCAGGTGGGGTGTAAATTGGGCGGGGTGTAAATTGGGCGGGGTGCAAAATGGGCGGGGTGTAAAACGGGTGAGGTGCAAATCGGGCGGGGTGTTAAACGGGCGGGGTGCAAACGGGCGGGCTGTTAAACGGGCGGGGTGCAAACGGGTGTGGTGCAAATCGGGCGGGGTGTAATATGGGTGGCGTGTTAAACGGGCGGGGTGTAAACCAGGCGGGGTGTAAACGGGCGGATTGTAATACGGGCAGGGTGTAAACAGATGGGGTGTAAACCGAGCGGGGTCTAAACAGACGGGGTATAAATCGGGCTGGGTGTAATACGGGCAGAGTGTAAATCGGGCAGGGTCTAAACAGGCGGGGTGTAAATCGGGCGGGGTCTAAACAGGCGGGGTGTAAATCGGGCGGGGTCTAAACAGGCGGGGTGTAAATCGGGTGGGGTGTAAACAGGCGGGGTGTAAATCGGGCTGATTGTAATACGGGTGGGGTGTAATACGGGCGCGGTGTAAATCAGGCGAGGTGTAAATCGGGCGGATTGTAATACGGGTGGGGTGTAATACGGGCGGGGTGTAATACGGGCGGGGTGTAATACGGGCGGGGTGTAATACGGGCGGGGTGTAATACGGGCGGGGTGTAAACGGGTGGGGTGTAAACTGGGCTGATTGTAATATGGGCGGGGTGTAATACAGGCAGGGTGTAAATCGGGCGAGGTGTAAATCGGGCGGATTGTAATACGGGCGGGGTGTAATACGGGCGGGGTGTAATACGGGCGGGGTGTAATACGGGCGGGGTGTAAATTGGGCGACCGATTCGCTATTGCCCATTATGTGCTACCACCAAAGAGCAATTTCATCTCCAAGGTGTTACACCATACATTGTAATTTCTTGGTTTATATATATATAATGTATCCCAGCACAGATCTGTTTCAAAGGGCCAGAGCTTTCATGGAGTTTCTAAATTTACAAATAAGACATTCTTAATGTTTTAAAGAACCCCTGCCCATTTTTTCTTCCTATGTGCAATACTTCACACTTGTTTGCATTAACTTTCATCTGCCATTGCTTTGCCCACTTACATATTTGAACCAACTCATTCTGTAATTTTTCAGCTGTTTCCTCCAAATCTACTGCCCCTCCTAGTTTAGTATTGTCTGCAAATTTGTCCAATTTGTACTGAGTATCTGAGTCCTAGTCATTGACGGCAATTAGAATAAGTAGTGGTCCCCAAACTGATCCAAAGGGCATTCCATTCAGTGTTCTACTCCACCCCAATTAATGTCTCCAACAAGTACGCATTGTTTTCTACCCTTCAACCAATTTCTTATTCATACCATGTTTTACCCTGAATCCTCACAGCTTTGAGTTGAACTAATAGCCTTTTGTGTAGAACTTTGTCAAATATTCTCTGGAAGTCTAGGTCCAACACATCATAGAAATCACCACAGTTCACTTAGGAAGTCACATCCTTAAGAAATAAAGAACTTGCATATATATACCACCTTTCACAACCTCAGAACGTCCCAAAATGCTTTACAATGAAGTAGTTGTGAAGTGTGTTCACAGTTGTAATCTGGGCAAACATGGCTGTCAACTTACGTACAACAAGGTCCCACAAACAACATTGAGATAAATGACCACATAATCTCTTTTAGTAATGTTATTTGAGGGGTAAACATTAGCCACAACACCAGAAGAATTCCCTTGCTCTTCTTTGAATAGTTAATGGATTCTTTTACATCCACCTGAGAGATCAGATGGAGTCAGAGTTTAACATTTCATCTGAAAAACAGCACCTCCAACAATGCAGCACTCCCTCAGTACTGCACTGTAGTGTCAGCTCAGGTTATGTGTTCAAGTCTCTGGAATCACTCACAGCCAAAGCTGGCACTAAAGGATATCACTTGCTCAAAGAAGTCAAGAAAATTGGTCAGGCAGAACATTCCCCTTCTGAAGCCATGCTGACTGCTGTTCGCTAGATTATTATTGTAGAGGTAATCTGCAAATTTATACCTGAAAATCAATTCCAATATTCTGCACAGGGTTAAAGTAAGACTAATTGGTCTGTAATTGCCCATGTCTGACTTTGAATATGGGCACCACATTGGCCTGTTTTCAATCTACTGGTACCTCCTCACTGTCTAGTGACACCTTTTCTCTCAAATCTTCCTCCTAGTCTCCTTTAGTACATTGGGATAAATCTATATCCCTGGGGATTTATAGAGGGTAACTTTCAACTTCAGGGGATTTATTGAAGGTAACTTTCAACTTCAGCAGAGGCGGAAAACTGGGGGTATCAGATCAACTGATCGTTATACAGAAGACAGGAAACAGGAAACAGAGAGTTGTGGTGAATGGTTGATTTTCAGACTGGAGGGTGGTGTACAGTGGTGTTCTCCAGGGGTCGGTGCTGGGACCACTGCTTTTCTTGATATATATTGATAACTTGGACTTGGGTGTACAGGGCACAATTTCAAAATTTGCAGATGACACAAAACTTGGAAGAGTAGTAAACAGTGAGGAGGATAGTGATAGACTTCATATAGACAGGCTGGTGGCATGGACGGACATGTGGCAGATGAAATTTCACACAAAAAAATGCGAAGTGATATATTTTGGTAGGAAGAATAGGGAGAGGCAATATAAACTAGAGGGTACAACTCTAAAAGGGGTACAGGAACAGAGAAATCTGGGGGTATATGTGCACAAATCGTTGAAGGTGGCAGGGCAGGTTGAGAAAGTGGTTAAAAAAACATACGGGATCCTGGGCTTTATAAATAGAAGCATAGAGTACAAAAGTATGGAAGTCATGATGAACCTTTATAAAACACTAATTCGGCCACAACTGGAGTATTGTGTCCAGTTCTGGGCACCACACTTCAGGAAAGATGTAAAGGCCTTAAAGAGGGTGCAGGAGAGATTTACTAGAATGATTCCAGGGATGAGGGACTTTAGTTATGTGGATAGACTGGAGAAAGTGGGGTTGTTCTCCTTGGAACAGAGACAGTTGCAAGGAGATTTGATAGAGGTATTCAAAATCATGAAGGATCTAGACCGAGTAGATAGAGAGAAACTGTTCCCATTGGCGGAAGGGTCAAGAACCAGAGGGCGTAGATTTAAGATGATTGGCAAAAGAACCAAAGGTGACATGAGGAAAAACTTTTTTACACAGCGAGTGGTTAGGATCTGGAATGCACTGCCTGAGGGGGTGATGGAGGCAGATTCAATCATGGCCTTCAAAAGGGAACTGGATAAATACTTGAAAGGAAAAAAATTGAAGGGCAATGGGATAAGGGCAGGGGAGTGGTTCTAGTTGGACTGCTCTTGCATAGAGCCGGTGCGGACTCGTAGGGCCGAATGGCCTCCTTCCGTGCTGTAACCTTTCTATGATTCTATTTCTATGATTATACACCACACCCAATCGGTCAATCTGATACCACCAGTTTTCCACCTCCACCGAAGTTGAAAGTTACCCCCATAGTTTTTGAGCCCTTTTAGTCTGTCTTGGACTTCCATCTCATTAAAAGCAAAGTCAGTCATTTTGCCTTTTTTAACTCTTTTGGGAAGGCATGTTGCTTATTTCTTCTGTTCTGAATACTTGGAGAAACTAGTCATTCAAATTGGTCTACTATCTTATGTTCATTCTCTCTTTCAAACCTTTTGCATTTTTTTGTGCTCATCTCTTGGATAGGACCAGTAATGTATGGATTCTTCTAATCCAGGCTAGGTCCTGTCATGATATGGACCTGAATAGAAAAAATTGGATAGAACGAATGGCCTTTTATCAGTCCTTCCTATATTTTATGGTAAAAAGAACAGGTAGTTAGGATATGTTAAAGTTTTCAGTGATAGAATCTTCTCATCAACAGTAAAGACATACCGTTTTAGTTGAAGAACAGGCCTATATACAGGCACCAAAGTCCATAATGGACATTCTACAACCCTAGAAAAGGGGATAACCATGCAAAACAAAAATCATTAAGGAAACACCCATAAACAAAGGGGTTGAATTTCTGTGGGAGTTTCTCCCAATTGTATGTCATAAGTTTGGTGGAAGATCTGTGGAAATTTTTCCTTACAGTAATTGCTCATCATCATATAGCTTCCTTCACAAAAATAACGTGAGAATAACATCAGATCAGACTTCAAAACTATCATGAAGCACCCTTCTAGCTGACAGGAGATTTGCTTGCAGTGAGACAAGGCAAACAACGTGATTCTTCCAAAGGTACAATTCCTCTCCATTGTTAGATTCCGCTAGCAAATGAGCTGCCAAATTTCCTTTTCCAGTAATGGGCACCTCTGAAAATTGAACTTTGCCTGGTTTGAAGTCAGGTATTCTGCCTACAGTACTGGGCCACTGTTAGAACATCAAGACATAAAGCAGATCCAGGGGGGATGATAAAAGTACTGATGTATCTTGTACGGACAGCAGGGTTACCAACTCTGACTGGAGGTATTCCTGGAGGTTACATTATATAACCTCCTGCCTTCATCCGCTCCGCCCCCATGCTCCTGCCATTGGTTACTCGACACGTCTATCTTTGTGGTGCATCGCCTACCCATGTCAAGTGGAAAGTGAATAGACTTTTCATTACTCGAAAGAATGATTCTTGACTGTCAGGCAAATAGCCTTTTTCCCATCTCCAATATTTTTATAACTAATAAACAAAAGTTTTCAAAGAAAATGGGAAAAAAAAGTGTTCTGGAGATTCATCTTCAATTCATGGAGACTCCAGGACAATCTTGGGAGGTTGGCAACCCTGACGAAGGAGAAAGCCTCCGAAAGCTTGTGATTTTCAAATAAAACAGTTGGACTATAACCTGGTGTTGTAAGATTCCTTACTGATATATGGTGGCCATATATCACTCCTCCCAATATTTTTTTATTTTCTACATTCATGGCTCAATTGTAGAAAACAAATTAAAGACATCACATCACATTGTGAGGAATAGGGGGTGAATTCCCCCAGGGCTCCTCCCGCTGTGTCACCATAATTTCTGCCAAAGTTACAGTGGCCCCGAGGAGATTCACCCCCATAGTGTTATTAAATACTGAAGTTAGTGTCCGTTCAGTCTGGAAGACATAGGGATCCATTTTAACCCACCCCGGCCGGCGGGAATAGGCCGGTGGATGGTTAAAATTGATCGATTCAACTGTTGCAATATTACTGGCCGCCATTTTAACTCTTGACTTCATTTAAGTGGCCAAGGCAAAAACGTTAAGGGTGGTGATGACTTTGACAGCTACTGGCAAAGCATGGCCACCTGGGCCAGCAGGCAGCAGGTCCTGTTGCAGGATGCTGTGTAGAAGTGTACCCTCCTCACGCACAGCTCCTCAGAGACAGCCAGGAAAGAAGACCAGAACCAGGTGAGTGCCTCATTAATGCAAATCGGCATCATGTGGTGTAATCGGACCCTGATATGGTTTTAACTGGATGGGACCGAAGCCCCGCACAGCGGCCAACCTGCCAAGTAAAACCTTGTGGGATTGGCTTCAGGTACTGACTGACTGGCTGGGAGCTCTAATTAAACAAGCACTCCGCTGCAGGAGCTGTGTGCTATTGTGCCTAGTGGATTTCCAAGGGATTTTTGAGCTTGTTTCAGTGTTTTTTGCGTTACCATGATTAGGCTCTCACAGCTTCTCCTGAGTGTCATTTTTCCTTCATAGTGTGGATTAAGGAACAGTTGTAGGTAGAGGAGCAGCAGCTGCCTCAACAACCAGGACGAGCAGCAAGTGGGCCAGTTAGACGACAGCAGGGAAGTGGGGGCCACTCGTAGAAGGCCTTACAAAACACACAGGGTCTATAGGCCAAGAGTCAGTTCCCTGGCTGTCTCTAAGGAGCTGTGCGTGAGGAGGGTACACTTCTACACAGCATCCTGCAACAGGACCTGCTGCCTGCTGGCCCATGTGGCCATGCTTTGCTAGTGGCTGTCAAAGTCATCACCACCCTTAACTTCTTTGCCTCAGTCTCCTTCCAGGCTGTCACAGGGACATCACCCGCATCTCCCAGTCTGCAGTGCACAGCTGCATCAAGCAGGTCACCAATGCCCTATTTGCCAGGGCCAACCAATTCATCACCTTTCACATGGACGCCAACACTCAAAATGAAAGAGCTGTGGGATTTTCAGCAGTGGCTGGCTTCCCATGTGTTCAGGGCATAGTAGACTGCACTCATGTGGCCACCAAAGCACCAGAATATGAGCCAGCAGCTTTAATCAACCGGAAGAACTATCACTCAATTGATGTCCAGCTGGTGTGTGATCATTGCAGAAGGATCATGCAAATCTGTACCAGTATCACAGGCAGCTGTCACAACACCTTCATCCAACAACACTCATCCATCTCCCCACTATTCCACCCTTCCAGGAATGTAAGAAGATGACCGTTTGTGAAAAAGAGCTACCCCCTGCACACATGGCTGATGACACCCCTCGGCAACCCCTCCAAGCCTGAACAGCTTAGGTACAATCACAGCCATGGGACCACCAAGAACATCATTGAGCACACTGTTGGGCTGCTGAAACAAAGGTTCGAGTGTCTGGATAGTTCGGAGGGCTCTCCACAATATGCACCACATAAAGTTTGTTGCATTATTGTAGTGTACTGCATGTTGAACATACAGAGAGGACTGCAGTTGGATGAAGCAGAGCAACGGGAAGAGTCACCATGTGACAAGGAAGAATTAGATGAAGGTGAAGGAGAAGCAGAAGAAGGAGAGAGAGCGCAATGCGTTGCAGCTAGAGAAGCCAGGGATCAGTTAAAAGAACAGCGCTTCCAGTGACCTGCTCATTCCCCTCCCCTGAAAAGTTATACAAAGCAGTCCTTGTTACCCCCTTCACCACTCCCTTAATCCTGCAATAAAGAACACTGAAACCATTCAGCCAACTTTTATATGAATGACATACTGGCAATGCAGACTCAGAAGCTGCTATGAAAAGACATTGCAGTCCAAAGTGCCAAATGTGCTAAAGGTGATTAATTTAAGCCAAACACAATAATTGTCTTGAATTCATCTCACCGCCAAGTGTCAACCCATGGTGCTTTTCTTAAAAAGTTTACTAACACGACTACTCCTATGAGGTGCTGTCCGAGTGGCTTCAGCAAAGCTGGTGGAAGGCTGCTGTTGCTCATATTGGGGTCCACACAATGCTCATAGCCAGAGACTTCTGGGTCCTTGAGCCTGTGAGGGTTCGACAGCAGACTATAGCACCTCTGCTGCAGTGGGGGGCAGTCTAGCCCAGCTGGCTTTCTGGCACCATGGCAAGTATTGATTGATGGGGTTGCAAGGGAGCACATACGCTGACATCCTGAAAGAGGGTAACACATACTGCTCCTGTTGTGCCACTGCCACTTCCATGGAGCTGCAGCTCATCAGACTTACTGATCTGTGGTAGAGCAGACTACAGGATCTGAGGGCACCTTGAAAGCTCCTATTTATTCAGTTCACCAGTTTCTCTAAGGTGGAGCCCAGGGTCTGGATAGAAGCCGTTTGAGTTTCCACCAAATCTGTATAGGCTGGTGACACTGACTCTCTTTGTGAGGACCCAGCTGCAGTATCCCATGAGGTGGCCACATTTTCCAAGGTAGACTGCAGAGTGTTATGGCAGTGCGAGATGACACCACACAAGCTGGAATTGGACTCCTCCATATTTTCAGCCATGGTGCTGAAACTCCATGGCAGGTCTTCCAGTACCTTGTAAAGTTGCTTGGCTGAGTTAAGCAGTTTTCTTTTCAAAGGTGGGACCCTGAAATCTGCATTGGTCCATGAGAGCAATAGAGAACATGACAGTGTCTCCTCAGAAGGATTATCGTCCTCCGAGGTGTCTCCTTCTGGAGGCTTTTGTTGCTGAGAAGGACCTAGAGGAAAGAGAAAAGGGACAAGAGGTAGCCTGGCACTGAGAAGCTGCACAATAGCAGATGACAGGCTTCACAATGCAGCTTGATGTTGTCAAGCTGGTTGAATGTATATTTTTGTGAGGTACATGAAGGGGTACAAGTAACAGTCAGGGACCCTGTTCAGTTAAGTCCCTAGCCTTAAAATTTCCAATTCAGACAGCTCTCAGACTGATCTCAAGAGCTTGCTGCTCCAGCTCAGAGATAATCACAATTGCATAGAATTACATCAAATTTTACAGAAATGAAACAGGCCATTTGGCCCAACAAGTCCATGCCAGTGTTTATGCTCCACAAGAGCCTCCTCCCACCTTACTTCATCTAACCCTATCAACATATCCTTCTATTCCTTTCTCCACCATGTGTTTATCTAGCTACCCCTTAAATGCATCTATGCTATTTGCCTCAACTACTCCATGTGGTAGCGAGTTCTACATTCTCACCACTCTCTGAGTAAAGAAGTTTCTCCTGAATTCCCTATTGGATTTATTAGTGACTATCTTAACACTGAGTATTCCTTCCCTTGGTCTTGCTCCTGTCCCCTGTGTTGTGTGTCAATTTCTTCTGCAGAAAGAGAGGGCAAGAGTTGGTGAGTAGCTAATGAAAAAGAGAGTGCACATGCATGGGGCTACTGCTGGTAGTGCACATGCGGAGAGCGAGGAGAAGCAAGGTTCAAGCAGGATGGGTGGAGTGTTAAATGGAAAGCTGGAGTGTGAAGAGATGAGTTCCTTATTCTGCAATTGCTACCATGTGGGAACATAATGCTGTTAGTGGCTCCTGTGAAGGCAGTAAGCAAGAGGTAAGTGTGTGTCTGAGCTGAGAATGAGAGGTGGCATAGGTGGTGAAGGATGTGATGCAGGGGAGGGAAATGTTCAGAGTGGCTGGGGGACGGGGGGAGGGGGGAGGTCTGTTGCCAGGTGTTCTTGAGAGAAATGGAGAGGTGAAGAGCTTTATTCACTCTTGTTGCTCTTGTCAGGTCAGTGAACGATTTCCTGCATTGAATCCAGATCCTGGAGGTGATGCTTCTGGAGCTGACAATCTCTGCCACCTCGCTCCAGGCTTTGACAATCTTTACAATCTTCCTGCCACTCGTGGGAAAGAGTACATCACGCCGCCCCCTCACTTCTTCTAACAGCACCTACAGGAACACCTCCCGACTCATTTCTACAGAAAATCTTCTAGCAGCAATCTCACAGAGCAATCTGTCACAAGGGAATGCAGTCTCCCTTTAAGAAGTGCATTCCCGCTTCAAATAGGCCAGCAGGTGCGTCTAGATCTCACCCCATCCCCTCTCGCCCGAAACCCAAGCAGGGTTAAAACCCAGTCCAGGTCCATTTTAGAAGTCGTCTCTGCCTAGCTCAAGTAATTGCAGCAACAAGCGCAATGAGAGAGCAAGGCGAACTACCTGTACAAAAATATTTAGATCTAGAACTCAGGCTATGGGATCCAAAAAAGATGGCAAGGAAACATAAGAGGCAATTTGTACCTTACTCTGGCAAAAATTGGGGTGCTGGTCAGTTAAAATCAACCAAGTGAATTACCTGCGGATGTCCTGCCGAGATCCCGCCGTCTTCAATTTTAACCTCCTCTTCGAGCAGGCGACAAAGGTACCTGTCTCTTGCCGCACGAACGTACACTCCCGCTCTCCAGCCAGCTGCCGTTTCCCACCTGTTTTGGGCGGGCAGCTGACCAGCAACATGCAAATGAGATACAGGAGTTAAAATTGCCTGGGCCTTACGCTGCCAGGCGGGTTGTGGGTGGGGGGGGGCGTTGTACGGTTTTTCTCTTTAGTCCTTTTAGGGTCAGACATGGAGAGACTATCAATCATTGACACAAGCCAATCCTCTTTGTAAACTTTACCAATGTTTTTATCAACGAGTGATTTTGGTCAACAAATAGTTAATCATACCACAACCTGTGGAGAGTTTCTGCACTCAAGATGGAGGGTTGATCGGACTCGTGGTCTTTGAGTGGTTTGCTTCTTGACGTCTTCTGTCTTCTTAGGCAGTAGTTTCTCACCGTCGATTGCAGCCGAGGAGGGCCACACAGCCTCTTTATATTCACCTTTACTGCATGCTCGGAGCATGAGCACTGGCACAGTCTCCTTCTCCAATCCTGAATCCTTGTTCGCATGCACAGTTTTTCATGATTCACTAAGCTTGTTTGTGGTTGTAAACCATGGAGTGTTTTACTCATAGCCCAAACTGTTAGTGTGGTAGGGGCCATCTGTGATCCATGTTCCATTGTTTCAGCTAATCCTAGGTTCCACCATTTCCTTATCTGATGGTGACCTCTTGATGCTGTTAGCTTCTTACCGATAAATCAGTCCAGAGTGCAAAAGTCCTTGCCGTCAGTGACTTTATGTGTTAAGGTTCATTCTTTGTATGTCAACAAAACTTTTTCCAATAATCCTTCAGGGGAGGGTTTGGCGCTTGCCTTGCCTGCCCGAGTCCTGATTCAAGTTAAAATCTGGGCTATAATCTTCTTTGCACTGTATCCAAATACAATCCACATAACCAAAATGCATGTATTCTCAAACCTGAATTAGAACCTAATGTCTTCCATCTCAATTGCACACTGCTCATTAGACTGTAAACTGCCAAGTAAGAGTTACATTGTCAAAAGACCATTGCTAAGGCTCTCTGGCTCTAGGCAGTCGTCACTCACTTGCCACCCAACATTTTGGTGAGGAATCTGCAGAAGATTATATAAAATGATCTTCTTTGAGTTGTACACTCAAATACAGTTCAAATAGCTCAAATTTATGTATTCACAAAACCTTTTTTTGCCTTGCTTTAAACAACGAAATGAATAGAAACACACCATTGCATACACTGACATTACAGTAAAATCATTTGCATAGTAACAAGTAGAGGAAACCACATGCAAAAGAATTCAAGAAATGTATAGAAAACTATAGCCCAGCCTCATTTATGGAATTAAAATACATATTCAACTTTTTTCCTATTCACCATGCAGTTTATAAGACATTTTGGTCAGCGTAACATTTCACACATGTATGTGTTCATGTGTGTGTGTCTTCATGTGTATGTGTGTGTGTATGTGCGTGAGGGTGAAGCGAATCGCATTTCCAGTGTGCAAGATATCAATAATATCCCACACTTGTACAATCAGTTGTATTTAATTGATGACCTTCTACACTAACTATTTTATGCACATAAAGGTGAAAGAAGATGGAGAAAGCTTCCAAGGCAGACAAATAATGCACATTACACTACCTCAGGAGGGCTGATTGCTTCAATTGTGCACAAAACACAAGTTAAATCAACTCAACTGCAAGCAAGATCTGAATGGATTGCTTTTTAAATCTAGTTAGAGTTGGATAAATACTGTAGGTAAGAAGTTTCATTCTTGTATCTTGAGAAGCTCTTAAACAAAGCCACACCTTCCTATTACAAACAACACAATCATGTTTTCAAGGTCGGTTAAACGGTAGGTATGTCCAGTGAGTTATAATCTGTAGCTGGCAAACGTCATTACTCTATCAAGCAGCATTGTTTAAACTTGCATGTCCCGTTTGCTCTTAGACTTTACCACATCTTATTTTCTATCTTTTGCACCTGCACCAGCAATGATAGATAAACTGACCAAAGGTTAGATTTGGTACAAGTCTAGGACAAGCCCGGCTGTATTATTATACTGCTTTTTGAGCAAGATCCACAAATCATTTAAACATGTTGCATGCTCTGAAACTCGGATAAGAGTTATAATCTATGAAGATAGCGGAAATACCATCTAATAGAAGTGTACCTATAGAGAATAATGGATACCTGGGAATGAATTACAAGGCTGTACTCTAATCAAGAGATCCAGGTGAGATCATAAACTGCATGAGTGAAGCCTGAGTATCTGTCATCTGAGCACAGCCTTCAAATCGCTTGCTAAAGTTTGTTCTTTATTTTAAAAAAATTAAGTACAATTGTCATTATCCTTTGGTTACAGCACATTCACATTCATTACAATCATAGTAGACAGTGTACATCGTGGCACTCAATTAGTTTGACTGAAGGTCCACTTATCAAAAATGTTAGTGAACCTGGGGTCTGCAGTCCAGGTGGACCTCTAGTGATTATATCACTGTTGATTTAATTCAGAAACAATTTAATACATTAATTCTTTTTAATATAATTAGACCAAATGATGATGAACTACTCACATTTATAGACCATGCATTATGTTTTACCATTCATTAATATACAGTACAGTCAGCCATTTGAGCAACCCTGGTGTACAAGCTTGCACACAATAGTTCAATTGAAGAAGAAAGGTGAATGGTGCCAAGTGAATTGGCAGGATGGACTTTTTAGTTTCAAACATCTTACTGCAGATTGGTTTCATTGATTTATCTTTTCATAATTTCTTATATAGCATCTTTAACATAGAAAAACATCCCAAGGTGCTTCACAGTGGTGAAAACAGACAAAAATGGACACCTATCCAAAGAAGGAGCTATTCGGAGGAGTAACCAAAAGCTTGGTCAAAGAGGTGGGTCTTAAGGAAGGAGTGGGAGGTGGTGGGGAGGCAGAGAGATTTAGGGAGAGAATTCCAGACCGTGGGGCCTCGACGGCTAAAGGCACAGACATCAATGTTGGGGCAAAAGGAGGGAAATGCACAAAAAAAAAGGTTAGAATTAGAGGAATGGAGAGTTAGGGGTTGTAATGTTGGAAGAGATTACAAATATAGGGAAGGGCAAGGTCAAGGAAAGGAGTGATGGTGAGTGAGACTTGGTGTGGGATAGGATATGGGCAGCAGAGTTGTGGTTGAACTGAAGTTTACAGTGTGTGGAGAATGGGAGGCTGGCCAGGAAAGCAATGGAAACCCTGAAGAAATGGTGTAATCAGATGGGGCACCCTGCAGAAATTCAACCCCCTGATATTCACATTTGTAGTTTTACAAAATAGTGAACAGAGGAATCTTCCCTAGATTATGTGTGTGGAACATAGCCAGCCCACACTATAGCAATGTTATGCAGCAGTCTATTAACAAGCTTCTGAAACAAAGTATGCCCAGTTCGACAAAGTGAGTATTTTTTTCTGGGACAATTCATGATATTTCTCAGTGCTTACATTTTGTGTAAATAAAATGTGAAAGTGTGACAGTAATCCTATCAAAGCCCTATGTGTATGGGACCTTATTGAAATCTTTAAAGAGCTGAAAAAAATTGCTTGGTGGCCCAGATATGGACGCAGGTCTTTTAATTGTGCCCTGTATCCTTTAGCGACTCACTTTTTACTGTGCATTAATTTAGACAATCTTCATTCTGTTTGTGCTTTTCATGAATGAATGAACAGATCAAAGAACAGATGAAACATCTCCCCATTCATCCTGCAGGAACTATCCTCATGAATTATGTATCCTTTCTTTTTATTTCTTCTTCCTCCTTTTTCTGCCATTTTCCATTCGCTAAAGGTTTTGAGTCCTTTCTGTGGTAGTGTCTCAAGAGCACTGGTGTCCTTCAGTACCTTGCCCTAGTGACCAGGAGTGGGAACCGTGGTCAATTTTTCTCTTCCCTATCTGACGGAGGGGGGATCCTGAGGCCAATTGCAGAGCACCGATCATTTTCTCACCTGAGGTGAGCTAAATCCAGCACAGATGTGGCATTGAACCTTGGAATTTCCTGGTCTGTTTACCTACACACTGGCTTAACCAGCTAAGCCATTAAAGCAATGAACCATGAAGAGGTTTGGCTAAATGTTGGGTAAATCTATATAAGGTATTCATACCAATTCACACTCGCAGCAACTATGATCTGCATAGTATTAACTGAAGACTGCCTGTCTGACATAAAGTTGTGCAAGAGTCAAAATTTTCTCTAATTGAACATTTGAAAGACCAATGCCATCATTTTCAGTCCCCAACATAAACTTGCCGCTGACTCCGACCCCTTCCCGCCAGATCTTTCAAAACCTTGGCATCCTGTGTGACCCAGAGCTGAGCTTTGATTCTCACATCCTCGCCATCATCACTTACTTCCACCTTCATAGCATTGCCTGCCTCCAGCTCTTCCTCACTCCCACTGTCACTGAAATGATTGTCCACTCTTTTGTCACCACTAAGCTCAATTTCTCCAATGCTTTCTTGACAGCCTCCCACCCTCCAAAAACTCATTTGTTCAAAGCTTAGCTGCCTATATCCTGCCCCACACTAAGTCCCACTCACCCATCATTCGTATCGTCGCTGACCTATGCTGGCTCCCTTTACCTAATGCATTAAATTTAAAATCCTCACTCCAATCAAATCCCTCCATGGCTTCACCCCACTCTATCTCTGTAACCTCCTCCAGCCTTACATCCTCTACCACAGTCTCCAGTTCTCCAATGGTAGCCTTATGTTCCCTCATTCCTGCCTTTATCCCACCACTGGCGGCGGAGAGGTCAGCCTCCTAGCCCCTGCTCTCTGGAACTCCCTGCCTAAGCCCCTCTCCATGTTTAAAAACTTTTTGCAAACCCATCCTTTTGGCCAAGCTTTAGTCATCCCTCCTAACTCTCATACCACGGCTCGCCAACCACTCCTTTATTCCTTTTTTAATTGACTATGATGCTCTTTGGGATGTCCTGAGGACGTGAATGGAGCTATATAAATGCAAATTCTTTCTTTCTTATTTTTATCAATTCTTTTCTTTTTAGAAAAAGAATATTTTCTACATTAAAGGTGCTACATAAATGTAAGTTCTTGTTAAATCCAAGGTCATCCGTTTTAAATATTTCCAAATTTGTTCTGTTCAGTTGCCACACAATGAACAGATTAGGCAAGTGCAGCTTAAAGTTTTCACACACAAATATTGCAGATCAAATTACCTGACCCATGCAGAAATAATGAGCAAAAATTCAGATTTGGATTTAGCCAATGTTCAATAATAACTCAACTTGCAAGCAAAAGAAAATTTAGTGACAGAATATATACGGGGAGGCAGGGCGGGAGTGGGGGGAGGTTTAGCGGCTGGGAGACCCGGAATTACAGGTTTCTCGGAGGTCTTGCTGAATTTAACAGCAGGACCTGATTAATATTTTTTGTCTCCACTTCCCAGCGACAGCCAGCCTGATTGAGAGGCTAGCTGGCTGTCAGATGGGTAGGTCTGTGGCACCAGGCCACAGCCGAGGAGTGAAGATGAGAGAGGGAGAGATCATGGGTTGGGGGGGTGGGGACATGGGTGGGGGGGCTGGAGAGATCGGTCGGGGGTTGGAGAGCTCGGGGTGCGGGGAGGCTCGGCCGATCGTGCGGCGATCCGATCGATGGGGGGTCCGATCCGGGGGGCGGGGGGGGGGTTCAGATCACGGCTGATCACAGAGACGGAAGCAGGTTTGCTTGGTGGTCCGGGGAGAAGTAGTCCTGCTCCTCCTGGCCCACAAGCAGTGCTGGAAAGGCACTTACCTGCTAGATCCGTTAGTTCTCGCCTCCCTTCAGCTGTCGGGTTCCCCTCAAATTGTAGAAAATAACAAACCTAAATCAAAATACTGGGTGCGCACCATTTTGCTTCTGAAGTTTCCATTAAATCCAAATGGAAACTTGCCAATCAGAACTCATGTGTACTAATATTACTTTCACACTTCTCAATCATCTAAATTGACAGGTTACTGGCGTAAATGGTGAATGTTTCATTATTTAGCTGTGGAACATGCTCTGCTTTTTCAAAATGACCCAGCAATAATTCTGTGAATCATATTTTACAGATAGGGACAGACAGGTCCTATGAGAGAGGATGATTGAAATGCACGACAAATACATTAGGCCAAGGGGCCAGCTGACAAACATCCACAATGTGCAGCAAACAGTGGCACATTTAGGAATGACATAGCTGCATCCCCTTATTAATCTACACCTGCTAGCAGTTCTCACCTAACCTAACCCAATTCGGGCTGGTAGCTCACACACTCGAATGAATGAACTTACAGCTAACAAGTTCCACCACTTGTAAGATGAAGGGAATGGTCAGTTGAAGGTTTGACTTTTCTGTAGATTCAGTGCCCATGTTCTAGCAAGTTTCTGGATGGGCGAGAGCAGGAAATGCAATGGGAAGCTGTTACTGTGCCTCCCAACCTTGGCTGCCATTTCTAGCATTTTCCACAG
Organism: Heptranchias perlo; assembly: GCF_035084215.1. Classification (NCBI taxonomy): domain Eukaryota; kingdom Metazoa; phylum Chordata; class Chondrichthyes; order Hexanchiformes; family Hexanchidae; genus Heptranchias; species Heptranchias perlo. The sequence goes on along the minus strand of NC_090346.1, from coordinate 22,159,517 downwards.
AAAGTGACAACAGTTGCTGAATATTTATAACATTCACATGAAATAATAATGATGGGAATACATCATCCAAAGTATTTCTCATCATTAACATCTTAGCAATGTGGGCATCAGGAATGCTATTGTGTCCCATTCCAAAATCTTGAGCACAAAATCTAGGCTGACACTCCAGTTCAGTACTGAGGGGGTGCTGCACTGTCGGAGGTGCCGTCTTTTGGATGAAACATTAAACTGAGGCCTCGTCTGCCCGCTCAGGTGGACATAAAAGATCCCAACACTATTTTGAAGAAGAGCAAGGGAGTTCTCCCTGGTGTCCTGCCCAACATTGATTCCTCAAGCAACATCACTAAAACAGATTATCTGGTCATTTATCTGATTGCTGTGTGTGGGACCTTGCTATGAGCAAATTGGCTGCTGTGTTTACTACAACAGTGACTACACTTCAAAAAGTACTTATTTGGCTGTAAAGTGCTTTGGGACATCCTGAGGTCATGAAAGGCGCTATGCAAGTCTGTCTTTATCCCTTTCCTGTCACTCAACGTTGCTAAGGCAGTGAAGGGGATTAAAAAAATTATAGGGCTGCACTGCCTAGTGAAATCAGTTGCAATGGACAAAGCAAAAAGTTTTTAAAAATTTAACTTTTCTTCGTCAGTCAATATTGCCGGCCACACTACACTGTCACAGCACAACCCAAGCTGAGTATGCAGGTGGGACTGGAAATATCACTGGGAGCAAGCTCCAAAAATAGAGCCTGAGGTCAGGATATTGACTGATGGGTAATCCAGTGGGATTCCAGTCAGAATGGAAAATCCAAACACTGGGAATTTCCTCAGGGTTTCTCTAACCTCTCTTATCTTTGCAAATACTGACAGACCTGTTGTGCATTTTTCTTCTTTTTACTTCAGATTTCCAAATTAATTTTTCTTTTTTATGTGTACTTCAATTATCCCTTATTTAAAAAATATACTTTGAAAAAAAACTTTGGCCCCGATATTAACAGGGATTCGGGAACGGAATGTGGGGGGGGGGGGGTTGCGATAGCGGATGACGAACGTGCAACATCGTGGGATGGGTTGGAATATGTGATTTCAATGGGGATGCCACATAATAATTTTACTTACGGGTTTCGCGTCTCCAATGCACATGAGCGGCCGTGATGCAGACCCACATAATGCAGTTTCACCTCTTCTATGTAAAGGCCCAGTTCAGAGAAGTAATGGAGGAGGTGGTTTGAAGGTTTGGAACATTGGATTTATGGGACAAAGGTAATAGTTATGGCTGGAAAGAGAGCAAAGGCTGTGCCCAGATTTACTGAGTCATCCCTGGGTGTTCTGCTGGGTGCAGTTTGGGCCAGGAAGGAGTTCCTCTTTCTCAGCAATGAGAAAAAGAAACCTGCTGCCACCATACAGAAGGCGTGGCTGGAGGTGGCCCAAGAAGTGACCATGAGGACCTGAATCCAGTGTAGGAAGCGTTTCAATGACCTAACCAGGTCAGGAAAGCTAAGCAATGTCACAGATTTACCTACACCCCCTCTCACTCTGTGTTGTCAAGCGCACTCCATTCACATCACTCCTCACTTCCAGCTGCACCCATCATTCCGTTTCAATGCACATCCTCACCGTTCCCTTTCTCCATCCATCACTGCCAATCATCCCAATCCTCATGCACTCTGATACCACCTCTGTCAGCTCCCCTGATTCTGAGCACACGGCCTCAAATGACACCGTCAACACATTCCTCAAATGTATGCCAGTGCCACTCGTGATGCATCTGCCTGATTGTCACCCTCACCAAATACACTGCATCCATTGCAGCCACTCATACATCTGTTGTGCCACCCTTGCAGGAGATGAGAGCACAGAATGTGAGGGAGTGAACGAGAACCGGAGGCGGGCCCCCACAGATTGTGGAGTTTTACCCGACAGAGGAGGAGGCACTGGGAATTAGTGGCATATCTGTCTTCCTGAGCTTTGGGGATGGCAAGATTGGTTGTGCATTGGAACAGGATGACAGCATTAATCTCTCACACCCACATTTCCTACAAGACAAAGTCATCTTGACTTGACTTCAGCACTTAATCAACTATGATCACCGTAGTCATATGCATTTCAATAATTGTAGAGTCCCATGACTAAATCATATCCGTCTCTTCTCTCCTCCAGGGCCATCATGCGAAGAAAATGAGCCCCTGCCCAGAGATGTCAAGGACTCTTCAGAGGAACTCATTCCTGCTGAGGGTGCACCGTCACAGGACACGTGTGTGCCAGGCACCAGCGCAGATACGAGCACTTTGATGGGTCCTCTTAGACAGTTAGGTGGGATGTCACCTGGTGAATCGCATGTCACAAGTGAGCACCAGCAGAGAGTGGTGGCAAGGACAGCTGTGGAGAGTCAGGATCGGGCGGTGCGCTCCTCTGCAAGCTCTGCTCAGCTGGACAGAGATGCTGAACCCGGAGGCCATCAATTAGAAGGAGAATGTTAGAGGCTCAGCAGCAACTGTGCGAGGTACTGCCAGTCCTGCCAGGCACACTTTCCGCAATATCATAGAGGATGGAGGAGTCCAGCTTGACTATTTATGGAGTGATGTCACAGGCCTTTTTGAAGATACAATGTTCCATTGAGAGTCTAGCCGCCTCTATGGAAGTTGAATCACGGCGCATAAATGAATTCTTGCAGGCTTTGTCCGCCAGCATGTCTACCAGTTTCCGCGTGCTAGCAGATAGACTAGACATGGGCTTCCAAGGCGTCACTGAGCTCCTCCAGGCTGCTCTCCCGCAGAGAGGCAGGAGTGATGTTACACTGGCCCAGGGGGAGGAGGATGGCGATAGGGGAGATGAAAGTGCGCACTCCTCTCAAAGCGTTTCCACATCTCATTGTTGCCCCACATCCGCTCAACCAGCACCCGACATGATGCCTCCTCTCCTACTGGCCCAGTCTGCAACTCAGAGGTCTTCAGCCGCGAGCACCTCAGAAGTCACAGCAGGTTGGCACTAACTCTGCTGAAGCCACAGGGATAGCACCATGTAGAAGTGCCAGGAACAAGATAAGAAAAGCTTTATGGTTCACCAAGGATACGCACATGAGTGTTTTTTGATATTTGTTAATACAGTTGAATTGTTAGATCACATTACATTTATTACTTCACACCACTTTCCTGTGTTCCCCATTCTTGAATGGTGAGTGCCAATTTGACTTTTCATTTGTTTGGTGCTGAATGTGAAGACATGAATTGACTGACACCAATTGGTGGATGTGGAACCAGTGGATGGATGTTACAGGACTGCTTGTGTAAAGGAGCCCGATTTAAATATGTTAATAAGAGCCCCCCGCTTCTCCACGGCTCGACACACTGACGCCCCAATATTCGCCACAGTAAAAATGACGGCGGGCACGTGCGTGGTGTGTTGGGGCCGGGTTACACATATTTCACATTTTAACCCCCCCTACCCCCTCTGACCCTCTCCCGTCGGGGGGGTTAATAGCGAGGTTGAGTTGTCAGTGGGCGGGGTTGAGTTGTCAGTGGGCGGGGTTGAGTTGTCAGTGGGCGGGGGGGGTTGTGTTGTCAGTGAAGGGTGGGGGGTGAACAGTCAGTTGGGTGACTTAAGACATCAGGTTGGCAGCAGAATCTCTGCTTAAGCGAGAATATTATGTCACTGGTGAACTGCTAAAGTTTGAAGCTCCTTTGAATGCTATAGAAACACTGGGGGTTCGGAATATTCTGAAAGTTTGACCCACAACTAAATTAAATAATTTTACATCCCTAAAAATGTAATTTCCTGCACAGATAATGGAGCCCACCCTTAATGATAGGCAGGTTAATAGCAATTCACTTACCAAAAAGTTAAAAAAACAAAGCATTTAATACTTACATATAGCTTAACGTTCATAATTATAGAGGCATTTTATCCTAATTCTTCTAGGTAAAGGCCCTCTACTTATCTGCAGTTTACATAGGATTCACATTACATCAATACCACTACAAATATATAATGAATTGCTCTTTGATTGCATTATATGAACAAAATATTGAGCACAATCTCCTAATTACAGTAATTAAATCTATGAATAGGATCATTAGTATTAGTATTCCCACTTGCATATATTAATTCTGACCTGAGAAAATCCATTTCATCTTTTAATTCCTTTTGTCATTTGTACTTACCTTTCATAGGGTTCATGAGGTCCCCATCTGAAAAACAATCTTTCATTATTCATCAACATTCTTATTTTATGTAATTAACTTAGGGTACATTCACTTTACAGCTAAAGCACCAAGTTCCACTTTGCACTGGCATTACAGTTATAGTGTAAATATAATGCCTCAATCTGGAGTCAGGGCCCAACTTGATACCAGAGTGAGGTAGAGCAAGACTTCCTGAAGGAGTCTTAGTCTGCTTCGCTTCAGAGTCAGTTTGGTCCTTAGCACCTGATATGCAGTACACAAGTCCAATTTTGGTGCAAATCACACCAGTGCTAAACCTGTAGTGTAAATGTACCATTAGGAGACTATTGTGTTTACTGGAATGACTATAAGAGCATTTGTCATACTGGCTAAAGAGATAAATGTGCAAACAACTGGAACTATTTTTTGTTGATTTGGAATTAAAAGATTTGCGTCAAAGACATTTCAATGGCATTGAAATTATATCGGTGGCAATTCTCACCTTTACCCTTTGGGCAGTAAACCGGCCAAGTAAGTTCTAAAGCAGGTGGGCAATCTCCCATTAAGTACTGATCATATCCTTGTGGATTCCTCTGTTTAAAACCTAACGTAGATGCTTCAGGTGACACCAACACTTTAAATTCTTATAATTATAGAAGTTTCTTGCCGAACTCCTGGTCATCTCTTGCCCTACTTGGTACTGTATACTTTCTGTGACATAAGATGTCGAGGACTCCCCGATAGTTTTGATCAAAGATACACGCTTGTGTTTGCTCCAAAGTAAATTGGGGGAGACTATGGAGCTAAACCCTTCCCTCTTACATTAGGTATCATTCCCAGTCTGACAGGACATGAGGAGACCTGCTCACAGGCCCGTGTTATTGCCACTCTGTAAACAGTCACTAGGAAGTGCATGAGTACATTTGCCAAAAGTAAAAACAACCAGCCGCTGGGGAGTAAATATGGAAAAAGTAAATCTATTTAAAATAAGGTCTCATAGGTTAAATAAAATACGTGCCTGCTTTACATATGGATAATGTTTGAAGCAGTTGTATATTAAGGAACAAATGCACATTTACTGAAAGCTACATGATTTTTTTTTATTTGCAAAATAATGAAAAAAATGAAAAACTTAATGAATTTCCTCTGAAGTATTGGACATTGGATTGGCGAATCTCCAGTTATGTACAGTTTCGAACACAGATATAGAGGCTGGCAGCTTAAGTATGTGTTTGCGGAGATCTATAATTCTCTGAGGATAATTTTGTGGTCTGACTTGGAATTATAAACAGGAAGGCAATTTTGCTGTTGCATCCTCAATTAATTTTGAGCAAATCTGGATATGTTGGCAGTGTAAGTTTGAGTCTGCTGACTGCTCTCGCCAACAAAAGAAAATGGTACACTGAAATATATTGCCCTTGGGAAATGATACCATTAATTCAGGATGTCAATAAAACAATTTGGCAATTTCATTGCAATATTAGTGAAGACCTTAATAACTCATGAAAAATTACAACAGGGGAGACCCACCATTAAAAAAAAGGCATTTTTTTCCTGAGCAGTTCAGTCCCATTAATACCTCCGAAAATGCCAAAACATTTCCAAAAACATTCCATGATATTTTTATGTTGTTTTTGAGCATGTTTACCCAGCGAATGTTTTCAACATTAAGAAATGTGCGTGGGATTATACAAATGTTTTTATTGGGGTCATTCAGTTGCTGGCTCAAAAAGGAGAATGAAACTGGGAAGACTTGGAGCAAAACCTTAAATCAAAGTCCTGTCTGGCATCTATTTCCTTGCTTGCAAGCAAAACAGGTAGTTATTATGAACGCTTCCAGATGATAATGCAGTCAATCACACACACAACAGACCTGCCTCGTTAATTATAACATCAAAAAGGTGCAATGCTATTGGATAGTTTGAGTTTCTCAAGCGTGTTCCCATTTTTTAATGGTGGACCTCCCCTGTTGTAATTTTTCATGAGTTAATAACATCTCCACTAATATTGCACTTAAATTCCTAAATTGTTTTATTGACATCCTGAGTTCCAATATCTATATAAAAATTCTTCAAATAGCCAGAGGAGTATCGGTGGTAGCACTCTCGCCTCCGAGTCAGAAGGTTGCGGGTTCAAGGCCCATTCCAGGGACTTGAGCACAAAATCTAGGCCGACACTCCAGTGCAGTAGTGAGGGAATGCTGTACTGTCGGACGTGCTGTCTTTTGGAAGAGAAGTTAAACCTCTCAGGTGGACGTAAAAGATCCCATGGCACTATTTCGAAGAAGGGCAGGGGAGTTCTCCTGATGTCCTGGCCAATATTTATCCCTCAACCAACATCACTAAAACAGATTATCTGGTAATTATCACATTGCTGTTTGTGGGACCTTGTTGTGCGCAAATTGGCTGCCATATTTCCCACATTACAACAGTGACTACAATCCAAAAGTACTTGATTGGCTGTAAAGCACTTTGGCAGATCCTGAAGCCATGAAAGGTGCTATATAAATGCCAGTCTTCTTTGGTTTAAATAAATTACAGTCTATGTACAGTCATTTTGTAATCTCATGGAGCAGGTCTGCCACCTACTGGTTAGTGAACTCTGCTAAACATATTCCTGAAATTCCAATTTTTCTCAATAGATTTCTATTCACATTCTATCTGCTAGTGTCACCTTTTGTTCTCAGTTTTGCCTCATTACTATTAATACATTCTATTATTGTAGACGTTTACATTTACTTTCTTGTCAGACACAACTGCAAGTCTTCTTAAAATGCCCACAACATTGCAGTAAAGTCCGCTGTGAATAGTAACTTTTTAGCTGGCATATTTTATAAGAAAGTGGCTCATTAAAAAAATTTCTGAGAGGAAAACAGTCTCATGTTGGGGTGGGACCCTGTTCCTTGTCTTTTCACCTTCCCCTCCAATTTAGTCCTACTTCCACTGTATCAGTGAGGAAGGTCCATGTGGCATTGTCTTCAAGCACACAGTCAATGCCTCCCCTTGGTCTACGCAATAGGTCTTTTGCACATAACATTGTAGCAAAAAAAGAAAATGTTCTAAGTGGAACAGCTTGCTCTTACCAGGAATTTAGTAGGGATGAGTCTTGAATCAGAGACACTAATCTGACTGATCCAATTTGGTTTGATTCAGATTACTTCAGAAATCCTCCGTTTGTCCCAATTCAGATTTTGAATATGGTTTGGGTGGATTGTTCCTTTAGAAAAAATTGATGGGGGCACAAGGAACCTTCTAAACATACGCAGCAAAAGCTTTCACACCACGAAAGAGGATAGTGAATGGTAAAAGAAGGTTCCCTGATGCATTTTTATTACAGAATATTCTATTTAGTTGTGCTTATAGTGAATGATGTGGCTGTAGTCTAGGTAAGACCTTAATCCCACTTGGAATCGGCCTCCTTGTTTGAATGTCAGATTCAGAAGACCAATTCTGGACTCTTCAGATCCAAAGCCCAAATAGGGCTAAATTTCATCTCTGGGATAGAACACATGGAAATTAATAATGAAGGATCATCTAAGTAGATTAAATTCACTGTAAACCAGAACTGACTTTTCAAACTACAGGTTAGCTGGCGCAACATGTCAGAAATCTTCACTTACCTCATTTGGGTTGGTTCAGTGACACTATAACAATTCATGCTTGGAAAGAGTAAACTTTTTTTAAATTGGTGGAATTTGCTTTTTATTTAACAAGAAATGTCCTTTTCAACTGACAAGTTAACAAAAAAAACACTAGTCCAATCAGGTTCGGACATTAACATTAGCCAGATAAGGTCAAGATATGTACACAAACCATTTCACTGGGAGAATCATTCCTTTCCATTTCAATCTTTGCTTTTTGTTTTGGCAACTTAAAAGGCCCCTGGCAGCTCAGTGGGTAAGTGCGCCAGCTGATGTGGTACTGAATCATACAGACCAAGAAGAGTCTGGGTTTGATCTCTGCTCTATACTCGGTTGATCTCAGCAAGAGTTGTGTTGGAGGCACTAATGTTGTCCTCAGTACTCCTAGGAGGGAAAATATCATCCAGGCTTCTCAATCCTGATTGCTATCCAGTAACCTCTTCTGGATATTACACACGTGGAAATCTGGTGATGACAAGATCAGGCTTGGTTATGATGTCTGACAGTTGAATTGCCTACTGGTACTCACTGGCCTAGTCATTCCATCTTCTTCAACTCTCCTGATTTTCCAATGGATCTGGCATGACCGGAGGCAGGAATCCCTCCGCCCCACTGTTTCTGGGAGCCGGTCCTGTTTGGGGAAACTGTGCCTGCCCATATGGCAGTAGGTGCAGGATAAATATATGCAAATGAGCAAAGCACAGCCATTGACATGTTTCCTGTCATGTGCACTCTTTGACCAGTGTGCAATGTTCAGAGATCGGTGAGGGGGCCCTGGAGCTAAAAATTAAGAGGGCCTATGCAAACATTCTCAGAGCACAACTGTGCAAGGCACATCAGTTACATTGAAAATTTTGAAGCAAAAAACAATGTTTAAACAGGCAGCTCACTGGACACCTCTTTCTCCTAATTTAAGAGATCTCCGAGGCCTGCCGCATTAAATCACTGCACCCCCTCCCCAATACTGGCACTACACTCTGGCAGAGGATAGGGAGCCTACTTCCCATACATAAGTGACCTAAGGCAAGTGCAAGTCCTGCCCTGTCAGAGGTGTACCCCAATCAAGGGAGAGGGTGGAATGCGTACTCCATTGTGCCTAAGCTCACACATGGAAAATGGCTAGTTGGGCGAGATAATAATAAATAACTTGCATTTACATAGCGCCTTTCATGACTTCAGGATGTCCCAAAGCGCTTTATAGCCAATGAAGTACTTGTTGAAGTATAGTCACTGTTATAATGTAGGAAACGTGGCAGGCGAGTTGCGTGGAGCATGATCCCACAAACAGCAATGAGATAAATGACCATGTAATCTGTTTTAGTGAGGTTGGTTGAGGGATAAAAATTGGCCAGGACACCAGGGAGAACTCTCCTGCTCTTCTTTGAATAGTGCCATGTGATCTATTACATCCATCTGAGAGGACAGACAGGGCTTTGGTTTAACGTCTCATCCGAAAGATGGCACCAACAACAGTACAGCACTGGAATGTCAGCCTAGATTATGTGCTCAAGTCTCTGGAGTGGGATTTGAATCCATACCCTTCTAGAACTCAGAGGTAAGACATGCTATCAACTGAGCCACAGCTGACAAACTGTTAGCTGAGATACTGGTTAGCTACCGGAGCCCGTGGAGCTGAACCCCAGGAAAGGATACAATGACCTTTGTTAGACAATGTCACCGTTCACAAGTTCAGGATCAGCATTGTAGACCAACTTGTCAGCATTTACTCTTTAGACTCACGAAGAACAGACACTTGAAAAGTTGCCAGTACCAATAGAGCCATTCCTGGCAGGAGTTACTGCTTTCAAAAGAAGGGAACAAATTGGAAAAAAAAGCTATCTAGAGGCTATCTTGTATGGTGAATTAGTGCAGTAATCACTACCTGCTCATATATTGGGTTAGCTACCATCATCACTCACGTAGTCAGCAGCAACCCCAAAATAAACTTGCCAGATTTGCTAAGGCCATCGTTGGAACTAGCTTTGTTCTCACACAACATAAAAGCAGCATCATTGATGGACCAGCTGGTCTTTTTCTGCCCATCAATTTTGTAAGTTTGTACCCTCTGCTGTGCAATGGTAGGAGTTTGTTCTTGTGGTTCATCAAGTTGAGAGACAAAGAGAAAAAATGAGCACCTGCTAGCAGAATGGCTGGCATTGGCTAAACCAGGAGCAGGTTACCTGCTACTCTTGTGGACACAGAATGCTGTACAGATTTGGAATGGAGCCCTAAATGAGAGGGAAACTATCTTTAAAATGGGTGCTTGAAGAGTCGTCTACGTAACAGTGTTCCACTCCAAAAAATAATTAATTGCAAGAAATCCTCTGAGATATTTCTATGCAATAAGGCTGTATGTAAAAAAAATAGAAAATCCAAAATGCTTTGACATACACTCTACTATCTTTTGAACAGCAAGAAAATCCCTGAATTATGAACATACAAATTAAGAGCAGGAGTAGGCCATTCGGCCCCTTGAGCCTGCTCTGCCATTTGATAAGATCATGGCTGATCTGATTGTGACGTCAACCCTATTTTCCCGTCTACCTATTATAACCTTTGACTCCCTTGTTAATCAGGAATCTATCGAAATCAGCCTTAAAAATATTCAATGACCCTGCCTCCACCGCTCTCTGGGATTCTACCATTTATTTACATTTGACCTTAAAATAAACCAAGATCTATTTCAATATTTGTATTTACTATTTTCACAAAAATTATGACAATTTAACTGGTACACCAATGCATGGAAAGACATGGGTTTACTTCTTCAACTTCCCAGTTGAGCTGAGCTTGAAAGGCTGGGAGGCCCACAAGAAATGAAGGCATGATAGAGGCAAAGCCAACCTGGCAGTTCCTGTTCAATTCCTAGTGGCCAGTTACAAAATAGCAAGTAGAGGCCTGGAAACAGTTTGCCTGCTCCCGGTTTAGTCAATGCCATTCTGCTAGCAGGTGCTTATTTTCTCTCTTTGTGTCTCTCTACTTGATGAATCACAAGAACAAACTCGTACCCTACCAAATAGGGTGCAATAGTGGCGGAAACAGCAGGAAAACAGCAGTGAGACATACTACTTCCCATGCCACTGGCTCCCTCTCCTTGCTTGCCACATGCAAATGCCCACACTAATTGCCTCAGTTCCCTCTCATCTGCTTTTCATACAGCTACTCCACAGAACCGCCAGGTGATGGTCCTTAGGGTAGTGGCAGAAGGCCTCCAAAGTTCCTGGATGGAGGGCCGAGACCTTCGGTAAAAAATTGTTTTTTGAGGCTCTTCTGCCCCTTTAATTTGGCCTCCTACATAGTCAGGTGCTGCAGAGGTGGTCCTTCTGCAGCACCACTTGGATTTTCCTCGGGACACTGGTGGGCTCCTGTTTGCTGGCAGAGATTCTGTTGGGGAACCGTCATCTACACATAATGACCTCTGACCCAAGGAACTGGACCAGGTCATGGTAGGGTTGGGGGGGGGGGGGGTGAGAGGCGGGAGGAGGTGGCGGGTGCAACTCCTGCCCTGACCTTCCCGGGCAGAAAAAGTAAAATCCAGCCACATCAGTTATCTTCCTGGTTGGCAGACCTAATAGAGAAGAAAGCCTAAAAAGAGATAGTGAAAGTAATATTACAACTTTTGTCTTCAGAAAAGATAATTGTCTTTAATGACCAAATAGCTCTGTGAGCAAAACATTAAACAGGATGATGGCCTCCAAACAGATAGCTAATTTATCCAGGATTTGTGGGGCACTGGCACCAATACTGGGGAAAGAGAGAGCTGTTCCGTTGGGTGGACTACACCTGAACCATGCTGGGACCAGAGTTCTAGTGAATCAAATAACTAGGGAGGTAGATAGGGCTTTAAACTAAATAAGTGGTGGGGGGGGGGAGGTGGGGAGGGTCCCGGTGGAGAGAAATCTAGAATGCTAAAGAGAAAAGACAAAGAAGCAATGCAGGAAAGTGATTGGGGTAAGGATAACCAGATTGTGTCAGGAAGGGACAGAGCATATGAACAAATGGTAATAAGACAAATAGGGCCATAGTACAAAAAAATGATAAGGTGTCTAAAAATGTTAAAAAGACAAATCCAAAGGCATTGTATCTGAATGCACGAAGCATTCGTAATAAGGTAGACGAATTAACAGCGCAAATAGATGTAAACGGATACGATATAATTGCGATTACAGAAACATGGCTGCAGGGTGACCAAGGCTGGGAGCTGAATATCCAAGGGTATTTGATATTTAGGAAGGACAGGAAAAAAGGAAATGGAGGTGGGGTGGCATTGCTAGTGAAGGATGAAATCAGAGCAATAGTGAGAAAGGATATTTGCTCAGAAAATGAAGATGTAGAATCAGTCTGGGGGGAGTTAAGAAGCACCAAGGGGCAGAAAACACTGGTGGGAGTTGTCTAAAGGCCTCCAAACAGTAGTGGTAATATAGGGGATGGCATCAAACAGGAAATTAGAGATGCATGTAACAAGGGTACTACAGTAATCATGGGTGACTTCAATCTACATATAGACTGGCCAAACCAAATTAGCAATAATACTGTGGAGGATGAATTCCTGGAATGTGTACGAGATGGTTTTTTAGACCAGTACGTTGAGGAGCCAACTTGGGAACAGGCTATCCTAGATTGGGTATTGTGCAATGAGAAGGGGTTAATTAATAAACTTGTTGTGCAGGGTCCTTTCGGGAAGAGTGACCATAATATGATAGAATTCTTCATTAGGATGGAAAGTGAACTAATCCAATCCGAAACTAGGGTTCTAAATCTAAACAAAGGAAACTAAGAAGGGGTATGTTATGAATTCGGGTCTGCTGTAGATACCTTCTTGGGTGTGGTGGTGTGTATTACTCCATTAAATGATCTGAGCATTTTACTTTTGAAGGAGTTGACTCACACTGTCCTAGATCTATTTATACAATAGTACAAACGAGGGATCTAACAATAGCATTCTCTTGAGATCTGGACCGAACATTCTTGTCTTTCTCATGTGCATTTCCTCAATCTCTCTGATGGCAGATTGGGGCTAATTTTGACTTTGAAGTCAATGGACATCACAGACAGTCTAAATTACCCTCTTTGAGTGAACGCTTAGTGAGATGAGACCTTGTGTGAATCTTTAAGTTGCTTTATTTCTAATTGGGTGAACATACAGAACAACAGTTGTGATCACATTCACTTATTTCCATTAATACAACTTATCTTCACATAAGAATATAAAAATAATGAAAATGCTACACTACCCCACTTCAGTGAGTTGTCTTGCTTGATTTAAAGTTGATTTTTAACTCCTCTCTCCAGCACCTTTCTAGCAACCTTTTGCTGCTTGACTGCCTACCCAGTGTCCTGTTTCCAAAAGCCAGACTGCCTTCTGGTATCTGTGATTCTGCTTAATTTCACAATCAAATAGATCAAAAACATTCCAAGACAATGGGGTGAAATTTCACTTTTACATCCAGGCAGGAAACAGGCAGGTAGCGGATTGGCTGCCCATTTTACTTACTGCCCGATTTTCATTTCCACAATCGATCCGCAGCCGCCTAATTTCCACCTGGCGGTAAAAGTGAAAATTCAAACCAATGGGTGTGAGTCATTTATTGGTTAAAATAAGCTAATTAATTGCTTATTATTTGCAGTCTATGAAGAAACAACATCAAAGCTAGCTCATTAGCATCTTAAATACTAATTGTCCCAAAGCCGCCCCCTTTTCTTTTACTTACAGGAATATACTCGGCTCTGCGACGCAATGTTCAAAAGCAACTTTTTAAAAAAAAATTCTGTAAAAATGTCAGAAGATCCCAAAATGTGACGGGGCCTAGAGACCAATTAAGGGATAAGAAGCAGGCAGCAGATTTCTCAATCAGTTGGTGTAGATTGGAGCTTAGGAGTCTGGTGAGGAGAGGGTTAGAGAAGTTGAATGAGGGTTTCAGCATTAGTGGGAATGAGGTAGGGATGGAGGTAACCAATATTTTGGAGGTGAAAATAAGTAATCATGATGATGAACTGAATGTGGGATTTGCAGCTCAGCTTCGGGTCAATCAGGGCATTGAGGTTCCATACTGCCGGCTTGCTAAAGTAGCTAGGGAAAGGGATAGCATCAGAAGCTAAAGTGCAGAGTTTGCCAATGTTTTGGTGGAGGAAGTTTGGGCTTTCCACAACCTAATATTGGGCAAGTGCGCAGACAACACAGAAAAAGTTGTAGACTTGAGGATAGTGCCGGAGAGGTAAAAGCTGGGTGCAGTCATTATAAGTATGTATGCTGATCCTATGCTTGTGGATAATAGTGCTGAAAGACAGCATTAACATATAAGTTATGGTAGAGTGCCAAGGGTGGAATTGTGGAGCACAGTGGAAGTGACAGTGTGGGTATGGGTGAAGAAGTTATTGCAGATGTGCTGGCTACATTGAGATAAGAATAAAAGCAGGAAGGGGAAGTGCCACAGAATGGGCCATTGAGGAGAGGTGGTGGAGGAAGATGGAATCGTCATCCTTCTCAAAGGCCAGAGAGGTTTAGGAGAAAGAGCAGTCCTCATGTTACACTCGCATAGAACATCATTGGTGAAAATGACCAGGGTAGTTTCAGTGATGTAAGTGGGTTGAGAGCCAGACTGAAGTGATTGGAAAAGAGAGTAGGTAGTGCAGAGTTGGACAACGATAAACATTTGAAGACTTTGCAGAGGAAGGATATGTTTGAAATGTGGAAGTAGATGGGGAGGACAGAGGGGTGAAGACAGTAATTTTTAAGGTTTGACTGCTCGTTTTATTTCAAGTGGCCTGCATCAGGTATAAGATTCAGGGCAGGGGGATTCCCATTCTGCAGTAGAGAAACAGTTGTTAGTGAATCAGGAAAGGCCCAGGAAATCTTCAGCAGTTGTCAAGGAGGCTTGTAGTTTATTCCCCCATATCTTCCTCTTTATAAGCCATATCATAAAAGGGGGGTGGCACAATACTGAATATGGCCTCCTTCATTTAGTGTTAGACAGATAGCAGTGCGATGTCAGCTCTGGAATTGGTAGCAGCAGGTTTCACTGGGGGCAGTTTTGCCCTGAACTGCACCAGCTATATGAAAAGCCCTTTCACATTCATTAGATGAAAAGTACATTGCTCTGCCCTCTTCAGACACACAGTCAGATGCAAACACCCAAAAAGCCATAGAGAAAGTTTGGATGCAGTGCTGCTCAGGAGCAGAATGTGGGCAAAGGATTGGCATCCATTTTTCCTCTGCATTGCATGTGTTTTTGGGCAGTATTTCTGAGCAGAGTCATTTAATGCTTTGGTTTCACACTTGCTGCAGCATAACTGCAGTGGGTGCGATGCCAGGTTTATAAAATACCCTGTGATCCAACGGACTGGCTGGGAATTTTCAAAATTTTCTTTGTCATCTTTCTGGTGTTAGCTGGAGAGAGACTGGAGTAGGCAGTATAATTCCAGTTTGGTGGACTTCTAGTATAACAACACTCTTTTAGACAGCACCTTTCAAGATAATAAAATGAGGGAGTTGAATTATCAGCAGTTACAGTCATTAACCTGGGGCAATTCAGTAATCTGTGATTTTAACTGAGCTACCTCAAACTGTCAAGCTGAGTAATTTCTTGAAGTGGAGATGCCGGTGATGGACTGGGGTTGACAATTGTAAACAATTTTACAACACCAAGTTATAGTCCAGCAATTTTATTTTAAATTCACAAGCTTTCGGAGATTTCCTCCTTCCTCAGGTAAATGTTCAGGAGCTCCTTGAAGCCTACGCATTTATACATATAGAACAATACATGGTGTTTACAGACTGCCCCTGCAACTGCCCGTTGCCAAGGCAATCACCGTGTTCAGACAGAGAGGTGTCACCTGCAGAACCCCCGAATACACATTCAACAAAAAAACAAACAGGGAAAAAAAAACAGAGAAAAAAAACAGAGAGAGGCAGAAACATCCGGAAGGCAGAGAGAGCCAGCAAATGACCCATTATATTAAAAAAAGATAACTACAGACACTACAGACACTACAGACTTCCTACAAAAACTCAGTACCCACGGACCAGTTGAACCAGGAACACTTCTCACCACGATGGACGTCTCGGCACTATACACCAGTATCCCCCACGATGACGGCATCGCTGCGACAGCATCAATACTCAACACCAACAACAGCCAATCTCCGGAAGCCATCCTACAACTCATCCGCTTCATCCTGGATCACAATGTCTTCACCTTCGATAACCAGTTCTTTACCCAAACACACGGAACAGCCATGGGGACCAAATTCGCACCCCAATACGCCAACATTTTCATGCACAAGTTCGAGCAGGACTTCTTCACTGCACAAGACCTCCAACCAACACTATACACCAGATACATCGACGACATTTTCTTTCTATGGACCCACGGCAAGGAATCACTAAAGAGACTACACGATAACATCAACAAGTTCCATCCCACCATCAAGCTCACCATGGACTACTCCTCAGAATCAGTTTCTTTCTTGGACACACGAATCTCCATCAAAGACGGGCACCTCAGCACCTCACTCTACCGCAAGCCCACGGACAACCTCACGATGCTCCACTTTTCCAGCTTCCACCCTAACCACGTCAAAGAGGCCATCCCCTATGGACAGGCCCTGCGAATACACAGGGTCTGCTCAGACGAGGAGGAACGCGATGGACACCTACAGACGCTGAAAGACGCCCTAGTAAGAACGGGATATGACGCTCGACTCATCGATCGACAGTTCCGACGGGCCACAGCAAAAAATCGCATAGACCTCCGCAGGAGACTAACACGGGACGCAACCAACAGAGTACCCTTTGTCGTCCAGTACTTCCCCGGAGCGGAGAAACTACGCCATGTTCTCCGCAGCCTTCAACATGTCATCAATGAGGACAAACACCTCGCTATGGCCATCCCCACACCTCCACTACTCGCCTTTAAACAGCCACCCAACCTCAAACAGACCATCGTTCGCAGCAAACTACCTAGCTTTCAAGAGAACAGCGTCCACGACGCCACACAACCCTGCCACGGTAACCTCTGCAAGACATGCCAGATCATCGACACAGATACCACCATCACACGAGAGGACACCACGCACCAGGTGCATGGTTCATACTCCTGTGACTCGGCCAACGTTGTCTACCTCATACGTTGCAGGAAAGGATGCCCCAGAGCATGGTACATTGGCGAGACCATGCAGACGCTGCGACAACGGATGAACGGACACCGCGCAACAATCGCCAAACAGGAGGGTTCCCTCCCAGTCGGGGAACACTTCAGCAGTCATGGACATTCATCCACCAACCTTCGGGTAAGCGTACTCCAAGGCGGCCTTCGAGACACACGACAACGCAAAATCGTCGAGCAGAAATTGATAGCCAAGTTCCGCACCCATGAGGACGGCCTCAACCGGGATCTTGGGTTCATGTCACGCTACACGTTACCCCACCAGCGAACAAATGTTATCTGTTTTTAATATAATGGGTCATTTGCTGGCTCTCTCTGCCTTCCGGATGTTTCTGCCTCTCTCTGTTTTTTTTCTCTGTTTTTTTTTCCCTGTTTGTTTTTTTGTTGAATGTGTATTCGGGGGTTCTGCAGGTGACACCTCTCTGTCTGAACACGGTGATTGCCTTGGCAACGGGCAGTTGCAGGGGCAGTCTGTTCTATATGTATAAATGCGTAGGCTTCAAGGAGCTCCTGAACATTTACCTGAGGAAGGAGGAAATCTCCGAAAGCTTGTGAATTTAAAATAAAATTGCTGGACTATAACTTGGTGTTGTAAAATTGTTTACTAATTTCTTGAAGGCAGTTTGTCTGATATCAGTGTTCACCGTCATTGAAAAAATGACATTCAATAAATTAATAGAAGCAGAAAGAAAGGATTATAACATGATGGCATAACTTTCCAAAGCCTCGTCCATCGGTTGGGCCTCGCACACAGTGGGCAACTTGTTGGAAAATTATGGGTGCTTTGCCTGCAATTTTCTATTCAATGACATCCATTACAAATTATGATCTTCCAATAAGCCGCCTGCTTTATGACACAAGGCGTCCAAAAATTCCACCCAATCTTTTTTAATATTTTGTATTTTTTTAAAAACACTAATGGTGTGATTCATAATTTAATGCATGTTGAGATAGTCAAATGCTTTAATTGGCTTAAGGGCACCCATTGTAGAATAGAATTGATGTATTCCTCCAGCCATTAGTAGTATGTTGACTCTTGGGGCTCGAATTTAGCAGGCCTGCGGGTTCCCAGCGGGTGGTCCTCCGGGAGCGTCGAAAACGCGGACGGGTAATTGTGTGCGTCCCCCACGCGATCGCGGGATAATTGGACCCATTAAGGCCTGCTTCCGGGTTCTGCGCTCCCCAGCTGCGTGCCGGCCGGCTGCGCATGCGCAGTACCGTCGACGCGATGTAGGAGCTCCAGTTAAAGGGGCAGTCTCCCAAAGCCCCTCCTGCTGCAAGCAAGAGGTCTGGGAGAATGGCTCAACCAAGGGGAAAGGCTGCGCCCCGTTTTTCAGATCTGGCACTGCAGCTGATGCTGGAGGGCGTGAGGAGGAGGAGGGAAACACTCTTCCCTGAGGATGGGCGCAAGTTCCCTGCCGCCGCAACCAGGAAGGCATGGGCAGAGGTGGCGGCGGAGGTGAGCAGCAGGGGCAACACCCCAAGGACTTGGGAGCAGTGCCGCAAGCGCTTCAATGACCTGACTAGGTCTGGCAAGGTGAGTACACCAACGCACCCTCCCACATCCCGTCCCCACCATCACGCCAAGCAGATCACAACCCCCTCCTGCACAGCCACCACTGCGCTCCATCAGCAGTCCTCACAGCCACTCATTCACCATCCTCGCCGTGCACGCAAGTACCCACCGTCCCTGACCCCACCCGAACACTACCACACACCCCAATCCCCATGCAATGGGATGGGCACGTGGCCCACACTTCCTCCCATCCGTTCCGCGCCACGCTCAACCCAACCACACCGATGCTCGATGCGTCTCACGATGCAAGACGCACCCACTCACACATCTGTGTTTTGCCTTCACAGGAGAAGAGGAGCAAGAACAACCGCGAAAGGGCACGCACCGGAGGTGGGCCGCCGCAAGTGGTGGAGCTCACCGACGCAGAGGTGGAGGCGCTCGACCTCGCCCGCACGCGACATTGCCTGTCGGTGGCCGATGGCGAGTGTGTCGCTGCCGAAACGGCCGGTAAGGGAAAGCTGACACTCAACACCCATGATCGCGAGTGACCGTATCATCACCTGCCATCAGGCGCACTGTCAAGTTGGTCCACATGCCTCAAAGTGCCCTCTGTTCTCTTGCAGGTGCGTCTTTGGATCAAGCGAGCATGGAGGGCGATTCCTCAGAGGACATGGCGGTCTCTGAGGGTGCATCGTCACATCAGAGCCAACCATCCACCAGCGCAGAGACACGCACCTCGGTGGGTCCCCCTCGCCAACTAGTTGGGGTAGCACTTGGTGAGTCACTGCGCACGAGTGAGCATGAGCAGACCCTGGTGGCAGGGGCAGCCGCGGAGGGTCCGCGACGGAGGGAGCACTCATCTCCAGGCTCTGCTCAGCCGGACCCAGATGCTGAACCCAGGGGGCCACCAGAGAAAAGGAGAGTCGTCGAGGGCCACCAGCTAATTGCTGAGGTGCTGGCAGAGGTGCCGCGCGCATTGTCCACAATAGCGCAGGCGATGGAGGAGTCCACCTCCTGCATGTGGGCATTGGTGGCGCAGGCACAGGAGGGTACCGGCGACACAGTGTCGCGGGTAGGTGCGGGACTGTCTGCGGTGGAGGACAGGCTGGCCTCCCTCGAGCGTCACGCACAGCTCCACTTCGAGTCCTTGCAGGCCCTCACAACGTCTGTACGGATTCAGGGTGAGCAACATTCCGACGCCACCAACAGGCTGAGGGATACACTAGGGGTGGCCTTGCAAGGCCTCACACATGCCATCCAAACTGCCGTCCAGCAGGGTGGAAGGGGTGATGTGGGCCGAGGCCAAGAGAGGGATGATGGTGACCGGGGACCTGGAAGCGGGGACGCCTCTCAAGGCGTCCCCACGTCCCACCCGTCGCCCACCTCTCAACCAGCACCCGCAATGTTGCCTCCTCTCCAGGTGGCCGAGTCTGCCCCTGCCCCGGTGCAGGAGGAGCAGTCTGTGGAGGTGCCCTCACGGGCACCGAAACCCAGGGGCCGTCCGCCAAAAGCATCTACCCGGTCAAGGCAAGAAGACGAGCAACCTGCCACTACCTCTGCTGGAGCCACAGGGGTAGCACCACGTAGGGGTTCCCGGAGAAGAATTCCAAAGGCCTTATAATCACAAAGGGAATACACCAGGGTGTTTATTATTTTGTACTTTGTTTCTTAAATGATGTCACATTCCACATATTAAATAGTCTATTCTCACCACTCCTGCCACCTCTCGTCCATTCTTCCGCGGCTTGTGCAGTAGTTGCGTTCCGTGGAGGCCATCATGACGGCAAACACCTGCTGCCACCCATTGGGCACACTGCTGTGGGTGCAGGATTACTGGCAGCACTCTTCAGTGGAGGGGGCTGGTATGGCCGCTCGCATGTGCAGGTGAGGAGATGCGAGCGCCTCGCAGTGTCTGACTCTAGGAGAACCGTTGACGTATGAGTGCGTCCCTGGCCCGGCGACCATCCCGGTGAGTCGCGGCTCGGCGCATGGGTCGTCCAACATCCTCGGGCGCGTCCTCCTCCTCCGCCTCCTCCGCCTCCGCCTCCTCCTCCTCCTCCTCCTCCTCGCCCTCGCCTTCCTCAATGTGGGTGGCGGGTGTGGATGGGGCCTCCTCCAGCGGCACCCCTCTCTGTTGGGCCATGTTGTGCAGGGCACAGCAGACAACTATGATTCGTCCCACTCTGAATGGTGTGTATTGGAGCGCTCCCCCAGAACGATCAAGGCACCTGAAGCGCATCTTGAGCAGTCCTATGGTCTGCTCAATTGTAGACCTGGTAGCAGTGTGGCTGTCATTGTACCGACGCTCCGGCTCTGTGATGGGGTTCCTCAGAGGTGTCATGAGCCACGTGTGGAGGGGATACCCCTTGTCGCCGAGGAGCCAGCCGTTGCCGGCGTTGGGTGCCTGCAGGATGGGCGGGACGGCGGACTCCCTGAGGACGAAGGCATCGTGGCAGCTGCCGGGGTATCTGGCGCACACGTGTAGGAATCTCTGGCGGTGGTCACAGATGAGCTGGGCGTTCATGGAGTGATACCCCTTCCTGTTGATGAACAGCCCTGGCTCATGCGGAGGTGCCCGTATTGCGATGTGGGTGCAGTCGATTACACCCTGCACCCGTGGGAAGCCGGCCATGGCATGGAATCCAACCGCCTTCTCCATCTGGCTGCGCTCGTCCATGGCGAAGTTGATGTAGTGGGAGGCCCTGCGGAACAACCCATCGGTGACCTGCCTTATGCACTTGTGTGCAGAGGACTGACAGACCCCGGTGATGTCCCCGGTGGCACCCTGGAAGGAACCGGATGCGAAGAAGTTGAGGGCAGTGGTGACTTTGACGGCGACAGGTAAGAAGATGCTGCTTGGTCCATCAGGGAGCAGCTCGTCGTTAAGGAGGCTGCAGATGTCGGCGACTACCTGGCGATTGACTCTGAGCCTCCGTATGCACTGCTCCTCGGAGAGGTCCATGAAGCTGAGCCTCGCTCTGTACACCCTGTGCGGAGGGTAGTGCCTCCTGCGACGCATCTCTCTCTGCGGTTGCCCTCCCTCCTGCTGTGCAGGTGGGTGTGCCGCAGCACCGTGTTGGGGGGCCCCACCTCTCCGAGGCGGACGGCGTGAACTGCGAGGCTGCTGGGGCTGGTCATCCTGTTCGTCCTCCGACGATGTCAACGCACCACCCATCTGGCAGGTGTTGGTGTGAGGGGTTGTGCAGGGTAGGTGGGTGGGTCCTCGGACTGGGGCTGCGGTTTCGTGTCGGTCTGTCCTCTGGCTTGGCGGGGGTTGGTGGAGGGCAGGGGTTGCCCTATGTGACGCGGTGGCCTCCTGCGTGGGTGAGGGCGCTCCCCCGTGGAGCGCACATTGGCACCTGGCACAGGCTGCTGGCTGCAACACGCCTGGTTTGAAGGGTCCTGTTTCCCCCAGTGTGGGAAACTGACTGCTTTGACCGTAAAATCCCACACTTCCTCTTTTGACAGCTGCTTCAGCTCATTAACTGACCACAACGAGCAAGTTAAGTGATCTCAAGTGGAACCCCGCTGGCTTTAATTGCCTGCGGGATTCCCACCAGCGGGGCTTGCGCGCGCAGCCCCGCACGTCAGCGCGGTACCCGGAAGTGGCCGGGATTTCGTCCGAATCCGGTCACGTGATCGGAGATCGGGATTTTCGGGGCCCCCCCGCTGGAAACCCGCAGGTAACCCGACCCTAAAATCGAGCCCTTGATAACTGGTGTAATGTTGCTTAAAAAGCAACTGCATACAAAGATGTTAGAAATGGAATTCTGTAGACTTTTACTCCCAGGATCTAGCACGACCAAATAAAATGACTGTGAACTCAGTAACAAAAAGTGGCTATACTTCTCATTAGGTACCTGATGCCCTGAGGATTATTTTCAACATAAAAATGTGTAATAATACCAAAGATAAGACAGAAGTTTTAGGTAGTTGTCTGATTTTTCTTGTAATATTTAGCAACACAGATTTTGGAAATCAATTTTTGAAGCATACATGATAAAAATACTTATTTTAAAATGTACTAAATTAAAGTCAGTTTCAAACAAGGTTGTTTTAAATGTTCTATTTCTTTCTATTTAACAAAAGACAATTCCCAAATTTCTGAACTATCACAGGAAGAAAGAAAACACTAGGGTGACACTTCTGGCACTGCGCTCCCAGCGGGGAGCCTTGTCCGCACAGAGCGCATATCGGAAATTACACTGCATGCCGCACAGAACTTTCCCACTATTTTTAAATGATTGGAAAATCATACATATGCCAAAATTTCTGATATGCGATCTCGGCATGTGAGTAAAGGCAGGTAAATGGAGTTAGGGTGCAGACCAGCCATGATCTTGAGGTTCTGAATGGCCTACTCCTGTTCCTATGTTCCTAGATGTACAGTAGCATAGTGGTTATGTTACTGAACTAGCAATCCAGAACCCTGCATTGATAATCAAGATAACGTGAGTTCAATCCCACCATGGCAGTTTGAGAATTTGAATTCAGTTTTAAAAAATCTGGAAATAAGAAGCTACTATCAGTAAAAAAAAATGTGAAACTGTCAGAATGTCATAAAAATCCAAATGGTTCACTAATGTTCTTTAGGGAAGGAAACCTGCCATACTTACCTGGTCCGGCCTATATGTGAATCCAGTCCCACACCACTAACTGCTCTCTGAAGTGGCCGAACAAGCCATTCAGTTGTATCAAACAGCTACAAAGAATCTTAACAGCATTGTAGGAGTACCTTCACCACACGGACTGCAGTGGTTCAAGATGAAGACCCACCACCACCTTCTCAGGGTAACTAGGGGTGGGCAATAAATGCTGGCTTTGCCAGTGACACCCACATCTCAAGAATGATCTAAAAAAAAATGTCCTATGTCCCACAGGGAGGGCAAAATCAGAAAATGACTCCTTAAAAGAAAATGAGTGGTCAATGGTTTATGGTTTGGGGTCACATCATCAACTGGAGAATGGTATTATTTACCTTTGTACATTAGACACGTTGATAGAAACGACTGGGGGTGAAATTCGACGTCAGCGGTAACACAAAACGGGTAATTTTCTTTCCCATTGTGGAATTTCACCCCTCATGATCTTCAACAAATCAAGTAGCTAAACATTGGAATAAAACTCACTTAGAATATGGAATGGCACCTTCAAATGTGTTTGATTTTGCAGCTGGCTATTTTCATTTGCCAAGTCTGAATCATAGAATTATAGAAATTTACGGCACAGAAGAAGGCCATGTCCCCTCGTTGTTGATTCCCCCAACTGAGGAAATAGTTTCTCTGTATCTATCCTATCGAATCCTTTTAACATTTTAAACACATTGATCTGATCACCCTTGTGCTGTACTGTTTGAATTTCCAGCTCTCGCCCTGAACTGGAAAATTTCATCAACTTTGTTTCCAATTTCCACCCTTCCCTCGCCTTCACATGATCCATCTCCAACTCTTCCCTTCACTTCCTCGACTTCTCTATCTCCATTTCTGGGGATAGGCTGGCACCCAATATCTACTATAAGCCCACCGACTCCCACAGTTACCTTGATTACACTTCCTCTCACCCCACTTCCTGTTAGGACTCTATTCCATTCTCTGTCTCCATCGCATCTGTTCCGATGATACCACCTTCCATACCAGTGCTTCCGATATGTCTTCCTTTTTCCTCAACCAAGGATTCTCCTCCACTGTAATTGACAGGACCCTCAACTGTTTCCAATTTCCTGTACTTCTGCCCTCACCCCTTCCCCACCCTCTCAGAACCATGATAGGGTCCCCCTTGTCCTCAGCTTCCACATTTAATGGATCATCCTCTGCCATTTCCGTCACCTCCAGCACGATCCCACTACTGAACACATCTTCCCCTCCCATCCCCTTTCAGCATTACGAAGAGACCGTTCCCTCCGCGACACTCTGGTCCACTCTTCCATCACCCCCAACACCCGTTCTCCTTCCCACGGTACCTCCCCGTACAATTGCAGGAGATGCAACAGCTGCCCTTTCACCTCCTACTCTCCCATCGTCCAGGGCCCTAAACACTCCTTCCAGGCAAAACAGCAATTTACTTGTGTTTCTTTCATTTTAGTATATTGAAATCACTGCTCACGATACGGTCTCCTCTACATTGAGGAGACCAATTGCAGATTGGGTGATCGCTATGCTGACCACCTCCATTAAGTCTGCAAGCATGAACCTGACCTTCCGGTTGCTTGCCATTTTAATTCTCCATCCCAATCCCACCTCTCTGTCCTCGGCCTTCTACGCTGTTCCAATGAAGCTCAACGGAAGCTCAAGGAACAGCACCTCATCTTTCGATTAGGCACCTTACAACCTTCTGCACTCAACATTGATTTCAATAATTTCAGATCATAACCACTGCTCCCATTTTTTCAGACAGCAGGTGTTGGTAATGGTTCTGCTGTTGCCATTTACGGCTGCTCTAGACCCATCTCTTGTTTCTTTACTTGTCCCATTACCACCCTCCTTGCCTTGCACCATCATCCCTCTCGTCATTTAATCATTCCTGCCCTCCACTCCATCAGAGATCTTCCCTTTTGTTCTCTCCTCCCCTTCTCCCCCCCTGTACTTGTTTAAAAACAGTTAAATCTTTACGTCTTCCAGTTCTGACGAAAGGTCATCAACCTAAAACGTTAACTTTGTTTCTTTCTCCACAGATGCTGCCTGACCTGCTGAGTATTTCCAGTATTCGCAGTATTTTGCTTTTGACTTAACTATGTCTGGTGCCTTTAGTGGCTTTCGTCTCAGGATTTTGTCTGTCATTTGGAAATCTTGTTAGCAAGGATTAAAGTTTCAAATGATGGGCAGCCTCAACTTTGGCCTGTCATTGAGCTTATTTACATTTCTAGCTCTGTGCTATTAACATTCTAAATATTCGTGGTTGTAAAAGAAGAGCTCTTCAGTATGGCTTATCCCTGTTACCAGTTCTTAGCAGTGAGCCTGAGTTCGCTGCAATATCGATTTGCACCTACCAGTACTTCATTTGTACTGCCTGGCTGCAAATCTGAATCTTTGCTCCCAGTGGAACATTTAAAATTTACTCAGACCCTGAGCGGGAATATTAACATGCTCAGAATATTTAAATACGCTCGTCTTAAGTATATAAAGTACCCAAAAGGTGCAACATTTTTTAGACTTGCTTTGGAGTTATACATAAACATTCGAAGTATTAGAACACCAACAGATGTGTTGGGAACAGTTTAAGAAGCAGTGAGATGTAGCTGTAGTGTTCATTGACCTCAGTCCACATGGCGTAAGACTGACTCCCAAGAGACTCACTTTTAGCCCCCAGGAACAGGGGAGTTGGGGGCGGGTGGGAGTTGAAAATAGTTGTTTTTTGGGTCGCGACCGCAACCCGGCTTTACTTCCGGGTTTAAAGTCGGTGTGTAAAAGTACGGGCTTCTCACTGGGAATGCAAATTCCGAAAATTTTGCAAAAAACAACTATTTTCAACTCCCACCCGCTCCCAACCCACCCGTTCCTGGGGGTTAAAATCACCCCCACAATGTCCCGGAATCGGAACCTGAGCCAAGAAGTAGTGACACTTTAAAGTGTAAAATTTCTCAATGGTGTAAAAGTGCACCCTTAAAATGTATTAATGTCCTTGTAATATTTACAGAGTTAATACTCCAGAACTGTAAGTTTTAACCATGCTATGAAAAGATGTTAAAATCTACAGATTTAGGTGTACTGAACAAAATCGTTTTAGCAACTGAGAAAAGCAGACCTGTTATCTATTGCTGCAAAAAATATCTGATGAAATTTATGGAAATGTCACAAATAAACTATATATTTTTAAAGAATTATTTTTAAAATTGCAAACTTGATTGCATTTTTCTTGATAGATAACTGGTGCTTCTGATTAATATGCGACCTGACGATATACCATTAGGTGGTTAATTGTTTCTGTAATGTCATTGGGAGTGTTGTGTCAGTTTGGGGGATTGTTGATACTTTCATACATATGTATAGATTTGGTTTTCATTGCTGTTCACTATCAGTGAAAGAAACACAAGTTGGGGAAGAGGGACACTATATAAGAAACTATATGAGTTTATTCCATCAGTGAGGAGACCCCATAACGTCAGTGTGGAAGTTATAATCGCTTCCATCATACAGGCAATCGCCAGCTTTCACTGAGTGGATAAGACGATTATGAATTGCTTGCTCACTGGGATCAGTTCTTGTTTGTATGAGAACGTGTTGTGCACCGACCAGGCTGACAGCCCTGACACCTCCGAGTTAACAGGCAGTGCCCAGAACCAGTCACCCAACTTCCAGCCGACCCTGGAGACAACCGGCGGCTCTCTCTGTGTCTTTGCGGATCTGAAGTTGGAGATGACAACAACAATCAGCGTCTCACCTTTCCTCAAGCCCTTTGCTTTGAGATACTCGGCGGGTTCGGCTCCGGGAAGCCGCAGGCGCCACACTCTCCCCGCCAGCGAGTTCCGTAACCTTAGTATGAGGGACGCCCTCAGCGTGTTCGAGATCGAACGGGAAGGTAGGCGTCTGCCTCGGCTCTTTACTGCAGCGGCTGGGAACTTGTCTAAATATTACTTCCCTCCCTTTAATATTTATCAATTTTCGGTCACTTTCTAAAAGATCCTTTTTCGTTAAATCTCTAAAGTATTGATTCCTGTGTGTTAATTTGTGGTTCGGGCTGTCTGTGGAGTTAGTTTTTTTTACTTTAGTAAGTCCCTTGTGTTGGACATTTGTCTTCCTTTGTATGGTTGAAGATTTCCCCAATTTTTGTATTTCACTGCTTTTTTCTATGAAATTATTTGAAGATTTCCCCAATTTTTGTATTTCACTGCTTTTTTCTATGAAATTATTTGAAGATTTCCCCAATTTTTGTATTTCACTGCTTTTTTATATACAATTATATGTAATTTTGATATTCAAATTACATCGCCTTTATTGATTTAATGTATCGATAAATGAGCTCGTACAAATGGAATGTTTCAATTTGTGAAGCCATTGATTTTGGTATAATTCAAACCCCACACATATTTGGGGTGTGTCGAGGAGATTGGCTGTGAACTGGCTTCAGTTGGTCAAAAAGATGCCACTGAATGTGAAATGTTATGCTGCAAACTGTAATTTGGGTACAATTTTTGAAAGTACAGGATATTACAATCAAAAACTCACAGAGCCTCTTTATTTTCTTACCTTTAGCCTTTATTTCTGTCTCTGGAGAGTGTCCTTTGCACATGGATGAAGTGAGACATTTTCTTGAACTGTGCCCTGAGTTATCCCTGGGCTGGTTTGAAGAGGGGAGACTGGTGGCCTTTGTTATTGGCTCAGGATGGGACAAGGACAAACTGTCACAGGTCAGATAAATTGCCTTCCTTCTTCGTTCTCCTTTTTTCAGCATTGCTGTGCTAAGTGATATGGCCTGCTCTGTTTAGTAATATTGCTTTATCTTTTATCAAAACTCAAAAAGAGAAAATGCTGGAAACCCTAAACAGGTCAGGCAGCATCTGTGGAAAGAAGAATAATTAATGTTTCAGGTGCAGAGTCTTTGTCAAAACTGTAAGATATTACAGATGAATAGCATTTATAAAGGAACATTAAAGGGAGATGGGGAAAAATACTCTCACAAAAAGAAATAGAATGATCTGAAAAATACTTTAAGTCGAATACAACAGATGGTTAAATGGCAGAAGTAATATTAGCTTGAGACAATAGAAGGCGTAACAAGAGAAATCAAAATAAAAGACATCTATGAGATATAGAAGGCGTGAATAGCTGAAGGCAGTGGGGAATGAGGCAGGTACAAATGGAAGCACAAGAAACTGGCAAAGCGGATCAGCTTTCAGTGGTTCAGGAGCCTGGGACAAGAAAAAAAGCAGGTTGGCACCAAGGGTGCAGACCACCCCGCCAGCACGGTGTTCCAATGGGGGGTTCCCATCCCAAACACCAACCCACTCGCCTCCCCCACAATCTCCATATCCAAAATGTTAAATCCTCTGTTCTCTCCACAGATGCTGTCTGACCAGCTGACCGTTCCCTGCATTTCTGTTTTTATGTCAGATTTCCAGTATCTGAAGTGTTTTACTTATTATTGATATTCCATTATTTTAGTGTTAACATGTTTTTCTGGTCCACATTTTTATTTTGAACTATTTTTATTTAAAACTTTTGTTTGATGTACATGCCAGAGATGTATGTTGACTTGCCCATTTGTAAATTTTAAAATTTTGCCACCTTGCCTTATGTTCAGTTAAAATAACTTACCAGCCCCTGCTGCCTTTACCATATTAAAAGCCTGAGTCATATCTCTTCTGCCGTTTCATTTTATTAACGAGTCTTGCTTCATATACCTGGCCCTTATAGAACTGTAACTCTAAAATCAGCTTTGTTGTTCTTCTGTAAACCATAACATGTTAGGATCCCTTTCGAGTTTAAAAAACAAAATTAAATGTGCTATCTCATTTATACAGTGTAGCATTACAAATATAGTATCGTTAATCTTTTATCCTAAGATCCATACTCCATTCTTCTGGCATTATAAATTTATGTTTACCTTATTAATTCCCAACTCATATTGTAGAGACCTTTATAAAAAGTGGTCTATTATATTATTTTCCTTCTTCACCTTCAAGGCATGATTATGAATTCTTGTAATCAAAGTTAAACTTTTTTGCACCCAGACATAATTCCATTATACTTATCTACATCTGGAGTTGCTATACTTTTTCTACCCCATACAATTAGAACACTTTCAAAAGTTCTACTTTTATATAGATAGTGAAAAAAACAAAAGCCAAGAACTAATTTCTAGCAATTCGGTAATGATAGACAGTACCTGCTATAGAGACAAACTAACATGAAGCATATATATTTCAGCTAAATACTACACAAATATGGTAGCCACTTATTCCAATTTGAATTATTTATTTTTGCTAATGCAAAATTTGTGTAACAGAACCTTATTTAGGATATATATATATTTCCCATTTGTTGCAAAAAAAATGATGAGATTGCTAAACAATCATAAAATAGGAGCTACAATAAATGTAGAATTTAAAGCAATGGTTTGAGTAAAGTTAAGAAATTGAGAAATAAAAGTGCCAGTAAAGATAAACTTAACTGAAAGGAATCAATATGCATGGGAGCAAGACCTCAAGTTGAAATGAAACATGTCCTGTACTTTGAAGGCCGTAAATGCCAGTCTAGAATAGAAAAAGCATGTAGAAGGCTTTGTGTGTACTGTAACTGGCTTAGCTGATTCTCTGTGATTCTGTTAGCCTGAGAGAAAATAACAAAATAGCTGTGGGGGCACTAAGGGGATTAAGTACTATTTACTTTTAGTCTTTCAAGCAGTTCCATTTGAATATATATGTTCTTCTGTATTAAAAGGGCAGAACATGACTGGTGGTACGTTAAATTATGATTAAACAACTTAAATTTGGCATGTACAAATTGTGCCAGTTACTTGAGCAATTAACATCCTTAAACTAAGGAGCCAATGTTTTATTTTTTGACTTTTTATCTGTGATGCTGAAAGTAAGATTTCCCCTGAGCTATTCAGTAGTGCCCTAACCAAAAGAGCGCACTACTGACTCCCAGGGCCGACCAATGCAGCTTTGTCACCATGTGCTGGGTGTGCAGGCTGACTTGTCTTTCTCTCCCCCCTCCCAGTGAAGTACCCTAACCTCCACTTACGACCTTCCATTGATGGCCTGACCAAAATCAGGAATTCATGCTTCAAGGGATTTGCAGGTTGTGAGGAACATGCCCTTCTATTCAATGGACCACAACAGTCAGCTATCTGGCCCAGAACCTAAACTCAAGTTTTTTATTTGCCATTAATTCAGATTGTAATATGTTTGTTTCTAGAATTATCATCATTCCCATAGCAATAATTGTGTCAAGGAAGTACATCAACTGCAAAACCACTGAGCATTGTATAATGACATGCCATTTGTTTGAAACTGCAAGAATAGATTTTTTTCGAGAACTTTCAGATGCTTGCTACATAATCTATTGCATATGCATAATTCTTTTTTAATTATAGAAATTAATAAATTAATATTTTAATTGCATGCAGGATGCTATGACCATTCACGTTCCAGGGGGTTCCACTGTCCACATCCATGTCCTGGCTGTTCATCACAGGTGCCGTCAGCAGGGAAAAGGCTCAATCATTTTATGGCGATACTTGCAATATCTAAGATGTCTCCCCACAGTCAAACGAGCTGTTCTCATGTGTGAAGACTTCTTGATCGCTTTTTACCAGAAAGCTGGCTTTAAAGAGATTGGACCTTCTGGTATCACAGTGGGTCCCCTCACATTTACAGAAATGGAATACACTCTTGGAGGAGGAGCTTACCTGCGGAGAAACAGTGGTTGTTAAGTAATGATGTCAAGTTTAGCGATATAGATCTGTTGCTATTTTTCAAACATGGTGATTTAAATTCCGCTATGCTATTTTTAGTGGACATTAAATTCCTGTTTGTGATGTTTCAACAGTCAGTATCCTATTTATTTTAAATGGATTAAAAATGTTGTTAAAGTGTAGTTGTGAATTTAGTGCAGACGTGTCAATCAATGAACTAAAATTAGCACTCAGAGAAATTATGGGTGGAACTTTCAACTTTGGCAGGGGCTTAAAATGGTGCAAGCAGATCACCTGCCCAGTATATACCCTGTTCAATTTTCCTTTCCATTGAAATCTCATGGTTCTATAAAGTTATAGCTGGCCTTATGAAGCATTGTAACCACTGGCTATTGTAATCCTTAAAGGAAATGTTTCTTTTAAAACTTTAATCACATATCCTTGAGAAAATAGTTTTAATTATCTTTCTACAGCATAGGAAGTGAACAGAATGAACACTCTGGTCAGGTTATTTATATATTACATTTTATTGATCTAACTCTGCATATGCTGCATAGTGTTGTAACCAATTCCAGTACGTTTGTCTTTAACAGATTTTGAAAGAAATCTAAGGACTTCAGCAATCACTTTTGCTCCGCTTCTCAAGTAACTGAAAGGTTAAAATAAACACTGTCTAGCTTAGCTAGCTAGATGTCGCTAAGCTGCATATTCAAATTAATGGTTGGAAAATCAGGTGGGTCCCTTACGGGTGTACAAACCTCCCCATTCCATTTCACTGAGCCCAGGTGATCCAACACACTGAGGCACAGGAACAGCAAAAGTTAATAGTACTTAAAAATCTATAGTGTCCTGCAGAATAGTGTAATAATGGCAAGGTGCTAGTTGAGAACTGCTGGCTGGGTATTTTTATGACTTTAGGCTGGGAAAGAGGTATGTTTTCTAAGTGGACTTGACAGCAGCATTTTGTCCTAATTCAGGTTCCATCTTCCACTTTTATTCTTTTTTTCTCACCTTTATTTTACTCTTGCTCGTCTCTGAAATGTAATCATTCTCAGAATTTAAGTAGCTCTATGCATGCTTGCGTAGGGTTCTAGGAGCAGCTCATTTTCAATGTTAGAAAAGAGACAGTGGGCAAATCCACTTTCTACTAACATTAAAAAGCATTGAAAGCTCCCAGTTGTCCAATGGATGCCCTAAGGCACTTCTAAAAATGTAGCTTTGTTCTGACTGGAGTTATACTCAATCCAGTGCAAACTTGAAGTGGTGTGAGACTACCTGTTAGAGCTGATCTTATACCTCTTGCTTTAGTGTGCTTTGGAATCAGATTACTGACCTGACCCCTCAATCATACTGATTTTCAGTTTTGATACACATTCAGACCCATTTTGCAGTGATGCAATGTAACAGTTTTTAATGATCTCTGAGTTTCCTTTTGTGCTGAGAAATCTTATTTCTCCTCTTTGTTTTATGTTCATTACATTCCAAACATTTTTATTTTTTCCAGGTATTTATCAACTTTTTTTTCTCCCCGAGTTCCATTTCCCAAACCTGTATTACCCTGTTCCCTTTATTTCTATTTCACTCTGCTTGTCTCTCGCTCCCTCTTCATTAGAGAGAATCTTTGTTTCCTTTATTATTATTGCCCCTTTTATTTTGTGATACATAGCCAAACTCTCTCTAAATCTTAATCTGACTTTCACGAGGAAGCCTTTCTAAGTTTTCTTGTTTCAGAGATCCTTTCATTCTTTTTTTCCCCCTCAGTTTTTGTCACAGTCCAAAAAATGCAACTCCTTAAAAAAGGTCACTGATGGCAGGGTATTATGAACGTCAGCATCATTCTCAGAAAGGTCACTAAAAACACGTCATTGGGGGAAAAATGTTCCAGTCTCCAGAACTTTTAATCCTCTTTTCAGCAGCCCTCTCCTGAATGAATTGCAAGTTCACTGTTTGGATAGCTCGATAAAGTGTGTGGCCCTAAATACTATACAATTTCTATGTACTGAGTGATTTATGCGTTGGTTACTAGTGCTGGATGGTGTTGCCCTTGTGTTAGCTGTGGCTGCTTTCATGAAGTGTTTTGTTCATGTATTTAGATATTCAGAACTTATGAATAAAAAATATAACAAGTTCACCTCAAATTGTTTCATCCATCTGTACGTCTGTGAACTTGGGTTATGGAAGAACATGTCCCGTTTCTCCACACTGATCTGGAAAGAGTGAGACCAAGCTTTTCCTCTGGTCACTCAGATCTTTGGAGCTGGTTAAATTAAAACAGTTTGACAGTAAGCAACTTCTAGGTATATGCAATTTAAAGGTATACTGTAGAAGGTAAATATAAATAAAAATAAAACAAAATAAAGACATTCATAGCATTTTGGGGCTCCTTTAGGGAAATGAAAAATCTACCAGCTCCATTCAGCCTATCACTTTAAATCATGAACCATCATGATTTATCATCCTCAATGAGAATCAATTTGTTACAGATCCTGCCTCTCTCTGGGAATAAGTGGACAGGTTCCCCTAGTATTCCAGGTTCTTGAATTTCATTTCATACATGTGTTATATAGATAGATGGCTGAAGACTGGGCCTCAGTCTTTGTGAGTTCCTCCATCACTCATGTGATGTCATGCCAGTACAGGTAATAACCTTTCTGTGTATTAGAAGGTCAAATGTCTACATTCTGTACATTATTTGGTTGAAAATACAGCTTCTCCTCCTCGTCAATGTTTGTAAGCCAAGCAGTATTCAGAGTCAACTACCCAGGTTGTGGGGGGGGGGGGGTGATAAGCCCCTGATCCAGTACTTATTCTAAGACAATGGGTATGATTTTAGCATGGAGGCGGGAAGGGAGCCCAGTGGAGGGGAAGGAGGATAATAATCAGACACAAAACCCGGAAGTTAAGTTGGCGGGTCACAATCTGCGATCGCGACCGTAATGAGGGCAGTAAATTTTACTTCCAGGCTTTGCATCCGGCAGCCAGCCTGATTGAGAGGCCGGCTGTTGGGCAAGAAGGCTGGGGATCAGAGAAGGAGAAGGGGATTGTGGGCTGTGGAGGACATGGGGGGGGGGGGAAGGGGTCTGATGTAGGGAGGTTGGGATGGGGGGATGATGCTGGAGGTGTAGATCAGGGTGGAGGGGATGCCGAAGGTGGAGAAATCGGGGTGGGGTGGGGGAGGGAGTGATGCCAGAGTTGGAGAGATCGGGGGTGGGGGTGGGGGGGTCTGATGCCGGGAGGAGATCGAGGCGGAGATAGACTGATGCCGGGAAGAGATTGGAGGTTGGGTGAAGAGATAGCAGAGATTGGAGGTCGGTCGCAGATCGGAAGAATAGCTCTGAGGTCAGGCGAAGAGGTCGCAGAGCGGAAGGTGAGACGAGAGGTCGGGTGACGATTTGGAGTTGGGAGGGGGGCACCATGGTGGGGGATGTCCAGCATCGGGGGGGGGGGGAAAGGGGGAATTGGCCGATCGTGGGGTTATGTTGCACCAGGTGAGCTTGTTGGGCCCGGATGAAGCAGACCTGCTCCTCCGGGCCCACAAGCAGTGCAATAAAGGCGCTCACCTCTTGGATCTGGCCCTCCCTGCCTGCTTTCACCTGATGTGAATCGAAAGTGATGGGAAGCCCCGAACAAGTAAGGTTAAGGTTGTTTTACTTTTGTAATACACAAAAAATGAAGTACCTCAACTATCGCAATGGGGTACATTGCCCCTTTAAGTATTGGCCCGCCGGCTTTTAAGTGGAGACAGGATTTCCGGGTCTATTGCATGCGCACATCCAATCGTGCCTGGGTCAAATCCAGTCCCGCTTCAAAAATCCACTATTTTTACTGCCCACCCGCCCCCAACCTACTTGTTCTTGGGGGTTAAAATTAGCCCCGATATGTTCAATGAATTCGATAATCCCTCTTTGTTCCTCTCATGTCATTCCCAAAGTCCTGGTTCTACTCCTGTTGAGG
This sequence comes from Heptranchias perlo, assembly GCF_035084215.1. NCBI lineage: Eukaryota > Metazoa > Chordata > Chondrichthyes > Hexanchiformes > Hexanchidae > Heptranchias > Heptranchias perlo. The sequence goes on along the minus strand of NC_090346.1, from coordinate 22,124,730 downwards.
CATGGGAAGGAAGGAGTTAAGTTGATAATGAGCAGAAAGGGCAGTTGGGACATATGATAATATGTAGTGATTAAATTAGCAGAAGACAAAAGGCCCTGATCACCTCAACAATTGATTAAATTAGCAGCTTGAAAACTCATTTACCGCAGGCCGAAACTGGGAGCGGCTGAGACTGCTGAGGGTGATGCACCATATAAGGCAATGCACAAACTTATAACCAATCACAGAGTTAAGGGAAATAAGCGGAAGATTTGAATGTATAAAAAGGAATGATTCGATTAAAGCTCTGGTGTACTGTCTGAAGAACTCGGGCCTAGGCTTGACTGTATCCTGCTTATCGTATTGTAACATTGAAATAAAGGCAAGACAAGAAACAAGGACTGAGTCTGCCTATCATTTTACCCGATGGATTTAACTTTATTGGCGAGCCAGCCACAGACTACACTTGAACAGTCGTGACAAAAGCACAAAACTGGGGATGGTCGAGACCGGACTGAAGTGAAGCCTGAATCAGCGGACCTGACTGCAGGTGGGGACAGATTCCGGACATAGACTTCTTCCAACCCGTCAACCAACCCACAGGCAGACGACCAACAAGGCGCAGCAGTAAACCACATACATTTGTGAGTATAATCCGGGAATGGTGGATAAGTAGTTATTATTTAGAAAGTTGTATAGCGCTCTAGTGACAGTGGCCGGGAAACCACTGTACCAGTCATACAGACCTCAACCTCGACATGTACCACAGAAAGGGGTAATTAAAAAAGAGACTGATCACCTCCAAATAAGCCGAACCCAAGAAGGAAAGGGCAACGTCAGGATGACTGATCAAAATGTAGAAAGGGTAGAGAAGGAATATAGCGATGACTGGATGCCATGAGCTAAAGAATGGACCAAAAAACATTGTAGGGATGGTCCATTCGATAATGACAAAACGATCAACCCGTACGAGGAAGTCACAGTAAAACTTGAGGATAGAAATATAAAAGAGAAAAAGGAAAAAATTAGACAGGTGAACAGATGATGCGAATGTCTGTAAATTTAAATGATCAATATGCTAAATGCAGGCTGAACATAATAAAACAACAAAACGGTGAAAGAGAGAGCCTGGACAATGTGAATGGGGTTGTCCGAGCGGAAAGGAACTTAGCAGCCACCCAACAGTTGGAGATGTGCCAGGACATGACCCAGCTGAGGGCCCAACTACATAACTCGACGGAAGCATTGATTAACACACAGGGGAAATTGGATGATATTAAAATAGCCTATCGAGAGTTGTGGGATGTATCCCACGGAATTCTGAGGGTCCCATACACTGGTGATTTGGAAACCCTCAGAGGGGAGACTAACACCATCATTTTAATACAGACATTGAACTGGCCAAGGATTTGGCAATGGAACGTGGAAAAGAGTAAAAAGAGGATACTCTGCGAAACTGCGGGAAGAGGTCAAAAATGGGGCAACGTCATGACACTAGACATGAAGGAAGAAAACGAGATTACAAGAGAAGGAAAGGAAGAGGTAAAGAGAAAAACAAATGCTCAAAATTAGAGGACAACCCGAGAAAAAATGGACTGGAAGGGATTGAATCGGGGACTGTACTGTATAATGTGCAATTTGAAATTGTACCGCTTGTGCTAAGTATGAATTTAAATAAACCTGGAGAATTATGTGAAAGGAATTATTCACAGATTATAGATAAAATGACAGGACAATTATTGAAGGGACTAATAGTAAAAAAGTAAGGAACTGCACCCGAGGAAAAGGGTGAGAAGATAAATAAAAGGAGGAAGTGCGATCTAGCAGAATGTCTAGGGATAGAAGCTACTGCAGGGCTCGCAGGGGTGAATCAGATAGACACAGAAAGCATGTGGGAGCACGATGAGGTGATGAGAAGACAATTAAAAGGAATATTGGTAAACATGAACGATAAGGAACAATCTGAGGGAACACCAGAACACTCTATTATGCACCGAGGAATTGGTGAGGAATCCTGGGGGGATCCAAGATACAATAAATTAATTAATACAGGTGAATAATGAGGCCAAAAAAAACAGAATCTTACTAGAGGTATCATGTGCAGCCTGCAAACAGCATTTGTGATGAACTTGGTCCAGAAAAGCCTAGACGATAGAGAGAACATAAGAACATAAGAAATAGGAGCAGGAGTAGGCCATACGGGCCCTCGAACCTGCTCTGCCATTCAATCAGATCATAGCTAATCTTCGTCCTCAACTTCGCTTTCTTGCTCGATTCCCATAGAGTCCAAAAATCTATCTCAGCCTTGAACATATTCAATGGCTCAGCATCCACAGCCCTCTGGAGTAAAGAATTCCAAAAAGACTCACAGCCCACTGTGTGAAGAAATTCCTCCTCATCTCAGTCTTAAATGACCCGACCCCTTATCCTGAGACTATGCCCCCTAGTTCTCCAGCCATGGGAAACAACCTCTCAGCATTTACCCTATCAAGCCCCCTCAGAATCTTGTATATTTCAATGAGATCACCTCTCAGTCTTCTAAACTCCAGAGTATAGGCCCATTCTACTCAAGAGCAACCGGATTCCATTGTTTAGCAAGATGAACAATTAAGGAAGTGGTTCAAAGGGACTGGGTAGTTTGATTATAACGATGCGTCAAATGGCGGGATGCATTCTTGGCTCCCCGAATAGAGGGCGAAAAGAATATAATCTCGATGGTACTGGCCCTGCCCCTACTGGAGAAGAACGAAAGCCAATCCTGGAGTGTACCAGGTAGAATCAATCAGAGTAATTGAGGATTTGGAAAATGGGCCAGTACAAAAGCAATACGAGGATTATCTGCGACATTTGATAAAGAATGATGGTACATGGATCGCATCAAACATGGAGTGCTGTACCCTGAAAGGGATGGCCTGGACCTGCAGGAGTGAAATTGTGAGACAACACATTCTGGCTTGTGGATTCACCAAACTGCAAGATGAGTTTAGAACTATGGGAGAAAGGAAGAACAAACATAGCACACAAAGGCAAAGGAAAATATTATGTAACAACCACGGCAGCTAGCATATGATGGTGGGAACAACGAAATGTCCTGTCACACAGATGATGTTTTGCATGCGGCCAGTGGGAGGAATTATAAAAATAGGAGGCAAGACCCTAGTTCCTGTTTCACCATCTCAACGTGACAAACCTGCAAATAACGATACCACTTGAAGACGAAGCTATGCGGGCCATCCCACACATCGGACAATACATACCTCCACTGTCACTTAGTCTGAAAGCCATAGAACTAGAACCTCTCAGAATCATATCATGCACATTTTACAAGATAATATGAAGATTGAGGCAGGGATTAAGGAGTTGGGAAATCATGAGTGGTAGGAGATCGCCACCAGTGTAGATCTACATCCTTGGGGCAAGGCTGTTCCAGATGGGGCTAGTAATTGCTCAGCTAGCAGTGTTAGTAACATTGGTGATAGCCCTAAGGAAAAAAACTCAAAGAGGTAGAAAGAATGGGGAAGGAGGAAAGAATAACAAGAGCAGTAACGCAAGCCTGGCAAAAGGGGGAGAATATATTGTGAGAGGGGACAAGAGAAAGAAAGGAATGCTGAGACAGGGGAAGGAAGGAGTTAAGTTGATAATGATGTGGAGATGCCGGTGATGGACTGGGGTTGACAATTGTAAACAATTTTACAACACCAAGTTATAGTCCAGCAATTTTATTTTAAATTCACAAGCTTTCGGAGGCTTCCTCCTTCGTCAGGTGAACGATGTGAAAATGACGAAGGAGGAAGCCTCCGAAAGCTTGTGAATTTAAAATAAAATTGCTGGACTATAACTTGGTGTTGTAAAATTGTTTACAAGTTGATAATGAGCAGAAAGGACAGTTGGGACATATGATAATGTGGCGTGATTAAATTAGCAGAAGACAAAGGCTCTGATCACCTCAGCAATTGATTAAATTAGCAGCTTGAAAACTCATTTACCGCAGGCCGATACTGGGAGCGGCTGAGACTGCTGAGGGTAGCACAAACAGAAAAGATGGTGATGCACCATATAAGGCAATGCACAAACTTATAACCAATCATGGAGTTAAGGGAAATAAGCGGGAGATTTGGATGTATAAAAAGGGATGATTTGATTAAAGCTCTGGTACTGTTTGAAGAGCTCGGGCCTAGGCTTGACTGTATCCTGCTTATCGCATTGTAACATTGAAATAAAGGCAAGACAAGAAACAAGGACTGAGTCTGCCTATCATTTTTACCCAACGGATTTAACTTCAATTCCTAGTAATGTTTATTAAAAAAAATGAATGATAAATCATATGGGTAATTTTAACCTAATGTGCCCGGCAGGACATTTATGGGATTGGATCGGCCGCCCATTTTACACCCCATCCAAATTTACTTTCCATTGAAACTTATAGAAAGTAAAATCAGGTGGGGTGTAAAACAGGCAGCCGATTTGATCCAGTTTCCCGCCGGGCGGGTTAAGTTAAAATGCCCCCATTGTCTAATTTTTGCAACATGCTACAGAAACTATATTATAGTCTCAATTACAGCTACATTTAGAAATCCATTCTAAAGTGTAAATATAATAAAACAAAATGATTATTCTGCACAATGATTAAGGCTTTCCACTGGGTCCCAAGGGAATTGAAAATCTGCAAATCTTATTAGGTTTCAGCTGTGTCAGAGACATGGAAATGAGCCTGTACATCATATCCAGATTCCGAATCTAATATCAATATAATTAAGTAAAGTATTGTCTTTCGATAATGTTGAAATTATGTGTAATTTATTTGTCTTGCTTCAGTTGAGGTAATTGCATATTGCCAAAATCTAAAGACAGTGTTATGTTTATTTACAGGTATTGTACTTTGTCTGTTATTTGGTTTACATTATAAAGATAGTTATTGTACTTGCATCATTTTTCAGTTAAATATATGAATGTATTACCAAACACAGACTAGACACTGTTAACCAATAGTAATCTCCCCATGGCGTTACATTATTACATTAAAGAAAGATCAGATGTTATGTTAGACTAAGTTTTTGTTACAGGTAGGTGCCAGATACAAGTGCTTAGATCTAACTTTAAATTTAGATTATAAAATTAAAAACAATTTGTCAAATTGAATGAAGTTAATAGGACTAATATATCTCAAACTATATCTGTGCCCTTCAACAGTGCAAGAAAGGTACAATATATTTGCACTTTCCAGACTTGTTTCAGGAACGTTTTTTTGTTTGGGCGTGACTTTGTTCCTATAAGAGATTACTTCAAAAAAGTTTCTCACTTCAATCCGTTCATATACTGCTTCCTTATCCTCTTTTGTGAATTGTATATGACAGTGAGGCCTTTTCTCATTCATCAATTCAATATTTGGGTCTAAGATTATTGGAGTCCTAGTTTAAACTTCAGTCCATTGATCAATAAAGATCACCTCAACAGAGGACTCCTCCAGAATAAAATAAATCATGCAAAACACACTGGTGCTCAATTGAAGAGATACTGACTTCTACTTTAGAACGGTCAGAATACCAACACAATCTATCACAAGACTACAGTGCACTTAGTTTATATGTACCTATCCGTCAATCTGTGACTTGCAAAGAATGCAGGTACAGTTCTTTAAAATCACTTCATATGCAGTGAAGTTAGGAGTTAACCAATTTGGGGTATATTTCCAGATGGTTCCATTGATTGGAAAGATACCAAGTGGTCAATTACTGAGGGTTTATATAAGCCTTAGTTTTAGATAACCTTGTGTTAACAGTAAGAAATTAATGATATTTAGTAACAGAATATGATTTACTATTTGTGAGTTTGTTTGAGTTGGATGTTTTAATGACTCAATTTTGAATTCCCACAATTGAAGTCCAAAGGGATGCAGTTATATGACCACTTTCTCATGATGTGATTTAGTTTTATTGCGTCCCACCCCTCCACCCAAACTTCGCAGAAACCTTGGAAACGACATGCAAACCATTTTTTTGGTATTTCCGCAGCTCTTCCGTCAAAGTTATGGCAGATGAGCAGAAATTCACCCTCCTCCCCAATTTCAAACTTAAGATTGAACATAATTGACACTAAATATTTGGATGGATTACATTTGGATCCTTGTAGATTCTATAGGTTAGTGATCCAGTTAAAAGTATAGCCAATTTAAATATGGTTCATATCTGTTTAAAATGTAAGATGTGAATTATAAAATTAGTAATACAGTTCAAATACGATTTCTTGCCCCCAAGAAGTTAATTTTTAATCTCAGCAGATCCACCTCAGGTAAGCACCACATAGGAGGCCAAATAAATCCAGGTTATTCTTGCACACTTGCTGATAATTGTTCAGAGTGGCAATGATAAAACTGCAGAACAGGAGATATACTGTCATTTTCACATCAATACGCAACAAAACCAAATCACATCATGAGAAAGTGGTCATATAACTGCATCCCCATAGCCAACCTACTTGAAGAAGAAAAGGACGAGGATCTCCTGTTTGACTAATGTTGCTGAGTGGCTTTGGTTGCCTGCTATTCATTGAAGTAGCACGCATTTTGAGCTTGACAAATATTAACACCTGTGACGTATTTGTATATTTGTTATATTTAATGTAAAATGTTTGACCTGCCAAATTTTGAGAATTCAAAATTAAGTCATTAAAACATCCAACTCAAACAAACTTACAAGTAGTAAATCATATTCTGTTACTAAATATCATTAACTTCTTGCTGGTTACACGAGGTTATCTAAAACTAAGGCTTATATAAACTTTTGTAAAGTCTAGCAAAATATTAGCACAAAACTTACCATAAATCAGCAAGGAAGACGGGATGGGACTTCAGGGTGTCTGTTGCGTTCACGCATACAAACCTGCCTGGGTCATGCCCAGAAGTGGGCGCGTTGGAGCTGGGATGCGGTCCCGCTCCAAAAAGCTGTTATTTTAACCTTCCACCTGCCCCCAACCCACATGTTAAAATTACCCCCAGTGAGATTGGTAATGCAATTTACACAGCACTTAAACAATGTAAGAGGAACAACAAAGTATTCAGTTCCACTTATATGCAATGTGAGTATTGCACAAACTTACATCTGAAATTTTGCTCCCTATGTAGATATTGTTCTATGAAAGTCTGATTATAATATTTATATACAATTGGACTTCACAACACTATAAGCACTACTCCTATTAGGATTCGTATGGTTTAAGTGGTAAAATGGTATGTTAAAGTAGAGCAATACTCAAATTTTACATTGATGGGAATTTTGATCATTGTGGAATCCTCTCTATATACCTGCTCAATACAAAAACAACTTGCATTTATATAGCGCCTTTAACATAGTAAAATATCCCATTTCATCAGTTCTATCAAAATGGTGCAACAGAAACATAGAAACCAAACCAAAATAAAGAACAAATATTGCTCAAGTTCTCTGTGGACAGGTATTCACAGTATAAACTTACTTGTGTCTCAGGATTTGATAGATAAAGCACTGGACATATTTCTCTCTCAGTTAAACCAGCTTTGAGTCCTGATTTCACACTCAGGTTTTTGGTTCAAATTAGTTTGACAAGCTAGATCATTTGATAGAAAAGATAGGATTCTTTTCCACATCACTTAACCAGCCTACAATACGACACTAAATTGGGGATATAGTTAATACTGAGGAAGATTACGACAAAATACTTGAAGACATTAACAAACCTGCAGAATGGGCATGTAAATGGCAAATGAATTTCAATATAGATAAGTGCAAGGTGGTGCCTGTTAGGAGGAATAAGGAGGCCACTACTCCTTGGAAAATAAGAGTCTAAATGGGGTGGAAGGACAAAGGGATCTAGGGGTACAGATTCACAACTCATTAAAAGTAGCAACGCAGGTTAACAAAGCCATAAAAAATGCAAACAAAGCACTGGGATTCATTTCTAGAGGAATAGAATTCAAAAGCAGATAAGTTATGTTAAACTTATATAGAACCTTGGTTAGACCACACTTGGGAGTACTGTGCTCAGTTCTGGTCTCCATATTATAAAAAGTATGTAGAGGCACTGGAAAAGTTGCAAAAAAGATTTACTAGGATAATACCAGAACTGAGAGGTAAGACTGAACAAGCTGGGGCACTTTTCTCTAGAAAAGAGAAGACTGAGAGGTGACCAAAACTAGGGGCCATAAGTATAAGATAGTCACCAATAAATCTATTAAGGAATTCAGGTGAAACTTCTTTACTCAGAGGGTGGTTAGAATGTGGAACTTGGTACTACATGGAGTAATTGAGGAAAATAGCATAAATCTATTTAAGGTGAAGCTAGAAAAGTACATGTGGGAGAAAGGAATAGAAGGATATGTTGATAGGATGAGATGAAGTAAGGTGGGAGGAGGCTCATGTGGAGCATAAACACTGGTATAGACCTGTTGGGCCGAACGGCCTGTTTGTGTTGTAAATACTACAACAATGGTGTGAGTTTCCCAACTGTACAGATCAAGCATACATAAAGATTAGGAGGAGGAGAGACATCTATTTGGATGTAAAAGCATGTAAATTCTCATACAACACTGCATAAAACAATTGCAGCAGCTCCACTAGAGGGAGTGTGTAATTAAAGCGTGATAAGTTTACATAGGCAATTTTCATTATAAATGTGGACATAGTAATTTATAATGGAAAAGGTTGACAGAAAGGGCACAGATGTAAGGTTTTCATATATAGACAGATTGTATGATGGCCTGGCTTCTGAACATATAACTGGTGATATCGAAAATCACACCAAAAAGAAGCCAAGCTAAATTAAATTCTAATGAGTTAAAATTTATAAATATGTACAGAGTATCAGAAAAGCCTAGAATAACTGTAAAATTTGGTGTCTGTCACTTCTTTGCACATGTTTTATATCTGACAAATGATCTTATAAAGGTCAAGCTGCAATATCTGGACAGCATTTTAAATATTTAAAGATAGCATGCCATACATGCCTTAATATTTTTAACCTATAAGCATTTCACTGATACAGGGGCTGAACACCCATTCAGATTGACTGCTTTTCGAGTTGGCCTTATTTGGGTGACTTTTTTTCAATGCATCATTGACGATGAGGGACACAGTGTAGACCCTTGTAGGAGGAGCTTAGATTTGTTAATAACACTAGAAATAATTATAATAAATCTTTAATAATGTATTAACAGCACATTCTAATTTATGGAATTATGATAATACCTACAGTTAAAGATTTTTTCTTTTTTACAGGAAATATGCACTGGCTGGACAATACATAATATTTTATTGACACACACAATGTTTTCTATGGGAGAGAAACCCAGGCTTGTATAGGAAATGAAACACTGTCATTTTGTGTCTCCATTAAAACACATTCTTGACATAATGCAAACTCACAATGTGGCATCTTCGTTCCCTAAGTTGTACATTTAAACAAATTTCATTACCTTTCTTCACTTGACGATTTGTAGAATGTAAACACTAATTGGTTGTACAGGAAACTTTGCACAATAAAAATCCCAACACTGTGAAGCAGAGGCTTATATTATGGTTTGTAACAATAACCTGCCAAATAATACAGCCAAGGAACTTTTATTGTCAAAAACAATGTCAGTGTTTATAAACTGTCATCTTTAATCATGGATCCAATTTTTGCAGCTTGCAGAAAATGTATTTCCTCAAAATACATCATGCAATGAATTAGAAAATAATAAACAATAGTTCAGCTTTGGGTAGGATCTTATTTTTAGTTCCGTTATTCTGATATTGGGCACGAGAGTTAATTGGATCCAGATTCACCTCGGATTGAAATTCCAAGCCCATTATATACCTACCTGAACCTAGCAGTACAGTCATACGCTGAAAAATTCCAAAGTCAAATAAATGGTAGAGTGCACATGTCGGGTGACAAAATTTAGATTTTCCTGAAATATCTTTACCAATTATAAACATAAATTTTAATGTGTTTAAAAACAATCTTCTATTCATGGGATCTCATCAGTTGTGATTATGCCATTACACAAACCAGCTGAGGGAAGGATGATGACAACATTAAAAATTAAAACTTGAAACACAGTAATCTTCTATCATGTATTCTGCAAACCTGCAGTCCAGTTAAACGGTAGCTAAAACACTACCTGGAATTCATCACCACTTTAGCAGTAGTAAACAATACAAGTTTTGATTTAGTGCTAAAACTAGTGTAATACAAAATTGGCAGCACAAAATGTTGGTTCAAAAGTAATGGGGAAGGCACGTAGGTCGTACTCAGAGATGGTGTCCACAGTCGAGATGTAAATTGAGCATCAAGTGCTAAATGTCATTTTTGAATTAAAAAAAGACAACATCTGGCAAGGATCTGAATGATCACTTGAATATCACCGTCAACATTTTGGTAGAGTAAATTCTTCTTAGAGTCTCCATGATGTAAATACCGCTGACAATCAAATCTGTAACATTGTTTGATGTGTCTTTCTATCTGGGCAACCTGTTTAATGTAGATGTGCATTGAGGTCATATTTTTCACAGAATTTATCTGTGAAGGGAATACAAGTCAGATATTCACACCATTCACAAGTTATTGGGTAGACGTAGAACAAAACCACCAGTCCTGCAAAAAGTCCTACAAAGATGATAAGGAAGATCATGATCTGGCATCGCTTACGGTACAAGTCAAATCTCCCGAAGCTGATATATGGGAGGAACGCAAACGATAGGAAAAATCCACTGATGAAGCCAGAAATGTGGGCAAAATTGTCAATCCATGGGAGGAGGCCAAAGGCAAATAGGAAGAAAACAAGAGCCACCAGTTTGACAAAAGCCCTCCAAGGCCTGGCTAGGATCTGCCAACTCTGGAAGAGCTCCACAAAAAGACAGGCAAGGATGCCAAACTGAGATCCTGCGGGTCCAACCTTAAAGACATGAAAATAAAACATAATTAATTTACCATTCCACAGAATATGCATCTTTCCAACACAATAATGCAGCAGCCCCTCAATACAATGCATTCTCTTAAAGCACCATTTTGGATGCAATTCTATTTTTACGTAGCTGCCAACGTGCAGTTTATTTTCGTGGTAAAACAATTTAATAAATTAAATGAAGTATTTTGCACCCTGTTCTGTTACCGATCAATTTAATGAATAAACAAGCTTGAATTAATTTCTATGAATGAACACAATTGACAATGATTTAGCCACATTAGGTTAAACGGAGCATTTTGCACCGAGGACTGATTTCAACAACACAGCTGATTTTGATGTACAGCAAACAGTACAGGCACTGTTTACAGGCTGCTTTTATATTGGTCTTCAGTTGTCAGCTCCTGTAGCACAGTCTTCAGTAACATCAAGATATGTTATGGATTTTTTTTTCAATGTTCTGATGAAGGCGACACACCTGACACATCATAACCTGTCTTCTCTTTTCTGATGCTGACTAACCTGCCGTGCTCATCTGATGTTGGGATTAAGGTACATTGTTGGGCAGAGTGGAGTGAGATTTGTGTTGAGTCTGACTGTGCTATACCTGACCTGGAAATGCTTGATATGGATACCGGATGCCTGAAATGGATAATGTTCCCTCACCAGCACTGACACCTCTCACCTTGATAAGCACATTAACAAAAGAATGAAGAAAGTAAGAAAAACATGCTGGCAATGATATATGCCTCTTCAAATAGAGATTATATAGCCAGTAACATGTGTTACACGTACTATAACTGTGAATAACTTTGTTCACTCGGGAAGATCTTTCACTTCATCCTGGCCCACCACCTTCATGCTCTTAGGCTTTAGGATGTTCAGCTTGGCCTATCAAAACTAACTGAACACTCTAAAATTAAGGAACTCCCCTTCCATATGGCATTGCTTCCATATGTTATGTACTGCTTTATTTTGCAAACAGAAGTAGGTTAAGATGCTGTTAAATTTGAAGAGCACATGGAGGAACACCCATGAGTCCATCCTGCACCCAACTTGTGTGTGAAGAAGTGAACGTGTGTATTAAAGTTGGTTTGTGGGCTCATCTTTCCAGACAGTAACTCGACAACAGTAGTAGTTATTACTGCAACTTCAAACATGTCTCCCTTGCCGCACTATGGTCAATAACATGTCTCCTGCTGCACTATGGTCAATAACATGTCTCCTGGTGCACTATGGTCAATAACAGGGTTGTAGAAGTTTGGAACTCTCTTCCGCAAACGGCAATTGATACTAGCTCAATTGCTAAATTTAAATCTGAGATAGATAGCTTTTTGGCAACCAAAGATATTAAGGGATATGGGCCAAAGGCAGGTATATGGAGTTAGATCACAGATCAGCCATGATCTTATCAAATGGCGGAGCAGGCACGAGGGGCTGAATGGCCTACCCCTGTTCCTATGTTCCTATGTAACATGTCTCCTGGTGCACAATGGTCAATAACATGTCTCCTGCTGCACAATGGTCAAGCTTGTGAAGCTTGGAAAGTGCTGTTTTCCAGGGGCTTAGCCTGCAGCTTCAGTCAGTTTAACAGGGTGAGAGGAAACTCTTTATAGTAGACATAATTTGTTTATCTACTTGGTATATTAAAACACTAATCAGCCTTACCTTGGAAGACTTCTTAAAGCTATTAACCTTTTTCCATATTTGCACCCATGTTCTTTGGCTATTTGGCATAACATTTACTGTGCTGATAGCTCTTGTCAAGCAGATTGTGTGTTTCCCTGTGGAGGTGTGCCCTGGGGTTCCATAAAGGGCAACCCTCTTTTGCTGCATTTCGTACAGAAGGATCTCCAAAGCAGAATTTGAAAATTAAGGTTGCCCCCCCACCCCCACACACATCCCCCTACCACCACTGGCTGACAGCAAGCACTAACCAGCAGGCCTAATCTGGCCCAGCAGCTCGCTGTGCATATCTAATGAGGTTGACCTCCAGACATTCTGTGAGATTGGTGTGGTATAATGTCAGCCAGTGCTAAGCTCACTGGTCTTGGTGCTTCAGCTTCAGAACTGGAAAATTGTCCCTAATGAACCTCGATGGCAAACTCAAAACAACATCTCCTACAGCACCAGTGGGAATTTTTCCATTATACACCCCTGTCTTCTGAAGCCTTTGAGAGTTTGATAATTTTGGCAAATTAGGGACCGTAAACTCGTGTCCATTAGAAATTTAGTTTAGATTGTCCAAAGTAATTTCACATAGTACCCTTACAACTAGTACGGGGAGGAAATTTCCATCCCATTAATGTGGGCTAGATTCAAACATAGGTTCAGCTTTAAAGGGTAAAGCCTAATCTACTCTGCCACTCACTCCCCAGGAGGGTGGTTGTTTACCAGTTTAGAAAGTGGCAGTCCAGATCATAAATGTCATGGAAATCATAGCTCATTATGTTGTTGCGTATTGGAAAAAAGCATCTGAAGTAACCCTATCATTACTAATGATGACTGTGACAAAAATGGAAATTCACTGGCCGAACAATCCTTTGTTTTACTTTATTTCACTAATGTCAGACTCATTCAGTAAAACCCTCTGAGTGCTGCGAGTGCAACTACATTACACAAAGCGGCCAATCCGCTTCAAACTGGTCTTTCAATCTCAACAACCTTCGATATAAACTGAATGTATTTATGTAGGAGAGGCACAATCTAACAGTCATTCCGAAAACATTTTAATGGATTCAATTAGAAGTTGGCATTTGCAAAATTACAGGGGTATGGTTAAAGACAGCAAATTGCTCAAGCTGCTTACACTATACAAAAATGCAGTGCATTGTTGATGTTTATTCCATTAGCATCTGCAATTAGCTCCTGCATATGTAAACAACAAAAAATGAGACCTTCGCTATTTATGGACCAGCACTATTCTGAAACTTGTAAGAAAGTTCCGTACGAAATTACCCTGCACATTTTTTGCTCCTCCTTAAAGGCAAATACTGCTTAGAATTGGGCAAAAATAAGCAACTAGAGAACATTTGTATCAAACAGTTGTTTTTAGACAGATTTTTTTAAAAAAGAGTTTGATGGTTACAGTGCTAAAAAGGTATAGTGAGATTCATGGACAATGAGGTTGCTGCTTGGGAGAGGATATAGCTGGACTCTGGTAGTCCAAGAATGACTGTGCATTACATCTCTGACCCTAAGGATGTTGTCTTTCATAGTATCATAGCAGGTACAACACAGGAGGAGGCCATTCGGCCTATTATGCCTGTGCTGGCTCTTCAAAAGAGCTATCCAATTAATCCCATTCCGCTGCTCTTTCCCCATAGCCCTGTAATTTTTTTCCCTTCAAGTATTTATCCAATTCCCTTTGGAAAGTTACTATTGAATCTGCTTCCACCACCCTTTCAGGCAGTGCATTCCAGATCATTACAACTTGCTGTGTAAAAAAATATTTCCTCATGTCACCTCTGGCTCTTTTACCAATCACCTTAAATCTGTGTCCTCTGGTTACCGACCCTTCTGCCACTGGAAACAGTTTCTCCTTATTTACTCTATCAAAACCTTTCATGATTTTGATTATCTCTATTAAATCTCTCCTTAACCTTCTCTGTTCCAAGGAGAACAACCCCAGCTTCTCCAGTCTCTCCACATAACTGAAGTCCCTCATCCCTGGCACCATTCTAGTAAATCTCTTATGCACCCTTTCTTTGAGGGATCAGGAATTTTATCTGTCTTCCTGATGACTGTGTTGGGCATGTATTTGATCCCTGCAAATTCAATGGCCTTGGGTTCATGCCCAGCCTTTAAAAAAACATGAGTGGTTTTCTTTTGTAACATCAAAATCCAAAATTACATTTGTGTAAAAAGTCTTTCTAGAGTTTGTAATTTTCAAATGCTGCTCAGGTCCTGCAGCTGATTTTTGTAAATGCTGCCTACAGGGTCGAGACTGTATTCTCATCAATTCCATTTCAGCAAGTATGGATAAACCGCATTTCACATTGTTATTCTGAGTTTTTTTCTGATGATTTACCTACCTCAGCTCGGTAAGGCAAGAAGATGGCACTGGCCAGGTTTCCGGTGATTCCGCTAAGGATGTAAATGATGGAAATCCGAAGCCACCCTGCTAGTTTTTCAAGGTCCCTAAGGATTGTCATTTGAAAGCAGATGGACACAATACAGTGGAGAATTCTGTGGGATAATAATATAATAAGAATAAAACAAGTGTGATCACAAAATGAACTTTTGAAAATTTAAAGGGGCTCAAATCTTGCCACTGAAAGGCATGAAACTATTTTATTGTGTTTAATGTAAAACAATGTAACATATCTCATTATTAAAAATCTTGCATATGGTGCACACTTCCTGTTCACGAATGTTACTTCCTGTTACACTTTATACATCATTTAAAAAAAAATTGTTCTTGGGACGTGGGTGATGCAGGCAAGGCCACATTTACTGCCTATCCCTACTTGCCCTTAGAATGTGGAGATGCCGGTGATGGACTGGGGCTGACAATTGTAAACAATTTTACAACACCAAGTTATAGTCCAGCAATTTTATTTTAAATTCACAAGCTTTCGGAGGCTTCCTCCTTCCTCAGGTGAACGATGTGAAAATGAAATCCTCGAAATGAAATCGCATTTATAATTCACAGAACAATGCTTGGTGATTACAGACAGTTTTTTCAACTGCCCGTTGCCAAGGCAATCAGTGTGCAGACAGACAGGTGTTACCTGCCAGGTCTCAGAATATACAAATCACCAAAAAAAAACAACAAACAAAAAAAAAAGAGATAGAGAGGTAGAAACATAGAAAAGACAGCAACTGACCCGTTATATTAAAAACAGATAACATTTGTTTGCTGGTGGGGTAACGTGTAGCGTGACATGAACCCAAGATCCCGGTTGAGGCCGTCCTCATGGGTGCGGAACTTGGCTATCAATTTCTGCTCGACGATTTTGCGTTGTCGTGTGTCTCGAAGGCCGCCTTGGAGTACGCTTACCCGAAGGTCGGTGGATGAATGTCCATGACTGCTGAAGTGTTCCCCGACTGGGAGGGAACCCTCCTGTTTGGCGATTGTTGCGCGGTGTCCGTTCATCCGTTGTCGCAGCGTCTGCATGGTCTCGCCAATGTACCATGCTCTGGGGCATCCTTTCCTGCAACGTATGAGGTAGACAACGTTGGCCGAGTCACAGGAGTATGAACCATGCACCTGGTGGGTGGTGTCCTCTCGTGTGATGGTGGTATCTGTGTCGATGATTTGGCATGTCTTGCAGAGGTTACCGTGGCAGGGTTGTGTGGTGTCGTGGACGCTGTTCTCTTGAAAGCTAGGTAATTTGCTGCGAACGATGGTCTGTTTGAGGTTGGGTGGCTGTTTAAAGGCGAGTAGTGGAGGTGTGGGGATGGCCATAGCGAGGTGTTTGTCCTCATTGATGACATGTTGAAGGCTGCGGAGAACATGGCGTAGTTTCTCCGCTCCGGGGAAGTACTGGACGACAAAGGGTACTCTGTTGGTTGCGTCCCGTGTTAGTCTCCTGAGGAGGTCTATGCGATTTTTTGCTGTGGCCCGTCGGAACTGTCGATCGATGAGTCGAGCGTCATATCCCGTTCTTACTAGGGCGTCTTTCAGCGTCTGTAGGTGTCCATCGCGTTCCTCCTCGTCTGAGCAGACCCTGTGTATTCGCAGGGCCTGTCCATAGGGGATGGCCTCTTTGACGTGGTTAGGGTGGAAGCTGGAAAAGTGGAGCATCGTGAGGTTGTCCGTGGGCTTGCGGTAGAGTGAGGTGCTGAGGTGCCCGTCTTTGATGGAGATTCGTGTGTCCAAGAAAGAAACTGATTCTGAGGAGTAGTCCATGGTGAGCTTGATGGTGGGATGGAACTTGTTGATGTTATCGTGTAGTCTCTTTAGTGATTCCTTGCCGTGGGTCCATAGAAAGAAAATGTCGTCGATGTATCTGGTGTATAGTGTTGGTTGAAGGTCTTGTGCAGTGAAGAAGTCCTGCTCGAACTTGTGCATGAAAATGTTGGCGTATTGGGGTGCGAATTTGGTCCCCATGACTGTTCCGTGTGTTTGGGTAAAGAACTGGTTATCGAAGGTGAAGACATTGTGATCCAGGATGAAGCGGATGAGTTGTAGGATGGCGTCCGGAGATTGGCTGTTGTTGGTGTTGGGTATTGATGCTGTCGCAGCGATGCTGTCATCGTGGGGGATACTGGTGTATAGTGCCGAGACGTCCATCGTGGTGAGAAGTGTTCCTGGTTCAACTGGTCCGTGGGTACTGAGTTTTTGTAGGAAGTCTGTAGTGTCGCGACAGAAGCTGGGGGTTCCCTGTACGATGGGTTTCAGGATGCCCTCGATGTATCCAGAGAGGTTCTCACACAGGGTTCCGTTGCCTGATACGACGGGCCACAGCAAAAAATCGCATAGACCTCCTCAGGAGACTAACACGGGACGCAACCAACAGAGTACCCTTTGTCGTCCAGTACTTCCCCGGAGCGGAGAAACTACGCCATGTTCTCCGCAGCCTTCAACATGTCATCAATGAGGACAAACACCTCGCTATGGCCATCCCGACACCTCCACTACTCGCCTTTAAACAGCCACCCAACCTCAAACAGACCATCGTTCGCAGCAAATTACCTAGCTTTCAAGAGAACAGCGTCCACGACACCACACAACCCTGCCACGGTAACCTCTGCAAGACATGCCAAATCATCGACACAGATACCACCATCACACGAGAGGACACCACCCACCAGGTGCATGGTTCATACTCCTGTGACTCGGCCAACGTTGTCTACCTCATACGTTGCAGGAAAGGATGCCCCAGAGCATGGTACATTGGCGAGACCATGCAGACACTGCGACAACGGATGAACGGACACCGCGCAACAATCGCCAAACAGGAGGGTTCCCTCCCAGTCGGGGAACACTTCAGCAGTCATGGACATTCATCCACCGACCTTCGGGTAAGCGTACTCTAAGGCGGCCTTCGAGACACACGACAACGCAAAATCGTCGAGCAGAAATTGATAGCCAAGTTCCGCACCCATGAGGACGGCCTCAACCGGGATCTTGGGTTCATGTCACGCTACACGTTACCCCACCAGCGAACAAATGTTATCTGTTTTTAATATAACGGGTCAGTTGCTGTCTTTTCTATGTTTCTACCTCTCTATCTCTGTTTTTTTTTGTTTGTTGTTTTTTTTTGGTGATTTGTATATTCTGAGACCTGGCAGGTAACACCTGTCTGTCTGCACACTGATTGCCTTGGCAACGGGCAGTTGAAAAAACTGTCTGTAATCACCAAGCATTGTTCTGTGAATTATAAATGCGATTTCATTTCGAGGATTTCATTTTCACATCGTTCACCTGAGGAAGGAGGTAGCCTCCTAAAGCTTGTGAATTTAAAATAAAATTGCTGGACTATAACTTGGCGTTGTAAAATTGTTTACAATTGCCCTTAGAAGGTGGTGGTGGGCCTTCTCTTTTAACCGCTACAGTCCTTGTGAGGATGGTGCTCCCACAATGGTGTGAGGTAGGGGATTATAGGACTCTGACCCAGTGACGATGAAGGAACAAGCGATGCATGCCCAAGTCAGGATGATGTGTGACTTGGAGGGGAACTTGAAGGTGATGGTGTTCCCTCAACATTGCTGCACTTGTTCTTTTCGGTGGTAGAGGTTGCAAGGGAGGGAGGTGCTGTTCAAATAACATTGGTGAGCTGCTGCAGTACATCCTGTAGATCGTACATTGTGCAACCACAGTGCGCCGGTGGTGGAGAGAATGGATCTCGAATCGAATGGCAAGGGCACCAATCAAGGGAACTGCTCTGTCTTGGATGGTGCAGAGCTTCTCGAGTTTTGTTGCAGCTGCACCTAGCCAGACGAGTAATGAGTATTTCATCAATTCAGACTGCTCCTGACCTGAGCCGTGTAGTCGGTGGAGAGGCTTTGAGGGGGGAGGAGGTGAGCGACTTGTCGTAGAGTGTTCAGTCTCTGTCCTGCTCTCGTAGCCATGGTATTGATATGGCTGGTCCAGTTCAACTTCTGGCCAATGGTGATCCCCCATGAATGTTGATGGTGGGAGACTTGGCGATGGTGGTGCCACTGAAGGTCAATGAGAAGTAGCTCAGCTTTCTCTTGTTCAAGATGGTCACTACCTGGCACTTATGTAGTGTGAATGTTAACTACCACTCGTCAACCCAAGTCTGGATGTTATTCAGGTCCTGTTGTACGCTCACACAGGCTGCTTCATCATCAGAGCATGTCGTGAATAGAGCTGAATACTGTAGAAGCATCAGCAAACAGCCCCAATTATGACCTTCAAATGAAGGGAAAGTCATTAATGAGCAGCTGAAGATGGTTAGGGCTTGGATATTTCCCTGAGGAACTCAAGCAGTGATGTCCTTGGGCCTGATGACTTGCCTCCGACGACCATGACCATCTTCCTTTGTGTTGTGTATGGCTCCAGCCATTGGAGAGTTTTTACCCCTGACCAGTTATGCTAGGGCTCCTTGGTGCCATACTCGGTCAAATGCTGCACTGATGTCGTGGGCAGCTATTACCTTTCCTCTATTATGGAATTCTGCATGCAAACATTTTATAATGGTAAAACTATATGTAAACATTTTCCATCACGGTTTATTGCTAAACAAAATTTATTCGGTTAATTTTCAAAACGATCTGAAGAAAAGCTTGAGGACAAATTTCAAAAGCTTTATTTTGTTTATGTGTATCAGTGTGAGTGAAAGAAAAAACATGAAATTAAATCATGAAATTGTGGTAACTTTAGTTGGTATTCAAATTATATACGTTACATAAGAAAAAATATTAATCGGAGAGAGACACACATATAGTATGTCTTTCATCATTCTAATTTGAGTTCTTTTTTAAAAAATGGCCTAGAAATTGGTTCACGCCAGAATTTGGACGTGTACCCAGTGGCAGTAATGACTGCCTCGCCAAAACTGATGCGCAAGAGGACCATGGAAAATTGGTGCACTTCAGGACACGATGCATGCTGGGGTCGCTGGTTGTACCACAAGAAGCAGTGTCCCGGTCGCAAAGAGCAGGAAAGCTGGTTGGAAAGGTGCGGGTATCAGGCATATGGTAAGTACAGGAGGGGGGAGGCATGGAGCGAGGCGATCTGGAGGGGTGCGAGCTATGGCCGGCAGCAGCCATTGTTTCAATTTGGAGCCAGGAGAAGCACTCATTTGCCTAGGCAATGAGCTTAACGGTAGTTTCAGACATGTGCTTTGGACAACTCTGGGGTGCCCTAACTAATTCTCCTGGCACACACTGAACGTGCACATGCCACACGACATATTGGACCCTACGGCGCTTGCTTTTTGTCCAAAAAACAGGCACAGCGCAATTCCATTTCTAGAACAATGAGTTGAATTTTGAAATAGAAAGCCTCTAAATATCACGATTATTGCCTGTGTTTTGTTCATTGTTAGAAAATATAAACATTGTAATTGTTGACATTTGTGAGACAGAGACATGAGAAATAGAGGCAAAGAGAGGGGAGAGACAGAAACATAGAGAAGCAGAGTGAGACAAATACGGTGGAACTTTCAACTTTGGTGGAGGCACAAAATGGGCAGCAGTGCATTGGCCACCTATTGTACACCTCGCCGAGTTTTTTTTTTCCATTGAAGTCAATGGAAGGGGACATCAGGCGGGGCATATAAGAGATGGCTGATCTACTACTGCCCATTTTACATCCCTGCCAAAGTTGAAAGTTCCGCCCATTGATTTTCCTCATCCTAATTTGAATCCTTTTTTTTTTAAAAAAGAGTTGAATTTTGAAAGCAAATATAATTGTTACAAGTGTAAATATTCTAATTAGTAACAACTGTGAGACACAGACAGAGAGAGAGAGAGGGGGAGGGGAAAGAGGGAGAGAGAGAGGGAGGGGGGAGAGAGAGAGAGAGAGGGAGGGAAGAGAGAGAGAACACCGCCAGACCTGGGACACTCCCCTCCACCCCACACCAGTGTTGTCAGGCCTATGCCATCTTCCTTCCCTCATTGCTGACACATGCTAGGAATCCATCAGTGAGCCAAAACCCACATGCCAACCCCCCCTCCCATTCTGGAAAACCTCAGATGCCATACCTATGTTATAAGAGGAGACTTGAAAGAGTAGGACTGTATTCACTAGAGTGGAGCAAGTTAAGGGGGAATCTAATGAAAGTGCTCTAACATTTGAAAGGGTTTGATAAGTTAAATAGTGAAAGGCCAATTTCAATAGTCAGTGAATCAGTAACAAGAAGGCGTAAAGTTAGGATGGAAAATTAGGCAGGCTTCCTTGTTGGCATGCGTTCTTCTTTGCCCAATTTTCCTCTGCACTGCATCCAGGCAATCCAATATGCCCAGACACAGCAACAGGAAAATCCGCCCATAGAATCTGTGCAGTGCCATGAAAAAAATCCAGACCTGCAGCGCAATAAAGGTCTAGACCAGAGTTTGAAGATAATCTGACTCATGTTGGTGTTAAAATACTACCAAATATGGTGTGACCTCTATCATTACATGTTTAATAACTAACATTAAAATGGTGGTATAGGATTTCATAAATGAAATAATTTGCTACAGTTGTGTTCTACTGTCTACAGAGACTGGTTTCCTAGCAACCTTGAGAAGGTGAGGCAAATGTTGAAGCATTTATAACAGCTTTGGAGCACTGATATTCTATGTTTCGAGAGGCATCACACAAGACTGAATTCTTAAAAGAACATGAGATGCATATTACAGACATCTTCTCAAAGGTATGGTAATGTCTTTTGCTGTGTATGTTTGTGCAGGTCTAAACTGTACAGCTTCACTATACTGAACAGAATAGTTTTCTTGCTTTGATTCTGCTGTACAGGAAAACCCAAATGTTTCCTGACTTAAAATCTATTCCACAGAACCATTGAACCATAGAAAAGATACAGCACAGAAGGGGGCCATTCGGCCCATCGTGTCTGCGCCGGCTCGAAGAACAACCAGCTGTCCATTCTAATCCCACCTTCCAGCACCCAATCCGTAGCCCTGCAGCTTGCAGCACTTTAGGTGCAGGTCCAGGTACTTTTTATTTAAAGAAGAGTTGAGGGTCCCTGCCTCTACTACCAATTCGGACAGCGAACTCCATACACCCACCACCCTCTGGGTAAAAAAGTTTTTCCTCATGTCCCCTCTAATCCTTCCGCCAATCAGCTTAAATCTACGTCCTCTAGTTCTTGAACTCTCCGATGGGGGAAACAGATACTTCCTGTCTACTCTATCTGGGCCTCTCATAATTTTGTACACCTCAATCAAGTCACCCCTCAACCTCCTCTGCTCCAAGGAAAACAACCCCAGCCTATCCAATCTCTCCTCATAGCTGCAATTTTCAAGCCCTGGCAACGTTCTTGTAAATCTTCTCTGCACTCTCTCCAGAGCAATTATGTCCTTCCTGTAATGTGGTGACCAGAACTGTGCACAATACTCCAGATGTGGCCTTACCAGCGTTTTATACAGTTCCATCATTACATCCCTGCTTTTGTATTCTATACCTCGGCTAATAACTGAGAGCATTCCGTATGCCTTCTTCACAACCTTATCTACTTGTATTGCCACCTTCAGGGACCTGTGCACGTGCACTCCAAGGTCTCTCACTTCCTCTACCCCTCTCAATATATTCCCGTTTATTGCGTATTCCCTTTTACTGTTTGCCCTCCCTAAGTGCATTACTTCACACTTCTCCGGGCTGAACTCCATTTGCCACTTTTCCGCCCACTCCACCAACCCATTGATATCCTCTTGGAGTCTACAGCTATCCTCTTCACTATCAACTACACGGCCAATTTTCGTGTCATCTGCAAATTTGCCAATCATGCCCCCTACATTCAAGTCTAAATCATTAATATATACCACAAACAGCAAGGGACCCAACACTGAGCCCTGTGGCACACCACTGGAAACGGATTTCCATTCGCAAAGACATCCATTGACTTTTACCCTTTGTTTCCTGTTACTGAGCCAATATTGGATCCAATTCACCGCATTTCCCTGTATCCCATGGCTTTTACCTTTCTGACCAGTCTGCCATATGGGACCTTGTCAAATGACTTACTAAAATCCATGTAGACAACATCCATTGCACTACCCTCATCAATCCTCCTTGTCACTTCCTCAAACAATTTAATCAGATTTGTAAGGCATGACCTTCCCTGAACAAATCCATGCTGACCATCCCTGATTAAACCATGCCTTTCCAAGTGACAGTTTATCCTATCTCTCAGTATTGATATAGTTTGCCCACCACCGAGGTAAGACTGACCGGCCCATAATTGTTTGGCCTTTCCCTCGTACCCTTTTTAAACAATGGTATTACGTTTGCAGTCTTCCAGTCCTCCGGTATCTCCCCTGTATCGAGTGAGGATTGGAAAATGATCCTCAGAGCATCCGCTATTTCCTCCCTGGCTTCCTTCAATAGCCTAGGAAATAATCCATCCGGCCCTGGTGACTTATCAACTTTCAAGGATTCCAGTCCATCTAGTACTTCCTCTCTCGTTATGTTTACCTTATCCAATATTTCATACCTCTCCTCTTTAACTACTACATCCAGATCATCCCTTTCCTTAGTGAATACGGAGACAAAATATTCATTTGAAACCCTACCCACATCCTCTGCTTCTACACACAAGTTACCCTTATCATCCCTGATAGGTCCCACCTTTTCCTTAGCTATCCTCTTGTTCTTAATATACTGATAAAACATCTTTGGGCTTTCTTTAATCTTACCAGCTAATATTTTTTCATGCACTCTCTTTGCTCTCCTTATTTCCTTTTTTACGTCATCCTGTACTTTCTATACTCCTCTAGGCTTTCTGCAGTATTTAGTTTTCTGTGACAGTCATAAGCTTTCTTTTTCTGCTTTATCTTGCCACGTATACTTCTAGACAACCAGGGGGCTCTAGATTTGGCAGTGACACACTTTTTCTTTGAGGGGACGTGTCTGCATTGTACCTGTAGAATTTCACTTTATAGTACCTCCCACTGGCTTGCCACTGAATTCTCCTCAAGTAGTTGTGTCCAGTCCACTTCTGCCAAATCACATCTTAGATCTGTAAAATTTACCTTCCCCCAATTTAAAATGTTTATTCTTGATTTAACTCTGTCCTTTTCCATAATAATGCTAAAACTAACTGAATTTGTGCTATTATTATTATAGGGCCACTCATAGTTCTACAGAATCCATCTATAATATATTGAATTTGCTTTATATGTTGTGCACTCCTTATTGGGGTATCACAACTGTGACACAGTCAGGCCTGCAGCTCCACACCTCCACCACTAGATGGCACTACCACAGGCAATCCATTAATATTATAAAAATAATGCTAAACGCAAAGTCAGGTACAAGTCAGGAGTGTGACGGAATGCTCTCCATTTGCCTGGATGAGTGCAGCTCCAACAACACTCAAGAAGCTCAACACCACTCGGGACAAAGCAGCCCACTTGATTGGCACCCCATCCACCACCCTAAACATTCACTCCCTTCACCACCGGTGCACTGTGGCTGCAGTGAGTACCATCTACAGGATGCACTGCAGCAACTTGACAAGGCTTCTTCGACAGCACCTCCCAAACCTGTGACCTCTACCACCTAGAAGGACAAGGGCAGCAGGGTTTGGGAACAACACCACCTGCACGTTCCCCTCCAAGTCACACATCATCCCAACTTGGAAATATATCGCCGTTCCTTCATCGTTGCTGGGTCAAAATCCTGGAACTCCCTACCTAACAGCATTGTGGGAGTACCTTCACCACACGGACTGCAGCAGTTCAAGAAGGCGGCTCACCACCACCTTCTCAAGGGCAATTTGGGATGGGCAATAAATGCTGGTCTTGCCAGCGATGCCCACATCCCATGAATGAATTTTAAAAAATTAAAAATTCAGTAAAAATAGCCACGTCGCAAAGGTTGATAATATTTTGCTTTGGTAAATTATTTGCAGTCATGGATTATTACCATGGTAAATATTTTTTAAACCATTTAAATGGTTCATAATTTAAACAATTATTTATAATTGGTGTACAAACTGGATTAAAAGTATCAGTACAACAGGATGATGAGGACGTCGCTTCCTTGATACACTGGCTTAGTAAATACTGCACTAAGTTTAGTGTCAATTTATATAAAATAAATATTGGCTATTAATCTAACACTCAAACTTAATTTCTATTTGTTAGCATTACTCAAATAGTGATGGAATGATACAGTACATCGTGCCTGTGCCAGCTCTTTGAAAGAGTTATCCAATTAGTCCAACACCCCTGCTCTTTCCCCTTGGCCTTGCAAATTTTTCCACTTCAAGTATTCATCCAACTCCCTTTTGAAAGTTACTATTGAATCTGTTTCCAACACCCCTTTAGGACTTCCAGATCACAACAACTCACTGCATAAAATTTTTTTTCCTCACGTCTTTTGCCAATTACCTTAAATCTGTGTCCTCTGGTTACCGATTCTTCTGCCACTGGAAACAGTTTCTCCTTATTTACACTATCAAACCCTTCATGATTTTGAACACCTCTATCAAATTTCCCCTTAACGTTCTCTGCTCTAAGGAGAACAACCCCAGATTCTCCAGTCTCTCCCTTAACTGAAGTCTTTCATCCCTGGTACCATTCTAGTAAATCTCTTCTGCACCCTCTCTAGGGCCTTGACATTCTTTCTAAAGTGTGGTGCCCAGGATTAGACACAATACTCCAGCTGGGGCCTAACCAGTGTTTTATAGAGGTTTAGCATAACTTCCTTGCTTTTGTACTCTATGCCTCTATTAATAAAGCCCAGGATGCCGTATGCCTTTTTAAACAGCATTGTCGACTTGTCCTGCCACTTTCAAAGACTTGTGTACGTACACTCCCAGGTCTCTCTGTTCCTGCACCCCCTTTCAAATTGTACCATTTAGTTTATATTGCTTCTACTCATTCTTCCTACCAAAATGAATCACTTCACACTTCTCTGCATTAAATTTCATCTGCTATGTGTCTGCCCATTTCACCAGTCTGTCCTGAAGTGTGTTACTATCCTCCTCACTGTTTACTACATTTCCGAGTTTCGTTTCATCTGCAAACTTTGAAATTTTGCCCTGTATACCCATGTCCAACCATTAACATATATAAAAAAGAGTAGTGCTGCCAAAAGTGACCCCTAGGGAACACCACTGCACACTTCCGTCCAGTCTGAGAAACAATCGTTCACCACTACTCTCTGCTTTCTGTTCCTTAGCCAATTTCGCATCCATGCAGCAACTGCTCCTTAAATCCCATGGGCTTCAATTTTGCTAACAAGTCTATTATGTGGTACATTATCAAATGCCTTTTGAAAGTCCATATACACACCTTCAACTACACTATCTTCATTAACTCTCTCCATTACTTCATCAAAGAACTTAATCAAGTTAGTCAAACATGATTTGCCTTTCACAAATCCGTGCTGGCTTTCATTTATTAACCCATATTTTTCCAAGTGCCAATTAATTGTGTCCTGGATTAATGTCTCAAAGTTTCTCCAGCACCGACGTTAGGCTGACTGGCCTGTAGTTGCCGGGTTTATCCCTCTCCCCTTTTTTGAACAGGGCTGGAACATTTGCAATCCTCCAGTCTTCTGGTATCACTCCCATATCTAAGAAGGATTGGAAGATTGTGGCCAGAGCCTCTGCAATTTCCAACCTTACTTCCCTCAGCAACCTAGGATGTATCCCATCTGGACCAGGTGACTTTTCTACTTTGAGTGCTGCCAATCTTTTAATTGGATCTCTTTATCCACTTTTGTCCAATCCAATTTCTCTACTACCGCCTCTTTTACTGTGGAATTGGCAGCATCCTCTTCTTTAGTGAAGACAGATGCAAAGTATTCATTTAGTACCTCAGCCATGCCCCCTGCCTCCACAAGAAGATCTTTTTGGCCCCTCATCGGCTCCACCCTTCCTTTGACTACCATTTTACTATTTATATGTTTATAAAAGACTTTTGGGTTGCCTTTTATGTTACCCGCTAATCTATTCTCATACACTCTCTTTGCCCTTCTCATTTCCTTTCTCAGTTCTCTCCTGTACTTTTTGTATTCAGTTTGGTTCTGTACTGAATTATGAATCCAACATTTATCATAAGCCTCCTTTTTCTGTTTCATTTTAATCTCTATATCTTTAGGGAGCCCTAGCTTTGGACGTCCTTCCTTTCCCGCTCGTGGGAATGTGTCTAGTCTGTACCTGAGTAATCTCCTGTTTGAAGGCCTCCCATTGCTCATTTACTATTTTACCTGCCAATCTTTGATTCCAATCTATCTGGGCCAGATCCCTTTTCAACTCACTGAAATTAGCCCTCCTCCAATTGAGTATTTTCACATTTGATTTTTCTTTTTCCTTTTCCATAACTACTCTAAACCTAATGATATTTTGTTCAGTGTTTCCCAAATGCACTCCCACTGAAACATGCTCCATTTGTCCCACTTCATTTCCCAGAACTAAATCCAGCACTGCTTCCTACCTCATTGGGCTGGAAACATACTGATCAAGAAAGTTCTCTTGTACACATTTCACAAATTCCTCCCCCTCTTTTCCCTTTACACTGTTACTATCCCAGTCTATATTGGGATAATTTAAGTCCCCCATTATCACTACGCTATAGTTCTTGCATCTTTCTGCAATTTGCCCATTTATCTCCTTCCCACTATTTGATGGCGTATAGTATACACCCAGCAGCGTAATAGCTCCTCTATTGTGCCTTAATTCTAAACAAATTAGACTGTCTTTGAACCCTCATGGACACCATTCCCATCTGAACTGTCCACATGGAGCTCAGAAAAGCGTTCCTTGGGAGTAAACTTGAGCACATGACACAGCTACATAGCTTTGTAATTACCACAATTAACTTTTTTTTCATTCTCTTCTCATTAAAAAAAAATCCATTGCACAACCAGTCTATCATTAGAACATACTCTTGTCACAGCTCCAAATATTACTGGAGAGACAGGGTCTATTATAATTTCCAGCCCTTTTTTGTTAGGAAAGAAAACTAGGTTCAAACTTAATTACATTTATTTTGTTTGAACTCCTGTTAGTAAGTGGAGTAAGTGAGGACAATACATTATGATGCCATTTTGATTAGAACTGCATTGAACAGTTAAAGAGAAATCCATTGGAGTGTTGATGGATTAAACATTGCTCTTCCATTTAACAAAGAGGTTTACCTTGCAATAAGCTGTACAAAGCTGATTTTATTTATGTGAGTGTTCAGACACGTGCAGGTGAAGCTGATGAAGAAAAGCAGGAATTAACAGCCAAGTCTTGAAAGTTTACGCAGCAGAGGATTACAGCCACACTTTGTGGAAGGGTGTAGGAGTACGAGCCACCCCGGGATTACTTCGAATGGCCAATGACGGTCAGCATAAGGCAGGTCCTGAACGGAGGATGGTGGTGTGTGGTCGCAGAGGAGCGTGCCTGGCCCCACAAAATCTTACACAGCAAAATTTCAACAATTACCTTTTTGGACCTCTTCCTCTTGCCTGCCAGGTTTTACTGTGTCCACAATGCATGCTCTGTCCAGTAGGCCCTCAGAACCTAACTGGGGACCTCTGTACATTATAGAACCCAGATTTGTATGGATTCATGAGGCTTCTGCCTGCATGCTCAGCATTATACATTTAAAGTTCAGCCCAGTCGACCCTGCAAAGACCTCCTCATCTGGAGAGTGGTGAGTCCCGAAGTTGGGAGAGCCGTCTCACAGACTAGTCAAGCAATAGCCTAACACAGTTGTACTCACAGAATTACATCCATCAGTCAACATCCCAGACTCTTCCATCCCTGGGTATGTCCTTTCCCACTGGCAGGTGTGGGCACAATGGTATAGAGTTAGATGGGCACGCCCTAGGAATCTTCAATATTAACTCTGAACCCCATGACGTCTCGTGGCTTCAGGTCAAAGGAGGCCATGAAAACTGCCTGCTGATTCTCAACTATCACCCCCCATCCTCAACGGGCATCAGTACTCCTACACCCTTAGAGAAAGCACTAAGCGAAACAAGGGCACAGAATGTATTCAACAGCAACAACTTGCATTTATGTAGCTCCTTTAATGTAGTGAAATGTCCCAAGGCACTTCACAGGAAATTGACATTGGGCCAAAGAAGGAGACATTAGTACAGGTGACCAAAAGCTTGGTCAAAGAGGTAGGTTTTAAGGAGGAGAGAGAGATAGAGAGGTTTAGGGAGGGAATTCCAGAGCTTAGGACCTAGAAGGCTGAACGCAAGGCCACCAATCGTGTTGTGAAGGAAGGGGGGGATTGACAAGAGGCCAGAGTTGGAGGAATGCAGAGCTCTCAAAGAGTTGTAGGGCTGGAGGAGGTTACAGAGCTAGGGGACGGGGAGGCCATGGAGGGATATGAACACAAGAATGAGAATTGTAAAATGGATGCGTTTGGGCACGGAACTTCCAGTGTCACATCTATCCATAGTATTATTGATAGGAGTGACCACCATAGAGTGAAATTATCTTTGTTTCTTGACTTAGCATCCTTTCAAAGGCAAAATATCCTTCCCATGATTAGTTAATTAGAATTTTATACAGCAACATTAGAACAAATATTATTCCAAATAACTTTTCACTTAACAAAGCTACAGCACTGCATTAATAAATAGCAGTTTGGACCTCAGCTCCATTGTAACGGAGACACTTACCCTGCATGTAAAAAGAGTGAAAGCCAGAGTCTGTAAAACTGATCAGGCACTGCAGGGTTGAGGAATGGCAGAAGTCCACACACATCATCCATACAATGCACCTGTAAAATATGGTAATAGCAGATTCTAAACTCTGGCACAGCAAAGCAGCATCTTATGTGGTCACGTATAATTAAAAAATCTCACAATTATAATTTAAGGATGAAAAAAGGCCATTGGAGAAGGCAGAGGTCAGCTGTGCATCCTTTCCCAGCTGGAGGATGACGTGCTGGCAGTCACAGGCAGGGGCGAGTTATGGCCGTGGCAATTGACAACGCTGGAGGAGACGTCGCACAGTATTTCTTCACGCCTTCTCCTCTTTTTCCCTTCTAACTTCTATCTCACCCTAAACACTCTGCATGACAAACTGCAGATGCTTTCACCAACCACTCATCTCTCTCTGTTCTCCCTTCACACTAAAAGCTAACCATTGTCCCTCTCTTTAATTTCAGGTGCTGATAATGTGGAGACACCTCTGTCACTTCAGGAAGAAGAGGGCAGCCTTCCAGAAGATGCAGTGTCACTCGATCTGACCATAGCAAGCACCAGCTCAGAGACTGGACCGTGCATAATTTAGAGTGTGGGCTAGAGATGGGGCTTTCATAAGATGAATCACCGGGTACGTGCGCAGAAGCTGGGACAATGGGATAGGACGCCACAGGTGCCAGCCCACCGGAGGGCGAGATCACATACTAGCTCTGCTGCAGAGGACACAGATGCTGACTTCGAGGGCCTAGGTTACCGAAGAAGGCAGACTGGCATACATCAGGAAATGTAGATGCACTGGGCAGCCTGCCAGCGCGCTGTGCTCTGAGCATGGAGGAGTCCAGGTCCAACTTGCATCGATGTTTTGCGCAGAGCATGGAGACCACTCTGTCCAACATGTGGTCAGTGCAAGTGGTTAGCCACCATGATGGAACCTCTGCTGACAGCACTGATGGTTTCCATGGCAGCCCACACTGCAGCCAGCTGGGTCAGCCTGCCCTAGCCCACGCCGAGATGCTACAGTCTACAGCCGGGCCCTCAAGGCCCAGAGCTGCTCAAGGTCGCTCACCACAGCCATCTGAAGAGTCCTAAATGGAAGCTAATGCAGCCTTCCATCTCCCAAGCCACTGGGGATGCACCTCGTAGCAACACTAGGATAGGCATCAGAGGACAGAAGACAGGCAACTAAGGCACTGCACAAGGGTGATTCTTAATTATTCCTATTAACTGTTATACACATAAGGAATAGAGTTGTTGCAGTAATTTTTTTCTGGATTTGGTATTGGTGCTAATATTTGTAGTCATGACCCATAAGCCGAGATTGAAGGAAGGCAATCGGATGGTGGTGGTAAGGACGGTGGTAATATGGATTGCCGGACTGTTGAATGTATTGAGGTTAGGAGGGATGGTTCACGTGAAGCACTCTTGGATGAGCTGCACTGACAGCTAGCGGCACTGGTGGTCAATGCTGCTTCTGCTCTTCCTCCTCTTCATGCTGCTCTTCCACCTCAAGCTCCACTTCTTGATGCCCAGGTGGTAAGGGTTGGATCCTGAGTACAGTGAAGTTATGCAGCTTGCAGCACATGACCATAAAATCTGGAAACATGGTCATGGGTGTACTGCAGAGCTCCTCCCGAACGGTCCAGGCAGTGAAAGGGTTGATTGAGCACATCGACGTTCTGATCAATGATATTTCTGGTGGTAGCATGGCTCTCGTTGTAGTCCAGTTTTGTGTCTGGGACCCGGTTCCTAACAGGAGTCAAGAGCCACATCTGGAGGGAATACCCTTGTCACCCAGTAGCCAGCCTGTGACCTGATGGTCTGGTTGGAATAACGGCGGCATTGAGAACTGGCACAGGATGAATGAATCTTGAAACCGGCATGATGCGCTGCCCGTGGTCGCAAACAAGCTGGGCATTCAGGGAATGAAATCCTTTTCTATTGAGAAAGATGCCAGGCTGGTGATGGGGAGCATGCAATGCAATGTGGATTCAGTCTATGGCACCTTAGACTCTGGAGAAGCCTGGTGCTCTCTCGTCCAGCTTCGGCCTGTCCATTGGGAATATGACGTAGGTATTTCTCCTGGCCTAGAGCCTTGGTGACCTCCTTGATACAGCAGTGCTCAGCAAATTGCGATCTGTCACTGATGTCACCTGCTGCAGCCTGGAATGACCCCGTGGCGTAAATGTTGAGAGCCACAGGCACTGCTGACCATGCCCTGGTTTAGGGCTCCAGTTGTGGTTGCAACAAGTGACAGCCTCCTTGGTGAAGCGCAGGCACCCAATATGTTGCTCCTTGGTGAAGTTGAGGTATGAGAAGCACTCACTGAATACCAACTGTCGATACGGTTTCCTGCGCAGTGCCCTCCACCTCCCTCTTGTCCCAGCTGCTCCTGCTCTTTCCTGCCTTCTTCGCTGCTCCTCCTTATCTTCCAATTCTAAAGGCAGACCTACCAGGTCATCTATGACTGTAATAAAACTGTTTCCAAAGCAGACAAAAGTCATCCAGCACCAATACAAAGTTAAGTCAGAATTCACCTGTGAAACGGTAAAAATAGCCTCATGTACATTAAGGATTGACCCAGTAGTCACAAGTCACACACTCCACACAAGATCAGTAAAGCAGCACCAGCTTCACAGAAAGTGCAACTACTTCTGAATGCAAAAGGAAAAGTTCTTGCTGGTGGATGGGTTGCTGATCAAGTGCATTGATCGGTCCTGGATTGTGCGGAGCTTCAAGTGTTGATGCTGCTACATTCATCCAGGCAAGTGGAGAGTATTCCACCAAACTCTTGACTTGTGCCAAGAGTGGTGGAAAGGTTTTGGGAGTCAGGACATGAATCACTCGCCACAGAATACCCAGTCTCTGACCTGCTCGAGTATGAAAGGCATTTATGTGGCTATTCCAGTTTAGTTTCTGGTCAATGATGACCCCAGGATGTTGATGGTGGGGACTCGGTGATGGTACTGCCATTGAATGTCGAATGCTGCCTTGATTTCAAGGGCAGTCACTCTCACCTCACCTCTGGAATTCAGCTCGTCCCTATGTTTGGACGAGGAATGTAATGACGTCTGGAGCCGAGAGGCTCAAGCAGATCTCAAAATGAACATCGGTGAGCATGATCATTGGGAATCGGCTGATGAGGTAGTAACTGGTCAGGTTGGATTTGTCCTGCTTTTTGTGGAAAAGACATACCCGGGCAATCTTCTATATTGCCGGGTAGATGCCAGTGTAGTAGCTACTCTGGAAAAGCTTAGCTAAAGTCGCAGCTGGTACTGAAGTACAGGTCTTCAGCATTATAGCTGGGATGTTGTCGGGTCCTGTAGCCTTTGATATGTTCAGTACACTCATCCATTCCTTGATGTCACATGGAGTGAATCAAATTGATTGAAGACTGGCATTTCTTATGGTGGGGACCTCAGAAGAAGGCAGAGAAGGATCATCCACTCCACACTTCTGGCTGACGATGGTTGCAAAGGCCTAAGGGGTAATTTAAGCCCGGAGCCAGGGGGGTCAAATTGCGGATGGGAAACCTGGAGATACAGGTTTCCCGGATGTCTACAATTTTGGGGGGGCGGTTGTTAGTCATCGTTGAGGGGGGGGTTTGGTCACTGGGAGGGAGATCGGGGGTAATTTGGGGGGTGGTGGGCTCAGTCATCAGGAGCTGGATCAGGGGTCATCAGGAGGGGAATCGGAGGGGGGGATTGGGGTCAGTCATGGGGGGGGTCGGCATCAGAGGTCATCGTGGGAGTCACAATCATGGGGGAGGGGGTTTGCGATCGTTGGGGGGCGTCGCCAATCGTTGGGGGAGGGTCGCTGCAGGTAGGCTTGTTGGGCCTAGGGGAAGCACTCCTGCCCCTCTGGGCCCACAAGCAGTGCTATAAAGGCACTTACCTGCTGTTTCGGGCCTTCTAATCTCCTCTCACGTGACGTGATGCTATACAAAACCCTGGTTAGACCACACCTAGAGTACTGTGAGCAGTTCTGGGCACCGCACCTTCGGAAGGACATATTGGCCTTGGAGGGAGTGCAGCGTAGGTTTACTAGATTGATACCCGGACTTCAAGGGTTAAGTTACGAGGAGAGATTACACAAATTGGGGTTGTATTCTCTGGAGTTTAGAAGGTTAAGGGGTGATCTGATCGAAGTTTATAAGATATTAAGGGGAACAGATAGGGTGGATAGAGAGAAACTATTTCCGCTGGTTGGGGATTCTAGGAGTAGGGGGCACAGTCTAAAAATTAGAGCCAGACCTTTCAGGAGTGAGATTAGAAAACATTTCTACACACAAAGGGTTGTGGAAGTTTGGAACTCTCTTCTGCAAACGGCAATTGATACTAGCTCAAAAGCTAAATTTAAATCTGAGATAGATAGCTTTTTGGCAACCAAAGGTATTAAGGGATATGGGCCAAAGGCAGGTATATGGAGTTAGATCATAGATCAGCCATGATCTTATCAAATGGCGGAGCAGGCATGAGGGGCTGAATGGCCTACTCCTGTTCCTATGTGATGGAGAAGGCCTGGGAATCCCGGCCCCCAGAGGCTAAAAATCACAAAACCTGAAAAAATGGAGGTTCGCAGCCTCCTTGAAAGGTATTAGTGACCCACCCATCTCCATAGAGCGGGTTGGTCACCCGCCCCTCGTCCCGCCCCCGTGAAAACTGGAAATAGGCGGGTTGGGGGCAGGTTTAAAATTGTTGCAATTTTTAATGGCCATCCGCTCCCAATCCACTCGTTTTTCGGGGGTAAAATCACGCCCCTTGTCTTTTGCACTCACTTGCTGGGCTCCGCCATCATTGAGGATGATGATATTTATGGAGCTTCGTCCTTCCCTTAGTTGCTTAACTGTCCACCACCATTCACTGAACAGAGAAAAGTCCAACCATTTCCAGTGGTCAGAACAAACAAAAGGAAAGATAAATCCATATTTTGGGTCAATTAAATTAAGTATGGGGAGGGAGCTCAGCCTAGCGAGGGAAACTTTGTTTATTTTAAGTTCAGAGCTAGTCAAAACCAGG
Source organism: Heptranchias perlo (assembly GCF_035084215.1). Classification (NCBI taxonomy): domain Eukaryota; kingdom Metazoa; phylum Chordata; class Chondrichthyes; order Hexanchiformes; family Hexanchidae; genus Heptranchias; species Heptranchias perlo. The sequence goes on along the minus strand of NC_090346.1, from coordinate 22,090,082 downwards.
GGCTGACCAGAAGTAAAAGTCAAGTTAGCCCACTAACATTGGGTAATGTGGCGTAGTTTATTATTTATTATATTTCTTTTTTTAAGAGGAGGGAAGTGAAGTTAAATGAAGTAAGATTTGATTACAACTGATGCTCTGTATATCCACTTGTCTGTAAAATAAAGTAGCTTAAAGATTTGGATTTAGCCTTATCTCACTAGTGTCTTCATTCTGCCTACTGAAAGATTAATTGAAGAAGGGCATGTGAGGACATGTGTGAAAGACACAATAGCCAGTTTAGATCACCATATAGATATTGGTCAGTACAGGTTCACTACTGCATGTAAGAGTCTTGGAACTGAGCAGCACCACTGAACTCGACAGAATATTGAAGGAAGGCCTGAAATTTGCAAAGGACTGTTAATGTTAACAGGAGATTTTGATCAGTTTGGGCTGGATTCAAACTCACGTCCTAGAAGTGAATATGTACCGGTACGGATTGATCCTGCTGAGAGCATCCAGTATAAAAACTGGGGCAGCTCCACTAATCCACCTTCATGGATTCAATGTCCTGAGCGCAGATTACAGCACCAGGCTGTACCAGGATCGGGGTCGTTGGGAGGGAGATCGGGGGGTTATCGGGGGGGGGGGGGCGGGAATCGGGGGTCATCGTGTGAGTCACGATCGTTGGGGGGAGGGTCGCGATCGTTGTGGGGTCGTCGCCAAGCGTTGGGTGGGGGGGGCGGTAAGTACAGGTAGGCTTGTTGGGCCTAGGGGACACACTACTGCTCCACTGGGCCCATAAGCAGTGCTACAAAGGCACTTACTTGCTGTTTCGGGCCTTCTAACCTCCTCTCACGCCGCGTGATTGAGAAGGCCTGGGAATCCTGCCCCCCAGAGGCTAAAATCACAAAACCTGAAAAAAATGGAGGTTCGCAGCCTCCTTGAAATGTTTTAGTGACCCACCCAGCTCCATAGAGCGGGTTGGTCACCCTCCCCTCGTCCCTCCCACGTGAAAACCGGAAATAGGCGGGTTGGGGCGGGTTTGAAATTGTTGCAATTTTTAATGGCCATCCGCTCCCAATCCACTCGTTTTTCGGGGGTAAAATCACGCCCCTTGTCTTTTGCACTCACGTGCTGGGCTCCGCCATCATTGAGGATGATGATATTTATGGAGCTTCGTCCTTCCCTTTGTTGCTAAACTGTCCACCACCATTCACTGAACAGAGAAAAGTCCAACCATTTCCAGTGGTCAGAACAAAAGGAAAGATAAATCCATATTTTGGGTCAATTAAATTAGGTATGGGGAGGGAGCTCAGCCTAGCGAGGGAAACTTTGTTTATTTTAAGTTCAGAGCCAGTCAAAACCAGGGGCTGACCAGAAGTAAAAGTCAAGTTAGCCCACTAACATTGGGTAATGTGGCGTAGTTTATTATTTATTATATTTTTTTTTACGAGGAGGAAAGTGAAGTTAAACGAAGTAAGATTTGATTACAACTGATGCTCTGTATATCCACTTGTCTGTAAAATAAAGTAGCTTAAAGATTTGGATTTAGCCTTATCTCACTAGTGTCTCCATTCTGCCTACTGAAAGATTAATTGAAGAAGGGCATGTGAGGACATGTGTGAAAGACACAATAGCCAGTTTAGATCACCATATAGATATTGGTCAGTACAGGTTCACTACTGCATGCAACAGTCTTGGAACTGAGCAGCACCACTGAACTCGACAGAATATTTAAGGCAGGCCTGAAATTTGCAGCTGACTGTTAATATTAACAGGAGATTTTGATTGGTTTAGGCTGGATTCAAACTCACGTCCTAGAAGTGAATATGTACCGGTACGGATTGATCCTGCTGAGTGCATCCAGTATAAAAACTGGGGCAGCTCCACTAATCCACCTTCATGGACTCAATGTCCTGAGCCCAGATTACAGCACCAGGCTGCAGTAATGCGAGGCGTAAATCACCAAACTGTAAAGTGAGCTGAAAATCACACAACCAATAAGGCCTAGATATTGGATTGAAATAACCAAACAGGTTTTTGAGATAAAAGAGTTTAATGTATCCATTCAGTAAAAGGAGTGTCGACACAGGTCACCAGATAGTGCCAGTGCTGCCACATATCACTGCTTTTGCACGTGCTGCTGGACATTTAAATGGCTACCAAGGTGGGGCACACTTATGATACATCAAATGGACACCTAGAGAATTTTTTTTTGTACAGAAATCTCTATTGTCCTCACTATTCAAGTCCGTCACTCTCCCTGTCAGTGAAACAGGAAGTGTGCTACGTCAGTTTGGAGAAACTAGGGATAATGCTTGAAAATTCACTTTATACCCTGGAAGAGAGTTAAATCCCATGAATGTGCTACAATAAAAGGATGCTGACATTTTCCATTGCCCAATCTAATGGGGTTCCAGTGCAATGAAGCAGGGGAGAGGATGAAAAAAGAGCCATTTGTAAGCGAGGGAACACAGGGTGCTGAATATAATAGATGCACCAACAGAGAAATGTGGATCCAAAGCCAAAGCATGCAGCACTTGTCCAAAAGTGAGTACACCATTCCTGTTTGATCCTTTCAACTTCCAGAGAGGAAACTAAACAGGATTCCTGGCAATTTAACTATTCATGTTATTGCAATAGGGCTTCTCCAATCAAACTAGTCTGATCCCCTTCTGCACCACATACCAGGCTGAATACCAGTTTCAACAGTAATCTTGAAGTTTGTATTGGTCAAGACTGTGGACAGAAGCCTGCACACTAGGTGGAGCCCTTTCCTTTCTATAGCACTGTTATTACTGCCTTATGGATTTATTTACTACAGTTGGGAATTAACACTTTTGCTTTTGTGGAAGACACAGCAGCAAATCAAGGTTAGAACTAATGCACACCTTCAGTCTGATTTAATGAGCTTTATATCCCCAGAGATCTTATTACGATGGTAAACCAAAAATGCAATGAGTGTCAAAATGTTTGTGCGCATAATACACAGTGGGTAAGCATCTTATGTTACTTTTGGAGAATGTTTTTTCTTCAATGATACACTTCTTCCACCCTTAACTACGTAGGACAATGTACACTGAGTGAGAATAAGAACAGCTGCTCCAGGTGGAACACTGGTGCTCCACAGCCTCCGAGCTACCAAGCAGAAACTTGTGTGCTGCTGGTAAAAATGCAATGATGGAAATAGTATGGGGTATTTGCAATTGTCACATTAATGCCAATTCACCCGTCTTCAAGCCCTTCACAGCAGATAGAGAATTTGCCACTAATAGGAAGGATCAGCCAACAGCTGTTTCATTAATCCTAAACTGTATCAGCATCACACATGGTAGTGACACCATTTAATGGTAATGCAGCAGGAATAAATTATGCCCATAATGCTCCAGTTAACTGCTTCACCCAGTTAACAGCTATTTCTAGAATCACAACTAGAAAATCAATGCCAGGAATTTTAAAAAAGTGTTGATTCAAACCTGTGAACAGAGTGTTGCTTCTTCATGGAAATAACCTCTCATGAAATCACAATATTCTCTCGATGTTATCTCACATCTGCAAAAAGAATCCAAACATTTACAATGTGCCACATTAAACCTAAACAAGCTGGGTCGTGAAGCTCATTGCACTTTTACATTTGGAGCTTTAGTGATTTAGCAGACAGGAGAGCCAAAGCTGTGCACTGTCTCCCTGCATTTGTATTTTTTTTTTAAGACCAGCTCCTTTATTCTGATGGAATCATAGACTTAAAAACAATCCTGCTGTCAGGGTAAAGAAGTGAGTTTAATGATGTAAATGTCTGGAGACGGCAACCGATGTTCTCTGAACTACAGAAGGTCCAAATATAAAAGCGCATTAACCTGATGCTGCTTTAGCAGGTGACAGAGCTTAAAGAATCTCCCTTCTGCCAATAGTATGGGCCATTTACAAGATTGAAAGAAAACACTGTGGATGCTGGGAATCTGAAATAAACAGCAGGTCCATCAGCCTCCTGCAAAGAGAAAAGGCAGAAGAACATTTCAAATAGAGGTCTTTTGTCAGAGTGCTGATGAAGGGGCTGCACCTGAAACGGTAAGCTGACTTTTCTCTTTGTAGATGTTTATAGAACTGCTTTCACTCTTTCTCTTTTCATTTAGACCATTTATAAGAAATATGGAGCAGTCTAGGCCATCTCCAATAATGACAGGCCTCTGACATCATTGACAGCAATACATCAAAATCTCTAGGAGCAGCAATAATGGAGGGAGGCCACCTGGACTAACAAACGCCAAGGTGACATCATGTGGATGATCAATGACATCAAAATGCTTACCATGTGCAAGATCATGCTTCCAAATATGAATAACCTTTTGGTTGCAAATAAACAAATCTTCTTTGCAAATGATTATTAAAAACCCTTTTAGAAAATTGATAATGTCAGTCACTGCTAAACTACCTGCGAGGCAGTAGAAATGTCAATGTTAAGGTCTTTCTTTATTTTGCACCAGAACAATTAGTGAAGGTGTAGTGGATGCACATCAACATTAATTCCAATCCTTCCGTGGAGGCTTTCAATAGGAAATTCGAATCTGGCAGAATGTTTGTAAATCACGGGGGTGAAACTGATCTTCAGCAAAACGGGCGATAGCAAATCGGCAGTCTGTTTCACATCACCCGGTTTTCTTTTCCATTGACACTGGTTTTCACTGAAGACCAATTTCACCCCCCATTAAGTCTACGAATACACAGCACTACCAGGCTGAGATGTGGTAGCTGTAGAATGTGAAACACAGCTGGCAAAACCCCTATTACATAGCGGCTGCCCCCGGCTGTGAATCACACTTTTGTTGCACACTCTGATCACCATGTTTGGAGAGTGGACACTGGAGTGTCTGCTTCATCAAAATGTTAAGGATTCTGTAATAAGTTTATAAAGTACCATGGTGGTCTGAGGACTTTATACAGCTGGTTTCACGTCCAACCTGAATTATGTTTCCATTTTCACATTGATGAGCAGCCAAAACTGCTTTCCATCAATGTGAAACTAGCAGTAAATGGGAAAATAGGATCAGGAGTAGGCCATTCAGCCCTTCGGGTCTGTTCCACCATTCAATGGCTGATCTGTATCTCAACTCCATTTATCCACCTTTGCACCATATATCTTAATACCCTTACCTAACAAAAATCTTTTGAACTCGGTGTTGAAATTTTCAATTGACCTAGCCTCAACAGCTTTTTGGGGGAAGAGAGTTCCAGATTTCCACTACCCTTTGTGTGAAGAAGTGCTTCCTGGCATCACCCCTGAACGGCCTAGCTCTAATTTGAAGATTATGCAACTGCGTTCTGGACTCCCCCACCAGAGGAAATAGTTTCTCTCTATCTGACCTATCAACTCCTTTAATCATCTTAAACATCTCATTTAGATCTTTAATCTTTAATCTTTGAAACTCAAGGGAATACAAGCCTAATCTATGCAACCAGTCCTCATAATTTAACCCTTTTAGCCCCAGTATTATTCTGGTGAATCTGCGCTGCACCCCCTCCAAAGCCAATATATCCTTCCTGAGGTGCAGTGCCCAGAACTGAACACAGTACTCCAGATGCTGCCTAACCAGAGTCTGTACAACTGTACCATAACTTCCACCTTTTTGTATTCCAGTCCCCTTGAAATAAAGGCTAACATTCCAGTAGCCTTTTTAATACGCTTGCTTGTACTGCTGTCATTAACCATGGTGTTAAAGCAATTTAATGGCAGCGTAATGCTGATCAAATTCAGCATTTATCAGGATCTTGTTAAGCATGGCTTACTCTCCATCTTTGAGTATAAAAAGAAAGAAGGCAGTCACCATTTCTATATTTCAGTCACTCTTCTGGAGAACAGCGACAATTAACTCGCAGCAAATTAGCCCTCCTTAGGGTTGACTGCTGGAGGTGCTAGAGTGTTTTCCTAAATGTCGGGCAGCTCCAAGTCAGTTTCCAAGTCACTTCAAAGTGGTGAACACCATTAAATAAACAGAGCCACTCTGGGATTCAGACAGCTCCTCCCCTTCAGTGACATCATTGGTGTCGCTCAGAGGGAGCCCTGAAATTGCAGAATGCCATGGAGTACCAAAGGCAAAGTAGTGGCAAGATTCATTTTTATAGTTTTTAAGAGATATTGGGGAGCAATATAAACAGGAAATGCTCCCTATAGACTTTGCTCCCACTTTAATGAGATGAGAAAATAATTGTTTAGAAAGCGATGAAGGAAGAAATCGAGAAATTAGAAAAAAAATACAATTTTCCTGAGAATAAATACCATTACTTTCAAAGTAATGACGCAATCATTATACCCTGATCCCATTAGTAAACATGTAAAACTGCAGAAATTATTTATGTAAGAAAGCAGACAATGAGAGGTGGCTTTTCAGCCCACCATCTCCACTCCATCCACAGATCAGGTACAATCTACCCTACTATGGAACTTACCCCACTGAGTTAATCTGCTGAGGGAAGAATTCTGTATAAATACTTCCCGAACCCTGAAGTGAAACTCTAGATTATCTATTCATCTGCTCCCCAGCCCACTTCTGCTATTTTATTGCTGACTAACTGCCCTTCATAGTTGGATCACTCCCAACAGTACTCGACCATGTGTTTGATCATCTCACCCCATGTCTACCCCAAGACTTTAAATCCTATTCTCAACCAGGTATTTATCGAGCTCTTTTTTTGAAATATTTGTTTTAGACTATACTCGTTTTCCACATATAGGATTCTGTAATACAATCAAGCACATACTCACCTCCCTTTGGTGCCAATACAGCAGGGCCGGCCCGTAATGACACAGTCCAGGTGTGGAAGGTTGGTGTGGTTTCCAGCAGTACTTTTAGTGCAAATCTGAAAAAGAATGGAAGAAACAATCTCATTATCATTAGTTTCATTGCGCTTGATCTTAAACCACAAGGTGCATGCCCACGGCCTAATGTGTCACTCCATGGGATGGTAGTCATTGTCTGAGTCGCTCTTGATTGGATCACTTTGCCTGCTGGCCAATTTCTGACCATCATCAATGGCTTTGGTAAAGGAGGCGGTTACATGATGTTGAGCAGCCCACAATAGATTGGAGGGAACAGTGAATGTGTGAAGAGGTCTCTTGCATTTGGTTTACATGCAATTTCAGAATTTCAGAAGGACAGCATAATGGATGGTAAACTGATGCAAACAAAGGCTGATAATTATGGTCATTTTCCAAGCCTGCAGTTTCATTCGCCAGTTTAAAAGCAAACATTGAAAGTTTTTTATACAAGATTTTTCTTATTAGATTTAATTTTCCCCTTTGCAGCTCTGCGCCCTCTCTCTTTCAACCAGGATGGCAAAACGGTCTCTGGGCTGCTCACTTAGGAGCTGCTGACCTCTCCGTGACTACAATTAACTCTGGTCTTTAGTTCAAAAGTGAAAAATGGCGGATCCTGGAAATCTGAAATAAAAACAGAAACACTCAGCAGATCAGGCAGCATCTGTGGAGAGAGAAACAAGAGTTACATGTTCCAGGTCGATGACCTTTCATCACTCTGATGAAAGGTCATCAACCTGAAACATTAACTCATGTTTCTCTCTCCACAGATGCTGCCTGACCTACTGAGTGTTTCTAGCATTTTCTACTTTTATTTCTGGTCTATAGTTAACTGCTTGGTATGGGAATCTGTATGGGCTAGTCCTATCAGGTCCTTTAGGGAGGCAGGCTCTTAGCACCTGAGATACATCGATACCAGTAAAGCAGGCTGTTGTTTAATCATTTTGTGTGCTAAAGAGATTTAGAATTCAGATTAGTGATCAATGACTCAGCATTTTTAAAATCATTAATATTTGTTTGTCATGTACAATGAAAGTAAATATGAGCTCTCACAGTATGGGTATCTGTTCATATTACCACGGGTTAAAATGGATCTTACAAGTACGGACAGGCTATACAACACAATGCAACATAGTGCACTGAGTATTTAGAAAAGAATACATCAGTAGGAAAAAAATTGTGCTTAACATCAGCATTTTTGACTTGTATCAGAAATGTTGTACAATAGGAGTAAATGAGTAGTCTGGACTAGATACGGATTTCTCTGCACTTGGCACAGCACAGGCAGCAAGACCAGATATCAACGTGAATATAAGTTAACAAAGTATAACTTCATTATAGCCAGTAGTGCAAAATGGGCAATAGGGAATTGGCAGACCGTTTTGCACTCTGCCTGATTTTCTTTTAAAGGAAATTGGGTGGACTGCAAAACAAGCTGCCAACTCGCTATCACCCATTTTGCGTTACTGTCCAAGCCAAATTTATACCTCGAGTCTAATACAAACATGGTGCGTTGCTTAATCACAGCAAATTCTTGTTGCATTACTAGCACTCACTCATAAGGTTCTAAAATCATGCAGCTATCTCCTACATATACTTCTTAATACCTGTTATTAACATCTAATCATAGTGTTGAAGCACTATATTGAAGAGAAAAAGCCGACTGCAGCCCAGTATTAGCAATATCACAGTTAAGAGGAAAATGAGTACATTGAGAAAACAACAATTATTAGTTAGGGGAAATGTTAATGCGAGGCCTTACCGGCCATTTGGTGATGTCATCAGGCCATTCATGAGGAGGAACTGAGCCTGGTTCAACACAAAACCTGAAGAAAGGGTGGAGCAGGGAGGGAGAGCGTTAAAGAATATAAATTACACTGGAACAATAATAATATTTGGGTTTTATTATTTCCCAACCAACATTTAAATAAATTACCATGAGGCAAATTTTCATCTTCAATGCTCCCAGTGCAACGTTACATATGATAGGACTGAATGCCTCCCTCTGCCCCTCTCCCCCCCCCCATCTCTCACCACCACCACCACCCCCCATGACTTTCCCTCTATTAAGCTCTGCATTGAGAAGAACAAGGGACATAATTGTTGATATGTAAAAATTGTGACATCCCCCATTTCAAGGAAATAAAATTTCTTTACTGGAAAGGCCACCATTTAAAAAAAAATTGTCATAATTTACCAATATTCATTTCTCTTCGAGACTGTCTGTGAATTTTAACCTCCTCTCCTACCCCGGCGGATACCGGACGGGAAGGCAGTTCAAACAAGGGCAGCGACTTTACCTTAGGGATCCCGCTGCCTTCAGTTCATTCTAACAGGTTTCCAAATTCTCTAAGGGATCTATTGCTATTATTTGATGTGAACCAGAGAGCAGCTGCAGTAGGTTGAGGGGACATTTTGAGTTCATCCTTTTTAAGAACATAAGAAATAGGAGCAGGAGTAGGCCAATCGGCCCCTCGAGCCTGCTCCGCCATTCAATAAGATCATGGCTGATCTGATCCTAAACTCAAATCTAAATTCATGTCCAATTTCCTGCCCGCTCCCCGTAACCCCTAATTCCCTTTACTTCTAGGAAACTGTCTATTTCAATGTATGCTACATTGTTAATGTATGCTACAAGCTCCTTGGAACATCAAAGCTCATTTTAAAAAAAATAAAACTCTGTCCAAAGGAAGTTGCACATTTTTGAGTCACAAGTGGTAACACTTTTGAGAAGAAAGTTGCAGTTGGAAAATGCTTGACAATGTTAGGAAAGAAAACAAAATTGGAAGTTTTAGAAAACGTGTAAGGTTGGGACCGAAATTCCTCGAGGGTTCTGCTGGTATCCTGCCGGTACCTCGGGTGGGAGCCCAGTGGAAGTCTTCACAAAACATCGGAGACCTGGTTGTGGTGGGTCTCAACTATTTCCAGGAATTTCTGACTTGCTTTGTAAAGGGTGGAACCTACTTTACAAGGCAAATATTGTCAGGGGAGCAGAGTCAGGGGCAGGGGCTCCCTACGCCAGGTGTTTCCACTTGCCTGGCTTGGAACTTAATGCATCTCTTGGAGGCCAGTCTGCTGAGTGATTTGAGGCTTACCAGCCTCCAGATGGACTCTACTGGTGTGGTGCAAACCAGGGAAGCTGCCTGGACCTCCAAAGTGGCTCAATTTTTTTAAAAAGCAGACCAGCCCCTTAAATAGGTGACTGAGGAGGACACAGCCATGGGCAGTGACCACACCCGCCACAAAGATGGGTGGGCACTAGTGTTTCCAATGCATGAGGCAAGCAGGCGCTGGAGATATGCTCATAGTGGCGCTGGTGCACGCTTGCTCCATGCAAATAAGGTTTCTTTCCACTGAACCCACCCCCAGACATCAGCATGGTCAGTGTTGGAAGGCACTCGTGAGTACAATCCCAGGGTAACTGCCAGGATCACGTCCCAAGGAAATTCAGGGCCATCTGTTCAAAATCTAAAGTAATCTCATTTTACTTTCTGAAATAGTGAAGTTAAATCTAAGCATGGGTAATAAAAGCCTTTTTTTCTGTCTGTTCTGTCTTTCCTGATAGTTATAACCTCTCAGTTCTGGTATCATCCTTGTATATTTCTTCTGCACCTTCTCCAATGCCTCTATATCCATTTTATAATATGGAGACCAGAACAGTGCACAGTACTTCAAGTGTGGTCTAAACCAGGTTCTATACAAGTTTAACATAACTTATCTCCTCTTCAATTCTATCCCTCTGGAAACGAACCCCAGTGCTTTGTTTGCATTTTTTATGGCCTAGTTAACCTGCGTCGCTATTTTTAATGATTTGTGAATCTGTACCCCTAGATCACTTTGCTCCTCTACCACATTCACACTTATTTTCCAAGGAGTATGTGACCTCCTTATTCTTCCTACCGAAATGCACCACCTCACACTTGTCTATATTGAAATTAATTTGCCTTTTACAAGCCCATTCTGCAAGTTTATTAATGTCTTCTTGTATTTTGGGGCAGTCTTCCTCAGTGTTAACTGTACCCCCCAATTTAGTGATGTCTGCAAATTTTGAAATTGTACTTCTGATTCCCGAGTCCAAATCGTTTATGTAAATGGTAAACAACAGTGGTCCCAGCACGAATCCATGTGGAACACCACTTTCTATCTTCTGCCAGTCTGAGTAAATACCTTTAATCCCTACTCTCCGTTTTCGGTTTTGTAGCCAGCTTGCTACTTGTCCCCTGACTCCACATGCTCTGACCTTAGTCATGAGTCTACTGTGTGGTACCTTATTGAAGACCTTTTGAAAATCCAAGTATCACTATATCTACTGCATTACTCTTATCTACTCTTTCAGTTACTTCTTCAAAGAATTTAATAAGGTTGGTAAGGCATGACCTTCCCTTTTGAAATCCATGCTGACTATTCTTTATTATATTTTTGGTTTCTAGATGTTTTTCTATTTCATCTTTGAGTAAAGATTCCAATATCTTTCCTATCACCGATGTTACGCTAACTGGTCTATAGCTTCCTGGACTTGTTAAAATAGTTCCCTTTTTGAATATAGGAACAACATTAGCTGTCCACCAGTCCTCTGGCACGATTCCCTTTTCTAATGAATATATAAAAGTGTCTTCTACTATCTCTTCCTTAGCTTCTTCGAGTATGGACGGATGCAATCCATCCGGACCAGGGATTTTATTCTCTCTAAGTTTGATTAGTTTATCAATTATCTCCTCCCTTTCTATCTTAAATGTCGTGATATCTTTTTTGACCAATTCTTCTAATGTCATGTCCACCAAGTTAGTCTGTCTGGTGAATGCTAAGGCAAAGTCATTATTCAATATTTCTGCTATTATCTATGAGTTTATCTTGTGCATCCCTTAGTGGTCCTATCCTGATTTTCCTTTTGTAATTTATGGTCTGTAGAATACTTTACTATTTCTTTTTATATTCCTTGATAATTTTATTTCATAGTTAATAATATTTGACATAATTACCTAGGATCCTGATGGCACACTGAGCCATACTGCCGGATGCTTTTGTCAGCCAGTGATGGAGCACTATTGTGATGTGGCCACTTTACCCAGACAGCAAGAGTTGACTGGAAGAAACCATTATGTTCTGTTAGACATTTATTTTGTAACATTCAAAAGCACCGCTGAGTTTGACAGATTGCTACCTTTCCATGATCTGATTGGATCGACTTCAGAAACAGCCCCACCAAAACTGACCCTTTTTGGTACCAAAATTTATGACTGGGAATTTCCTCGGAGCTGCTACCCCTCCGCCATTGCCTGAAGTGCAGCAGAAACCCCCGTTTACCTGCGTAAACAGGGTTTCCGGCATACTTCTGGTGAAGTTAGGATGGCGGAACAGGAGCAGCTCCAAGGAAATTCCTGTCCCATATTTCCTTTCCCTTTTCTGAAGGTTCTTGGGGCCCCATCTTGTGCACTCTCCTATGACATGGGAAGAGGAGAGAGTCCAAAGCACACTCTCACAATAAGTCAAATCCTATTAATAGTACTGAAGACAGTTTGCAAATGATTGTGCAGCCACTACAAATAATTAAAAATCATAACTTAAGTATCAACTTGAAAAAACACACATCTAAGTCTGCTTTTGAAAACCGATTTTCTCTCTCTTCCCCATTATATGGTAGTAAAGGAAGAGCATCACCTAGAGGCATTGGGGCTGATTTTAAAAACAGAGCCGGGAAGGGGGTGGGGAGGTCAATTTGAGGTTGGGAAACCCATTAGTATGGGTCTCCTGGACGTCCTTATGATTTTGACGTAAGGACGTCTTCTTTTTTTTTGTCAGTTTCCCGTCCGACTGACCGGCTGATTGACAGGCTGGTCTCAGTCGGACGGGAGACCAGTCAGTGGGAGGACGTCTTCAGGTAAGTCTTTGTTAGCATGGATGGGGAGGGCATGGGTGGGCAGGGGATGGGGTGGGCAAGGGGCAAGGGTGGGCATAGGTGGGCACGGGGGTCACAAGTCATGGGGGATGGGATCAGGGGGTCAGTCACAGGTGGGGGGCAGGGATTGGGGGTCATCGCAGGGGTTCGCAATCGTTGAGGTGGAGGGTCAGAGGTCGGAGGATCGGGGCGGGGGGGACATCGGGGTCGGGGGTCGGGTGTCCACGATCGGGTAGGGGGTTGTCGGTGCAGTTAGGCTTGTTGGGCCTGAGGGAAGCACCCCTTCTCCTCTGGGCCCACAAGCTGTGCCATTCTAGGCACTTACCTGCAGTCTCGGGCCTTCTTGCCTCCTTTCACGAGGCGTAAAACAGAAGGCCCGGGAATCCAGGCACCCCTGGGGTTGAAATCGGGAATTAGTGAAAAATGGAGGCCTGAAGCCTCACTGAAAGGTTAAGGCCCGACCCACCTTCTGGGAGTGGGTTGGTCACCTGCCCCCGTGAAAACCGGAAAAGGGCGGGTTGGGGCTGGGTCTGCAATTTTCAATGCCCACCAGCCCCCACCCTCCCGTTTTTTACTTTTAAAATCGAGCTCATTATGTGGGAACTTGCCACTTTGGATACGTCATACTGACCATACTGAATAACCCGGATAATAATGGAAATTTATAAGTATACTGTTCACCTGTGTAATACACCCCGTCTTTGCCTGAGCGGGCAAGTATTCCTGATACGCCACTGTAAACAGTTGCTAGGGGTATACATAAGCAAAGTGATTGCGCCTTCTACCCTTCTCCCAATTAAGGGAATCATATGGCTGGGACATCATTTCCCCACTCCCCAAAGCCTTTCCACCATCTACAAGGCACAAGTCAGGAGTGTGATGGAATACTCTCCACTTGCCTGGATGAGTGCAGCTCCAACAACACTCAAGAAGCTCGACACCATCCAGGACAAAGCAGCCCGCTTGATTGGTACCCCATCCACCACCCTAAACATTCACTCCCTTCACCACCGGCGCACAGTGGCTGCAGTGTGTACCATCCACAGGATGCACCGCAGCAACTCGCCAAGGCTTCTTCGACAGCACCTCCCAAACCCACGACTTCTACCACCTAGAAGGACAAGGGCAGCAGGCGCATGGGAACAACACCACCTGCACGTTCCCCTCCAAGTCAAACACCATCCCGACTTGGAAATATATCGCCGTTCCTTCATCGTCGCTGGGTCAAAATCCTGGAACTCCCTACCTAACAGCACTGTGGGAGAACCTTCACCACACTGACTGCAGCGGTTCAAAGAAGGCAGCTCACCACCACTTTCTCATGGGCAGTTAGGGATGGGCAATAAATGCTGGTCTTGCCAGCGACGCCCACATCCCATGAACTAATTAAAAAAAACACCACTTTAAAGCTCATTAACAGACTTGGAATTAAGATTATTACACCTACACAAACAAGTTTATCATCATATAATGTTTATCCCCTAAAAATCAAGTTCTGGAGAAAAAACAGCCAGCCATTCATTCACAGTATTATTCGGGATGATTTATGGACGTGAAGAACGAGTTAGAGTAATTGCCTCAATGGATGAATACCAATACTGCATATTTATATGGCAAGTGATGATGGTGACCTTACTCTATAGTAATCCTAACCTTCCCAGAGCAAACCCACTGTACCAATTTAACATTCCTTTGTATCTGTACTCTCTTCAAGAGTGATTGCAGAGTGAACTTCGTTCGGGTTTGACATTTGTTATAATGTGCGTTTAGGAAATTACCTTCAGAGTTTCATTCACTCAGTGAGGCTCAGGATCCTCTCAGACCTGCGATTGTCAAATTAGATATTTGTAGGCATTTCTTTAACTTTCACTGCCAGGATTTAAATCTGCCTGTTCAGAAATATCTTAAATAGTGAATTAAAAAGCAAAAGGTGGCAGCATCTCTTCTTAACTTTGTGCTTTAAACATTTTTCTGGAAAAACATTTACCTACCGAGCACTCTTTCTCTGAGGTTTGAACGCACCCTGACTTGTCGTTTCGTACACAGCAGGCAGATTTCTTTTCCTCTTTTCTTTCCTGTGTAATTAAATCATGCACTTGCAGATCTTGCCTCATACACGGAGAGAACTTTGCTCCAAGGTGGATTAAGGCCTCCTGCAACAAGTATAACACGATCACGGTAATGGCAAAATCAATAAAAAGCCTAGACTAATCATGAATTTGGTAAAGAGAGAATATCTATGAAGGGCATAATAATACCAGCTCCAATTTGAGGCATGGAAATCGAGATCACCAAGTTATACTAGCCACTATGCTATTTAGGCAGGAAGAACTACAGCATCGCATGAACTCTCCAGTGTATGCAAGCGCACACTGCAACTTGGAAACTGCATCTTGGACAGAAGGATACAGACCTTCAGGGGTTATGCTAAGGCTTTACAATGCAGCGGTCAAACCACACTTCGATAACTGTGTTCAGTTCTCTTTTCTACCCCACATTTGGTGGTTAGGGTACAGAGAAATACAACAATACTGATGTCTAAGATAAAGCAGATGAACTATGAGGAAAGATTGCAGGGGGTTTCATTTTCCATGATGGTAGGGGAACATTGTGGTGCAAGTTTAGAGCCCAAATTAATCTTCCAGGGGTTGCACTTAATTTCATTTCAAAGCAAACTTGCAGTGCATAATTCACCACACACAGAGAGTTTGCTGATTCGAAGGTGGGATATCCAGCACTGTTTAAAGAGCAAGTCCATTTGAAAAGATTTCTCTACTTTTGCTTAAGGTTTGCAGGCTGATAATCGAGCGCCCTTGTTCATTTTCTTTGGCCTCCAAAAAAGTCAGGGTTAGAGGAGCACTAAATTTTCACAATTTTAGTTGCAGCAATCAAAATTCAAACAGTTCACTTTTAAGAAGCTTCTTCTTGAAAGGGCAAAACATGACAGGAGCACTCCTGCTCCTCCCGGCTCCGCATTCAGGTAAGTATATTTTAAAAACTTACATTGTTGGTTACGGCCTCCAGCGGTCGCTTTGAGGACCGCCTGTTAGGAAAACCAGGCCTACATGCGGCCTGAGTACAGCCAAAGCTGGCTGCCTCAGGATAAACCAACCTTGCAGTGGAGGCTTTAAACAGTTGTTAGGCCCCTTATTTGCATACGCAAAGGGCTTAAGGCCGGTTTCAAGCGGGGGAACTGCACGCTGATTTTTTGGCCTTTACCAAATTGACGAAGGGTGCACTTCCAGCTCGTAATAAGCATGTGCTTCCTCCCGCCATATTGGAGGCTTAGAAGGTCGTTGGGTCCCCGACAAACGGCCGAATTTTTAGGCCATTATCTTTCCACGGTTATAGAAATTCAGGCACAGAAATCACAATATGTAGAGACACTGAACTTTAAACAAAAACTAAATGATACGTTAATTTAAGAGTTCATTTCTCCATAGATCAACTACTGTTGTAATTACAACAATCCTTACAGAAGTTAAATTAAAAGTTGTTAAACAGAATTCAAACTCACTTACAGAGTTTGGTCCAATCCAGAAATTTTCTTGCTGCACAAATTTAACATTTTCATAGACACCTTTATTTCTTAAAATCTGCGAAAGCAAATGAAAATGATTAGATGTATGAGATGTGAATAATAAATGTAAAGCAGAATGAAAAGAACAGAATCAACAGCAAAACAATATGCAGCTAAAAGCATGGATTGTCCTCTGGGGTAGGCTCTAAACCAGAGGAGGGTTCGGGCGGGACTTTTGTCTGCCACCCCGACCCATTTTCCACTACCGAGAGGGCACCCACCTCCACGAGGGAGGAAGATGTGGTGGTGCTGCAGTGGCATACTGGAAGAGGAGCAGACCAAATTTAAGGGGACAGAAGAACCCCAAAGATCTCCTTGCAAGTTTCCTTTTAGGCCTTGGATGGAACCGAGGCCTAAAACGAGGGCTTCAGTGGGCCTTCTGCTGCTACCACATGGTCCAACGCCGCCTCTCTCCTGGTGGTCCTGGATCGGCAGCAGGAGTGGTGGAAGGTAGTGAAACTGGCCAGATTTCCAGGCCCTGCCTCCCCATAACCATTTACACATGGCAGGGCAGTGACGAGTGGGCCGAACTCCTTCACTGTTGGGCTGGGGATGTGTCTACACTTCACCTTCCTTGATTTTACGCTGCTAAATTGCCCAACTTCCAGCATTGTAGTGGAGAAAAATCCAGCCCTCCAGCTCATAAATTGGAAGAAAATGTTAAAAGTGCTTTTCAGACAGACTGTAGAACACCGAAGGGAACAGGCACTAATTCAAAGACACTAATTTGATCAGCAATGTAGACACGTGTATAAAAATGGTTTCGCTAAAAATTATTGACCAGCGGAAAATACACCCCTTAGCTTTCGTATGTAATGTTACTTAATTTTATTTGAATGTGTTCATCGAAGCTGGATATGCAAAAAAGCACTTCTTGTTGTCATGGTCAATGAAATGTCCTATTAAAAACACAGCTGGTCTTTTTTTTAAAAAACATTCCAACCAACAATAAAGAAAAACACAAAAGATTGTCAGATCTGAGGTATTAGATAGTCCTGATAATAGAAGCAGAAGCATAACAAAATACTTCTGTAGTTTACATACTAAAACTAAATTACTTCAGAGATGTGAACTAATTCTTACAGAGCTCAAATAGAAGCCATGTTGTAGTTCCATAAAACCAGTGTTCCTAGTGTACTCACCTGGTGCTGGGATAGAAAAGGATTTCTTTATTATTGATTTATTACTTACTGAATCTACAGTTTCATGTTGAGAAAATCCTATTGGAGCAATTCCATAGATACACACCGCTAGGATAGTGATCAATATATGCACAAATGTAATCCAGTATGTGAAAAATGGCCTGAAAGGAAAAGGGAGCCGCTCTTAGTGATCAACAAATTGTTTTGAAGTAATTGTTTGAACATTTAATATTATAGCCAGTCTAAAATTTAGCTTCTCATCAAATTAAACAATGTTTACTCTGTTCAAGTAACCTGCTCTGGAGAGGCTGTGTAACTCTACTACATGAAGCTCATTTGTAATATGACAGAATTACAGAAATGACAACAGGAGTAAAGTCCTTTTAACATTCCTGAAGGCTCCAAGACCTGTGGATCAGCTGTCTCCTTTATTATTAAGAAACATTCAGTACCATACCCAGGATAATTAAAAGGGAATGCTAGTTTATGTCAACTAGATTTAAAATGAATACAGCTTTCCTGCTGGAATATTGTCTGAAATGAATAGTCTCAAAGTGCACTGAATCCAAGTTACACTCCTCTTTCTCAGTTAAGTTTGACAATATTCAGAACAGTAGTTAATTTCGATGCACACTCAACTCTACTTAGCCTTGTGAAGTGCATGGCCCCCTCACGTACGTAATGTTTTAAGACACAATGTGGGGGGGGGGGGGGGGGGTTAAATTAGTTTACCCCCGAAAACGGGCGCGGGTATCGCAATCCGCGATTAATCCGCACCCGGTGCTTCCGGCGAAGACAGTGCGTGAGCTTCGTGCTGCCTGATCATTAGCGTGATTCCGCCGTGCAGCCTCTCTGCAGCGCAGGTGGCACGGAAGAAGCAGGAAGCCCAAAATGAGGTGGGGCCAACACTTGTCACAGGCAGCCTGCATCTCTTAAAAGGGGAGGTGCACAGTCTACTGGGAGGAGTGCAGGATGGCTGGAAGGATTGCTGGACCAGCAAGAGAGTGTACCCCACGCTTCTCCGCCAACGCACTGGAGGAAAGCAGGACCATCCTGTACCCGCAGGGTGGGAGGAGACCCTCCAGACACCAGCTTCGCAGGCAATGTGAGGATGTGGCCCAGGAGGTGAATGCCAGGAGCATTGCACCACGCATGTGGGTGCAATGCCGAAAAAAGTTTAATGATTTGACATGAGTGGTCAAAGTGAGTGAATACAAATGTGAAGAGGCACATTCCACCAAATGCAACACTGCTCCACGCACGACCCCTCCTGTCACCCACCCACCAACAAACACTGCCCATCTGTACGCAATGCTGCATTTAGCTTGCTGCATCTCACCCTTACATAGTACCTAACTTGCAGGCCACACTATCACCACTCACATGTCACACACACACTGGCGGCTATTCAAACATGACAGGCACATCACCCAGACACCTTGCAGGATACTCACTGCCCTCTGTCCTGCAGGAGAAGGTGGCACAAAACAGCTGGCAGCAGGAGAGACCTGAGGGTGGACGAGCACGCCTACACATCCTCACCCCCCTGGAGGAGACGGTGCTTCAGATCATTGGGCAGGCTGTCGCTGCGGCCATGACCGCTGGCAGCGCTGGAGGTCCGACGAAGGGGTTCTCTGCATACCTAATGCCCTAATGCTCCTTCTCGTTTCCCATATCTCCCTCATCTCTCAATCTTTTATGACTCACGTGCTGCAGATGATGTCGGCACACACGTCTCACTTGCTCCTCTCCACGCTGCACATCTCAACCTGTTTCCCTTTGTCATTGCACATACTCAAGAGCTGGAGCCGGCACCGTCCGATGTGGAGGAGGAGGAAGACAATGATAATGAAGCCACACTGTCACTTGATCTGACACTCGCATCCACCTGCTCAGATACTGACACTACGCATCCTTTAGAGGCTAGGTTTGAGGAGGGATCTGCACGTGGTGAGACACCAGGCACAAGTGCCGTGGCAGGGGGAACGGATACCATAGGTGCCAGCTTGCCGGAGGGCGAGGTTGCACACTCGTTCTACTGCAGGGGAGTCAGATGAGGACTTCGATGGGCCAGGCTATAGAAGACGGCTGATGGAAATACACAACCAAATGCTTGGTGCACTGGAAGGCCTGCCAGAAAGCCTGCACACAATGTCAAGGGGTATGGAGGAACATAACATAAGAACATAAGAAATAGGAGCAGGAGTAGGCCAATCGGCCCCTCGAGCCTGCTCCGCCATTCAATAAGATCATGGCTGATCTGATCCTAACCTCAAATCTAAATTCATGTCCAATTTCCTGCCCGCTCCCCGTAACCCCTAATTCCCTTTACTTCTAGGAAACTGTCTATTTCTGTTTTAAATGTATTTAATGATGTAGCTTCCACAGCTTCCTGGGGCAGCAAATTCCACAGACCGACTACCCTCTGAGTGAAGAAGTTTCTCCTCATCTCAGTTTTGAAAGAGCAGCCCCTTATTCTAAGATTATGCCCCCTAGTTCTAGTTTCACCCATCCTTGGGAACATCCTTACCGCATCGACCCGATCAAGCCCCTTCACAATCTTATATGTTTCAATAAGATCGCCTCTCATTCTTCTGAACTCCAATGAGTAGAATCCCAATCTACTCAACCTCTCCTCATATGTCCACCCCCTCATCCCCGGGATTAACTGAGTGAACCTTCTTTGTACTGCCTCGAAAGCAAGTATGTCTTTTCTTAAGTATGGACACCAAAACTGTACGCAGTATTCCAGGTGCGGTCTCACCAATACCTTATATAACTGCAGCAATACTTCCCTGTTTTTATATTCTATTCCCCGAGCAATAAAAGCCAATATTCCGTTGGCCTTCTTGATCACCTGCTGCACCTGCATACTGACTTTTTGATTTTCTTGCACTAGGACCCCCAGATCCCTTTGTACTGCAGTACTTTCCAGTTTCTCGCCTTTAAGATAATAACTTGCTCTCTGATTTTTTTTCCTGCCAAAGTGCATAACCTCACATTTTCCAATATTGTATTGCATCTGCCAAATCTCCGCCCACTCACCCAGCCTGTCTATATCCCCTTGTAGGTTTTTTATGTCCTCCTCACTCTCCACTTTCCCTCCCATCTTTGTATCATCTGCAAACTTTGATATGTTACACTCGGTCCCCTCCTCCAAATCGTTAATATAGATTGTAAAGAGTTGGGGACCCAGCACCGACCCCTGCGGAACACGACTGGCTACTGGTTGCCAGTCCGAGAATGAACCATTTATCCCAACTCTCTGCTTCCTGTTAGATAACCAATCCTCCACCCATGCCAGAATATTACCCCCAATCCAGTGATTCTTTATCTTGAGCAATAATCTTTTATGTGGCACCTTGTCGAATGCCTTCTGGAAGTCTAAATACACTACGTCCACTGGTTCCCCTTTATCCACCCTGTACGTTATGTCCTCAAAGAACTCAAGCAAATTTGTCAGACATGACTTCCCCTTCATAAAGCCATGCTGACTTTGTCCTATTAAATTATGTTTATCCAAATGTTCCGCTACTGTTTCCTTAATAATAGACTCCAAAATTTTACCCACCACAAATGTTAGGCTAACTGGACTATAATTTCCAGCCTTCTGCCTACTACCCTTTTTAAATAAGGGTGTTACATTAGCAGTTTTCCAATCTGCCGGGACTTTGCCGAGTCCAGAGAATTTTGGAAAATTATTACTAAAGCATCCACAATCCCTGCTGCCACTTCCCTCAAGACCCTCGGATGTAAGCCATCAGGTCCAGGGGATTTATCCGCCTTGAGTCCCATTAATTTACTGAGTACCAATTCCTTAGTGATTTTAATTGTATTTAGCTCCTCCCCCACTAGAGTCCCCTGTTTGTCCAGTGTTGGGATATTCTTCGTGTCCTCTACCGTAAAGACTGAAACAAAATATTTGTTCAGCGTTTTTGCCATCTCCATGTTTCCCACCATTAATTTCCTGGTCTCATCCTCTAAGGGACCTATGTTTGCCTTAGTCACCCTTTTTCTTTTTATATAACTATAGAAACTCTTGCTATCTGTTTTTATATTTTTTGCTAATTTATTTTCATAATCTATCTTCCCTTTCTTAATCAATCCTTGAGTTACTTTTTGCTGTCTTTTGAAGACTTCCCAATCTTCTATCCTCCCACTAAGTTTGGCTACCTTATATGTCCTTGTTTTTAGTCGGATACTATCCTTAATTTCTTTACTTAGCCACGGATGGCTGTCATTTCTTTTACACCCTTTTTTCCTCAGTGGAATATATATTTTTTTGAAAGTTGTAAAATAACTCCTTAAATGAACACCACTGCTCGTGTACCGTCTTACCCTTTAATCTATTTTCCCAGTCCACTTTAATCAATTCCGCTCTCATACCATCATAGTCTCCTTTATTCAAGCTCAGTACGCTTGTTTGAGAACCAACCTTCTCACCCTCTAATTGGATATGGAATGTAACCATGTTATGGTCACTCATTCCAAGGGGATCCTTAACTAGGACATTATTAATTAATCCTGGCTCATTACACAGGACCAGGTCCAAGGTTGCTTGCACCCTTGTAGGATCAGTTACATACTGCTCAAGAAATCCATCCCTAATAGACTCAATAAACTCTTCATCAAGGCTGCCCTGCCCAATTTGATTTGTCCAGTTAATATGATAGTTAAAATCCCCCATAATTATAGCTGTTCCCTTATTACATGCCCCGACTATTTCCTGATTAATACTTCTTCCAGCAGAGTTGCAATTATTAGGAGGCCGATATACTAAGCCCACTAGTGTTTTTTTCCCTTTATTATTCCTTATCTCTACCCAAACTGTTTCATTATCCTGATCCTTTGTCCCAATATCATTTCTCAGTATTACAGTGATTCCTTCCTTTATTAACATAGCCACCCCACCTCCCCTTCCTTCCTGCCTGTCCTTCCTGATTGGGAATTAAATATGCCAGGGTATTTAACAGTCGTTGTCACCCTGCAGCCATGTTTCTGTAATGGCCACAAGATCATACCCATACGTCGTTATTTGTGCCGTTAACTCCTCCATTTTGTTACGAATGCTACGTGCATTCAGATAAAGAACTTTCAAATATGTTTTGTGACACTTAGTTCCTGCTTTTTCCTTTTTTAACACTTTACCTTTTACTCCATACCTTCTGTCCCTTCCTGACATGCTTTCCTCTGTCTCCCTGCTCAGGTTCCCAACCCCCTGCCACAGCTTTGATGCTGGGTTAATCGCCTTACGCCTTCTAGTTTTTTTTTATCTGTCGTGTCTAAAGTACACTTTCTTTCTGCTGCTCTACGCTTTTCCCTTTCACTTGTTCTTGAACAACTGTTTGTACTATTTGTACTGTAGATTTCCCCTGGGTCTTCCCCTCTCTTGCTGCTCTCAACTTTATTCTCTTCTGACTCCCCGCTCAGGTTCCCATCCCCCTGCCACTTCAAACTTGGAACAGGGCTTAGCTTGGAGCCCATCCTTTCTCAAATGGAACGGGTGGTCAGCTTCACGAGCACACCTGAGGAACCCACCATGACGCAACGTCTGATGGCTGATGTCGCGGCTTCCATTGCAGCACAAACCGATGTGATGAAAGGTCTGCAAGCTTTGGTTGAAGCTCAGTCTGCTACAATGGCAGTTCAAACTGCTGCTATTGTGGCTTTGGGGACCACTGTGTAATGGGGCTTCCAGGGCGTCACAGCACTCCAGCAATCTGTTCTCATCACCAGGATTGCTGAGCCTCCGCCCCATGCGATTGGCAGTGGTGCCATGACAGTCGGACCTACTGTCCTCTCTCCGGAACTGCATACTTGCTCCCACCCCTGCCACTCCGCCAGTGCCCTTGCTGTTGCCTATCAGCCAGTCAGACCAGACTGCTGCTGCCCATGTCGAGATGGTACAGTCTAAAGCCGGGCTCTCCCAGTCCAGAGCTGCTCGAGGGTTGTCGTCCAAGGCCATCTGATTGAAGGTCAGCAGCATTCCACCACCAATGCTCCAGCCATTGGGGAAGCACCTTGTAGGAGCACCAGGATAGGTAAAGGCACATGGACAACAGGCACTAAGGGAATGCACAAGGGTGAATATTTTCCTTTTGTTTGCATCATTTCATTTGTTAATTTATAAATGTGACATTGAATTTGCATTTGGTGGTGGTTTTTATTTTGCAATGAGCTGAGGGAGGAGGCAATGTGTAATTAGATGGAGGGCGATTTGATGGTCATGTGGGAGCGGATGGGTGGGGAGTGTAGGACTGTTGGTGACTTGGGAGATGTCGTTTACGTTTTTGATATCGCTCACGAATCAGGTGGGCACACATTGCCCTTGCAGACAAGCCGTGTTCCTTGTTGCCCCCTTGCGTCTTCCTCCACTTGCTCCTCCGGCTCCTCCTCCTCCTCAAGGCCTTGCCAGATAATCAGTGGTAAGGGCTGGTCCTTGATAATGGCGAGGTTATGCAGCCGTGACGAATCTTGACACCCGTTCAGCAGAGTACTGCAGGGCTCCTCCAGAATGGACCAGGCAGCGGAAGCGTTGCTTTAGGAGGCCTATGGTGGGCTCGACGATGTTGCCCGTGGCAGTCGTTGTAGGCCTGCTCTGTACGTGTGCGTGCATGCTGCACCGGAGTCGTGAGCCACCGCATGAGGGGATAGCCCCGGTCACTCAGTAGCCAGCCTTTCACTTGCCGAGCCGGTGCAAAGATAGCTGGCACGTTGGAATGCCACAAAATGAAGGCGTCGTGACTGCTCCCAGGGTAGCGGGCGTTGACCTCCATGATACGATGTGTGCGGTTGCACAACAGCTGCAGCCTCAGGGAGTGGAACCCCTTTCGGTTCATGAAGATGGCCGAGTTGATATGTGGAGCACGCAAGGCAATATGCGTGCAGTCAATTGCAGCCTGCACCATGGGAAAGCCTGCAATGCGAGCAAACCTTCGTGCTTGCTCGCATTCTGCATGATCCCTTTAAATAGCGCTGGGGGGGTCCTCCAGGAACTCTAAGGCATGTTCAGGTGTTCGTGGTTAAGACAGTGCGTTAAAAATGGTGTTCTCTGCCTGTTCCATGGTGGTCCCCATGAAAGGTCTGCAAGCTTTGGTTGAAGCTCAGGCTACTGCAATGGCAGTTCAAACTGCTGCTATCATGGCTTTGGGGACCACCGTGGAATGGTGGATCCAGCAGGTAAGTGCTTTTCCAGCACTGCTTTTGGGTCAGGAGGAACAGAACTGCTCCCCCCACCCCCACCTTCTGCCGTGATCTCTCTCTCCGGTGATCTTTCCAATTGCCGGTGACCGTCCCCAGCGGGAAGTGGAGTAAAAAAATTGTAATGAGGTCCTGCCGTTAAATTCGACAGGATCTCCGCTTTCCCGGTATTTCCGGGTTTCCAGGCCACAGACGTGCACCCCTGCTCCCTCCCCACCTCACCGTAAATATCAGGGCCAGTGTGCTTTACCAATAGGTCAGCTGGTTTAGGCAGTGAACAGCTGATCCATACAAACTAGACAGGTCCAAGGTTGGAACCCCAGGCTGGGCCAAGTTACTTGATCTCAGCCAGGGCAAAGCGAAGTTCTACGATTGGCTTTGGCACTCCTGGGTTAGGGAGGGAATTTGGTCAGGGCTCTTGTTCCTATACAACAATCCCTGCTGGAAGTGCGTATGTGTGGCCATTGGGTGACAACAGGTCACGCTGGGCCGCAATGCCTCCCATGTTTGAATAATCTGATGGCAATCACTGTCTAGGTTCACACATGAAAAATAGTCAGTGGGGCGCGGTAGTACAGGGAATCCAGTGCCTGTGGAACCACACTCCAGAAGGAGCCAATGCCTTCCAGAGAGGAGAAAGGAAAAGTAGAAAATTGACAAAAGAGGGAGTGAGGAAGAAAGAAAACCATGAACAATTTTTCTAAACACGTTAGCTTATAGATTACAATACCACAAGCTTGGCAACCCAATGAGGATGGAAGAATGGTCACTGGCACTTTAAACAGCTCTTGAAAATGTGTGCAATAAACAGAAAATGCCAACTTCTGAGTCAATCTATGGAGAAGCTTCTGAACTATAGAAAAAGAACTAAGAATGTCCAGGAAGGCACCCTTCATATGGAACCCAAGGGTCCCAACACTCCATTGTCAAAAACATCTCAACACCCTCGGAATAAGGTGAACGCATATAATCACTGATACTCATTAAAGTTGATATTAAATAATCTGTAAATTCGACTCAGACTGTTCTTCTTACCGGTGATCATCCATATTATCTATTTGTTTCTTCACATAGCTGTCTATCCGTTTGCGATACGTTCGATTTGTTAGCTTTCCCACCATGCCTAGTCCATAGGGTCTCTTTTCCTTGGCGAGTAGTTTCTTTACAGGTATAGCAATGCGCTGGCCTCTCCTCTGTGCATTCACACTGACCACTTCCTGTCGTAAACGCACCTTGGGCTGAGGGGGTGCACCTTCTTTTTGTTTCCGCCAGCCCCGTTCCAATGGGCTGAAGAAAAAAAGAATGAAGAATTATTAAGTTTGAATGGGTTACCGTTATTAAACGGTCTTTAATTATGAATACAGTCAACTACACTTATCAACTCTAATGTAAGCAGATTCCTAATGAAAACATGCAGTTACCACTTCCTGATGTGCCACTGTCATGTTTAGGGATTTTTTGACTGTTTTTCCACAGAAAGGATTTGGAAAAAAAGAGTTACACTTTACCGGTTACGTTTTAAAGCAAAGTGCATTCACACAAGTTTTTTTTTAATGCACTGAGACAAAAAGTGGTTAAAATGCTAGTGAGCTAGGCTTTGACATGGGCCCGATTTTAGCAGGGGTGCGGGTTCTCGGCGGGTGGGCAAGCGGGCGCGTGGGTTACGCGCCCGGTGAAATTAGTGGGTTTCCCGCGCGATCGTAGCAGGCAAACCACTAATTGGAGCCACTTACCTGCTCGTCGGGCGGGCTGCGCATGCGCAGTAAGATCTGTCAGCTGGAGGTGCTCTATTTAAAGGAGCAGTCCTCCACTGACAGATGCTGCAACAAATAACAAAGATGACTGCATGGAGCAGCCCAGGGGGAAGGCTGCTCCCAGTTTAATGATGCCTCACCCCAGGTATCAATACATGGGGTGAGGAGGAGGGGGAGGACAGAGATCTTCCACCCGGCGGGCGGGAGGAAGTGGCCCGCCTCCGCCACCAGGAAGGCCTGGCTCGAGGTGGCAGAGGGGGTCACCTGCGCCACCAACATATCGCCCACCTGCACACAGTGCAGGAGGCGGTCCAATGACCTCAGTAGGTCAGCCACAGTGAGTACACTTACTCATTCCCCTACACTCCGTCTGCCACATCACTGCCCCCACCCCACATCTCCTTCGGCACTGCCAACACTAATCTGTCACATCACCCCTCATACCCACTCAATCCCCATCCTCATCTTACCTGCACCTACTCACCTCGCCAGTACTCACCCCGCCGTGACTTGGGAGATGTCGTTTACGTTTTTGATATCGCTCACGAATCAGGTGGGCACACATTGCCCTTGCAGACAAGCCGTGTTCCTTGTTGCCCCCTTGCGTCTTCCTCCACTTGCTCCTCCGGCTCCTCCTCCTCCTCAAGGCCTTGCCAGATAATCAGTGGTAAGGGCTGGTCCTTGATAATGGCGAGGTTATGCAGCCGTGACGAATCTTGACACCCGTTCAGCAGAGTACTGCAGGGCTCCTCCAGAATGGTCCAGGCAGCGGAAGCGTTGCTTTAGGAGGCCTATGGTGGGCTCGACGATGTTGCCCGTGGCAGTCGTTGTAGGCCTGCTCTGTACGTGTGCGTGCATGCTGCACCGGAGTCGTGAGCCACTGCATGAGGGGATAGCCCCGGTCTCTCAGTAGCCAGCCTTTCACTTGCCGAGCCGGTGCCATGGAGATGGCAAAAATGCTGAACAAATATTTTGTTTCAGTCTTTACGGTAGAGGACACGAAGAATATCCCAACACTGGACAAACAGGGGACTCTAGTGGCAGGGAAAGGGAAAAGCGTAGAGCAGCGGAAAGAAAGTGTACTTTAGACACGACAGATAAAATAAAAACTAGAAGGCGTAAGGCGATTAACCCAGCATCAAAGCTGTGGCAGGGGGTTGGGAACCTGAGCAGGGAGACAGAGGAAAGCATGTCAGGAAGGGACAGAAGGTATGGAGTAAAAGGTAAAGTGTTAAAAAAGGAAAAAGCAGGAACTAAGTGTCACAAAACATATTTGAAAGTTCTTTATCTGAATGCACGTAGCATTCGTAACTTTCACTTGCCGAGGGTGTTACATTAGCAGTTTTCCAATCTGCCGGGACTTTGCCGAGTCCAGAGAACTACCACGCAACCCAATCCTCGTACAATCTCATGGCTCTATCCCATACTCACTCTCTCGTGCATCTCTCTCACGGCCAGCCTCACTCAACCTGCCACCACCTGTGCTGCAGCCACAGGGCATGCATCACATATGTGCAGTAGGCAGCGTAAGGCAAATGTTTCGTGAGCATGAAGGGGATGCACAAGGGTGTTTGAGGGTTTGTCATGGTTGTTACTTCTATTGAATTTCAGAACAACTCACATCACACATTATATTGGCACCACTACTGCCATGTCTTCGCGAATCCTGTCTGGTTTGTGCAATAATGCCCGCTCCTGGGTATCACTATGAGGACCCACCACTGATGCCACCCATTGTGTCACTGCAGAGTGGGTGTAGGTGTATTTGCGGGGCTCTTCTGCGCAGACGACTGAGAGACATCGGCGATGTCCCCGGTTGCACCCTGGAAGGCTGTGGAGGAGAAGTTCGGGAGGGCAGTGGTGACTTTGACAGCGACAGGTAGGAAGATGGTGCACGGGCCAGCCAGGAGCAGCTCGGCATGAAAGAGGCTGCAGATGTCCACGGCTACATGTCGAGTGACTCTGAGCCTCCGTGTGCACTGCTACTCAGAGAGGTCCAGGAGGCTGAACCTCGGTCTGTGGACTCTGTGGCGAGGGTAGTGCCCTCTGCGACGCATCTCTCTCTGCGGTAGCCCTCCCTCCTGCTGTACAGGTGGATGTGTCACAGCACTCTGTTGTGGAGCTCCACGTGTCAGAGGTGGACGGCGTGGATGGCGAGGCTGGTGATGCTGTTCGCCCTCCGAGGTCATGACTGCAGCTACGGCTGCCCCCATCCGCAAGATGTACATCTGAGGGGGTCCGCAAGGTAGGTACATGTCGCCGGACCCCGGGGTAAGCGTGCAAGTTGGTGACTTTGACCGTCAGGAGGAGGGTGGTGGAGGCCAAACTTTGTCCCAAGTGACAGAGTGGCCTCCTGCAATGGGTGAGGGTCTCCCCCCCACCTGTCAAATGGACCTCTGCAGCTGCCACAGGCTGACAGCTGCAACACGTCCATTCGATCTGGGAGTGTTTCCCCCAGTGTGGGAAACAGTCCCATGTTGATCCAAAATCACACACAGTCCCCTAATCAGGTCAGTTAATGACCTGAAATAGCTAAATAAATACTCTCAAGTGGCATCCCGCTGGCTTTAATTGCCTGCGGGATTCCCACCAGCGGGGGCTGCGCGTGCACGCCGGCGCGTCAGCGGGGAACCCGGAAGTGGGCGGGATCCTGCATTTCACGATTTTTGAGGCCCCCCCCGCCGAGAACGCACCCGATAGCGGGTGCTAAAATCGGGCCCATTGTCTTCCCAAAGACTGTTAACAATAAGCAATTGTCTCTGTAATCGGTAAATACACCACATAAATTTTATTGGGAAGTCTTTGGTCCTCGGATGGTCTGGCCAGCCTTCATTTCTGTCTGTGAACACAGGGTGATAAAAACAGAGATGGAGGGCATGATTTTAAGCTCGGAGCCGGGAACCCAGAAGTCAATTGAGTGCGTCGCAGGTAACTATGTGTGCTTCCACGTTTCCCACGCGCCACGCAACGAGATTGACAGGCCACCTGCCTGTTGGGAGGGAAAGGAGCCACAAATGGGAGAAAATGGAGGGAGGGGGAGAGAGATCGTGGGCCGTGGAAGAAATCATTAAGTGTGGGGGGGGGGGTACGTCGACGACATCGGATGGGCCTTGGACAAGATCGGGGTGGGGGGGGGTGGTGGCCCACCATCGGAGTGGGGGTGGGGGTTTTCACCATCGTGGGGGGGATCCACCATCAGGGGAGAGGACATTGACTGGTGGCAGGTGTCCTGTCACGCCAGGTGAGCTTGTTGGGCCTGGATGAGGCACTCCTGCTCCTCCTGGCCACAAGCAGTGCGATAAAGGCACTCACCTCATGGATTCGGCCCTTCTCGCCTGCTTTCACCTGATGTGAATCAGAAGCGATGGGAAATCTGACCAGGTAAGGATATATTCATTTTGCATTTCTAATACACAAAAAATTAAGTGCCTCAACTATCGCAATGAGGTACAGTGCTTCTTTATGTATCGGCCCGCTGGCTTTAAGTGGGGACAGGACTTCTGGGTTTCTGTTGTGTGCGTGCATCCAAACGCACCTGGGTTAAACCCGGAAGTGGATGCGTTGGAGCCGGGATGAAGTTTTCAACAATTTTTACTACCCACCCACCCCCAGCCCACCCGTTCTTGGAGGTTAAAATTACCCCCAGAGATACAGAAAGCCAGTCAGATTTTTAAACAGAGAGCTGCAAGAGCTTTCGACAGGCTGAGAAGGAGAATGCAAGCGAGTAGTTAGGAAATATTTTGTTTAAGTTAAGCAAGATAATCCACTGATGTGGGTTAGTTTTATATAATTACACAAAGACAATTCGTACTGATTGAATTAAATGAGTGTAATCATAACTGTTACTTTATATGCTGCATAATAGACTTGTCATCAAGATTGAAGCCCATGGAATAAAAGGGGCAGTAGCAGCATGGATACAGAATTGGCTAAGAAACAGGAAACAGAGAGTAGTGGTGAACGGTTGTTTTTCGGACTGGAGGGACAGTGGTGCTCCCCAGGGGTCAGTGCTGGGACCGCTGCTTTTCTGGATATATGTTAATGACTTGGACTTTCGTGTGCAGGGTACAATTTCCAAATTTGCAGATGACACAAAATTTGGAAATGTAGTGAACAGTGAGGAGGATAGTGATAGACTTCAATAGACTTCAAGTTCGCCTTCATCTTCACCCAATTCTTCCTCGTCGGATGAGGCCTCTTGCTGTTGCTATTCCTCCTCCAATTCCAGTATTTGTTGCCTATCCAAATTGTGCAGAGTGCAGCACACGACTATGACACTCCCCACTTTGTCTGGGGCATACTGTATGGAGCCTCAGAATGATCATGGCACCGGAACCATAGCTTCAAGATGCCAGTAGTGTGTTCAATAATGGTACTGGTGATCTCATGGCTATTATTGTGCCTGTGCTATTTAGGCATGGTGGGTTTGTGGAGGGGTGCCATCAGGCAGGTGTGGAGGGGTATCCTTTGCCACTTAGCAGCTATCCTCTGACATTCCTGGAGGGGTAGGATGGATGAGTCTCTCAGGAGGAAAGCATCGTGGCAGCTGCCAGCAAAACTGGCACAGACTCACATGGTCCTTTGGTGGTGATCACACACCAGTTGGACATTGATGGAATGAAAGAACTTACATTTATCTCACTCCTTTCACAACCTCAGGGCGTCCCAAAGCATTTTACAGCCCATTCAGTACTCTTTGAAATGTCACTGTTATAATGTAGGAAACGCAGCAGCCAATTTGTGCAAACCAAGGTCACAAAAACAGTACTGCGAAAATGACCAGACAATTTGTTTTAGTGATGTTGGTTGAGGATTAAATATCGGCCAGGACACCCCTGCTCTTCTTTGAATAGTGTCTGGGATATTTTACATCTGTCTGAGAGTTTAACACCTCATCCGAAAGACGGTACCTCTGACAGTGCAGCACTCCCCCAGTACTGCACTGAATTGTCAGACTAGGTTATGTGCTCAAGAATTTCAGACCTTTCTCTTGAGAAAAGCTCCTGGCTCATTCTCTGGTGCCCTGATAACACATGCATGCAGTCAATGTTGCTCTGTACATGAGGAAAGCTGGCCACTGGTTTAAATCCCAGAGCTCTCTTATTCTAGCTGTTGGTATCCATTGTGAAAGTAATGTACTGATTTGCTCTTTTACGAGGGCATTGGTGACCTGCTTAATGCAGCTGTGCAGGCTGGGAGAAGCGGATTAAGTCTCCTGTAGCAGCCTGGAAGGAGCCCGAGACAAAAAAGTTCAGGGCAGTGGTGACTTTCACAGCCACTGGCAAAGCATGGCCCCCCAGTCCAGCAGGCAGCAGGTCCTGTTGCAGGAGACTGCAGAGATCTGTAACATCTGGCCTGGTGCAGCGCAGCGCAGCACCCTGACACGTTGCTCCACTGACTTTTGGCCTATAGACCCTGTGGGCTGGGTATGGCTTCTATTCGTAGCTCCACTCACTTGGTGTGCCCCAAAAGGCCCAGCTTCTGTGCGTCCTGGTTGCAGAGGCTGCTCATCCATCCAGAATAAAAAAAAGCAAAAACAGCACCCATGATAAGTTGAAATTGCTTAGTGAGGGTGAGTAAAGCAAATAAATTAAAAAGGATACAATCTCCAAGCTCTGAAATGCCTTGACAATGCATTGATCAGAAAAGCATAGAGATCCTATTTCTCCAAATTAAATTTGACTCCAGTCAGCTCAGTTAGATTCTGAGGCCAACCCCACGAGGTATTACTGAGCGGGTTGTTCACTGGATGAGATGGTAGTCCTGCCCAGTTAACCAAGTCAGAGTCCCAATTATACCACGGGACCCTGGTTTAAATATATTCATTAGGCACCCGCAAGTTTCCGGCAGGAAATAGCGGAGGCTCTGACCATCATTTTCCAATCCTCCCTGGCTACAGGCATGGTGCCAGAAGATTGGAGGGCTGCTAACATTGTACCGTTGTTTAAAAAGGGAGAAAGAGATAGATGGAGTAATTATAGGCCAGTCAGTCTAACCTCGGTGGTGGGCAAATTATTCGTATCGATTCTGAGGGACAGCATAAATCATTATTTAGAAAAGCACGGGTTAATCAAGGACAGTCAGCATGGATTTGTTAAGGGAAGGTTGTGTCTGACTAACTTGATTGAATTTTTTGAGCAGGTAACAAGGAGGGTCGATGAGAGTAACACGTTTGATGTAGTGTACATGGATATTAGCAAGGCTTTTGACGAGGTCCCACATGGCAGACTGGTCAAAAAAGTAAAAGTAAAAGCCCATGGGGGCCAAGGGAAAGTGGCTAGTTGGATCCAAAATTGGCTCAGTGGCAGTAAGCAAAGGACAATGGTTGGTGGGTGTTTTTGTGACTGGAAGGCTGTTTCCAGTGGGGTCCCGCAAGGTTCAGTACTGGGTCCCTTGCTTTTTGTGGTATCTATTAATGATTTGGACTTGAATGTGGGGGGCTTGATCAAGAAGTTTACAGATGGGACTAGCTGGATTGCTCTTGCATAGAGCCGGTGCGGACTCGAAGGGCCTAATGGCCTCGTTCCGTGCTGTAACCTTTCTATTATTCTACGACACAAAAATTGGCCATGTGGTTGATAGTGAGGAGGAAAGCTGTAGACTGCAGGAAGATATCAATGAACTGGTCAGATGGGCAGAAAAGTTGCAAATGGAATTCAATCCAGAGAAGCGTGAGGTAATGCATTTGGGGAGGGCAAACAAGGCAAGGGAATACACAATAAATGGGAGGATACTGAAAGCTGTAGAGGAACAAAGTGACCTTGGAGAGCATGTCCACAGATCCCTGAAGGTAGCAGGACAGGTAGATAAGGTGGTTAAAAAGGCATACGGGATACTTTCCTTTATTAGCCAAGGCATAGAATACAAAAGCAGGGAGGTAATGCTAGAACTTTATAAAACATTGTTAGGCCACAGCTCGAGTACTGTGTACTGTCACCACATTACAGGAAACATGTGATTAGTGCACTAGAGAGGGTACAGAGGAGATTTACGAGGCTATTACCAGGGTTGGAGAATTTTAGCTATGAGGAAAGATTGGATAGGCTGGGGTTGTTTTCTTTGGAACAAAGGAGGCTGAGGGGAGATTTAATTGAGGTATATAAAATTATGACGGGACTAGATAGAGTGGATAGGGAGGACCTATTTCCCTTAGCAGAGGGGTCAGTGACCAGGGGGCATAGATTTAAAGTAATTTATAAAAGGATTGGGGGGGGGTGGGGGGCTGAGGAAATTTTTTTTCACCCAGAGGGTGGTGGGGGTCTGGAACTCACTATCCGAAAGGGTGGTAGAGGCAGAAACCCTCAACTCATTTAAAACATACTTAGATGTGCACTCTTAGTGCTGTAAAATACAGGGCTACGGATCAAGCGCTGGAAAGTGGGATTAAGCTGGATAGCTCTTTTCCGGCTGGCATGGACAAGATGGTCCGAATGGCCTCCTTCTGTGCTGTAAGTTTCTATGATTCTATGCCAGCATGAGTCGCACGTGAAGGAGCAAGAGCACTGCCACACTTCAACTGGCAGAGAAACATGCATCAGCAGTAAATCCAATAAGTGGGGATGTGGGACGAGGGACCCAGCACTTAATTAAATTTAGTCTTACTCCAAAATGTAAAGAGGATGATATAGATAGTTTTATCTGGGTATTTGAAATGTTAACCGATCGCCACAAGTAGACAAAAATGAACGGGCCAGACAATTCGTGACCTCACCAAGCGGAAAAATGCTCATATTCTCTTGTGTCAACCTGGCTAATAGTATAAACATGTTGTAAAATCATTAGTTCTCAAGGTATAAGACAGTCAGCTATGCAGCGACTGCCAATGTAGACAGGTTGACTCCTTACCTTCACAGTGAATAGGACATACGTAAGGGGATTGCAAGACACTGGCTGCTTTTTCATGATAGTCCTTCACCATGTCATTATGCAAAAAGCAAAGTTGTCTGTATTTGGAGACTCTTGATGGTCACAGATGGCCCATAGTTAGAGGTTGGCTGGAATATTTTGCTGAGAAGTCATTGACCAAATTGCACAAGGTCTAGGGCTCAGGTGGCCATGGAAATTTCAGCTGAACGGCTTTCTGGGTCGGCTCTTAGCACCTTGGAATTGAGGGTGGTACGTGGGGCAGAGGCAAGTGGTGTACCAAATGTTTCTAGGGGTTTCATAGTTCAGGGAGGCCTGGACAGTACAAACCGGGGGAGCATGGAGGAAGTGAAGCTGGTCAACCATGCCTGAGGGCTCACTTTACAGTCTGAATTTATAATCTTCCAAGGTGATTTTTTTTTTTACGGGGGGATGGGGTTTAATACTTTTTACCATATTGAGTGATGAATTCTACTTGTATTTTGGAAGGAAAATCAAATGCTAAATAACATACTTGGCTTAATCCAAAAGTAAATGGATCACACCTGATTAGACAGATGGAAAACAACATAAATCTGAATATAAAAATTTGTACGCTGGGACAGCACAGCCCCACTTAGTGTTGTTTGCAATCAGTCCCTCTCTTCAGCCAATCAAAGATGAATTGTGCTCATTACACCCACATAATAATTTCACGTGATCAGATCTACATTAAGTCTTGATGCAACGATAATTAAATAGAACAAAAAGTCATATTTGTGTTTAACCATCTTCACTCTGACAAGTTAATCTCTGCAGAATTTAGATTGTTCGATCATCATGGTGCTATACAGGGCTACAGACCAAATGCTGGAAAGTGGGGTTAAGCTGGACAGCTCTTTTTTGGCCGGCACGCTGCATGGGCCGAGTGGCCTCCTTTTGTGCCATAACTTTCTATGATTCTATGATTCATTCTTTCCTCATACAGCTTCCTGCCTGGTGGAAAACATGCTACTTACAGCATTAAATGACTTTTTTCAAGTTCACTTTTGTCCAAGGCACTGCCAGTCAGATCAGTCTGATCTAGAGAGTTGGCCTCTGTGTCCTTCACAGTAACAACTTCTGCAGGTTCAAATACCTCATCAGGATAGGTAGACAACTCTTCATGTAGGACTCCTTCCTGGCCAAAAGAAATAACATATTCAAAAAGAAAAATCTCAGCAAATATACGGCTACAGGATTCTGTTAGTTATCACATCATATTACCAGTATTATGATAATTAAATATGAATTATATTCATGAGCTGCACACAAGCATCACATCAATTCAAACAGCACATATTATGTCATTATTAAATATGACTGCTCATTCTTGCACAATGGTCACTAGATGGAGACATTTCAAAGCTAATTTAGCTAAGTGAACAGATACCTGTGGAGCCTGTGAATTACGAGGCTTGATACTGCTCTGTGATATCATTTCCATGTGATAACTAGCTTTTATTCTCAATAAACAGTTCATTTAAGGCTAAACCATTTTGATAAACTCAAAATAATTCTGGTAAAGAAATGCCCAAAAAGTTGAGAAATCTTGAACTGTACCGTTTGCCATGGTGTTGTAGGTTGTTGTTAATGAAAACGCTGATGACTAAGAAAAACTTTGCAAATGTTCACAGTGAGCCCTCTGCTAAAGTTTGGGGCAACCCATGAATTGCACGAGAGTACATCATGTCAAGAGGCAATGCAGGCAACAATGGCATGGTCTGTTGCTGGAATGGCTTGATAACAGAATGAGAAATGTCTTTATCAAAGAACTTAACACAGGAAATAAACTCCATACCCAAGTCATAGAATCGATGTTGAGACAGAATGAATTAGCAAAGAAAACCTGCTAAATAAAACGGAGGAAAGTTTTTTTTTTAAAAATGGTTTAATGGAGGCAAATTAAGATAATAAACTGGTACAATCCAATTTTTCCCACATACAGTGTCAGTGGAATACTGTCTCTGATTATGTGAAAAAAGAATGGAAGGGAAAATCTAGATCATGGCCTAATGCACTGCAAGAGATCATAGAACCAAAATCCAATGTTAAACTCCTGAAGTACCTGCAAGAGTTTGGGCATGGCAGCTCCCCATAATCTGCCACGAAGAACTGAGGCCTACAATGAGCCTTAAGCACCCTGTGTGCTGTGGCAGTTTGTCGCGTGCTGGAAGCCTGACTCAGAGAGTTTTCCATACTTCACTAGTAAAATAAAGCGCAGTTTTTTTAGATGATGACGTGACTTAATCTTTCACAAAAGTTAAACGTGGGATACTTGCTCAGTTCTACATTTTCTTCCATCCCACCTGCGTCTAATTTGCACTGAAGTAATTCCACAAGCCAGCTGCTGGTTTGCCATTGCTATTTTAATTTGCATGACTGCTTAGATTGGATATTCTTCAAACTAGTTAAAATAGCTGCAGGAAATGCAGCCTCTATTGTTACAGAATTGATGCTAACAGCAAATGATGGTGGAATATGCTGTATATTAAAAGGTCCTGCACTCTGCAATCTCACCCTTGCGAAAAAAGAGGTATCCAATTCGTCGGGGAAATCCCCAGTGTCCTCTTCCATAAAACTGGCAGGTGTAAAACTGCGTCTCTGAGCCCGCCGTGTTGCACTTTCCCTGAGAGAGCGCCCCTGTAAAAGAGGTTGGGGATCTTGTGAGTATGTGTCCAAATAGCCCACACTTAAAGGGCACTGCATCAATGGTCTGTAAAACAGAAATTTCCCTGCGGCAATATGAATCTGTCCAAATTGGCAGTGGTATGAAGACCAACAATATTTCTGACCAGTTTTATATATGCTAGCAGGCCCATACTGTCCATATGAAAATTACATCACGTTGAAATTAGAAAACTTACATATTGAGAGCACACTCTGATTAAAATGAAAATTCATTTCAGAATTTAACTACATTTTTCAATACTCCTTTTAAACTTTCTTGTACACTATTCATTTCTACATTATTACTTTTATTAAGCATTCATATAGACTTATATTTGATCCTTACTGGCAAAGTTCAAATAAATGAATAATTCAATTAGCACTTTCTATAAAAATTTGCAGGGCTACGGAGAAAGGGCAGGGGAATGGGACTAGCTGGATTGCTTTTGCAGAGAGCTAGCACGGACTCGACGGGCTGAATGGCCTCCTTCCGTGCTGTAACCATTCTATGAGTCAATGAAAAGATGACATGTTTTTATGTGCTTATTCTTGATTTACTTACAATGCAATGGACACTGCTTTGTACTTTACCATAAATCTATAAATGTTTTAATCTGGTACATTTAAGACCAGACTTGATTTTATAATCAGTTCATTCCAAACATTGATCATCATCAAAGTTTTACACTGGGAGACCAGTATGCCTTGCCCTCAAACCTGTTCCAATTTCAGCAGAATGACAGTCTCAGCATATCATTATATAAAGGCAGTTCTGTGCAGCACTTTTCTCTGTAAAGTGAGTATAGTTACATTGTAGGAATAATCGGCTACTAACATGCAAGTTAACATGATACAGCGTAAGTTATTTGTAGGAATGGTGAGATTTCTAAAGGAGAAAGTTGGTACAAAGAAATTCTCCAATTTAAGCTTATGCACCCATTTGTCCTTAATGTAATTTACTATCTGTGCCAATCCCAGATTAATGGAGAAGGTTGAAATTATTTCAGTATCGATCAACTTAGAGCCAGACTGTTAGTGCAGGTATTATTATAACAATCACTTGCATTCAAATTGCACTCCTCACATCAGAAACATGCCCCAGCGTGCTTTACAAATTGGAGCATGAAGTGGACACCAAGCTGGAGGGAAAAGAAAATGCAGAATAGTGAAGGAACAGAGCTGAAAGAGCTGTAGAAGAGAAAAGTACATTTTGGAAAGCAAGGAGGGAGAAGGTAAGACAGAAGGATTTTGGGAGTGAGTTCCAGAGAACGGGGTCATGCTGGCTCAAACGTGGTCATCAATTGTGGAGCAAAGAAGAGAGGGAACAAGGAGTGTCAGAGGAGTGAAGCATGAGAGCAGGCAACTCAGTGCTAAAGGAGATCATCAAGACAGTTTGGGGACAAGGCATTTCAAGATGAGGATAAAGATTTTCAAATCAATTTGTAAAGTAACAGGGAGCCAATGGAGTCTAATGAGGACCAGGGGAATGGGAGCACAGAGCTTTACATGGCTAAGCACATTCTGAATGAGATACACTCTGCTGAGGATAGAAGTGGGTAGGTCATTTAATAAATTAAACAGCTGGTGCCTCGTTCTGCACTGGCCATGAACTAAGATAGCTGTTGGGTTGTTCCAGTAGTTTCCATGTTGAAATATTAGGGCCAATTGTATGAATGTGCACTACTGGCATGCTAGGAAATCGGGGCGCACTGCCCACAATTTTCAAACCATTCATTTTAATGGACAGAAAATCCCAGGCATTGCATTATAACTTCCTGACATACATGGCTGGTGAGTGAGACTCCCTGCTAGTAGCGGCAGGAGGAGCGGCACTGGCTGGGAGGAATGGTTGAGATATCATGGACCTTCAGCCCCTGATTTTCTGTCTATTAATTTGATGGGATAGAAAATCAGGTGTTGCAGGCCTGTGATTTCCCAACCAGCACTCTCTGAGCGTGCTGCTTCTCGCTGGGGGTGAGGATTGGTGAATCAGACATATTACCTCAATCACCTAAGAAGCAACATCAATATTTCTGTGGAGAGTAAGGTAAAGGATATGCAACAGTGTCAGGAAATAATAAAGTGAGCAGAGCTGGTTTATTTTGCAGCATGGCACTTAAATATTTCAATATTAAATACTTGGGTTCACTACAACTAATGGGATCAGTGTTCCATTTTTATTACCTGTCCCCAAATTTTATGGGGGTAATTTTGACTTTTGGTGGTGGCAGAAAAATACACCCATCTAATTTTCCTTTCCATTGAAGTCAGTTTTCCAACTTCGCCTCAGTTGAAAATTAACCCCAATATTATTTTCATTGAACATTACTTTATCCCCCAATTTTTTCCACCCCTCCTCTCCTGAAGGCGCTAACTTTTGCTGAGTTAATAGTTATATAGATGCCACAGCCCTCAAGCACCATGTCCAATTGCTCATTCTTTATGTCTAAGCACAGACAGTGAGTGCCACCAGGCTAGTTAATCATGGAGGGCATGACAGCTCAGCCTGATCCTGTTCTTACCC
This sequence comes from Heptranchias perlo, assembly GCF_035084215.1. NCBI lineage: Eukaryota > Metazoa > Chordata > Chondrichthyes > Hexanchiformes > Hexanchidae > Heptranchias > Heptranchias perlo. The sequence continues at coordinate 22,050,642 of NC_090346.1, read as the reverse complement.
AATAGCACCACACACACATACACTCACTTTCCAGAATGAGTCATTGCATTGCAAACAGAAGCAGAAACAGGAATGCTAACTGAACCTTCCCCTCCCTAGCCCAGAGGCATTCAGGACCAATATTATCTTCCCAATTGCTACCCTGGTTAAGATTTAAGACAGACCAGCGACTGACATGAGACCTTCCTGGTCTGTAGGACTTATTGTGACCTTGGCAGTACCTTTGCCCACCAGGAAAGCTCTAGTGAACATTTTAAACACAAAAAAATATTGCCCTCTCTGGCCTGAAAGGGGGAGCTAGCTATATCATTACCTAACTAACTTTTCTGATCAATGTTTTTCTTCCTTACTTAGGTAATGTTTCTAGTGATAAAAACTGAATGCAGAACTGTACTCCGTTTGAAAACCAGGATATAACTATTTTGCTGGTTTTCTTGAAAGGCACTGAAACTTGTTCATTTTGGGGTTTTTTTTCCTGAAATTTTTGAAAGGAGATGGTTTTGTTGACAAACTCAAGCATAGAAAATCCTCATTAACTGGAAACTCCATTCTCGATTTTATCCTGGCTGCAGTCACGATTAAATTTCCCTCATAACTTATGCTTTGTGGTTTTGGAATTTTAAACCAAGTGTTAGAAAGTTCAACTGGGTGCTCCTATTTCAGCTGTATGGTGTGAGGGCAGAAGTCTACTTGACTGCTTGACAGGTAGTTGGCACCTCTTCTGGCTGACCTCACGCCTGTAGTATCAGGGTGTTGTGCTATAACCTGTAGTACAGCTGGCCACACATCTGGTGCCAAGAAGCATGTTAGAATGATTTCTTTCTCTGTCGATGATCCAGGCAATAAGTTAGTCAGGTAGCTATAAATAAGGATAAGCGATTGGCTGGATAAGTGGATGGACTGATGAATTAAAACAGCAAAAGATAGATAGAAGGGTATAGGTCTATCTATGAATATTTAAATGTTATTAAGCAAATAGACCAATATAAAATTCTAAGAGCTCTCTGTAGTAATTACATTTACATGCAATGAAAACATTGACAGAACTTCCCAGCGCCACTATCAGGGCCTCAGAAAGTTCTGCCAGCCTGCTGCAAAATCAATAATAAATCTTTAGATAAAGTTAAAGGTATTCATAAAGCAATATTAAAGAGGTCATTTCAACTGTCTGCACATGTGTCTGAGATGTACAACTAAGGTGTTTGTCTGCACATCAATCAGGCATAAGGCAAAAGCTGAGATTTTTTTTGGGCAGAGACATGTTGATTCGATAAAACACATTGATGGAAATGTAGCAACTATTACAACTAAATAATTAAAACAATCCTGCCATATCAGTGACATTACCCTTGGTTAGAACTAGCATAATTGCTTTATTTAAGGCCTTGTCCTTCCAGCTGCAATGGCTTTGGATATTGGCCATGACATTGACATGAACAGTACAATACTATGGTTACTCTGTCACATTGAAACACAACTATTCTTCACTCTCCAAAAGACTTATGGATCATCCCACTCTTCACCTACCTTTACCAGAGCTGCTGCTGCCCTGAAACTCATCTTAGCCACAGATTCTCTCTTTCTTCGTTTAGGAATACGGTTGTATCCAGAGCGGGAGCTGGTGAAGGAGCACAGAGATGCAGCACCAGGAGTAACTGGAGTATGCGGAACACTATAGCCATCACTGTCATCTGGCATTCGAAACGCCCTTCCTCTGGCTAATGGGTCTACAATCTGCATGGAGTTAAACAAAAAAAACACCAAAATAGAATTAAAACACCGTAGAGAAGGGCGTTCTACGTTTTCAGGGTGAAAGCAGGTGGACTCTCATTTGCCGACCATTATACCAAATACCTGATATTCAGTTCTATTGAAGTCAATGGAAGTGAATATCGGGCGGAGCGTATAACAGGCGACCAATGCAATGTTTTGCGTGTTGTTCGTATCCAATTACACCCTTATGATCTTTAATACAAGTAGATTTTTAGAACCAGAATATAAGATAACACATCAGTGCATATGTTAGATGACAACAATGGCCCAGATTTTCCTGGGGATTTTCCCCATTATAATGGCATATCTACAATGTAGGGACCCTTGAATGGCGCAAAAGAAAGAGGAAATGATGGAGTAAGTAACTTACGTCATTAGTTATACCATATTTTCCTTGGGACTTTTGCGCCGCTCCGTCGTTACCCTCGACGAAAACAGTTAGAAGGTAATTATCATAGCTCCGCCTCCATTAAAATCAATGGCAATCGCCATTTTCCTGCATATAAGGCAGTTTTTACACCGCTACCACTTACACTGAAAAATAATTGCACTGGTGGCCTGGCATGATCTATGAACTTTTATTGCATTCTCTGATTGCATTTAAATGATGTGCTAATGAGTTTGCTGATCAGGACTTGTTGAAAGACAGGTTCTTAAAACTGTTTTATTGACATGTCATATTATTAGCGATTCTTTTCTTTTAAGTTTTTTTAAAACAATATTTATTTTTAAGCATTGATTGTTGCTATGAAAAGTATAATTGTTTTGATACAGTGGCAGAAACACTTGTACATATAAATGGGGCTGGAGGTGCAGCAAAAACTCTTAAAGAATATTGATCCCTAAAGTCACAAAGTTAAAGGACACTGGCCCCAGCTCTTCCCTCATATTTAGATTAAAATATGAAATGCCAGTTTCATGGACTGGTTAATCTAATATAATTTCATTCACTTTTGCTCAACATTAGAAAAGGCCTGGAATTAATTGAAGCCCCAATCTGCTTCAGTGCAATCATTAACTGTGAAGATGAAGATGCTCGTCACTATTTTTAGCAGCTAGTCCCTGTCCCCATAAAGGTGAAATACTTTGCACCGAATGTATTCGTCACTAGAAAAGCAATGGCTCGCCGCTTCCAATTCCCCGTCATGCTCACTGCAGCGAATTCTAATTAGAAATCCAGGAAAATATGGAGGATGTTATCGACGATGAGATCAGTGCAATAGACGGCTAGATTTACGGTGTACTTCACTGATCTCAGCGCTGCAGGAGAATCTGGGCCAATGTGCATTGTCTCAGTGTACACGCTGGATGTGCTGTAAAAAGATAATCAGCTCATAAAAGCAGCTTCATTATCAGTTGTTCTAAACTGTTCCAAATTCAGTGGTAAAAATAGAGGTTAAGTCTACACTAGCAGTCTACAAAAGTTGTAAGTGTAGGTCATTGTTAAGTGCCTTTTACAGTCAGGGTTTGGAGAATGGGGAAGACAAGTGGCCCAGATATATCCACATTTGGTAGTACAGGGAGCCTAGTTTTGTCATTAGAATTTCAGTAAGGAGTGGTGATGGGTATGTGAAATTTCCTTGCTATATATACTTGAACTGGGAAAAACACTCAACAATACAATTACAGATTTTACCCTTCAAACGTGGCTTATGTATGGAACTATATATTGTTTTGAGCTGTGAGGAGAGGGATTTCACTGTGGAACGTTGCTGCAGCATACAGGGACTAGCTATGCTGACCAATGATCTTAAAAAAGATGCTCAAGTAATTAAATGGCTGTCATTTCTGGTATTTTTCCAATGTTTTTTAGCAATGTATCTTAAAATTACAAGAGCCATACACTGCCAGTTTCAGACTCTCATCAAAACTTTTTTCCATTACAGTGGCTGAAGGTTTGATGACTCTAAACTTTCCATTGTGTAGAATAAAGAAAGAACCTCATTATCTTCGGTAAAAGATAAAAACCCCCAAGAGTTTCATTGATAGAACTCCTAGACACAACTATAAATCTTGCACAAAGCTGAAAACCAGCCTTTTAAATTCTAGTAGGCCCCCACTTCTGCCAGGATCAAGTCATGGCATGTCAGTATGCCAGCTTCATGTAGCCTTACATAGCATTGGGAGCAAAGTGAGTCACAACTGGTGTGATTTCTGGCCGATGACATCATACCACGAGCCCCGCCTCTTTCTGTGATGTCTGCATGGAAGGCAGCAGACGCAAATAGTACTTGCATTACTGCTGCGGATGTTGAATGGGCCGAAAAAGGGGTACTGATCTGACATAATCAGGTCCTGCCCCAACTTCCTCCCACATCCAGCCAGATAATGCCGGCTTTGCATTAACAGGGCCCAGGGCTTTTAGGGCTAATGAATTATTGAGTACCACAGAGGCTAATGAATAAGAGTATCACACAAGAAGGATATTAGAATATTGAAGTCCATTGGCTTGGATGCTACATTTTTCCTGTTCCGTGTTATTAATACCAATACACTAAAAAAACCTAGTGACAATATTGCAATGATATCAATATCTCCCAAAATTATGAAGTGACAGGTGATGTTTGTACTAAGCCCTTTTGGCCCACTTTGAAGCCCTGTCTAGAGTATCAGTATTTAGCACTTATACAATACAAATCAGGACACTTTTTCGTGTTATTGTGCTTAGCGTAATGAATCACCTAGGTGAGGAGCATGGAGGAAATTAGGGCCGATCACTCGCCAGTAACAGAGCAAAACTTGGTTTTCTGTCCATTTAAATGAATGGAAGAAATATCGGGCAGGCACCATTACGGGCCTGCAATCCTCCCCACCTGATTTCCCTCTATATTCTGCACCCAGACGATCCTTTACAGAAAGCACAACAACTGGAAAATCTGCCCCATATTGTTCATACAGTACCACAAGACTATAGTCTGCTTTTACCCCATCATTCTAACATATTGGCATGCTGCTCCTGGGCAGCCGCTGTAAAATGGCCAGTAATTATGCACATTCCAGGATCACATTCCTCTACTCTCCAATCTTTCCTCTTTTCACTGCACTTCAGAATTGATTTCAGTACAGGGTACCTTAAACATTATTGTACCAATTAGACTTTGAAGCTTTTGGCTCCGTAATAGCTGACACTGTTATAATGGTAAAAGGCTCACAAATGCACAACTGCTGGAAAATAAGTGCCTATTCACAGACACACAGGAAATCTGATTATAGCAAAGCAGTTAAACTACTAAAACAGAACAGCTGGCGATACAAAAATAAGCCCAATAAAAGATGGATAATGTGGAAAGTATTAAGAATTTTCCTGTGCAGTGGAAGATTATAAAAAATGTTTCTATTACACATTGAATGGGTTCAAAGCAGAGATCAACAAGAGGAGTTGCCGTTAGATAAGAATCATTAATGGGTCACAGGGACAGGGAAAGAATATAGTTTGAGAAAAGAAAAAAGGATCTGCGAGACAGAAACGGAAATATTAAGGACATACTGCAGTTGCCGGTTTCCAGTGACTAACACAGAGCCCCACCCAGTTCTAAGAGCCAACTGCTGTTGAGTTATAAGGATCGTTTTTTTTTTAGGGAGGTTGATTTTTTTTTGAAACAAGCTGGGATAGCCCACTTCAAAATCTCAACAGAAAATGATAATCCTGGGATAAGTTTTCATTCTAATACATACATTGCTGCAGTGCAAACTTTAGATTGTCAATATACCTCCAAACTTGCATGAGATATAATCAAGTGACAGTGCCCCTTTATATGTAAGCTTACACTATGCAGAACATATTAGACTGGAAATTTCTGTGAGTAATGTTGTCGTATAAATACTTAATGATATATGTATCCAATTCCTCTCTCTGTTATTTTAATAGTGACATTCAATGTGTAGAAGAAACTTCCAGATACAGTAGAAAAACCCTGGAATCAATTAAGAAACAACAGGGTGCTACAATGGTGGGGGGGTTAGGATTTCTCTGAATGGAAGAATTAAGATGGGCCAAGTTACTGTCCTCATCTTTAATTATATTGTGATCAAGCGATTAACCGATTTAAAATTAACAGGTTAATAAGAATGATACAAGCTCATTGAGTTCTTGAATGATAACTTCACTCTCAGTAATCCCCAGGTTAGTATGTGCCAGTATTCATTATTTAAATATTTACACATAAGGTATGCAACAGGCCAGGGGGTAAAATTCAAGTTTGGCAGAAGTGCAAAATGAGCAGAAAATTGGGCAAGGTGTGTAACGGGTGACCAATCCACTACTGCCCGCTTGGTGCCCCTGCCGAAGTTGAATTTCACCTCCTTAGAGTTTTTAAAATACGGGGTGCAAAATTCTAACCTAGACCAATGGTGAAACTTGTAAAAACTGTCTGATGGGGGAGCTGTAATTCGGAGCAGTAGATAGTGCACAAGCTTGTTGCAGATTGACTCATTGTCCAATTTCTGCCTTTCTGGGGAAGTTTTTGGCCTTTATTCAGTGTGCTCCCTCAAATGGTATTGGTTGAGGTCAGACAATTCTGGGAGAGAGTCCAAGCTTTATAACTCTATAGCATCATGGCACTGCATCACATTTTTCATCATAAAACTCTGAACTAAGTTCTGGAACTGCTGTTTTGCTGCACCATTATATGAACTCCATTTATCAGTGAAATACTGGTCCAAAGAGGAATACTATGGGACAAAAACACCGAAGCATACACTACTCAAATGTTGACACAAACACCAAATAATTGCCTGGGGATCTGGGTGGGGCTTACATTGACTTAGACGTACTTAAAACATAAATTGGCTCGACAGTTCATCCAACTTACTTCCATTTCCACTAGAACCACTTCAAATTTGGTACAGCAATGTGGAATTTTTCCCATTACATCAATCTGGTTCCATTAAAAGAAAAACTGGTTTCATGAAAAGGAGTAAAACCCTACAGAGCACAGTGCCTGTGTGTACATGTTGCTGAAACCATTTAATTGTGTGTTTGCAATGAACATGACAATCTTTCAGGTGCTTTTTTGGGCTTTTACCCAAAATCACGGCACTTCAGGCATTTTCAAAAATGAATCGGGTCATGTGTAATATTGGTGTATGATGAAACAGTGGACATTGTTCCCTGTAGATTTGTGGTTTTGTGGTGGGAACAACATTACTACTGACATAATCAGTAACATTATTTTGGGGATGGATATATTTTCAAAAAATAAAATGGGCCTTGTCAACAACAACAAGTTGTATTTATATAGAGTCTTTAACGTTGTAAAACATCCCAAGGCGCTTCACAGGAGTAATTATCAAACAAAATTTGACACCGAGCTACATAAGGAGATATTAGGACAGGTGACCAAAAGCTTGGGCAAAGAGATAGGTTTTAAGGGGCGTCTTAAAGGAGGAGAAGGAGGTAAAAGGGCGGAGAGGTTTAGGGAGGGAATTCCAGAGCTTAGGGTCTAGTGGTTGTTTACTGGTTAAGTTAAAATCTTTAAGTACATAAGGTTTTCTTGTGGCTTTAAATTTGGAGTAAGGTGGGCTGGGGGGAGGGGGAAATCAGCTTTAGCAGCCTTAAATTTCAGGAATTCTACCCAATCCTGATTATACTGGTCTGTTTGGAAAGCTTGAATGATTACCAAGGCACATCCAAGGATCTTGACACAAAATTTCCAAGGAATATGGATGCATAGGTGGTACACAAATACAAATGTATTCAATCCCAAATCAGGGTATGCTGAATTCCCTGTGGTCAGGAACATCTGTGACCATGGATACATTAGATGACCTGGGACTGGTTGTTGGTAGATTAAATAAAGCTTTACAAAATAATATCCTTCTCACTTTTGTTGTAATGCTGTAACCGTGGCGTTAAATGCCAGGGAAAGCAAACGGTTGACAAAATGACAGAACACATCTAAAAGGCACATCTATTATGCTCCTGAACATTTACCTGACGAAGGAGGAAGCCTCCGAAAGCTTGTGAATTTAAAATAAAATTGCTGGACTATAACTTGGTGTTGTAAAATTGTTTACAATTGTCAACCCCAGTCCATCACCGGCATCTCCACATCATGACTACCATCGACACCACAAACTGCCGGCTCACAGTGGAAAGGATATCCAAGAAGATCGCGCATTTAGACACAGACATCAAGTTTTTACAGAGCTGCAAGAAAGCAGACAAGATCCCGAAAGGACTCCAGATCACGAACCCACTCAGGTCCACATACAACTCGGATTACGCTGAGAGACTCTGCCGCCGTACCTCTCGCACACTCCGCAACCATCTCATACACCAACTCTACAGCAGACGCCACAACCTCGAAACCAAGATAGAGTCCATACTCTCAACCTGTACTCAGGACATAGCAGACCAGCTACGTTATACCGCCAAACAGACGAGGCAACGGAACTACGCTGCCTACATGAAAACCAAGAGCAGGAAGCTTGAGAAACTCGGCATCACCACCAGCAACGACCAAGCTTCCCCTGGTACCACGGTTGCAACCACAGGGAAGTCTATTGTCAATTTATCCGACCACACCCTTCAAGCAGACGAAATCGAAGTTCTCAGCCGAGGGCTCAATTTCTGCCCCACTACCAAAATGGATCCCACTAGTCTCGCGGCGGACACAGAGGAATTCATCAGGAGAATGAGGCTCCGGGAATTCTACCACAAACCCCAAGATTTCAGCAGCGAACCCAATGAGACAATCGACGATCCGGAACAGCAGACAGAGGGATCCGCGGTACAGCAACCGAAGAGGAAAGAGTCAAACTGGACTCCTCCGGAGGGTCGCTGCCCTCAGCTGGACATGTATGCTCAAGCTGTCAGGAAATGCGTCAATGCCAGATTCATCAGCCGCACTCAGAAGACAGTCCAGAATATCACCCGAGCACAACGCAACGCCATCAACGCTCTCAAGACCAACCGCAACATCGTCATCAAACCAGCGGACAAAGGAGGAGCCATAGTCATACAGAACAGAACAGACTATTGCAAAGAAGCATACCGAGAACTGGACAACCAGGAACACTACAGACGGTTACCCGCAGATCCGACCAAAGAACACACCCACCAGCTCAACAAACTGATCAAGACCTTCGATCCAGACCTTCAAAGCATACTATGCACTCTCATCCCACGTGATCCCCGCGTGGGAGACTTCTACTGCCTCCCAAAGATACACAAAGCCAACACACCCGGACGTCCCATCGTATCAGGCAACGGAACCCTGTGTGAGAACCTCTCTGGATACATCGAGGGCATCCTGAAACCCATCGTACAGGGAACCCCCAGCTTCTGTCGCGACACTACAGACTTCCTACAAAAACTCAGTACCCACGGACCAGTTGAACCAGGAACACTTCTCACCACGATGGACGTCTCGGCACTATACACCAGTATCCCCCACGATGACGGCATCGCTGCGACAGCATCAATACTCAACACCAACAACAGCCAATCTCCGGAAGCCATCCTACAACTCATCCGCTTCATCCTGGATCACAATGTCTTCACCTTCGATAACCAGTTCTTTACCCAAACACACGGAACAGCCATGGGGACCAAATTCGCACCCCAATACGCCAACATTTTCATGCACAAGTTCGAGCAGGACTTCTTCACTGCACAAGACCTCCAACCAACACTATACACCAGATACATCGACGACATTTTCTTTCTATGGACCCACGGCAAGGAATCACTAAAGAGACTACACGATAGCATCAACAAGTTCCATCCCACCATCAAGCTCACCATGGACTACTCCTCAGAATCAGTTTCTTTCTTGGACACACGAATCTCCATCAAAGACGGGCACCTCAGCACCTCACTCTACCGCAAGCCCACAGACAACCTCACGATGCTCCACTTTTCCAGCTTCCACCCTAACCACGTCAAAGAGGCCATCCCCTATGGACAGGCCCTGCGAATACACAGGGTCTGCTCAGACGAGGAGGAACGCGATGGACACCTACAGACGCTGAAAGACGCCCTAGTAAGAACGGGATATGACGCTCGACTCATCGATCGACAGTTCTGACGGGCCACAGCAAAAAATCGCATAGACCTCCTCAGGAGACCAACACGGGACGCAACCAACAGAGTACCCTTTGTCGTCCAGTACTTCCCCGGAGCGGAGAAACTACGCCATGTTCTCCGCAGCCTTCAACATGTCATCAATGAGGACAAACACCTCGCTATGGCCATCCCCACACCTCCACTACTCGCCTTTAAACAGCCACCCAACCTCAAACAGACCATCGTTCGCAGCAAATTACCTAGCTTTCAAGAGAACAGCGTCCACGACACCACACAACCCTGCCACGGTAACCTCTGCAAGACATGCCAGATCATCGACACAGATACCACCATCACACGAGAGGACACCACCCACCAGGTGCATGGTTCATACTCCTGTGACTCGGCCAACGTTGTCTACCTCATACGTTGCAGGAAAGGATGCCCCAGAGCATGGTACATTGGCGAGACCATGCAGACGCTGCGACAACGGATGAACGGACACCGCGCAACAATCGCCAAACAGGAGGGTTCCCTCCCAGTCGGGGAACACTTCAGCAGTCATGGACATTCATCCACCGACCTTCGGGTAAGCGTACTCCAAGGCGGCCTTCGAGACACACGACAACGCAAAATCGTCGAGCAGAAATTGATAGCCAAGTTCCGCACCCATGAGGACGGCCTCAACCGGGATCTTGGGTTCATGTCACGCTACACGTTACCCCACCAGCGAACAAATGTTATCTGTTTTTAATATAATGGGTCATTTGCTGGCTTTCTCTGCCTTCCGGATGTTTCTGCCTCTCTCTGTTTTTTTTTCCTGTTTGTTTTTTTGTTGAATGTGTATTCGGGGGTTCTGCAGGTGACACCTCTCTGTCTGAACACGGTGATTGCCTTGGCAACGGGCAGTTGCAGGGGCAGTCTGTAAACACCATGTATTGTTCTGTGATGTATAAATGCGTAGGCTTCAAGGAGCTCCTGAACATTTACCTGACGAAGGAGGAAGCCTCCGAAAGCTTGTGAATTTAAAATAAAATTGCTGGACTATAACTTGGTGTTGTAAAATTGTTTACAAACATCTAAAAGGGATATTGCATTCCACATGCCATAATGGAGGTATGTGATAAATCATAGAATCAAAAACCAAAGGGAGGCCATTCAGCCCATCGTGCCTGTGCCGATTCGCTGAAAGAGCTATCCAATTAGTCTTACCCCCCCTGCTCTTTCCCCACACCATTGCAAACTTTTCCTTTTTAAGTAGAGATTCAATTCCCTTTTGAAAGTCACTATTGAATCTGCTTCCATCACCCTGTCAGGCAGTGCATTCCAGATCATAACGCGCTGCGCAAAAAAATTCTCATCTCCCTCCTGACTTTTTTTGCCAATTATTTTAAATCTGTGTCCTCAGGTTGCCGACCCTCCTGCCAGTGGAAACTGTTTCTCCCTATCTACTCTAGCAAAATCCCTCATAATTTTGAACACCTCTTTAGATCCCCCCTTAACTTTCTCTGCTCCAAGGAGAACAACCCCAGCTTCTCTAGTCTCTCCAGATAACAGAAACCCCTCATCCCTGGTACTATTTTACTAAATCTCCTCTGCACTCTCTCTAAGGCCTTGGCATCCTTTCTAAAGTGCGATGCCCAAAATTGGACATAATGGCCCCGATATTACCAGGGAGGTAGGATGGCAGCAGGTGGGGGGGGCGACTGGGCACATGGGTAACCCGGCCAGTGAAATCCGTCCGTTCCTCACGCGATCATGGGTAAATTGAAGCCACTCAACATGGCTTCCGGGTTTCCCGTCGGAAACCTGCGCAGCGGGCAGACTGCGCAACCGCATCACAGGCTGTCAGCTGGAGGAGCACTACTTAAAGGGGCAGTCCTCCAATGCTGCTCCTGCAGCAAAGAACCAAAATTATAGAATGGAGCAGTCCAGGGGAAAGGCTGCTCCCAGATTTACTGATGCCTCACTCCAGGTCTTACTGGATGGGGTGAGGAGGAGGAGGGATATTTTCTACACAGCAGACAGGAGGAAGTGGCCTACCTCTGCCACCAAGAAGGCCTGGCTCGAGGTGGCAGAGGAGGTCACCAGCAGCAGCAACATCTCCCGCACATGGATCCAGTGCAGGAAGCGATTCAATGACCTAACTAGGTCAGCCAAAGTGAGTACACTTACTCATTCTCCTACATTCCGTCTTCACCGCCCCCAACCCACAACTCCTTCTGCACTGCCAACCCGACTCTATCACATCAGTCCTCACACCCACTCAAAGCTCATCTTCAGCTTACCTGCACTTACTCACCTCCCCAGTACTCAACCCACCACTACCACTCAACCCAATCCTCATACAATGTCATGGCTCTGTCTCATACTCATCCTCTGATGCATCTCTTTCATGGTCAGCCTCACCCAAACCAATGCATTCAGCGGTTGGCCACGTCACCATCCCTCACTCACGCCTCTCTACTTTCTCCCCTTATAGGAGAAGCGAGCCCAGAATGGACAGGAGAGGGCGAAGACGGGAGGGGGGCTGCAACATCAGGTTGTCCTCACGAACGCGGAGCAGGAGGCTCTTGAAGAGAGTCGCACCCTTGAGTGTCCTGTCCGTCGGGGACACCGAGACTGCCACCTGACAAACGGCTGGTGGCAGAACTTTAACATTCAACACTCACAATAGCAAATGATGTTAACATGCCTTGCCATCTTCAGCACCTCAACATCTGTCATCATGCTTAATATTGCCTTCTATTCTCTTACAGGGCCTTCTTCGGCCGCCGTGACGGCAGAGGGCGATTCCTCAGAGGACCTGCCGGCCTCTGAGGGGGCACCATCGCATCTGAGCAAGCCATCCACCAGCGCAGATACACACCTTGGTGGGTCCCCATCCTCACTTAGTTGGGGTTGCACTTGGTGAGTCACCACATGCACATGAGCATGAGCAGACACTGGTGGCAGAGACAGCTGTGGAGAGTTTGCGTTGGTGGGAGCACTCTTCTCCAGGCTCTGTTCAGCTGGACACAGATACTGAACCCTGGGGGCCATCCTTTAAAAGGAGAATGATCGAGGGGCAGCAGCACATTTGCAAGGTGCTGGAACAGGTGCCACGCGCACTCTCCACAATCGCGCAGAGGATGGAGGAGTCCAACTCCTGCATGAGTGGAATGGTGGCACAGGTACAGGAGGGAATCTCTGAGATACTGTCACAGGGACGTGAGGGCATCTCTGAGATAGTGTCGCGGGTAAGTGCGCGAACGTCTGCGATGGAGGGAAGGCTAGCCTCCATTGAGCTTCAAGCACGGCTCGCCAACGAGTCCATTGAGGCCCTGACAACGGCCCTTCGAACTCAGGGTGAGCGACTGTCTGCCGCCTTAAACAGGCAGGCAGATACACTAGCACTGGCCTTATAAGGCTTCACACATGTCCTCCAAACTGTCGTCCAGCAGGGTGGTAGGAGTGATGTGGGCCTGGCCCAGGAGAGGGATGATGGCGAAAGGGGACATGGAGGTGGGGATGCCACTCAAAGCGCTCCCACATCTCACCCGTTGCCCCCCTCTCAACCAGTACCCGCAATACTGCCTCCTCTCCAGGTGGTCGAGTCTGCCCCTGCACAGATGCAGGTGGAGCAGTTTTGGAGGGGCTCTTTGGACGGGCACCAAAACCCAGAGGGCGTCGGCCCAAAGCATCTAATCGGTCAGGGCATGACCAAGAGCAACCTGCCACTACCTCCGCTGCAGCCACAGGGGAAGCACCACTTGGAGTAGTCGGAAGCAAATGTTTTGTGTGCACAAAATTGATGCACAAGGGTGTTTGACGGTTTGTCATGTTTTTTATTTATATTTGATTTTTTGTTAATGGCACATTAAATATTATTGTTGTCACCACTACTGCCATGTCTTGGCCATTCTTGACTGGGTTGTGTAATAAGTCCCTGTCATGAGGTTCACCATGAACACCCACACTTGATGCCACCCATTGGGTGTATGTGTAGTTGCATGACTAATTTGTGCAGATGCCTGTGACACAGCACTGTGTTGTGGAGCTCCACGTGGCAGAGGTGGACGGCGTGCCTGGCAAGGCTGGTGATGTTGCTCGTCCTCAGATGAAGTGATGAATGCAGCTAAGGCGCCCCCCCATCCTGACAGTGTAAGTTTGAGGGGGCCCGCAAAGTAGGTAAATGTGTTTGCACAGCAGAGTCTAGGGTATAAATTAATAATTTTGAGTGGAAAGACAAAGGTGTTGCAGCCAAAACTTTGTCTGAAGTGACAGAGTGCCCTGCTGCAATAAATGAGGTATTCCCCCCAACTGTCAAAAAATCCTTTGCATCTCCCACTGGCTGCTGGCTGAAACACGTCTGCTACAGATGGGGAGTGTTTCCCACAGCATGGGAAACACGCTGAGGATCCTTCAAAATTGCACTCCTGCCAAAATGTCCACTCAATGAGGTCTCTCAAGTACCTCAACTATTTGACTAACTATGTAAATTATCATCCCGCCGGCTTTAATTGCCAATGGGAGTCCCGCATTTGGGAGGTGTGTGCGCACCTGAACGTGCCACTGGGGAACCGGGAAATCAGCGGGTTGAAGCTGGGCTCCGAACCCGCTCCGGGTTTCTGCCGTTTTACGAAACCCCCCGCCCCCGACTCGCCATCCGAAAATCGGCCCCCATGTCTTTATTTATAAAGCAAAGGATCCCATATGTTTTATTTAACAGCCTTCTCAACTTGTCCTGCCACCTTCGAAGATTTGTGTATGTGAACCCCAAGGTCGCTCTGTTCCTGCACTCCCTTTTAAAATTGTACACTTAGTTTATACTGCCTCTCGTCATTTATCCATGCATCATTTCACTTTCCTTTGTTAGCCGAGGCATAGAATATAAGAGCAGGGAGGTTATGCTAGAACTGTATAAAACACTAGTTAAGCCACAGTTTGAGTACTGTGAACAGTTCTGGTCATCACATTACAGGAAAGACATGATTGCACTAGAGAGCGTACAGAGGAGATTTACGAGGATGTTGCCAGGACTGGAGAATTTTAGCTCTGAGGAAAGATTGGATAGGCTGGGGTTGTTCTCCTTGGAACAGAGGAGGCTGAGGGGTGATTTAATTGAGGTGTTTAAAATTATGAGGGGCCTAGATAGAGTGGACAGGAAAGACCTATTTCCCTTAGCAGAGAGGTCAATAACCAGGAGGCATAGATTCAAAGTAATTGGTAGAAGGATTAGTGGGGAGCTGAGGAAAAAATGTTCAACCTATAAGGTGGTGGGGTTCTGGAGCTCATTGTCTGAAAGGGTGGTACAGACAGAAACCCTCATCACATTTAAAAAGTACTTGGATATGCACTTGAAGTGCCATAACCTACAAGGCTACGGACCAAGAGCTAGAGAGTGGGATTAGGTTGGGTAGCTCTATTTCGACCGGCACAGACACGATGGGTCGAATGGCTTCCTTCTGTGCCGTAGATTTTCTATGTTCCACACTTCTTTGCATTAAATGTCATCTGCCATGTGTCTGCCCATTTCATCAGTCTGTCTATGTCCTCCTGAAGTCTGCTACTTTCTTCCTCACTGTTTACTGCATTTCCAAGCTT
The DNA here is from genome assembly GCF_035084215.1 of Heptranchias perlo. Lineage (NCBI taxonomy): Eukaryota > Metazoa > Chordata > Chondrichthyes > Hexanchiformes > Hexanchidae > Heptranchias > Heptranchias perlo. Next base: position 22,035,275 of record NC_090346.1, on the reverse strand, counting down.
TGTGGCTTCTGCAAACTTTGAAATTATGTCCCCTATACCCAAGTCCAGGTCATTAATATATATCAAAAAGAGCAGTGGTCCTAATACCGACCCCCGGGGAACACCACTGTATACTTCTCTCCAGTCAGAAAAACTGTTCACTAATACTCTCTGCTTTCTGTGCCTTAGCCAATTTCGTATCCAAGCTGCCACTGCCCCTTTGATCCCATGGGTGCCAATTTTGCTAACAAGTCTATTATATGGCACTTTATCAAACGCCTTTTGAAAGTCCATTTACACAACATCAACCGCACTACCTTCATCAACCCTCTCCATTACTTCATCAAAGAACACAATCAAGTTAATCAAACATGATTTGCCTTTAACAAATCCTTGTTGGCTATCATTTATTAACCCATGTTCTTCCAAGTGACAATTAATTTTGTCCCGGATTATGGTCTCTAGAAGTTTTCCCACTACCGACATTAGGGCTGACTGGCCTGTTGTTACCTGGTTTATCTCTCTCCCTTTTTTGAACAGGGGTGTAACATTTGCAACCCTCCAGTCCTCTGTCACCACTGTTATATCTAAGGAGGATTGGAAGATTGTCTTCCCACCCTTACTTCCCTTAGCAACCTGGGATGCATCCCATCTGGACAGGATGACTTTTCTACTTTGAGCACTGCCAACCGTTTTAGTAACTCCTCTTTATCTATTTTTATCCTATCCAATTCCTCTACCCCTTCTTCCTTTACTGTAACATTGGCAGCACATGCTGCTTTAGTGAGGATGGATGCAAAGTACTCATTAAGTGCCTCAGCCATGCCCGCTGCCTCCACAAGAAGATTTCCTTTTAGGTCCTTAATCAGCCCCACCTTTCCTCTGACAATCCTTTTACTCTTTATATGCTTATAAAAGACATTAGGGTTCCCTTTTATGTTATCCGCTAATCTTTTCTCATTCATTCTCTTTGCCTCTTTTTCAGTTCTCCTCTGCACTGTCTCTATTCAGCTTCATTCTCTATCGTATTATTAACCTGACATTTATTGTTTCGTTTATAAGCCTCCTTTTTCTTTTTCATTTTAATCTCAACTTCTTTAGTCATCCAGGGAGCTCAATCTTTGGATGCCCTTCCTTTTCCCCTCATTGGAATGTGTCTGGTCTGTACGCAAATGATAACTAGAAAAGCAGCATATTTTTTAAATGGTGAAAAACTATTAAACGTTGGTGTTCAGAGAGATTCGGGTGTCCTCGTACAAGAAACACAGAAAGTTAGCAAGCAGGTACAGCAAGCAATTAGGAATGCAAACGGCATGTTGGCCTTTATTGCAAGGAGGTTGGAGTACAAGAGTAAGGAAGTCTTGCTACAACTGTACAGGACTTTGGTCAGACCACACCTGGAGTACTGTGCACGGTTTTGGTCTCCTTATCTAAGGAAGAATATACTTGCCTTAGAGGCAGTCCAATGAAGGTTCACTAGATTAGTTCCTGGAATGAGAGGGTTGTCCTATGATAAAGAGATTGAGTAAAATGGGCCTATATTCTCTGGAGTTTAGAAGAATGAGAGGCGATCTAATTGAAAAATATAAGATTCTGAGGGGCTTGACAGGGTAGATGTTGAGGAGGTTGTTTTCCCTGGCTAGAGAGTCTAGAACTAGAGGGCATAGTCTCAGGATAAGGGGGTTGGCCATTTAAGACTGAGATGAGGAGGAACTTCTTTACTCAGAGGGTTGTGAATCTTTGGAATTCTCTACCCCAAAGGGCTGTGGATGCTCAGTCGTTGAGTATATTCAAGGCTGAGATAGATAGATTTGTGGACCCTAAGGGAATCAAGGAATATGGGGATCAGGCGAGAAAGTGGAGTTGAGGTTGAAGATCAGCCATGATCTATTTGAATGGCAGAGCAGGTTAGAGGGGCCATATGGCCTACTGCTCATAATTCTTATGTTCAAACTTTCTCGTCCTTGACGGCCTCCATTGCTCAATTACTGTTTTACCTGCCAATCTGATTCCAGATCTCTTTTCAACTCAGATGAGTATCTTCACTGTTAATTTTTCCTTGTCCTTTTTCATAACTACTCTAAACCTAATGATATTGTGTAAAATAATTCACTTAGGATTCTGAGTTCAATTCAGTGGTTATTCGTAAATGAAAAGACTGGCATAGGCCATGAACTTCACAACAGAAAGCCTTTTTTCCAAATTTGCAATGGACTATGCAAAAGGAAAAAAATACCAACTCCTCCTGACTATACAAGAACCCAAAGATCCAGAGGATACCTTTTAAATGGAAACTAATTAGATTTTGAAATGTTTAGTGGCGCTTCCTCAGTGGCTCCGTTGGAAAACAAACTGCCTAACGTGCAATGGACCAAGGAGGCCCCAGATTCCATCCTCACTCTGTGCTGAGTTAGCTGATCGCAGGGGCACTGCAACTGGTCTCAGCACCTGGGAGCAGGGAAGGCAAAAATCAAATCGGAGTTCCCACTCCCGATCACTATGCAGTGATTTCTGGAAAGTGCAGGTACTTGTGGATGTCAGGTGAGGATAATAATGAGATGCACTGTGATACACTCTGTGGTTGAATAGTCTGTTGAAGTTCATTTTTTAGGGTAACACATAAACATCAACCCGCTGAGTGAAGAAATTCCTCCTCATCTCAGTCTTAAATGGCCTGACCCCTTATCCTGAGACTATGCCCTCTAGTTCTAGACTCTCCAGCAAGAGAAACAATCTCTCAGCATCTCCGCTGTCAAGCCCCTCAGAATCTTATATGTTTCAATGAGATCACCTCTCATTCTTCTAAACTCCAGATAATATAGGCCCAATACTCAAGGAACTGTGTCCTTGCATAAATTTAGCACCTTCTGTGCTGTTAACTTCTATGGTTCTATTGTGAAAGAAACTAAAGATATAAAGAATGATTTTATTTTGATAAACTACGTAGTCAAATGTAAAATCGTACTGGTAGTAGTAATGTTGTCTACATTTGAACACAAGAGACTATGGGCTATAAATAGGTGCTATGCGGCCTCCTAAGGACCCCAAACGGTGTCCGGAATGCGCATGCACACTTCGAGTGGGACGTGCGCTGGACGCCATCTTTTGCGCGCGTGTCGATAACAAACGCCGGCAGAATGTAAAGTAAGGAGAATATGCGTTAGATCAGTGTGCAATACTGATTTAAAGGGACAGATGCGATTTTGGAACTCAAGGCTCCAGCCAATGCACTGTCTTAACCTCGAACAGCTGAACAGGTCGTAAACAGCATGGAAGACCCCCCCGACTAGCGCTATTTAAATGGATCATGCAGGATTTACAGGTTAGTTGCTGGATTATTGCTTCTGGCCGCTGATGCATTTGTACATTGTTTTTGGTGGTCTCCTATACTTGAATACTAGAATTAGGGGACATTTCCTAAAAATTAGAGCCAGGACTTGCAGGAGTGAAATTAGGAAATGCTGCTACACGCAAAGGTTGGTAGAAATTTGGAACGCTCTTCTGCAAACGACAGTTGATGCTAGCTCAATTGTTAATTTTAAATCTGAGATGGATAGAAATTTGTTAACCAAAGGCATTAAGGGATATGGGGCTAAGGCGGGTATATGGAGTTAAGTCAATGATCAACCATGATCTGGTACAGTGGAATGGCGGAACAGGCTCGAGGGGCTAAATGGCCTACTCCTGTCCCTATCTGCCTATATTCCTATAATAAAGTTTCAATACTCTAAATGGAGTGGGCTGGCTGGCTGATAGGCAACAGCAAGGACACTGGTGGTGTGGCAGGGGTGGGACAGGAATGTTGTCATCCTGAGAGAGGACAGCAGGTTCATGTTCCATGGAACCACTGCCACTTGCTGCCTCTTGCTATGCGCCACCTTCTCCTGCAAGAAAGCGAGAAGTGTGTCAGTGAGTGTCCTGCAGGATGTTTGGGTGGTGTACCAGTCGTGGTTGAATAGCTGCCAGTGTGTGTGAGACCTGTGAGTTGTGGGTGTGCGGCTTGCAACAATAGTGATGTGTGAGGGTGAGATGAAGCATCTGATTGGAAGAGTTGAGTACTGATTGAAAGAGTTTGTTGACAGGTGGGTGATGGGGGTATAGTCTGTGGAGCAGTAGATGCGGCTAGTGGTGCAGTTGGTAAGAGATGCCACTTGACAGTGGACCTCACTTACCTTGACCACTCATGAACTTCACTGAACTTCTTCCTGCACTGCATCCATGCTTGTGGTGCTATGCGCCGGGCATTGACTTCGTCCCCTACTGCCTTTTGAGCATATGTCTGGAGGGGCCTCTTGCCCCCCTTTGGATATAGGATGCCCCTCCTTCTGTCCACCTCTTGCACCAAGGCCTCCAGTGCATCATCAGAGAACCTTGGTGCACGCTCTCTTGCAGTCCCAGTACAAACTCAGATCGGCAGATTGGTGAGGTCTGGTGTGCAGATTGGAGGATGTGGGATTTAGTAGCACACAACCTTTATTCAATGTTTTAACATAACTCAACAGTTTGTAAACATAGGGATGGGACCTGCATCTGTGGCTTACGTGTATGATGTCTGATCTCCGTTCAGAATCCGTGCGTACCTGTATCTTATATTTTGCAAATAAGAGGTGCAGGCTGCCTTTAAGAGGTGAAGGCTGCCTTTACGTGATGCTAGCCACTCACATGATATCGGGCCCCCCCCCCCCCCTGCTGGTGAGCAGCCATTCAACAGTGTAGGTAGGTTTGGCTGCTGGTAGATATCAGGTAAACGACCAGGCAGCATGAATGTTACGTGCATGATGCGGATGCGGGTTAATCGTGCACCGCCACCCCCGTGCCTGGTTTCGGGGGTATCCAATTTAACTCCTTATGTGCTGATCGCAACAGAAAGATTCCAGAACATCTCTGGAGAACTTGGAGGATGTATGACAACTGGCTAAAGTTCTGATATGGAGATCCACAAATTTGAATTCAAAATCTAAAGTTTAAATTCCAATTCTTCCCTCATCCAATTCTTTCGCACACACCCAACTAAGAGCAGAGGAATATTATCAAATGTTAGCACAGAAACTCCATACAGTATTAACAACCAGCATTTATATTTAACTATAGTGTGGAAGGAGGCAGGAAGAAACCAAGCCAACAGCAAGAGTTGGAAGCGGGGCTATTCACTGAGGGATATGTGGAGGACTTCGATTCAAGTACCACTGCAGACACAAAATAGAGGGGTAGATTTCTGCTGTATTCTGTTGAATGTTAAAACTTTTAAGTTCCCTAGGTACTTGTCTAGTAGTGTTGCAATAATAGGATTTTGCCATTCGTCGTTGCTTATTGTGAGCCTTTCCAGAATTCCAGCATTTCAATTTACTCAACAGGTCCTATGGTTTTTTCCACTTCAAGTATTTATCCAATTCCCTTTTGAAAGCTATTATTGAATCTGCTACCACCACCCTTTCAGGCAGTGCATTCCAGATCATAACAATTCATTGTGTAACATTTCTTTCCTCATGTCGCCTCTGGTTCTTTTGCCAATTACCTTAAATCTATGTCCTCTGGTTACTGTCCCTTTTGCCACTAGAAACAGTTTCATAAGATGTTCATAAAATGTTTATTGTAATGAATTGTCAGTAGAGTAAACAATTATGACTAAGTAATTATAGTTATTCCAACAGTGAGACTACACTTTAAGAAGTTCTGTGCAGCAATTATCAATGGAAGCCAAGGTACATTTTTAATGTCATTTGCAACTTGCCAAAACACTTAATAATTGATGATTAGTTGGAACCTTCAATGTTTTCAACTTTTCTGCAGTTGTGGTTACTTTTTGTATATATTTAAAGGCCATTCCAACCCACACTTTCGGTGAGTGGAACATAAACATGCCTGCACAAGAGTTAAGCATGTGTGTGTGACACCCCTGCTTTCCTTTCATCTTCATGTTGACTAACAGCGCCAGGATCAGAAAATAAAATATAGATTGTCAGACGATTGCCTTACAGTCCTTACCTTCTGCATGCCGAACTGTGGCCCCACGTAGAGGGGAGGAGGTGTTTCGGTGCTGGTCAGTGAGATGTTGTCTTGGCTAGGTAGTTCCATTTCGCGGATGACATGCGATTTAAGCTTGCCGTACCTCTGGCTGCAGTGGCGAAGGCTCTTCCTCTGCCATTTTTGAGTAGTATCACTATCTTTGCTAACGCCAAACCAGTCGGCCGTGCCTCTGTAGAACATAATGGATTGATGATTTCCCTGAATAGTGTTGGATTTTAATTGATTAACATATATTACAGCCTATTACCGTAATCAGGAATAAAGTAATATTATCACTAATCCATTAGGGGCAATTTTAAAGTTGGGAAGACAACTTATTCTGTAATTTATGTTTTTGTGCATTCCTATCAATTGTGGAGCAGATATTGCACTATTTGCACACACTTATCTGAGACTTGCACTGTATATCTTGAGTACAGAAAAACACTTCCAGGATTTAAACCATGTATTATCTCTTCTCCATAATGACAGTGAATGGCTCTGTAGTCCTTAAAGAAGCATGTGTTATCATGCTGACACCACTCTGGTTTGAATTTCCTGTTGTGCCTCCAATGTAAATCATAAGGTAATATGTAAAACACACATGCTTCAAAAGTGTGCCTTTAAATTTGCTTTGACAAGGCACATTAGGTGACCTTAAAGACTGCAGAAGTAGGTCATGCATTCTAACTTGGCTCTTGTGTTAAATTTAAGTAATAATTCAAGTGACTTTAAATTAGTGTTAAGTTTAGCAGATTTAAAATAGGCAAAGAATCATAGACATTTCACCATAGAAAGAGACCATTCAGTCCATCATGTCTGTGCCACTGCTAGCTCCACATTGGATCGACCTACTCTAATTCCATTTGCCTGATCAGGTGCTCTCAGTATGAAAGGAGCACTGGTTGGCAAATCACACATCTGCATAGCTTGATTAGCCACTCATTTCATTTAACGGATGAAAAATCAGTAGTCCTTAGGAGTGCTGCACTGTGCCTCGAGTGCCTGATCAGGGAATCAGCACTCTAATTCCTTCTTAAATGTTGAGACTGATTTGGCTTCAACAACATTCCATATTCTAATAACGCGACATGAGGAAAAACCTTTTTACGCAGCGAGTGGTTATGATCTGTAATGCACTGCCTGAAAGGGCGGTGGAAGCAGATTCAATTGTGGCTTTCAAAAAGGAAGTGGATAAATACTTGAAGGGAAAAAAATTGTAGGGCTCCAGGGAAAGAGTGGGGGAATGGGACTAACTAGATTGCTCTTACAAAGAGCAGGCATGGGCTCGATGGGCCGAATGGCCGCCTTCTGTGCTGTAACCATTCTATTTTATAGATCTGTACCCTAGATCTTGGTTTCCTTCATTCATTGAGGATTTTATCGTTTAGATTATATTTCCATTCTCTGATTTTTTTCCCCCCAAGCTAAACTACTTCCTATTTATCTTCATTAAACATTGTTTACCACATATCTGCCCACTCTCCTAACCTGCCTGTAGCTTCCTGCAATCTCTTGATTCATCCTCACAGTTTGTCTGCAGAGGTGATTCAGCAGGAATCTCTTCTAGCTCCCATCTTTGTTTTGCTCAGTTTTTGGCTCCTGCTGGATATTCTCCTCCACCTGCACCATGTTTATGCCTCTTTGGATGGCACAGTTATGTAGTATGCAGCAGATAACGATGATCTTGGAGAACCTTGCCAGACGTAAAATGAATCCTAATCTCCGGCCACCTGAAGCATTGCTTTAAGATGTCTATAATATGCCTTGATCCTGCTGACTCCACAAAACTCATTTCTGCACTGTGTTGCTCTTCATGGCTCTCAGAAGTGTTAGGGCTGAAAAGGGTAGCCTAAGTCACCATCCTCGTACCTTTTTTTTTAATCTGTCAAATACTCCTGGCACCATGGAATAGCTTAAAATGAAGGTGTCATGAATGCTACCTGCGAACCGAACTTGATGACTTACACGTTAATGGAGTGAAAGCCCTTGCAATTCTTGAAGGTGATGGGACTGTATGCAGTGGCCCATATGGCCAGATGTATATCATCAATGATGCTCTGAATTTTGGGGAATCCTGCCATCTATAAATGTCTATGAGTCACCTTTGAATATTTAAAAGGACTAAAAGGGTTAAATTACAAGGACAGGTTGCATAGACTAGGTTTATATTCCCTTGAGTATAGAAGATTAAGGGGTGATATAATTGAGGTGGGGGAATCCAGATCAAGGGGGCATGACCTTAAAATTAGAGATAGGCCATTCAGAGATGATGTCAGGAAGTACTTCTTCACATAGCGGGTAGTGGAAATCTGGAACTCTCTCCCCCAAAAAGCTGTTGAGGCAAGGTCAATTGAAAATTTAAAAACTGTGATTAATAGATTTTTGTTAGGCAAGGGTGTTAAGGGTTTCGGAACTATGGCGGGTAGATGGCATTAAGATACAGATCAGCCATAATCTAATTGAATGGCGGAACAGACTCGAGGGGCTGAATGGCCTACTCCTCTTCCTATGTATCTTCCTATATCTCATTTGGCTGCTTGTTGCCCATGGGAAAAGTAATGAAATTTTTTTCCCTGGTGAACAATGCATCAGTCACCTGCTTGATGCATCGGTGAAATGCAAATTGCCTGATGTTGCTGATGTCTCTTGTGGCAGCTTGAAATGAGCAGGATGCATAAAAGTTCAGGAATGTGGTGATCTTGACAGCAACTGGCAGTACTCTATGATACAGGTTGGCTGGAGTTCAGATTCCAGGAGATGGCACAACTCTGTCATTGCCTCCTTAGTAAAGCAGAATCTACAATGGTAATTTTCCCATTACATTCAAGAGTAGATGTGATTCAGCCTGTACATATAACTTTTGGGTAAGATACAATCTGATCTGCCTCAAATTCTCTTTTTCATCCTCTTCCTTATCCTCCAAATGAAAAGGAGGCTGCCAAAAATCTTGGGGAAAATATCTCCAAAAGTAAACTGACGAAAAAATAACTGGCACTAATCTAATAAGGAATTTCATTTTCAGATATTCTTTGTTTAAAAAAAAGCAGGTCCCCTTTTAATTGTTAACTTCCTGTAAGCCCAAAATGCAGCTGCCCCCAGGCCCATTTTATGTGAGCAAATTTAAGACAGTGAGAATGACATGTGTGCTAATAAGCAAGTCATTGCAAAACATTATTATAATAGTAAAACAAAGCTCTCGCCTGTTTTCAGTGAGAGCTTCTAAGGCCTGACCAGAAGTTCGAGAGCAGCACAAAATGGGCAGCAATTCAAAGCGATCAATCTCCACAAGATTTTCTCGCCCTCCAGTGCCTGGTCCGCTCTAGCACCACCAGTGATGGTGACCAAAAACATTTCCCTTCTTTTGTTTTCTTAAAATTTTAATTTGGAATGTAAAGAAATATTACAAAAAAGTACCAAATTCCTTCTAATTAAATCCAATGCCGTATGTTTTCATCAGGAAGCACGGGAACTGAAAACTCTCTATTTTTGAAGTATTTCTACTTGTCAAAAGCCATGTCCGTACTTGTCCCTTATCTTAAGTGCCTTTACATATTGTTTTGGAAGTTGCTTTCAGGGTAATCAGAAGCCTAACTTATCTTTAACAGAGTACAATAGTGTTCTTTGAGAAATATGACTGCCCTTCTCTATAGGAACACCCACGTTTTAAAAGGTTCATTTTTTTTGTTGGTTGCCTGGATCCAGTGATCTGCCAAACAATATGGAATTCTAAAATGTTCTGACTCACTAACATTCAAATAACCCAACCCGATAACAAGTATAACTGTCCTCCTAATATGGTGTTAAGTTGAAGACTTGCTTTGGCAGCACCTGTTGCTCATTTGTTTTTTTTAATGCTAGAAAGACTATTCGTGATGGTTATGCATTATTGAACTGAATTAAGTTTCACCCTTTGTATCTTTCTTTTAGGCCATCTGGCTGGTTAGTCACAGATAATAATTCATTCTTCTGAATGTCTACCCCCTGGGGAGATTACCTGTCACATAAACCACAGCTTATTAATGATGAAGGGTAACTACATTGTTCAACATAAGGATGTAACTGAGGGAGGAGGAGGTCACTGGTTTGTTGCCAACCGCTCTAGACATTTTAAAACTGCTCCACGTATTCACCCTCTATTCCTGTCCCTAAACACAGCACTTTTGTATCACTTTGCAAGTATCTTCCCTTGTCCACCACCCATTTTCTGATCTTTGTACTATCCTTAGTTGCTAAACTCTTACCAAGAGTACAAGCAGGCAGAAAAGAAGCTACTCCAGATTCTCGGCTCCAATATCAAAGCTTCAGCTTCGGGATATCTCAGCTAAGTCTGATACTGTCCTCAAATAACGTCCATACAAACACTTTGCAGCAGAAGAAAGAGATACTGAGGCTAACTGTAAATGTATACTGTGGCCCTGGCTGAGCTTAGCTAACTTATCACAGATCAGAGATCAAATCTAGGACTCTGCCACTCTCTATGGCGCAGTATCATTCCAGATGGTGCTGTGATCCATTGAGCCATTGGAGGAGCATTCTCCACGTCCTCCTATTCCAATTCAATAATTGTGCCTGCTAAAATTTTTGTTTTAAAAAAAACCTGCTGATCTGTCAAATTGCTAATGTTAAGTTAGAGAGTTCACTGCTTATAGAGACAGTTAAAAATAGAACAACACATGAGGTGCACAATGCAATATGCTGCTACTAAGGTGAGGCTGTGTCCCTTTAAGACCACTAAAATCTAATTACAGTTATGTAAACACTCGGTGAGGTCGAAGTTTAATTACTCTTCAAGGCTGCAGGTCAGAATTTAGGCCCTTTCTTTTTTCAAGTGATTAGTAAGATCAGTCAGAGGTTACATCTATGCTCCCTCCAGCATCAACTAAGGTGTTTTCAATCGCTAGGAGATTTTCTCCATCTATTTTGAATGATGACCCATGTTTCTTACACTTTTTGTGATATAGAAATTAGAGAGTGACACTTAAAGATGTGGAGGATAGGAAATGACCGCTAGATGTATTTTTTATGTCATGTTAAAAAATGATAGGTTGATGGATAGTTATATAAACAATCCACAATTATTTATTGTATAAGAAAATAATATCAGTCATAAAGTAAACATACCTGAATGCAGTGTTCAGTTAAAAGACAAGAACACATAACATGTCCATATCAAAATTTCTCTCTACTGTTTTAACACAAGTTTCAACCTGTTCATTTTCAATGGGTTAACACCACTGCTAAAGTAGCAAAGAAGATTTTAATACTAGTGTGTTCAGCATGCATACGAAAACATCGTTGACAGTAATTTCTAGCCTAACATGTCAAACCACAGAAAGGAAGCATTCATCACAACAAAAATAACATTTTCTGCAGTTTTCTTTGCCTAGTTATTAAGAACATACATAAAAACATAAGAAATAAGAGTAGGAGTAGGCCACCCGGCCCGTCAAGCCTGCTCCACCATTCAACAAGATCATAGCTGATCTTCTATCTCAACGCCATTTTCCAGCACCATCCCCATGTCCCTTGATGCCTTTAATATCTAGAAATCTATCGATCTGTGTTTTGAATGTACTCAATGACTGAGCCTCCACAGCCCTCTGGCGTAGAGAATTCCAAAGATTCACCACTCTCTGACTGAAGAAATTTCTCCTCATCTCAGTCCTAAATGGCCTACACCTTATTCTGAGACTGTGACCCCTGGTTCTAGATTCCCCAGCCAGGGGAAACATCCTCCTTGCATCAACCCTGTCGAGTCCTGTAAGAATGTTGTAGATTTCAATGAGATCACCTCTCATTCTTCGAAACTCTAGAGAATACAGGCCTAGACTACTCAATCTCTCCTCATGACAATCCCGCCAACCCAGGAATCAGTCTGGTGAACCTTCGTTGCACTCCCTCCACAGCAAGTAAATCCTTTCTTAGGTAAGGAGACCAAAATTGTACACAATACTCCAGCGCGGTCTCACCAAGGCCCTATATAATTACAGTAAGATATCTTTACTCCTGTACTCAAATCCTCTTGTAATAAAGGCCAACATACCATTTGCCTTCCTAATTGCTTGCTGCACCTGCATGTTAGCTTTCAGTGACTCATGTACAAGGACACCCAGGACCCTTTGAACAACAACATTTCCCAATCTCTCACCATTTAAAAATACTCTGCATTTCTGTTTTTCCTACCAAAGTGGATAACTTTCCACATTATATTCCATCTGCATGTTCTTGCCCACTCACTTAGCCGGTCTATATTCCCTTGAAGCCACTTTGCATCTTCCTCACAACTCACATTCTCACCTAGTTTTGTGTCATCAGCAAACTTGGAAATATTACATTTGATCCACTCATCCAAATCATTGATATAGAATGTGAATAGCTGGGGCCTAAGCACCGATCCCTGCGGTACCCCACTAGTCACAGTCTGCCAACCTGAAAAAGACCTGTTTATTCCTACTCTCTGTTTTCTGTCTGTTAACCAATTCTCAATCCAGGCCAGCATAGTACCCCCAATTCCATGTGCTCTAACTTTGTTCACCAACCTCCTGCTGGGACCTTATCGAAAGCCTTCTGAAAATCCAAATACTCCACTTCCACTGGTTCCCCCTTATTTATTCTACTAGTTACATCCTCAAAGAACTCTAATAGGTTTGTCAAATATGATTTCCCTTTCACAAATCCATGTTGACTCTGCTAAATCCTATTATTATTTTCTAAATGTCCTGTTATCACATCCTTTATAATAGATTCTAGCATTTTCCCTACTACCGATGTCAGGCTAACAGGTCTGTAGTTCCCTGTTTTCTCTCTCGCTCCTTTCTTAAATAGTGGGCTTACATTTGCTACCCTCCAATCTGCAGGAATCATTCCAGAATCTATAGAATTTTGGAAGATGACAACCAATACATCCACTATCTCTATAGCTGCCTCTTTCAAAATCTTGGGATGTAGATAATCAGGTCCTTGGGATTTACCGACTTTCAGTCCCATTAATTTCTCTAGTACTATTTTCTTAATAATACGAATTTCTTTCAGTTCTTCATTCTCGCCAGACCCTTGGTTCTCTAGTATTTCTGGGAGATTTTTTGTGTTTTCTTCCATGAAGACAGACACAAAGTATTTGGTTCATTTCTCTGCCATTTCCTTATTCCCCATTATAAATTCTCCCATTTCTGTCTGTAAGGGACCCACGATTGCCTTCGCCAGTCTTTTCCTTTTTACATACCTATAGAAGCTTTTACAGTCTGTTTTTAAGTTTCTCGCTAGTTTACTCTCATATTCTAGTTTCCCTTTCTTTATCAATTTCTTGGTCCTCCTTTGCTGAATTCTAAAATGTTCCCAATCCTCAGGCTTACTGCTTTTTCTGGCAACTTTATATGCCTCTTTCTTTAATTTAATACTATCATTAATTTCTCTTGTTAGCCACGGTTGGACCACTTTTCCTGTTGGGTTTTTGCGCCTTCAAGGAATAAATATTTGTTGCAAATTATGTATTAATTCTTTAAACGCTAGCCATTGCCTGTCTACCATCATACCTTTTAATGTAGATCCCCAATCAACCACACTAACTTGTGCCTCATACCTTCGTCGTTTCCTTTGTTTAGATTTGAGATCCTAGTTTTGGATTGAACTACATCACTTTCAAACTTAATGAAGAATTCTATCATATTATGGTCACTCTTCTCTAAGGGCTCTTTTACAACAAAATTATTAATTAACCCTTTCTCATTGCACAATACTAGATCTAAAATAGCCTGTTCCCTAGTTGGTTCCTCAACATTCTGATCTAGAAAACCATCTCGTTTACATTCCTGGAATTTGTCCTCCACGGTATTAGTGCTAATTTATATTGCCCAATCTATATGTAGATTAAAGTTCCCCATGATTACTGTATTACCCTTGTTACATGCACTTCTAATTTCCTGCTTTATACCGTGCCCTACATTACCACGACTGTTTGGTGGCCTATAAACAACTCCCACCAATGTTTTCTGCCCCTTGCTGTTTCTTAGCTCCACCCAAACTGATTCTACATCTTGATCTTCTGAGCCGAGATACTTTCTCACTGTTGTACTGATCTCATCCTTTATTAACAGCGCCTTTTCCTTTTTGTCTGTCCTTCCTAAATGTTGAATATCCTTGAATATTCAGTTCCCAGCTTTGGTCACCCTGCAGCCACGTCTCTGTAATGGCAATTAGATCATGCTCATTTACTTCTATTTGTGCCGTCAATTCATCTACCTTATTGCGAATGCTGCGTGCATTCAGATAAAGTGCCTTTTTAACAATTTTTCCTATTTTGACCTTATTTGCTGCTGGCTTTTATTTCCGCTGCCTTCCAATTTCACTTACTACTTTTTTGCATTCCACTTTCAGCTTTGTTACTCTTCCTTCTGAATCTCCTCTCAGGTTCCCATCCCCTTGCCAAGTTAGTTTAAACCCTCCCCAACAACATTAGCAAACCTCCCCGCAAGGATATTGGTCCCGGTCCTGTTAAGGTGCAACCCGTCCGGCTTGTATAGGTCCCAACTTCCCCAGAACCGGTCCCAATGCCCCAGGAATCTAAAGCCCTCCCTCCTGCACCATCTCTCCTGCCACGCATTCATCTGCTCTATCCTCCTATTTCTATACTCACTAGCGCATGCACTGGGAGTAATACGGAGATTACTACCCTTGAGGTCCTGCTTGTTAATCTCTTTCCTAACTCCTTAAACTCTGCCTGCAGGACCTCCTCCCTCTTTCTACCTATGTCGTTGGTACCCATATGGACCACGACCTCTGGCTATTCACCCTCCCCCCTCAGAATTTTCTGCAGCCACTCAGTGACATCCATGACCCTGGCACCAGGGAGGCAACATCCCACCCTGGAATCACATCTTCAGCCACAGAAATGCCTGTCTGCTACCCTAACTATGGGATCCCCAATCACTTTTATTTCTCCTCTCCCCCCCACCCCTCCCCCCCCACCATGTACAGCTGAGCCATCCATGGTGCTGTGGACTTGGCTCTGGCTGCACTCCCCAGAGGAACCCTCTCCCCCACCAGTATTCAGAACCGTTATGTGTGGCTGCCTAAAACAGGCGCTAGGCACCTTCAATATGTTAATTAGGGGCCTGATGCCTTCGAAGATCCCTTCTGTAAAATTTGACTTACGATCAAATAAGTTAAATAAAAAGGAACAAATGATCACCAAACTCTGCTTTGAGAAAGAGTTGGTGGATGGTGTTGTCATTTTTTTTTTATTCGTTCATGGGATGTGGGCGTCGCTGGCAAGGCCAGCATTTATTGCCCATCCCTAATTGCCCTTGAGAAGGTGGTGGTGAGCCGCCTTCGTGAACCGCTGCAGTGGTAAAGGTTCACCCACAGTGCTGTTAGGTAGGGAGTTCCAGGATTTTGACCCAGCAACGATGAAGGAACGGCAATATATTTCCAAGTCGGGATGATGTGTGACTTGGAGGGGAACGTGCAGGTGGCGTTGTTCCCATGTGCCTGCTGCCCTGGTAGAGGTCGCGGGTTTGGGAGGTGCTGCCGAAGAAGCCTTGGCAAGTTGCTGCACACTGGTGGATGGTACACACTGCAGCCACGGTGCGCCGGTGGTGAAGGGAGTGAATGTTTAGGGTGGTGGATGGGGTGCCAATCAAGCGGGCTGCTTTGTCCTGGATGGTGTCGAGCTTCTTGAGTGTTGTTGGAGCTGCATTCATCCAGGCATCTGTTCTTTCTCTCCTTGTAGAAGAGAGCGCAAAATGCACGGGAGAGGAGTACGATTGGAGGGGACCCACTACAAATAGGACCCCTGACGGATGCGGAGGAGGCGGTGATGGGCATAAGTCACACGGTTGCATGCTTGGCCGTTGGAGATGGCAAAACTGGCAACCTGCAAATGGCTGGTGACAGAACTTTAACATCCTTTACACACATTGATGTTATCAATGATTGACCTGTTGCAAAGCTCAGTATGCTCATTGGAAACTAACTTCTGTGATTTTTAAAAATATAATGCTTTCTGTTCTCTTCCAGGGCCTTCACGAATTGATGAGGCAGGCACCATGGAAGAGGGCGATTCCTCAGAGGAGCTCCATTCCTCTGAGAGCACACTGTCACATCACATCCAGCCATGCACCAGCGCAGATTTCGGTGGGTCCTCTTAGACAGATAGTTGGGTTGTCACCTGGTGATTAAACACACAAGTGTGCATGAGCGGACACTAGTGGCTGGGACAGCTGTGGAGAGTCCGTGTTGAGGGGCGCACTCCTCTCCAAGCTCTGCTCAATTGGACCCAGATGCTGAACCCCGGGGGACATCGTTGAGAGTGAGAATGATCGAGGTACAGCTCCACCTTTGGAAAAGGTGTCACGCACACTCTCCACAATAGTGGACAGGACGGAGGAGTCTAACTCCATTGCTAGTGGATTGGTGGTGCAGGTAAGTGCGAGAATATCTTTGATGGGGAGAGTGGCAGCCTCCATTGAGCTTCTAACACGACTCTCAAATGAGTCCATGTGGGCCATGACAATTGCCATGCGGACACTGGATGCCAACATGTCTGCCGGCTTAAACAGGCAGACTGAAACTTCATTCGTGGCCTTAGAAAGCACCACATCTCCTCACCAGGCCGCCGTCCAGCAGAGTGGTAGGTGTGATGTTGCGCTGGCCCGGGAGAGGGATGATGGCGAAAAGGGACATGGAACTGCCCCCCCAACACCATCCCCCCCCCACAACCAGTACCTGCAATGCTGCCACCTCTCCCGATGTCCGAGTCTGCCCCTGCATATGTGCATGTGGAACAGTCTTTGGCGGGGCCCTCATGGGCTCCAAAACCCAGAGGTCGTAGGCCGAAAGCATCCCAGCAGTCAGGGCATGAATCTGAGCAATCTGCCACTTGCTCTGCTGAAGCCACAGGTGATGCACCACGTAGAAGCGCTAGGAAGAGAAAGTCTAAGGTTTTGTAATCACCATGGGTATGCATAAGGGTGTCTGACAGAATATCCTGTTTTTGATTTATATTTGTTTTTTGTTAAGTGCACATTAAATGTTAATTCTCAGCACCACTGCCCATTCTTGAGTCCCTTTTGTGAAAGCGCCTTTTCATGTGCTTCATCATGAAAGCCAAGACATGATGCCATCCATTGGATGCATTTACAATGGGTGTATGCGTAGTTGAAGGACTGTTTTGTGCAAATGGAGTGGGTGGGGGCTGGTGTTGAAGGTGGTGGTGGTGGTTGTTCCAGGCGGTCTGAGTAGTTCACTATCTTCAGTTAGCAGATCTCATATGAGAACCTATTAGATATGAGTGAATCCCTGATCACGAGCAGCTATGTCCACCGCTGCTCTGGCGATGGGGTCTCCATCTTCATCCTCATCGTCTTCTTCAATGTTGCCGGCAGATGAGGATGCTTCATTAGTGCATTTGAGCTCCTCCACCTGTAACCCTCTCTGCTGAGCAGTGTTGTGCAGGATGGAAGACACGATTATTATTCTGCACACCCTCGCTGGTGAGTACTGAAGGGCTCCCAAGATTGATCCAGGCACCTGAAGCGCATCTTCAGCATTCCTACGGCTTGTTCAATGACAGACCAGGTGGTGATGTGACTGTCATTGTACCGCTGCTGTGCCTTGTTGGTGGGGTTTCTCACAGGTGTCATGAGCCACGTCTGCAGGGGGTATCCATTGTCTGCAAGGAGCCAGCCCTTAAGTCTGCCTTGTGTGTGGAAGAGGGCCAGGATGTTGGACTCACGCAAAATGAAGGAATCATGGCAGCTGCCAGGTAATCTGGCCCACACCTGCAGAAACCTCCTCCAGTGGTCGCAAACCAGCTGCGCATTGATGGAGTGATATCCCTTTCAGTTGATGAACCATTCTGGTTCATGTGGAGATCCTCAGATTGGAACGTGTGTGTAATCAATTGTGCCCTGCATCCATGGGAAGCCAGCCAGAGAGTTGAAACCAACTACCCTCTCAGCCTGGCCGATATCGACGTGGGGGATGTTCATGTTGTCAGATTCCCTGGCAAACAAGCCATCCATCATCTGTCATAAACACTTATGTGCGGACAACTGAGAGACCCTGGAGATGTCACCGGTGGCACCCTGGAAGGATCCGGAGGCAAAGAAGTTGAGAACAGTGGTGACTTTAACTGCGACAGGCAATGTGTGGCCACCAGGCTCAACCGGGGGCAGTTCTGCATGAAGCAGCGTGCAGATGTCCGCGACCACCTACCGACTCAATCTGAGCCTGTATGGGCACTGCTGCTCAGCGAGGCCCAGGAAGCTCAGCCTCTGCCTGTAGACCCTCTCACGTGCCTCCTGTAACCTTGGCCCCTCCATAGTCCCATCTCTGCTCTTCTGCAGGTCCTTGTGGCGCACCTCTATCTTGGTCACCTGCAACTCCCCAGGCCTGCCACTAATGGTGATGTTCCTCCTCCTCAGATGTACTGTGGAATAGATCCATTGCGTTCCCCCGCGCCCACCCCCCAATCCTGATGTTGCCAGTTTGAGGGGATCCAAAATGTAGGTAAATTTGTCTGAACAAAGGTTTGTCTGAGAGAACTTAGAGCCCTGCTGCAAAAACTCACCTTTTATTCAGATGTGCCAATCATTAGTTTAAAGCTCCAAATGAGGGTTGGCTGCAACTCGCCTTCGTTTCCATGGTGTGTTTCGGAGGCCACGGGAGATTCGTTCAGGGAAAGTTAAAATGGTTTGTGTGGCTTAATACACAAACATTTAATCGCTATAAGTGGTTCAACCATGTTAATTTGCCCTTTAAATAGCGGCCCGTAGGCTTTAAGTGTTGACGGGACTTCCGGGTGTCAGTAGCGCGGCGCATCCAAATACGCCTGGGTCAAACCTGGAAGTGGGCCCGTTGGAGCCGGGATGCGGCCCCACTTCGAATTCTTGTTATCTTCACTGCCCACCCGCCCCCAACCTACCCGTCCTTGGGGGTTAAAATAACCCTCATGATTTCTACTTTAAGCAATTTACCAGAAATACAAATGATAGCTTGTTGAACTCAGTTGGAAGTGCTTAAGCTATTGGCTGTTGTGTGGTGTATACAAGGGCACATGGGCACCTAACAGAATAGCTATTTTCAAAATGGACCAACACTGTCACAAGTGGGAATCACTTACTTATTGATTTTTAAATGAGCTGAGTGTGGAAATATTGTACAAGGACGGACCACTTATTATTATGTGGTCAGCACTTAGTTACATCCTGAAACCTGAATTTAACTTACAGAAGGTTTCCTCTTAAACCAGGTATAAACGGGGCTGGTTACTTACGGTGAATACTTGAAAGTGGCTGTTGTAAGGTTTTTGGAACATGCTTACGGCGAGTCTCATTATCAACCGGGTTTAAAGACTTCAATGTTATAATTAGATGAATAACACAGAGGAAGGTGGGTGTCGTAGTAACATTTTGTAATTACTGGCACTGTGGCTGAGTGGTGGGGTTGTAAGCAATGTGTTAAATATGTAATGATTCATGTTTGTAGGAAGGAGCTGGTAACATGAAATTCAAATTAAGAAAACAAGCTGGTCTGTTGTTGGAGGTGCTGATAATATCATGCATATCAGTTAGTGAAGTGTGGTTTTTATTGCAGCTTTATTTTAACACTGGCTGCAGTCAAGGAAGTCCTGGAAAATGTATTAAACAATGATTGAGATCAAGCTTTGCAGGATGAGTAACAGTAACCAACCAGACACCAGTGAAAAATACTTAGGAACAGGCAGTAAAGGTTAGAATTTGTCTGTAAGTAAAAGCTGAAAGTTTAAAGAGACATTTCTTTAAAGCTATAGGATCCAAAATTCCTGGGACCACAGAGGGTGGAAAGTCGGATTTCTGCCTTTGGGTGGGGGAGAGGAGTTATGAAATAGGGGTAGAACCCAGTTATGTCAGGGTTCCACCCCTTTTGGACTGGCCCTTTAAATTCCCTCGAGAAGGGCCATGGGCAGATCTTCTGCCCCATTTCTCCCCCATGTTAAGAGGGCATGTCTGGGTAGTTCCTGGCTACTCCTGGTAAATTCCACCCATTCTGCTCTTAAAATGCCTCAGCAAAATCTTCCCAGCTCTCTGAAACCCCCTGAGGCTCCCAAAGAAAGGTAATTGATCCTCTTTTGGTGAACCCGTAAGGAGGTACTAGGTTGCCCAAGTGCCATCAACTAAAAAAAATAACATAAGTGCCCCCTTTTTAGAGGAGCACAACGAATAAACACCCAAATCATACCAAAGAAAAAGGAAACTTATCAAATTAAATCATGTTAGTCTCAGTATCCACTATGTACTCCAGTCCCTGCAGTGCCCACCAATGGTGGAAGGCCTCAAGCACACCAGCATTAAATTGCCTGCATAAAGCTCCCATAGCAGCAAAAAATAAATTAAGAGGTAGCATTTCTTTGGCCCGGGAAGAGCACTACAATTGGCCCCCATAAGAGCAGCTGGACGCCACTCCAGCATCAACGAGCAGATTGGGACAGGTGCCTTTAATGCGCCCTTGGAGGAGTGATGCATTTGCCCCAATATTTGAAATGAGCCTGCTCCTGAGATTTGGAACTGGGTTCCTGTCTTGCGGCTAGGGGGAGCCAGGGTTCCACTCTGCTGCACTTGCACCAGCGGAGGGCCAGAGTATCTCTTCATTGGCCTACATCCTAAGGTTCTAAAAGAGGTGGCTGCAGAGATAGTGGATGCATTGGTTGTGATCTTCCAAAATTCCCTAGATTCTAGAACGGTCCCAATGGATTGGAAGGTAGCAAATGTAACACCGCTATTCAAGAAAGGAGGAAAAGAGAAAACAGGGAACTACAGGCCAGTTAGCCTGACATCAGTAGTCGGGAAAATGCTGGAATCCATTATTAAGGATATGGTAATGAGGCACATAGGAAATCATAATGTGATTAGGCAGAGTCAACATGGTTTTATGAAAGGGAAATCGTGTTTAGCAAATCTACTGGAGATTTTTGAAAATGTAACTAGCAAGGTAGATAAGGGGGAACCAGTAGATGTAGTATATTTGGATTTTAAAAAGCATTTGATAAGGTGCCACACAAAAGGTTGTCACACAAGATAAGGGCTCGTGAGATTGGGGGCAATATATTAGCAATGGATAGAGGATTGGTTAAAGGACAGAAAATAGAGGGTAGGAATAAACGGATCATTTTCAGGTTGGCAGGCTGTAACTAGTGAGGTACCGCAAGGATCGGTGCTTGGGTCTCAGCTATTTACAATCTATATTAATGACTTAGATGAAGGCACCGACTGTAATGTATCCACATTTACTGATGATACAAAGCTAGCTGGGAAAGTAAGTTGTGAGGAGGACACAGAGTCTGCAAAGGTATATAGACAGGTTAAGTGAGTGGGCAAGAAGGTGGCAGATGGAGTATAATGTGGGGAAATGTGAGGTTATTCACTTTGGTAAGAAGAATAGAAAAACAGAATATTTTTTAAATGGTGAGAAACTATTAAATGTTGGTGTTCAGAGGGATTTGGGTGTCCTTGTACACGAAACACAGAAAGTTAACATGCAGGTACAGCAAGCGATTCGGAAGGCAAATAGTATATTGGCCCTTATTGCAAGGGGGTTAGAGTACAAGAGTAAGGAAGTCTTGCTGCAATTGTACAGGGCTTTGGTGAGACCACACCTGGAGTACTGTGTACAGTTTTGATCTTCTTACCTAAGGAAGGATATACTTGCCTTAGAGGTGGTACAACAAAGGTTCACTAGATTGATTCCTGGAGTGAGAGGGTTGTCCTATGAGGAGAGATTGAGTAGAATGGGCCTATACACTCTGGAGTTTAGATGAGTGGTGATCTCATTGAAACATATAAAATTCTTAGAAGGCTTGACAGGGCAGATGCGGAGAGGCTGTTTCCCCTGGCTGGAGAGTCTAGAACTAGGGGACACAGTCTCAGGACAAGGGATCAGACATTCAGGACTGAGATGGGGAGAAATTTCTTCACTCAGAGGGTTGTGAATCTTTGGAATTCTCTACCCCAAAGGGTTGTGGATGCTGAGTCATTGAATATATTCAAGAATGAGATAGACAGATTTTTGGACTCTAAGGGAATCAAGGGATATGGGGATCGGGCAGGAAAGTGGAGTTGAGATTGAAGATCAGCCATGATCTGATTGAACTGCGGAGGGGCTGTATTGCCTACTCCAGCTCCTATTTCTTATGTTCTTATCTTATGTTCTTATTTCAGGTCAGTTTCATGCAAAGGTTCTCCCTTTTCCTGTGGCCCTGAGTCTCTGCTAGATTGCACTGGCTTTTTCAGCGCAATCCGGCCAAATCAGCACAAAACATCATGGAAACTTTCCGGATCATTTGCGCTGGCTCAAAACAAAATTGCGCTGAAGCCGGCCCCGCCCACAAAACTGGCCACGCTTCCTGAACAAAATAACAAGGATGGCGAGTTTCAACTGATTGTGCCATCTGCGGCTGTTCAAGGTGGGTCTTAAAATTAAGCTAGTTTCTTAGGCGCACAGGCACTAGTAGGCAGGTTTTAAAAGTTTTTTATTAAAAAATATTTAATTTACTAAGAAACTGACAAGTGTACACCAATGGAAGTAGTAAATGGTTCAGTATAGTTTTTTAAAGTCATTTTCAGTGATTTAAAATCAAGTTACCCACAAGTGGAGGACTAGAAACTTATTAAAAATGCTTATGTTTTGTGATAAACCCATTTTCAGCTGTATTAATAAAACTGCTCCAGGTTACCGCTCTTAAATATATCTTAAATTAATATTTTTCATTGCAAAAATAAATAAATGATTATGCTGTCAGATTGCACTGATTCATGGAAGATTTTACATTTGTGATTATGTTAATGCATTTTAGTGGAAACTTGCAATAAAACCCCACCAGCGGAATTTTCGGGAGCAATTTGCCAATTACACCCAAAGCAGAAATTCAGGGTCACAGAGTCTACATACAAAAGTTTAACTACTTACCTTCAAACATTATATTAATACCAAGCATGGCATAAAAGATGACAATAGGAGAAAGTTGTATTTAGTCTTTAACTTCTGCTTTAGTTTGCTCTGGAGTACAATAATACTTTACTATCTCTTTGGATACATTTTTCAGAGTTGGTGGTTAGTGAAAAAGTGGGTGTGAGAAACCTCTTTTACGCTCACACTGACTTTGCTACCATTAGTGCAAGGAGGAATATCTACCTTCCCTATATGACCATGGTTCCTGCTGTCACTCCAGCGGGAGATCGGCGGAACCCCAGAAAAATAGCATAAATAGCTGAAAACAGCTGTTTACGCCATTTCCCAGGGAGACCCGAAGTTGCAATGGGAGACCAGTGGAACCGCCGCAGAATTTTGGGACCTATGTTCTTACATGAAGCAGTTTTTCTTCTCCTAAGATTTTGTCTGTCATATTGATTAAAATTAAAATTGTGGGCAGATTAAGTTCAAACCATCACATTTAACAATTTGTCACTGAGGTACTTAAGTTTCTATTTCACTGACCTGACCAACTGCAGATTAAGAATATTAAATAGATGTGATCAGTGCTGGCAAATGTTAGGACTAAGTGTTGGGACCAGGAACAATCTCCACTGCAGTTCAGAGCCAGGTTGTTGATTTTAAAATATAAATATATTCACAGAGCTATGATACATGGCAAAATGTAGATCAGCACTGGGAAAAATGGTTAATACACTATATATTTCCAGTGCTTTATAGTATGGCTTTCATTTCGACCTAAATAAAGCAATTTAAAGTATAGGAATCACAGGAATACTTGTTCTTGGCACATTATAAGAGCAGAATCCATTTTGAAGTTAAGGGTTTAAAAATATGCAATATAATGCTACAGTAAATGCATGATGGGATCACTTATGTATATAAAGACCTGGTTCCAAAATGGTAGCCCTGTAAAGACTGGCAAAACTTCAAGTCAGTAAAATCTCAATTTTAACATAACTATTGTAAGCTTAAACAATAAATTGATTCTTCAAGCACAGTCTCAAGATAAATCTGTAAGTATATAAGGGTAGAATTAACTAAATCAGTACTTCTAATTAAAGAAAATATTCTGGCTCTGTAGGCAAACGAATCACGTGGGGCAGTACTGCAGGAAGCTCCCAGATTCAATTCCCATTCTTGTTTTTAGCCAATCTCAATCAGGATGGATGGAATGGGGGGGGGGGAGGGGGAGAGGGGGAGTGCTACAATTGGCTCGAGTGTCCCTGAGCTAGAGTGTGGGTAGTAATATATAATTAGAAAATAAGTTAGCCAGGGTTCTTACTTTTAACATTATCCAGACATTCCTTCTGAAAAATGTTTGTGTATGCAGGTTAGATAGAGACAGGAAAGAGCTTGGTTGTGATGCCTTCTGTGGTTGAACAGTTTGCTGACAACATTAGATTCATACATGAAGAATGTGTGAGCTAATTAAGTGAGGCATTGGAGGACTACTGCCACCTGAGAGCCTGTACTGTGATCCAACAAAAGTCAATCCCTTTAAGAGGTTTGGTGAGGAAGTATTGGGGGAAAAAAGCAGAAATATTCCTTTAACTGCAGCAATTTAGGAGATTGATGCTATATTTATATTATAGTGTAGCAGCTGGAGGCAGCCCAAACTCTAGCAACACTGTAATATGAGTGAGGTGGTCCTAGTGCCCCCAGCCTCACAGACACCCACCTCAAGAGATCGTTTGTAGCAATTTGCTTCTGGCGCTGCAAAAACAAACAGCTATAGAACAGATAACTGAGAGTAGGGATTAAGGACAGCTACTCAGACTGGCAACAGGTAGGAAGTGGTGCTCCACAAGGATCGGTGCTGGAACCACTGTTATTCACAATTTACACAAATGATTTGGACTCAGGAATCAGAAGTACAATTTCAAAATTTGCGGATGACACCAAATTGGAGGTATAGTTAAAATTGAGGAAGACTGCGACAAAATACAAAAAGACTTTAATAAACTTGCAGAATGGGCGTGCAATTGGCAAATTAATTTCAATATAGATAAGTGAGAGGTGTTATATTTTGGTAGGAAGAATAAGGAGGCCGCATACTGCTTGGATAATAAGAGTCTAAATGGGGTGGAGGAGCAAAGGGATCTGGAGGTACAGATACACAAATCACTAAAAGTAACGTCCAGATTAATAAGGCCATAAAAATAGCAAACCAAGCACTGGGGTTCATATCTAGAGGGATAGAATTGAAAAGCAGAGAAGTTATGTTAAACTTGCATAGAACCTTGGTTAGACCACACTTAAGAGTACTATGCACAGTATTATAAAAAAGGATATAAAGGTACTGGAGAAGGTGTAAAAAAGATTCACAAGGGTGATACCAGAACTGAGGTGAAATACTCATCAGGGAAGGCTGAACAAGCTGGGCTCTTTTCTCTAGAAAAGAAAAGGCTGAGGAGTGACCTTATAGAGGTCTTTAAAATTACAAAGGGGTTTGATAAATTAGATGTAGAGAAGATGTTTTCACTTGTGGGGGTCACCAAATCTAGGGGCCATAAATATAAGATAGTCACCAATAAATCCAATAGGGAATTCAGGAGAAACTTCTTTACCCAAAGAGTGGTAATGTGGAACTCGCTACCACAAGGAGTAGTTGAGGAGAATAGCATTGGGGAAGCTAGATAAGCATGGACGAAAGAAATAGAAGGATATGTTGATAGGGTTAGATGAAGAGGGGTGGGAGGAGGCTAATGTGGAGCATAAACGATGGCATAAACCAGTTGGGCTAAATGGCCTGTTTCTGTGCTGTAGACTCAATGTAAAACATTGGATGCTGCATGCTGCCACTTTATTCTGGACACAAGTGAGCTGAGACGTCAGGTCACCTGTTCACACCAGCAACATAATGTTCACACTGCTACCCTGCATAGACTTTCCCCACAACATTGAGGAAAATCTGTAATCAGAAACTTCAAAGCTGCATTTGAATAACTCTGTGCACAGTTATTCCAGCACTGCACCTGGGCTCTCAAATCTGCCGCATCATGTCAACAGTGTGAATGCATGAGCACCTGCTTCTAGTGGAAACAGTTGTAAAACAGAAATACAGCCCACATGAGCTGTAAATGAGTTCATTCCAGTGAATTAAACATACAAGAAAGAGATAATTCTGTTTCCACACTATTGCAATCACACAGATAACGCCATAATTATATCCCAATAAACTAATAAGCATATTAAAATTACATAGTTGCCACATAATAACTACTGATGTAATGCTGTGAAAGGCTCCCTCAATAGTTCAACGAGTTTATCCAGTGAGGAGGTGAACCATGGGATAAGGGAGATTCCAGGTTCAATCCCCAGTTTGAGGATTGCAGTTGGGCACTACTGTTGGCTTCGCATCCCTGAGGGGTGGAAAAATTGGACAGGGTTCCTGCTCCTGATCAGCGATCCATGTCGGCAATTCTGGTATGTGGATGTCAGGTGAGGATAGTACAGCTCTGCTGTAATGCTTCCCATGGCCTAATAGCTTGCCGAATGAATAATGACCTCTTGGTGAGGTACTGGATGACACCTAGCATTGGTCTAACTTTACCATAGCAAGAAGGCAACGTCTTCAGAAGTTGAAATTGGCAGAAAAAATAATCAGTGATAACTCCCAGTGATCCTTTCAAAATACTCCTTTAACCATACAGTAATATTAAGGTGTAGTTACTCTAATTAAAGGTTTACGTAACTTTCCATTGCTCATTACAATTCCTTTAAATATACTTTTTAAATCTACAGAAGTACTTTGCATATGCTATGATAAATTTTGGAACTTTCAGTAAAACAACTGTTAATTATTAAATGACTTCAAACTGTGATAATGGTAACATTGAATCAACTACAGTAAACATAAAAGCATAAAAGGAAAGAAAAACATTGTTATAGAGATCCACTGGTTATGAGGTAAAGGTAAATACATGCTGCTGGTATAGGTCCGGGACCAGCACATGCTGCTGGTATCTATCCAGGACCAGCACATGCTGCTGGTATAGATCCAGGACCAGCACATGCTGCTGGTATAGATCCAGGACCAGCACATGCTGCTGGCATAGATCCAGGACCAGCACATGCTGCTGGTATAGATCCGGGACCAGCACATGCTGCTGGTATAGGTCCAGGACCAGCACATGCTGCTGGCATAGATCCAGGACCAGCACATGCTGCTGGTATAGGTCCAGGACCAGCACATGCTGCTGGCATAGATCCGGGACCAGCACATGCTGCTGGCATAGATCCAGGACCAGCACATGCTGCTGGTATAGGTCCAGGACCAGCACATGCTGCTGGTATAGGTCCAGGACCAGCACATGCTGCTGGTCTAGGTCCAGGACCAGCACATGCTGCTGGTATAGGTCCAGGACCAGCACATGCTGTGCCTATAGGCATTTGGGCTGGATGTTTAATCTAACAGTCTATTTTGTAATTAAACTAGCGATTAAAACAGTACAGATCAATCACTGATGAAATGACATACAACAGGAATGAGCACCCGGTATAAACACAGTAATACCTCAGGTAAAATATAGAATGCAAACAAGATCATACAATTAAACCATAACGCTTTAGACAGACAGTGAAATATATGTGTTTCGACATTGTGAACAAATCTGATTTTTTAAATATACTCAAAGTAAACGGATCTAATTTACAGTACCTGCTCAATATTAGGGAAGACATGCCAGCTCACTAAAGATGTCATGACTCGTCCAAGTTCTTTTTTTATTGTTCTTTTTTGTTAAAAAGTCTTAAGCCATCCAGTTCTACTTCAAAACAAGACTTTACATCAATTCAGCTATTTTTCCGACCGATTTCCATTTACACTACCCTTGTTTTATTGTTGTGCTGCAATCTATCCCAGTTGTTCTTGGACGATTCTTTAACCAGACATCAGAAGAGTACTGCGTATGACATTTGAGGGCGGCAGCTAAAAAAGAGCTGGCCTCTTTTGGTTTAGAGATAGCAAAACATATGTGAGAAGAGGCAAGGCCTCGCCTGGCAAGTCACATGGTTCCTTTCTGTCTTGCATGCCACAGATTTTTGTGGTAAAAACAAAGGGCCATTTAACCAGTGCATTCATGCTTTTAAACCCAGGTGTCAAAAAGTTCATACACACATGCAACCATTTGATTAACTACATCCAAATGTAGCAGGAATGCAGGGAGTTCTGATCGTTCTTCCCCTCTCCTGATTAAAGATTCTTAACGGTTTATTTGCAGGATTCGAGCTACTGTGTAACTGCTCGGATCCTATTCCACAGCTGCATGTTTAATCATGTTCATTCAAGGTCTAAAAGCAACCAGGCCTTCAAAGAGCGAAAATAAAATGCATGCCCAAAACCATCCGACATGCAAAGCTGCATGGCTATTAAAAACCCCAGTAAAATGACAATGCAAATGGCAAAATATCTATTAACTACTTCAAAGCCAATTGTGTCGCATACTGTTTCAATATTAAGGAACGGATATATTACCGCACACCTTTCAATGACTGTTGTGCATTTTTGGGGGTATAATTAGATTGCAAATTATACAAATTTTCAGTTCAACATCCTTTGTGAAAGGTTGCAGCTTACAAGAGAGCTCAGTTGTATTCTTCTCCACCTCATTTCTGCACAGTCCTTATTAAAAATGTTAAAATCAGAATCAGATCAGTTCAGAAAACACTGCACATCCAGCACACAATATGCATTACAACAAATCACAAAGGCTGTCAATTGTACACATTATATTTTAGTTCTGTATACTGTTGCCATTTAAAGAGCTGTGATAAATAATGCAGACCTCATGCATAAATTATAGAACAATTCTGCAAAACTTTCTTCTGTGTATAAGTACACAATATATGAAATGTTGTTGGCTTTACTAAATTAGCGGAGCAGCTCGCATGCTGTACACACCAAGCACAAACATTGCAGGTACCTCAGCAAAGATCTGGCAGAAAAAGACTGGTGCCTTTTCGATGGCCTCCTACCAGCTCTGTGACCTTTTATGGGCATTGTGTTAATTCTTTCAAACCGTACCCTTGTGTTGGCAGGAAAGGACGAAGTGAAGCAAAAAGAAGGAAAGATAGATACATTTGAGAAAAAATGGAAACCACAGATTTAACTCATTCATTGCCAATTAGTTGTACATTTATACAGATCCAAATAACTTCATCAGACAATGTAAAGTGTCACTATTTTGTAGCCAAAAAATGTATTACATAAGTTTACGAGCTGGTTAAACAAGTCTAAAAACAATCCTCGGACTGTCGGTGCCCTTACTGATTATCGGAGAGGTTTAGATTTTCTCTGTCACCGAAAAAATTCGCTTGATTCAGATTTTGGGATGCAAATTTTTTTTTGCAACATGTACATTCATGCCATATTCTGTTATCCCTTATCTATGTGTCACAAGGCATGAAGTGTAGGGTTTGCCACTAATACAGGGCCTGGGCTAGTGCTATCAGTATTAAGTTATACCTTAGGCACCAATTTGAGCATCCAGCAGTCCTGCTCGAAACAGGAAGGAGCCTTATTAAAATATTGAAATCGGGGTCTTATGCTGGTTGTTAAGGGATCGCTGCAGACTGCTCCAAAAATGTCCCAGAAGCCACAGCGTTACTGATTTTTGTGGGTCCGGGAGTCAGCTTGGAAGCTCCTCCTGACCCCACAAAAATCTTCCCACTTGCCGCCGGCTACTCCGTGCTCTCCCTCTAAGGTTTGACTTCTGGCTCGGTTCCGTGGAGGAGCTGCTGGGGTAACTGTATCAAGAAACTAAAATTTTGCCCTAAGCTTACCTATTACAAAAGAGCTCACCAGATAGCGCATGGTCAGCTCATTTGATTCATTTTCTGGTGCTCAGAGCACATCGCTCATTAAATGCCGGGAGCGCCAGGCCCAGAGATTAGGGCTTCAGCAGCCAAAGGCTGCCTGTTCTGCACCGGGCAACTTTCTGTCATGGAGGGCCACCAGGAACTGCAGCAAAGGTGGAAACTAGGCAAGTGGGGTAGGTTCAGTTTCTGTTTGAAACAGATGTTGCGCAGCTGGAGCACTGCTCCCAATCACCTTTAAACTGCCTGCCTGCATTAGGGTGTGTTGGGTGCCTCAGGCATGTTGTAGGCCTCAGGCCTCCATGCTCAATAAAACGGTGAGCGGGCATCCAATGCACTGAAGCGAGTAGCGCATCACCTTCGGATAATCAGGCCTGTATTCATTATTTGGCATGGAGACGGTTTACTGTAAATAATTTGGATTTGTAAAATTCACCCATGGTGAATATCACACACTGATCATTATTAACAGCTCAGCTCTTGAAATGTTGCTCAGGAATAATACCAAAATATTTCAAAATGTTGTGCACAAGAAAGGAATATTTTCAAATTCCCTTGTTGTGCAGGAATGGAATTAGATCTAAATATTCCTATATCACTACAAACTTCTCACAATATTTCAATGTTGTCAGCAACTTCATAGCCCTCATGAGTAAACAACTGGATGTTAGACTGAACAGTGTGAATGTATTTATTAAGTTTACAGAGCAGGGGTCAAAAGAGATGATTTCAATTTAAATGTTGAACAGAATTGTTAAAGCAAAATGTTTCAGTTTTATTTAATGGGATGTGACTACTTCTTTTGAAAATTTACCATTATCAAAAATCTTTTGCTGCAAACCAGAGGGGCAGATATCTGAGTAATTATCCCAGGCCCCTGCCTTACAGTATTTCCTTCCAAAAAAAACTGAAAGCAGATCTAGTGAGATGGCAGAAGCTTTTTCCCCTTTTAGGGTATGATAGGCACAACAGATGCCCATAGCATGGAAATGAAACTATGGCTTTACCCCAATTCCTCTTGAACTTCCCAGAGATTTCTTCCTAAATGTTATTCAAATCCTTGCTATAAGAATAAGGACATCCTTGACTCTTGTTCACTGGATCGCAGTTTAGGAGTTACAAAGAGTCACGGGTCTTTCAGGTCTAGATGACCCTGTCCTGTTGTTTAAATTAAGCCGATGAGAGTGTGGCTTCAACACTTTGCCTTCCCCAACTCAAACAGGATGAAACAAACCAAACAGGTTTTTCATATAAGTGAATCTATGCAACCAACACAAACAAATATCTGGCATGTAATCAAACCTCCCCTTCCTCACAAGAATTCTGTCTAGACACAGAAGTGATGCTTCACTCTACCTTCAAAAAACAATGGAAATACCAGCTAAAGCTTTTTTGCTTAAGTGACATTCTGTGCTGCAGATCAAAGCTTCCTCGCTGAAAGGAAAGGAGACATTCATACAACTGTGGATCTCTTCATGGGTCCTGACACTATTTCTGTTTTACAGTTGCCATGGAAAGCTGGGGTATGAAAAGAGCAAATTCTGCAGACAATTTGAGCAAGAAGTTAAAAGGCGCTTCCCCTATAGTTCAGCAAATTTATCCATACAGATCAGGGAGGTGCCAGGTTTGATTACTGGTCCACACTGGGATAGCTAATCGCAACTGAGGTGGCAAAACGGGTGCCACAATTAGATTAGATTAGACATTGCTGCAGGAGTTCCTCAAGGCAGTGTCCTAGGCCTAACCATCTTCAGCTGCTTCATCAATGACCTTCCCTCCATCATAAGGTCAAAAATGGGGATGTTCGCTGATGATTGCACAGTGTTCAGTTCCATTCGCAACCCCTCAGATAATGAAGCAGTCCGTGCTTGGATGCAGCAAGACCTGAACAACATCCAGGCTTGGGCTCATAAGTGGCAAGTAACATTCGCGCCAGACAAGTGCCAGGCAGTGACCTTCTCCAAAAAGAGAGAGTCTAACCACCTCCCTTTGACATTCAACGGCATTACCATCGCCGAATCCCCCACCATCAACATCCTGGGGGTCACCATTGACCAGAAACTTAACTGGACCAGCCATATAAATATTGTGGCTACAAGAGCAGGTCAGAGGCTGGGTATTCTGCGGCGAGTGACTCACCTCCTGACTCCCCAAAGCCTTTCCACCATCTACAAGGCACAAGTCAGGAGTGTGATGGAATACTCTCCATTTGCCTGGATGAGTGCAGCTCCAACAACACTCAAGAAGCTCGACACCATCCAGGACAAAGCAGCCCGCTTGATTGGCACCCCATCCACCACCCTAAACATTTACTCCCTTCACCACCGGCGCACAGTGGCTGCAGTGTGTACCATCCACAGGATGCACTGCAGCAACTCGCCAAGGCTTCTTCGACAGCACCTCCCAAACCCGCGACCTCTACAACCTAGAAGGACAAGAGCAGCAGGTACATGGGAACAACACCACCTGCACGTTCCCCTTCAAGTCACACACCATCCTGACTTGGAAATATATCGCCATTCCTTCATCGTCGCTGGGTCAAAATCCTGGAACTCCCTTCCTAACAGTACTGTGGGAGAACCTTCACCACACGGACTGCAGCGGTTCAAGAAGGCAGCTCACCACCACCTTCTCAAGGGCAATTAGGGATGGGCAATAAATGCTGGCCTTGCCAGCGACGCCCACATCCAATGAACGAATAAAAAAATTTTAAAAATTTGGTATCCATGGTTAGAGCTCCTGATCTTCACCTATTGTTCCCTGCTGGAAATTTGCAGGTTTAGACATCAGATGAAGACAGGATTGTGTGCAGCTATGGTACACCTTAGTCAAACAGCCTGCCAACATTCTCTGTCAAAATTCACACATGAATAATGATCAACTGGATGCAGTACCAGGGAGTGACTTACACCCCAGAACAATATCCCAGCGAGGATTCAATGTCTTTGAGAAAGAAAAGGATAAAATTGACAGAAAAAAATATTTTTAAAAAGAAGTTAACTTTGGCCAAAGCAAATAAAACGAAATTGTGAGTGTGTGAAGAATCCATTAAGTATCCAGCTTATCCATAAATTATCATTTCCCATCGTAAACACGAGAGGGGACAGATACAACCATATCTTTCAAGGCTGTACTCATTTTAATTAGCTAAAATTACGATAGAATTCGATTAAAGACTGACCGTATATGAAAAAGTAGCAGGAGTCCTGTGATGCAGGTGAAACTGAATCTCCTGAAGGGAAATCTGAGGCTGAATTTGGATCCATCAAGAATTAGCCACATCCAATGAGACCACGCGTACTCTTACACCACAAAACAATCAGAGACGTCAATGCATAGATGCACCCAAGGGTGCCATTAGGTGGCTAAACAGCTGTACATAGGTATAGTTGTTCCAAGCAGATATGCCCAGGCATGCTTGTGAGCAATTTATTCATCGTACTGCTTTTGTACTGCAGATATGTACCTTGTGGAGTTTGTTACCTTCTTACCCTGGATGATTTTAACTTTCTTTGATAACTCAGTATGTGCATGCTGCTTCCTTGTTCTATTTATAGAGGGAGAAAGGCTGAGCTATATGACTTGCATTCAATGCCTAAGCCTAAGAGCCTAAATGCTTATGAAGACCAAAGTCACTTTTGCTATGTTCACCTATGACTGCACTTCAAAAATAATTTACCGTATGTGAAGTGCTTTGGGGCATCCTGTGAGGTGCTACATCGATGGAAGTTTGTTCTTCAGTTTTTTCTTTAAACTATAAATAAACATGTTTTACTATAATCTTAATAATGAAATGGTGCACAATCCTGCACTTTTTGTAATTTTTGATAGTCTAGAACCATATTGGTTAATGATTAAAACTGAATGGTTAGAAAATAAAAACTAAGAGCTGAGCAAAGATGTCTGATTCCCACAGTTGTTTCTCCACCCACTTTAATTTCATGGTCATTTTATTTTCTGCCTTTCTCTTTTCATACCCTTCATGCCACAAAGTATGGTAACAAACTATATTTTCCTCCAAATTCTAACCATTTGTGAAAAAGAGGCCCAAAACATCTCAAAGTCCTGCCACCACTGCAACCTACAAGGGATCACTTAACCCCGAAAGGGCCAGATACTTCTCCATAGAATGTTGCAAACTTACAAAGTTAGTCTGGAACTGAGGGCTGTAAAGATGCTTTTATACTACAGGAGTACATCTAACTACAGACATGCAGGTCTCCCTCCAGCTGCTGCACTCCATAGTGTAAAAAAGTCGAGATTGCAGGAAGTGATGTCATCATAGACCCGCTAAAATGTAGGTCTACGATTCTGCCGTTGGGATAAGAAGCAGTTTTAATAATGTAAATAAATGAAGGGAACCAATCCCATTAATTTGCTCTTTGTTGGTAAAAGCAGAGGCTGGGGCAAATGGAGACCTTCTCTCCAGTTTAAGTTAAAAGCAGGAGAGGGGCATGTGGAGGTCACTGTCCTAAAACTGGATGCAATGATAGCAAAGGATAAACTGTCTTAATTAAAACTCCAGCTGAACGCTGATAGAAAAAAAGGATCATTTTAAATTCATGTGGGTCAAACACAAAAATGAGTAATAGCTAATTATCTTAAATGTGCTAACAACTTTGTTAAAATTGAGAACAGAAGAATTCCACACAAATGGTTAACACAATCGTTACTAATATTGCACAACCAATGAGGTTTTGACCATTTAAATGAATGGATGGAAAATCCATTCTGGGTGTGGGCTCCTCCCCATCTGATTTTCCTGCACTCGCTGCACCCTGGTGATCCAATAGCCCCAGGCATAGGATCAGAACAATCTCATATCTAGGTTAACATATGAACAAAGGCATTAGGACATGGTACTGTTGTACAAATGCTGCTCATAGAACTATACCCCAACAAAGAGTCTATATGCCTTCATAAAAAGGAAGAAAATTGGTGGAAAAAGAAGAAAAAACCCCTAACGATAGAGTGGGATATGGAGTCCCACAGTTTTGAGATCTAGCAAAGAATGAGTTAGAGTAGGAGACTGTGCAACAAATCTTGATTTCAAGAATGACACCTTTGTAGCTGAGGAGGAAGTGGAGAGCAAAGTTTGGAGGGGCACTGACTACAGCAGTGTTGATATAATGGCCTCCACCCCCCAGCTATTTGTACAATGGTAACATGAGATTCATTTCTAAAAACATTGATTTGTTGAACATGACCCAATTTGATTCTTTTTTGCATATCCTAACCCTCCGACTTACCTTGTTGTCAAGGAATCCCCCTCCCATCCATCGGTCAGCCAATCCCTCCTTACCTTTTCCCTATTAGTGCAATTAAGCTGCTCCCTCTCCAGTAGTATGATGCAGAGGTTGTATGTAATTGGGTGTCTCATGAGATTAGGGAGCAATGCATGGCACCATATCTCATTGTATATACTTTTGTAGAATGTAAACTCAATCTGGAAAGATTGAGTGCAATTATTTGACAAATGGTACTAACAAATGCGACTGTAACTAAACAGTAATCTGTCATATTATGAAAAACAGGCCTGAGTTTCCATGACCATTGGCAGAATACAGCACGCGCCATTTAATATCCTCATTTGGAAAGAATGAAACATCAGAATTAATAATGATGGTTCAATTAATATATAGGGCTGCATGCTTTACATTAGCTGCTGAAATAATTGGACTTGCATTTAATATCTGACAATAATTTCCTGGGACACTTCATTTCGTAGAAGGTTGTTACCTTAGCACATATCTGACAGTATATAAGAAGGGATGCCGTTATCAATGACACTGGATATCAATAATGTATACATAAAAGCCATTAAGCCTATTTTAAATAATTTCATTCCTGAATGACAAGACAGTCATTTCTTAACGTATGAATAGTTTACTTCAAGTTAACTTTTCTTTCCTAAAGCATCTGTAAAAGTGTTTGTATAATAATTTCTAATGATTAATGTTACAACTGGAAGAGACAATTCAATTTAATGCAAACCTCCCCAACAGTATAATTAGTGACAGTGGGTTTCCTTAGATTGAAAAATTGCTACAATTTCTAGTGACAAATCTACAACACGTTGCATTTGGAGTTTGTTCTCCGTCAATTGCTTCCTTTTAGGTGAATTTAAATTTTTTTTTGATAATTTGATTAACTTGCATGATAAAAAACAAAGTTTTTTTAATATACAACCTGCATCTAACTGTGGAGTATGGTATTTTTGAACTGATTATATTACATACATTTTGTATTTTTGCTATTCTGAGCACTGTAGTTCACTGATAATTAGTGGTAAGCACCTGACTGAATTCTGCTGCTGGGGAAACAAAAGCTTTATCAAGTTTGGGACATCTTGAATCCTATCTGTCCCAATTTGAAAAAAGCCACACTCTACATGAATACTGCTATATTTTGGCTCCAACCCAGATTCTGCTGTCATGGTCTGGCTGGGTTGTCTGATTCATGGTGGTCTGCTGGGTGGAGTATCGTGGAGCTTTTATTGCTGGTCTAGTATGGTGGTGATGGATGGAGGTTGCTGCAATCAATCTTCAGTTTGCTTGAGGTTTCGACTTTACAAAACACCAAATCCTAAAACTCACAAACTCAAAAAAACCAAATCCTTAAAATCTAGATGCTTGTCTGCAATTACGACTTTAAATTTTCCTGTAGAAACTGAAAAATTCAGTGGGGCAGAAATTAGTCCTCATTGTGCCCGTTTACCGGGTGGAAAATGGGGGCAAAAAGGATGAATTTCGGGGCACAACATTCTGAGCGTGATCTTCGCCTGCGTCATGTGCACTGCCATATTGGAAAAGATGGCTTTCAGGTGTCCCAGGCTACCACCTTAAACAGGTATTAGGCCTCTTGAATATGTTAATGAGGGGCCTATCGCCTGTTTAAGAACCTTTCCTGGAAATTCATCAGCTTGGGGCCTGCTCCACTCAGTCTTTTGGTTCCCATTGCAGCCTAACCTGTGGTCCTTAAAGGTCACAGATGGAGGCAGACACCAAAAAGGTAAGTTAATTTTTTTTTAACGTACCTTTCTTTGGAAATGGGGCGGGGTGGGGAAGCAGGAGTGCTTCTCTTGGCTCCATAGCTCTCCTGAGGGACACAGGCAGTCCATGATCACACCCCCTGTTCTCTCCCCTCCCCATCTCCCCCCCCGCCCCTACCCCAGGCTTAGCTGACGATCACTGCTGGTGAGGGAGCTCACCGCAATTATTAAAACAAGGCCCGAGGCCCAATTTTGGGTGAGCTTCGGGCCAGTTTCTGCACGCGCTGTGTGCTAACTGTTCTTTGCCCGAAAATGGACCTAAACTATCTATTGTGAACTTCTTCCGTGCTCTTTTACTTCACACTTGTTCCTGTGTTGTATCTAAGAGTTTCAGCATTTTTCATAAAAAGTATAGAAAATATTGGATTAGCGAAAGAAAGCCACAAAGTGGAAAATAAGAAGCGCATTCTGGATTTAAGTGTGAAAACAGTATTTTATCTCCTACACAGTAATGAATTATCACTTAATCTCTGCACTGCATGACATACTCTGGAATGTTTTAACCCAAACATACAGACCACAAAATGAATTCAAGATTAGGCTGCTGAGATATCCGTACAGATTTATTGTACTAAGGGGATAGATCATCATAACTCAACTGCAAAAGCCTGAAAGTTTATCACAAAAAAGAGCGATATTATAGTTTCCTTCCCTCAGTTCTCAATTCTTAAAAGGGGTTGCACCACCCACCTCTAAGCATTTGACTTGGGCACTGTTTCCCTTGGGAGAAAAAGTGACAATACTTAGACACCCAATGCTTCTCCCACCATTAAGTATACAAAGATTGGGAACTCACAACATAGTTAATTGTAGTTGTAGATGGTACTGCAGAGTGATGTGCCAGTGCATTGTGTCACTACACTGCCCTTAACATAACACCCCTGAAATGTTCCATTATTAACCAAACATATCCATTATCATTATCATGCGACTACCAGGTTGGTAGAAGGAGAACTAGATAGACCTTGGTCTTTTTTCGTCCAGCAATTCCTATATTCCTAAATACTGGAAACACTCTTAAAATGTGGGCGCTGATATCATCCTATGGAGTACTAGCTTATAAACACCTAACACATTCATTTCAAATTCCTCTGTCACAATTTTTAGCAGGGGTGCTAAACCATTTCCACTAAATTAAGGCAGAGGAATTTCCGACAAAAATTAAATAAGCATTTGTAGGTTAATATTTCCACTCTATTGTCTTCATAATATTGTAAAGAACATTTCTAAAAGATACTACTCCAAACATCAAAGATATGAATCATACACTGGAAAATTCAGGAATTAAAAAGACATGAAAAACCTCACATAAATAGAAACAGTAAAATAATCTTCTTTACTAAGTTGGATGTTTCTGATTTGCCTTTTCTTTTGAATGTGTAACCATATTAGCAAAAAAGTAAAACTGTGATAACCACCTTCAGACAAAAGACCATTAGAAACAGACAACTTTTCTCCAGTTCAAATTCCTGTTGCCAAGTTGTGTAGAGTTACAGATTTATATCTTGTGGTGATGAATTCTGCCTGTACTAAAGTTTTTTTAATCCAATTTGTCTGGATTTTTCTATTTTTGTACAGTCAAATGATTTTAAAAAAAAATAAGGCTTGGATAACATTGGTTTTGTATCCAGGGCTATATAACGCAAAAACAAGAAGGTAATTTTGACCGTGCACAAGACCGTAGAATTATTATGTATAGTTGTGGGAACCCCAATAAAAGGATATAAAAGCACTGGAAAAGGGGCAGCATAGTCTTGCTGGAATGTTACAGGGTTGAAGAGAGACTTGAAAAATTAGGCCCTTTTTCACTGGAGCTGAGATGCTTAAGGGGTGACCGGATAAAGGTTTTTAAGATTATGAAGGGTTATGATAAACAATTAGTGATAGATTATTTCTACTGGTTGTCAAGATGGTAATGAGAGGGTACAAATTTAAGGTAATCACAAGAAAAATTAAGTAGGATGTTAGAATGTGGAATTCTCTGCTGCAAACCATACTGAAGCATAAGAAATAGGAGCAGGAGTAGGCCAATCAGCCCCTCGAGCCTGCTCCGCCATTCAATAAGATCATGGCTGATCTGATCCTAACCTCAAATCTAAATTCATGTCCAATTTCCTGCCCGCTCCCCGTAACCCCTAATTCCCTTTACTTCTAGGAAACTGTCTATTTCTGTTTTAAATTTATTTAATGATATAGCTTCCACAGCTTCCTGGGGCAGCAAATTCCACAGACCTACTACCCTCTGAGTGAAGAAGTTTCTCCTCATCTCAGTTTTGAAAGAGCAGCCCCTTATTCTAAGATTATGCCCCCTAGTTCTAGTTTCACCCATCCTTGAGAACATCCTTACCGCATCTACCCGATCAAGCCCCAAGCAGAGTCCTAAATTATTTTAAAAGGAATGAAAAAGAGGAAAAGTGTAAGGAATAGGGACCAGGCGGGATACTAAGTAAGCCCATCTGAAGTGCCAAGATTGATCATTTCATGTTGCTAAGCAAATGGTATTATAATTGTTGCAAATGCTTAAATTGTTGCACTGTTTATATATTTACAGCAAAAAAATCTTAATGTAAGTGGAAAATTATTGCCATTTCCAGCCTGCCAAAATTCAGACTCGAGGGAAACTTGGCACAACTTAAAAGATCATTTTACGTCAGAAAGACCAAAACTGGGCAAATTATACATTGTTGTGCAAATTGAATTAGGTCTTTTTTAGAAAACCTATCTAAAAATTGTATAAACCATTTTCAACCAATCTAGTTTGAGATAATGTGCGATCAACTGAGAGTCAGGAATTGGCTTTGCCATTCATTCGAACAGGTTGCTTTATTCCATCTACCGAAACAAAATTTGCAGAGCTTCAGCCCAGAAAGTGTTCTTACCACTGTGGGATACCTCTCGAATTTATTACTGGCAAAGAATCAAATAAATAATTGACAATCTCACCATGCAGGACAGACATGTCTGATTTACCATTCATTAGTCAAAGATTTTTAAAAATCTTTTAGAGTAAAAATATATTAAGATATAATGGTTCAATATACAAATCATCAACCACTTGTACACCCAAAATCAGTAAAGGTGAGCGGCAATAATCCACAATAAATGACGTTATAATAAAGACCATCAAAGCTTGCCTGAGAGGGCAGGGGGTAGCAGTGTCAGTATGGGAGAGTCAAATCTGGACCCTCTGATGTCCTCCTCAAGTACACCATCAGAGTTAATGGTCTGTTTCAAAACAATATTCTGTACTTAGATGGGATAAAGTTACCTTCCAAAATAATAATTGTGCCCCTTGCAGTGACCAGACACCACTGAACGGAACTTTCTGGGCCATGGTATAAGTTTTAGGTAAGAGTTTACTAGCTGCAACATATTCGCTTTGTGAGTTTGCCCACTTAGGATTTGGGTTACAATCCAAGTTAATGGATTGCAATGGCATTTTAACTCATTTTCCAACACAAGACATGAATTTCAGTGTTACATCTGGCACATTTTCAAAGTCTTACAGGAACAAAGCTATTTCCGTTACTCCACACAAGAAAAATATACTGGAGTTGATTTACATTTTGGGAGGACAACGAGCTGGAGATACGATTGCATCGCCTGCCCAATGCCCTCGGCAAAAAAATCCAAGCACTTATGATAGTATGCAGATGAGGCCTGGCTATCTGTGTGCTGCAACACTGAACACAGGCAGCTCGTTAATGGTGTGGAGGGGAAGGCAGAGATGGGCTGGCAGCAAGTGCAAAGATTTTCGCGGGGCAAGCAGCAGCATTCCTGGTTAGGCCGCTCCACCTATTGGTACCTGAAAATTGCATTGGAGTCCTCCAAATAGGGTAGGACCCCAATTTGCATATTACAAATAGGTTTCCGTCTGAAACAGGAGGGCGCTTGGGCTGGCCTCTTCCACAACGGGTCAGAAATGATGGCGGAAAGATCGGGAAACGTAGCGGTAAGTTCACTGATGCAGTGTTCAAGATGCTACTGTCTCGTTCACGCCCAGCAGAGGACACGAAAATCATTCCTACTGATTTTAGGTTGACTATGATCAGAAACGTTTGCAGAACCAGCAGGTAATAAACTATCGCCATCATGAAATGTTTCCACATCCGCAAAACAGATCACAGAGCTCAAACTTAGCAAAATGTCAGTGGAATGTTAATCTGCTTTGCCAATGTAAAGTCTGATATCTCATACTATGTCCAGTAATCAGTCTCAGCACTCGAGACATCAACTAAGTTGAAAACCACAGCTTGTTACATTAATGGTGGGATTTTTGTACTGCATGTTGGTACTTTGTTACTTGTACAGATTTTCATTCTTCAGTTGGCAGTTTGAGGCAAGGCTGATAAAAACACATCAGCGTTTGGGGTAAGAGGAGAGGATCAAAAGATAATCAAGCAATGACCTGGTTTGGACGGAATTACAAAACTGTATCAGTTCTTTTAATGAACCCAATAAAACAACCATTCTCCATTTCTTCCTCAGTTAAATTCTACTGTAGTGGGTTGACTTGTATTGTTTCCTTAGCAACATCTTGTGGCAGTGAAGCAATACACACATTAGTTGCACATGTTCTTAATATGGTTTTGGTGTATGAAGAGAAGAAGGGCGGGCTCAAGGACCTACAACTCTTCAGGTCCCAAGGCACGTACGTGAGGTCGCGGCCTTCAGGACCTGGACTGCGGCTCATCCTTCTTCTATTCGCTGAAAAAAAGGCAGGGCATGCTTAAGCAGCTCCTCGGGCTTCTGGCTGCTGACGGATCCCTTGTCACGGATCCGGAGATCGGTACCAGGGCCCGCGCTTACGGGGCTCTGTTCTCTCTGGATCCATGCAGTGAGGATGCCTGTAGAGTTTTGTGCGAGGACCTGATGAAGGTCAGCCCAGACGGCACCGAAGGGTTCAACGTTCCGCTAACCCTGGTGGAGCTGACTGGTGCCCTCTGCCAGCTCTCGAGAGGCAAAGGCCCGGGGCTGGATGGACTGACCCTGGAGTTCCATTGGGGGTTTCTGGAACGTCCTGGGGGGCGACTATGCGCACGTCCTGGGGGAAAGTCTGGCGACCAGGAAAATGCGCCTTGGGACAAGAGACGGCTCAAGCTGTGAGGCGCAGGCTCCTGCAGGATGTTTTGGGGCCTCGCACTTATGAGAAAATCCGTCCAAACGGAGGTCAGGTCAGACGAGATCGCTCCACGTGCTTGAGCCTCCTCGACGCACCGAGTGGAGTCAGGGCCGAGTGCGACTTTTAGTGCCTCGATGGCTTTGGCCGCGCACCGGACGAAGCACCGGGACATCCCTGCTGCCAATGTCTCTGGCAACATCCAGCCCACTCCTCCGCCATCCAGGACGTCCCTGACTCTGGTTACCTTGGCAGCCAGGGCCTTCCTCTTCGCCATCCACGTGATGCTGAAGCAGAATATGCGGATTCCTGAGCAGTGGTTCCCGTAGGATGGCTGCCGCCCCCGACAGGGGAAAGCTCCGGCTGGAGGCAACCGTATCCCAGACCCTGCTTAGATCCTGGTAAAAGACAGGCCGCTCCTGCAAGGATGTGTGGCCACCCAGCAACTTTTTGAACAGGAGCTGCGTGTCATAATTCAGGCCATGCAGCTGGCAGAAGAAATACACGGCCAGCGCACACCATCTC
The DNA here is from genome assembly GCF_035084215.1 of Heptranchias perlo. Classification (NCBI taxonomy): domain Eukaryota; kingdom Metazoa; phylum Chordata; class Chondrichthyes; order Hexanchiformes; family Hexanchidae; genus Heptranchias; species Heptranchias perlo. Next base: position 21,992,808 of record NC_090346.1, on the reverse strand, counting down.
GGAGGATCCTCATATCCCCATCGTCCTACTGCCGAAGAGGGGGGATCTCCACCACCTTAAAAACTGGCACCTGGTCTCCTTCCTCAGCATGGATTACAAGTTCTTTGCCACAGCCATGTCTGCTTGCCTTGGTACTGTGCTGGCCCACATGTTCCACCCTGACTAGTCCTACACGGTCTGGGCCAGAGCATCCACGATAACATCCACCTGATCCACCATTCCCAGAGGACTGGTCTGTCGGTCGCCTTCATTTCCCATGATCAGAAGGCGGTGTTCGACAGGATGGATCACGAATACTTCTTCGGGACTCTGCGGGGCATTCAGGTTCGGATCGCATTTTGTCACCCGGATCCACCCTCTGTACGATGCCATGGAGTGTCTGATTAAGATGAACGGATCTTTGATAGTCCCCCTTCACTTTGGGAGAGGAGTGTGTCAGGAATGTCCCATGTTCGGCCAATTATACACCATATGCGTGGAGCCTCTCCTTTTGGCTTGTGCTGATGACGTGTTCCTCATGGTCACGGATCCCGTTGACTGATGGAGGATGGCCGAGTGCCAGCAAGTGTCCTCCGCGAGGATCAATTGAGACAAACGTTCTGAACTCCTGGTATGTCAGTGGCAGGTGGACTCTCTGCTGGAGATGTTCTGGCCCTTTGCCTGGAGCAACACTCACTTCCTATATCTGGGAGTCTACCTTCGCCCAGCCGAGGAAGCCTGGCCAGCGAACTGGCAAGGGCTGGAGACCAAAGTCACCGCTCGCCTATGGTGCTGAATAGGACTGCTCCAAGTGTTATCCTACAGGGGTCGAGTGCTGGTAGCCACAATGTTGTGGTACAGTTGGTCAATTTGATCCCTCCCTGAGTTTATCGCCAAGGTTCAGAGGAAGCTCATCGACTTCTTCTGGGACAAAAGGAAGCATTGGTTCTCTGCTGCGGTCTTGAGTCTCCCGCTTAAGGAGGGCGGTAAGGCGCTGGTGTGCGTCCGCACCCAGGTTTCGACCTTCCGCCTTCAGATCTTGTAGCGATACCTGTACGTTGAGGATCCTCTGTGATGGTGTGCACTGGCCGTGTATTTCTTCCGCCAGCTGCACGGCCTGAATAATGACACGCAGCTCCTGTTCAAAAAGTTGCTGGCCGGCCACACATCCTTGCAGGAGCTGCCTGTCTTTTACCAGGATCTAGGATAAGGGTTGCCGCCAGCCGGAGCTTTCCCCCGTCAGGGGCGGCTGCTCAGGAATCCGCACCTCCGCATATTCGGCTTCAGCAACACGTGGCTGGCGAATAGGAAGGCCCTGGCTGCCAAGGTAACCAGAGTCAGGGACGTCCGGGGTGGCAGAGGAGTGGGCTGGATATTGCTAGAGACATTGGCAGCACGGATGTCCTGGTGTTTCGTCCGGTGCGCGGCCAAAGCCATCGAGGCACTAAAAGTCGCACTCGGCCCTGACTCCACTCGGTGCATCGATCTCGTCTGACCTGACCTCCGTTTGGTCGGAATTTCTCATCAGTGCAAGGCCCCGAAACATCCCTCAGGAGCCTGCGCCTCACAGCTTGAGCCGTCTCTTGGAAATTCCCTCTGTGCCATTTCACTCTGCGCGGAGGGATTTCCTGTACGAGCTGCTCCTGCACATTCTCCACTGCTTCGCCCTCGTCTTCCATCTGGACCTTGCCATCCAGCGGAGGCGGGGGGACCCTAGTGGAGGGCTCTCTAGGCAGGAGTCCTCCCCTGCACCACTGGGGATCTGGGGTGGAGAGTGTTGCATGGAGCAGTACCGACCAATAGGTTTTTAACTCACTTCACGGACACTCTGGCTATCTGTGACTTTTGCGGTCTGAATGAGTCCGTGTTTCACATCTACAAGGAATGTGAAAGGTTGCAGCCCCTCCTCTAATATTTGAAGGGGCTGCTCTTCAACTTCTGGCTCCACTTCAGTCCCACGCTCCTGATCTTTGGCCACCGGTGCAGAGGGGAGCAGGCAAGTCGGAGGACCTTCACATGGGTGTGCTCCTGGGCCTGGCCAAGGTGGCCATTCACAGGTCCAGTTTGGACGCAGCCCGTGGGGGTGGTCACTCTGGCTGCCTTCCTCTCTTCCGTGGCCTTGTCCACGCCTGGGTGGCCCTGGAGAGGGAGCACGCTGTGTCCGCCGGTGCACTTAAGGCTTTCTGCGACCGGTGGGCACCGCAAGGACTGGAGTGCATAGCACCACCGCCCCCACCTCCCATTATCAGATTCTGATTTCAAAGTGTCTCTGTTGCAGTGTATGAAGTGTTTTGCTATCCTCCATTTCGCTTGGCTGCCACCTACTGTCAGATTGTGGCAATAACACGACCATGTAGCTTCGGGCAAAACAACACACAGAATCGAACGCATGCTCCCTGTTTTAGTTAATAGCACAGAAAACGTTCTACTCCATTGTTCCAAATTAGACATATTTATTAAACTAGGGTTGATCGAAGAGCAGTGGTCATCACTTTTTAAAAACTTCTATAAAGACAAGAGCCAGAGTTCATTTTTGACAATGGGATAAATAAAAATTTGATCTGGTTGTTATTTGCAACTTTCACACTAACTGGGGCTCTTTAGCCTTAAAAGGAGAGGGGACCTTATAGAGGTATACAAGATATCAAATGGTATAAATACCATAATTCTGTAGCACTACTTCAAGAAGTCATATTAGTAGACCATTGGAATATAGTCTAAAACTGGTCAATGGTCAATTTAGGACAGGTGTCAGGAAGAATCTATTCATGCAAAGAGTGATAAATACTTGGAATGGTCTTCTAGGTAGAAAAGTGGCAGTGGAAACTAAATTTATTCATGATATAGTTAGATGCTGTGATGGTGTGAATGTGAGATTTTTCTGGATGGATGAGTAAGTTGAGTCAAATAGCCTCCTTCATGTATCTATATTGTGATATCTACAGGTTTCCTATTGAACAACATCGTCCAAACATTTTTGGTGTTGGATATTTTATGGTATAATTACAAAAGAAACTGGAAACCTATGTTGAAAACAAGGAGATCATTTTATTTGCCATCTTATCAGGACTTATGGCAGCATGACTATGGATCACAACACCATGGGGTAAAAGCACATTTTGTTCAATGATGTGCAGTTAAGACATTATACAGACCTCTGTGTGCTCACTTCTTTTATTGTCCAAGAGGATGGAAACTCAGACCCAAATTTTCCAATCAACATTAAAATAATGCTGACTGGAAGTCTAAGCTACACAGTCTTTGCTACACAGTCTTTATAAAGTGATCAAATGTAAGGAGTCTTACAACACCAGGTTATAGTCCAACAGCTTTATTTGAAATCACAAGCTTTCGGAGGCTTCCTCCTTCGTCAGGTGAGTGTAGAATTCCATAAAGGTATAGCATATATAGTCAGAGAACAATGCCTGGTGATTACAGATAATCTTTCCAACTGCCCGTTATCAAAGCAATAAAAGGAGTAGAATGGTGTTCAGACAGAGAAACATTACATACAAGACTACCGAATACACAAACGGTCACAACACAAAGACAGAGAGAGAGAGAGAGAGAGAGAGAGAGAGAGAGAGAGAGAGACACACACACCCACCCGAAAGGCAGAGGAAGAGATAGAATGACCAGTTGTATTAAAAACAGATAACTTTTTTTTGCTGGTGGGGTTACATGTAGTGTGACATGAACCCAAGATCCCGGCAGCCGGGATCTTGGGTTCATGTCACGCTACATGTAACCCCACCAGCAAAAAAAAGTTATCTGTTTTTAATACAACTGGTCATTCTATCTCTTTCTCTGCCTTTCGGGTGTGTCTCTCTCTCTCTCTCTCTCTCTGTCTTTGTGTTGTGACCGTTTGTGTATTCGGTAGTCTTGTATGTAATGTTTCTGTCTGTACACCATTCTACTCCTTTGATTGCTTTGATAACGGGCAGTTGAAAAGATTATCTGTAATCACCAGGCATTGTTCTCTGACCACATATGCTATACCTTTATAGAATCCTACACTCACCTGACGAAGGAAGAAGCCTCCGAAAGCTTGTGATTTCAAATAAAGCTGTTGGACTATAACCTGGTGTTGTAAGACTCCTTACATTTGTCCACCCCAGTCCATCACCGGCATCTCCACATCATTTATAAAGTGACTATCAGTAACTAGAAAATAAGGGCAGATCAGGCAAAGGTGAATCCAAAGAGCTTCTACAAATACATAAAGGGCAAAAGGGTAACTAGGGAGAGAGTAGGGCCTCTTAAGGATCAACAAGGTCATCTATGTGCGGAACCACAAGAAATGGGTGAGATCCTGAATGAATATTTCACATCGGTATTTACGGTTGAGAAAGGCATGGATGTTAGGGAACTTGGGGAAATAAATAGTGATGTCTTGAGGAGTGTACATATTACAGAGAGGGAGGTGCTGGAAGTCTTAACGCGCATCAAGGTAGATAAATCTCCGGGACCTGATGAAATGTATACCAGGACGTTATGGGAGGTTAGGGAGGAAATTGCAGGTCCCCTAGCAGAGATATTTGAATCATCCACCGCTACAGGTGAGGTGCCTGAAGATTGGAGGGTAGCAAATGTTGTGCCTTTGTTTAAGAAGGGCGGCAGGGAAAAGCCTGGGAACTACAGACCAGTGAGCCTGACATCTGTGGTGGGTAAGTTGTTAGAGGGTATTCTGAGGGACAGGATCTACAGGCATTTGGAGAGGCAGGGACTAATTAGGAACAGTCAGCATGGTTTTGTGAGAGGAAAATCATGTCTCACGAATTTGATTGAGTTTTTTGAAGGGGTAACCAAGAAGATAGATGAGGGCTGTGCAGTAGACGTGGTCTACATGGACTTCAGCAAAGCATTTGACAAGGTACCGCATGGTAGGTTGTTACATAAGGTTAAATCTCATGGGATCCAAGGTGAGGTAGCCAATTGGATACAAAATTGGCTTGACGACAGAAGACAGAGGGTGGTTGTGGAGGGTTGTTTTTCAAACTGGATGCCTGTGTCCAGCGGTGTGCCTCAGGGATCGGTGCTGGGTCCGCTGTTATTTGTTATTTATATTAATGATTTGGATGAGAATTTAGGAGGCATGGTTAGTAAGTTTGCAGATGACACCAAGATTGGTGGCATTGTGGACAGTGAAGAAGGTTATCTGGGATTGCAACGGGATCTTGATCAATTGGGCCAGTGGGCCGATGAATGGCAGATGGAGTTTAATTTAGATAAATGTGAGGTGATGCATTTTGGTAGATCGAATCGGGCCAGGACCTACTCCGTTGATGGTAGGGCGTTGGGGAGAGTTATAGAACAAAGAGATCTAGGAGTACAGGTTCATAGCTCCTTGAAAGTGGAGTCACAGGTGGATAGGGTGGTGAAGAAGGCATTCAGCTTGCTTGGTTTCATTGGTCAGAACATTGAATGCAGGAGTTGGGATGTCTTGTTGAAGTTGTACAGGGCATTGGTGAGGCCACACTTGGAGTACTGTGTACAGTTCTGGTCACCCTATTATAGAAAGGATATTATTAAACTAGAAAGAGTGCAGGAAAGATTTACTAGGATGCTACCGGGACTTGATGGTTTGACTTACAGGGAGAGGTTAGACAGACTGGGACTTTTTTCCCTGGAGAGTAGGAGGTTAAGGGGTGATCTTATAGAAGTCTATAAAATAATGAGGGGCATAGATAAGGTAGATAGTCAAAATCTTTTCCCAAAGGTAGGGGAGTCTATAACGAGGGGGCATAGATTTAAGGTGAGAGGGGAGAGATACAAAAGGGTCCAGAGGGGCAATTTTTTCACTCAAAGGGTGGTGAGTGTCTGGAACGAGCTGCCAGAGGCAGTAGTAGAGGCGGGTACAATTTTGTCTTTTAAAAAGCATTTGGACAGTTACATGGGTAAGATGGGTATAGAGGGATATGGGCCAAGTGCAGGCAATTGGGACTAGCTTAGTGGTATAAACTGGGCGACATGGACATGTTGGGCCGAAGGGCCTGTTTCCATGTTGTAACTTCTATGATTCTATGATTCTATGATTCTATGAAGACAGACATCACTCAATACTCCTACCCAGTTGGAGGGAACAGGGACATTCTTCCCTCCCATCACATTTTGAAGACATGCGGCATCACAGAAGTTACAAAAATCACAATAGTTAAAAGATATGGGCTCAATTTGTTCCCATCCTCCACTGTTACATGGCATGGAATTTTTGTTTTGCCAGCTGCAACAGGGATATGTTGTAGGTAACTAACATTAACACCATACATTGCAATGTTTGCACGATCTATCAGTGACCCAGGCAGAGCACAGTTCCACATCTCAGTGGTCAGATCTTAAAACTATCATTTTCACGAACGCACAGGTGAGTTGTTTTTATACATCTCTCCATTTGAAATGTTTTTGTATTATGCTAAAACTCCTTAAATTTCAAACAATCCTGTTAACCAATAACATTGCACAATAGCAATTAAGAGACAACCTCAGGTAGCTCACAACCAAAGTTGAACCAAAATTTCCTTTAATTTGATAGGTGATATTTTTTTACTTTTGTGTAGTGCTGTACAATTCAGTGGATTTTAAAGCAGAATACTTTCTTGTGTTGAACAAAAACTAAACCAGGATAATTTAACACTGATGTTAGAAAAAGGCCCTCTTTTAGTGTACCTGACCTCATAGAATCATAGAATGGTCATTGAAGGGCCCATCGAGCCCATGCCGGCTCTTTGCAAGAGCAATCCAGTTAGTCCTATTCCCCCGCTCTTTCCCCATAGCCATGTAAATTTTTTCCCTTCAAGTATTTATCCAATTCCTTTTTGAAAGCCAAGATTGAATTTGCTTCCACCAACCTTTCAGGCAGCGCATTGCAGATCATAACTACTTGCTGCGTAATAAAAATTTTCCTCATGTCGCCTTTGGTTCTTTTGCCAATCACCTTAAATCTGTGTCCTCTGGTTCTCGACCCTTCGGCCAATGGGAACAGTTTCTCTTTATTTACTTTCTCTAAACCCTCCATGATTTTGAACACCTCTATCAAATCTCCTCTTAACTTCTCTGCTTTAAGGAAAAAAGCCCCAGCTTCTCCAGTGTATTCACGTAACTGAAGTCCCTCATCCCTGGAACCATTCTAGAAAATCTTTTCTGCACTCTCTCTAAGGCCTTCACATCCTTCCTAAAGTGCGGTGCCCAGAATTGGACACAATACTCCAGTTGTGGCCGAACCAGTGTTTTATAAAGGTTCAACATGACTTCCTTGCTTTTGTACTCTATGTCTCTATTTATAAAGCCCAGGAACCTGTATGCTTTTTTAACCACTTTCTCAACCTGTCCTGTCACCTTCAAAGGTTTGTGCACATATACCCCCAGGTCTCTGTTCCTGAACCTCCTTTAGAATTGCACCATTTTGTTTATATTGTCTTTCCTCATTCTTCCTGCCAAAATGTACTTTGCAATTCTCTGCGTTAAATTTCATCTGCCATGTGTCTGCCCATTCCACCAACCTGCCTATGTCCCCTTGAAGTCTATCACTATCCTCCTCACAGTTTACTACTTCCAAGATTTGTGTCATCTGCAAATTTTGAAATTGTGCCAAGTACATCCAAGTCCAAGTCATTACTATAAATCAAAAAAAGCAATGGTCCTAGTACCAACCCCTGGGGAACACCACTGTATACCTTCCTCCAGTCTAAAAAACAATCATTCACCACTACTCTCTGTTTCCTGTCACCTAGCCAATTTCATATCCATGCTGCCACTGCCCCTTTTATTCCATGGGCTTCAGTTTTGCTGACAAGCCTATTATGTGGCACTTTATCAGACACCTTTTGAAAGTCCCTATAGACGACATCAATCGCATCGCTCTCATCAACTCTCTCTGTTACCGCATGAAAAAACTCCATCAAGTTAGTTAAACATGATTTGCCTTTAACAAATCCGTGCCGGCTTTCTCTTATTAATCCACACTTGTCTAAGTGACTATTAATTTTGTCCTGGATTATTGTTTCTAAAAGTTTCCCCACCACCGAGGTTAAACTGACTGGCGTGTACTTGCCGCGTTTATCCTTACACCTTTTTTTGAACAAGGGTGTAACATTTGTAATTCTCCAGTCCTACATTGAAAGTGCCACTAGTTATTATATAAGTCTTGCTTCTGCCAGTGTTTCACTTCTCCTGCCACAAGGACTCTTTCATTGTAGAATAAATCCATCATTCACTTCTTTCAATTGGAAAAGAAAATGCAAAGAACTTATTAAATGCTCAGAGTACTAATGTAGGGACTCAAGAAGGATGTGTTAAAATAGAGCACACTATACACTTAACAAGTGGAGAAGTCAATTCTAAAATAAGAAAAAGTACTTCAGCTCACAGAGATTTTTAATTTCCGCCATTTCCTGAAGACACTGATGGGATTCTGCCCCATGGTTGAGTAGTCAGCAAACACTCAAGGACTAAGTTCACATAGAGAATAGCCATTTGAGTGAGGTATCAGAGGGCTGCTGCTGATTGTGAAACCAGAGCCCAGTATCAGCACCTTCAGGAGATGAAGGGAGAAAATTGAGGGGAATACTAGAGGCTCCACAAAGATCTGTTCTAGTCAGCTGCACAAGTAAGAGTGTTCATGAATGCAGAGCTGATCTAGCCTGTGGGCTTGGCTCATTTCATTTTAGAAGAACATCTAGAATTATCTTGTACAGAAAAAATTTATCCAGACAGCAACATTAAATGTTAGTCTATAGATTACACATTCTGATTATTTGGTCAGCCGCCACTAATCTCCAATAAGGAAATTAAAGAGGCAGCTTGGTACAAGATGGAGATAGACTGGTCTATCTGGAGCACCTGTCCTAATTGAGTTGGATGGCCTGAGCAGCCTTTCTCTCATTCCCTCTCACACATTATTATAATAGGCACTGAATGCAAAGAATGCTCTTCAGAAACAATCACAATCTGAATGCTAAGAGTGTTACAGCTATTGAACAAGCTCCACCAGCTTCCAGTCAGGCTTGTGCTAATTAAAGCATTTTAATTAAAGCAGTTTAATCAACACTTTGTTTCCTTAATCCAGCATAGAATCTGATGGAGACATCATTAGAGTCACAACGTGCTAATTAAGAAAATAGTAATGATCACATATAAATTTCCAGTGTGATATAAACAGTACGGAAAATAACCAGCCCACCTTATTTTGGGAGCAAGTGCAATAATATATAAGAGCAGCTGAGTGTTTGGAGCCTCTTTTTGCAGTGATCAGCTTGTGACAGCAGTCTGCCTGAAGGAGACTATCTTCATTCTAAACCTGTATTATCCCACAAGCACAAGTATTCTCAGCATTATAAGCTCCTATCCTATACCAGTCAGAGGCAGAATGGTCAAGAAGCTTTACCCTTGCTAAACAACAAGAAAGTAATTTTCAAACATTTCCAAAAGACACTTACCTTTTGATGGTCTGGGTTATTGAGGTCTGTCTCTGAAACGTAGGCCGTCTTTGTTCATTTGGTGGAGATGGTACTCTTGTATTTTCAGGTGGCATGCTGACACTCCGCACAAATGTTTGACGTCTTAAAGGCTGTCCATAAAATGAGGCAAAAGGAAAGTTATTTTCATCTAAAAGAGTTTAGTTAGCTTTAAATTCACAAGCTGTATCCATAATCAGATTAGTCAGATTGCTGCTAGCCATCCTCACCTCCTCTGCCCAGATTTATAGTCTGATGCTGTTATAGTTCCAGCTTATCCAATTAACAATGTTGAAGTGTTTCATTCCTGTATCCTTCAAGATTATAACTGGTTAATGTTGACATCCGTTTTGGCAGAGATCCAATGGTCTCCAGTAAAAGTGGAAACTTGTATCAAAAAAAGTTACTACCCCCTCCCATCCTTTACCTCTCTCCTTCCCATTTTGGTTGTCCCATCGCATATACCATTCCCCCATTGATATTTCAGCCAAGTGGCCTGCTCGCCCTCTTTTGCCAATACCACTTTTGGGTAAGCCGTCAGGAGTTGTGAAAAATACAGTTCAAGGAGACATGATTGGTTGTTTTCCCTCTGAGTAGGCAGTGCCAGGACTCAGCTCTGTGCTTCTTCTCCTGGTAGCATGACCTAGGTTGTGAATTTGGTGCAGAGGTCATTGCAAGCACAGAAAGCATCCTATAATTCTCTTCATTTTAACTGAAATACAACTGTCAACAATGAAAACTTTTGCAACAAATCAGAAGATTTTATTTAATTTTATCAGTAAAGTTATAACCTGCAAACCTTCGATATAAGCTCCAGGTGAAGTGGGGTTCAGAAACTTTGGGCATGGTTTTAAATAGGAAAAATGGGTGGGTTGGGGGCAGGAGGGCAGTAAAAATCTAAAACCCGCCTCCATCCCACCTACTTCCTGTTTTCACGGAGGCGGGACGAGAGATTGGCGACCAACCCGCTCTCAGGAGATGGGTCGGTCAGTAAAAGCTTTCAAGGAGGCTGTAGGACTCCATTTTGACAGATTTTTGTATTTAACCCCGGGGGGGGGGGCAGGATTCCTGGGCCTTCTCCTTTACGACAGGAGACGAGGCCAGAAGGCCCAAAACTGCAGATAAGTGCCTTTATAGCACAACTTGTGGGCCCGGAGGAGCAGGAGTGCTTCTTCCGGGCCCAAAAAGCCTACCTGCAGCGACACCCCCCCCCCACCGACCACAATCTCCAATGCGCGCCCCCCCCATGATTTCCGAACCCCCCCCTCCATGATCTCCCATCCACCCCTTCCCACAATTTCCAACCCCTGCGATGACCAACCCAATCACTGAGCCTCCTGGCCCCCAATGACCAAGCCCCCAGTGACCGAGCCCCTATTTAAGAATTGGTTAAGAATTGGATAAGATGGCAGGGTTGATATCCTGGAAGGATAAAATCAAGTGGGCCAAGGTGATTTCTTCATCTAAACTTATCTTATGACGTTAAAAACATGAAAAAATAAATAGAAAGTAATGGGCTTGTTAGGCCTAATGACCTTTTACTGGGCATTCTTATTTTATAATGTAGAAGGCAACTTTGTTATGACTTTAACAAATGCAGGGGCAAGGAAAAGTTATTCAGCTCATTCTGTGCTGCTTTCGGGGCCAGATCTGATTATGTTTCATCCTTTTCATATGCCAAACCCAGAATTCTTTGCTGAAGTAGATATTGATCCAATTCCTTTTGAGCACTCAATCACTATAAATTGCAGCAATGGCAGTTTACCCTATAAGTCAATGATCCCTATCATGAAGAGGCTATGTCTTAAATTGAGCTCCTAAATTCTTTATAATCACATCCCAATTCTCGTGTTCTGGATTTTCACAAAGCACCTCCACATCCATGTTAAGATTTGAGTTCGTTTTTTTTTAAAAGCATCCATTTTTTTCAGATATGGGTTTTGAAATAAAACGATGTAAAGAAACTGAATGTTGACATTTTCAAACCACAAGCAAACTTTTTTTTATACTTGCAGCCATTTTGATTGTTGTTCTAACAACTTTACACAGCACTGAATAAGAATCCGTACGATTAGACTTTGGATATGAATACAAATAGTTCAGAAAGTGTGCGTCGTATTACACAATATTCTAAAATATAGGGGTGAAATAAAACTCTCAAAGCGTGAAATGGGCTGATAGGGAATTGGCAGTCCGTTACACCAGGCCTAATTTTCTTTTCCATTGACTTGAAATTGACTGTCGAGTCGTTATCAGCCCGTTTTGCACGACCAATATTGACCATTTTCACCCCCATATATTAGAATATTGTGTAATACGACACACACTTTCCAAATTATTTGTATTCATATCAAAAGTCTAATCATATGAATTTTTCATTCAGTGCTATTCACCCATATGTATCTGTTGAAAACTAAAGCACAGTAGTGAGACCTTCCACCCTAAACTTAATACAGGAGCTGTGAAACTTCAACTCAATTCACTATGAAAAGTTTCTAAAACCCCTAACTCAGAACAAAGCATTTTCACTGTCATTGCCTGTTGACACATTATTTGATCCCATGAGCCTCCAAACTATTTCTTCTGGCAGGTCACTGTGTGAATATATAAAGAGCGGCTTTGAGCTGCTTGTAAATCGAAAGATCTGGTTTCAAAAACTCTGTTGTGTTTTAGTTTGTGAAACCCCAGTCACGTTGACCTCAGGCAGGCATTACAAAGGGGCAGGAAAACACAAATACGAACTTTGGCAGAGAAAGGTTCCAGTTTCTTTCTTTTTCCATCTTAGTTGACAGGCATCTCCATGGTCAACCTGTCAGGGAGCACTGGAGACCTGTACCAAGGAGCACCCCCTCCCACCACTTCCCCTCTCCCTCCTCCCCCCACCCCCCCCCAAATGCCTTTCCTTCATTTCTTCAAAAAAATTGAGCACCTGCTGGTGAAACTTTCCTTGGACGGGACTGTGGGTATAAAGTTCAGACTAGATGAAGATTTGAACCCCAGTCTCTTGCTATCCACCCAGATTTTAAAACAGTTTTCAGTATGAACAGCAGTTGCTGCCAAGCATTTTTAGAATTATTTCCACTCCTGCTCCTCCTGGCCCACAAGGAAATGAAAAAAAACCTCTCTTAAAAACGTACTTTGCTGGGCCCCTTCTGGCCCTGGCCGCTGTTCCCGGCAGGTGTGGCCTGGCGGGGAAAGCCACTACAGTATATTTAAAGAGGACCCAGCCAGCATCTAGCGGGTGTCCTTGTCGCCTGCAATTTAAAATGGCAGTCGGCCAGATCGGGGCATGAGAGGAGAATGAGCCCAAGTGGATAGCTTTTTCAGAGAGCTAGCAGGAGCACAGTGGGATGAATGGCCTCCTTCTGTGCTGTAAAATTCTTTTATTCTATGAAAATAGGAGTCAGGTAATTCTAGTCAATCCCACTGGGTGTTTGGAGCTGGCACTAAAGTGGTGGTGTGGTTGGCAGGAGAGGGGGTGGTGAGTGAGGAAGTTACGCTGTGACTAAGAGCATGGACCAGTACAATCCTGTAACACCTGTGTTACTGTAATCAATAAGCATCTGTTTCACATAGTAATTAAAATAAAACAAGTTCTATCAACACTTCAACATGTGTGGACAGGAAGCATTTCCATTATTCTTAATTTTGGAAAGATGTGTAATATGAGCAAATAGATATAAACAGAGCATCAGCTTTATTACTCATAACTCTCTAATTCACTACAAATAAACTCTTCAGATAAAAAAAATAAGCTGCTGCATCACAAGGTTTTTCTTAAATCACACAATTGATTGTTCACTCACTCACACAGACATTCTTTATTAAATATCCTGCAGCCATTCAAAGTAGAACTTGTTACATGTGTAAGGACTATACACAGTCATGGCCTTCAATCTACAGGACGTTAAGAGATCAATTTTCACAAAACTGGCCAGCTAATTCCCAGCAGTAAGAGCCTTAAGGGATGGACGCAACATAACACACACACACACACACAAAAAAAAAATGTTACAGCTATAAATAGTAACGTTGTTTCATTACAATTCTAATCTTCTGTTACTTCGCACTCTTTTGATTTTATATTAAACTATTCATGACCTGGATTTCGCCTATGTTTCATCCCTCATTATAAATCCATGGCTGTGTGTAATTCGCTATTGTAGTTCTGGATATTATCCTTGGGATAAGTGCTGTATGTGTGAATGGAATAGTTCTCTGTCCTCCCATAGCAAATCAAGGACAGGCACTGCCATCTCAAGTAATTAGATAAATGACCTGCATCTCTTGTGGTGGAACTGGAAACCCTGCTTGATCTATAGTCATAAAAACAGATGTGCAGTACAAGGTCATTGTTTTGCAGGGAAAGCTATCCCAAAAACCAGTTACCTTATACTAGACTAGGACAGGAAATCAATCTAGTACCAACAATCAGAACAAAAACCCACACAGAAAGTTCTACATTTTTGAATGAGGACAAAAATTCTTATATTGTTAATATCATAAAATAAATAACAGTTAATCCAAAATCAGGTTCTAATATAGTATTGTGTGATGCATTCACTCACACGCAGTCCTTTTCTCACAGTGACCATGTTTTTCATCAAAAATATAAGGGGCGATTTTGTGCTGGTTGAGAGCTCTGGATGGGAAATCTCCTCTACAGTATTTCCCAAGATTACACTGCATAGAATTTACAGCACAGAAACAGGCCATTCTCTGCTCCAAATCCAGCAGCACTACTACCCTCTCATACAAATACTTACTTGGCAGTTATGGAACATTATATTGTGCAGGTGTTGCTGATGATCTCCGAGACATCTGGCACACCCAACAACCACAATCTATTCAATTCTTGTGTTCCTATCCAAATATGTGTAACCTGGAGACTCAATATTAAAATTACTCCCCTGTTTAAAGGGGTATATCACTATAGGAGGCATGGCAGGAGGAAGTACTTTCAATGTAAGTTATTTCCTTCTTTAGCGTTCATTAACAACACATATTTATTCTCCTACCTGTTAGGAAATGTGTACAACTATTTTTACTGTTTACCAGAACCTGTCATTTTAGATTTCCTTCAAGAAGGGGGATTGCTTTGTCATAATGGGTGGAACTCAATACAGAAGCAGGATTGACATCCTTCACGGCCCTGAATTCTAATGCCGTAACTCCAAAACATGCAGGTCTAGAAAGAACAGCTGTCCTTGTTCCTGCTGTGTGAGCAGCTTACCAACAAACCAGCTGCCTCGATGGTTAAGTGCATCTCTTCCGATTAGGTGGCCAGAAAAGATGGGTCTCGAGAATACCCTCAGCAATTGATACAAATGTAAAGGGAATGTACTCTGAGTGGCGGGATGTGATCAGTGGTGTTCCGCAGGGATTTGTACTGGGCCCTCAGCTTTTCACTATATATATCAATAACTTGGATGAAAGAATAGAGAGTCAAATATCCAAGTTTGCAGATGACACTAAGTTAGGAGGCACAGTAGGGTGTTCAGATGGGATCAGGAAGTTACAACTGCATTGGAATTTTGCCTATATTGGGATAGAAAGACTTTACATTCCACCTACAATAATATCCACCTTAAAGCTTTAATCTTCTTTGTTTCCGCACACCAGAAGCTGACTTGCAGTAAAAGATAACAGAGACAAGTATAAACTGCACCAGTCTTAAGCTAATAAGTTTATAGCACGAGTTGGAGGAAGTAACTGGATTTCTTTCTTTACAGTGTAGTCTGAAACTCCCTCACATTTAACAGAATGACATAACTTATTAACTCAGGATTCTTTTCATTAAGTCCCAGCATGCCCATCTGTGAGAACAAGTCAACGTCTGTCACCAATAACTTCATTAAAAAGTTGCATCATTCCACAATGTTTTTCATGAAAAATATAAGGGGAGATTTTGTGCTGGTTGAGTGCTCTGGATGGGAAATCTCCCCTACAGTATTTCCCAAAATTACATTGCATAGAATTTACAGCACAGAAACAGACCATTCGGCCAAACTGGTCCATGCCGGTGTTTATGCTCCACACGAGCCTCCTCCCACCGTAATTCATCTAATCCTACCAGTATACCCTTCTATTCCTTTCTCCCTCATGTACTTATCTAGCTGCCCCTTAAATGCATCTATGCTATTCGCCTCAACAACTCCATCTGGTAGCAAGTTCCACATTCTTACCACTCTTTGGGCAAAGAATTTTCTCCTGAATTCCCTATTGGATTTATTAGTAACTATCTTATATTTATGATCTCTAGTTTTGGACTCCCCCACAAGTGGAAACTTTTATTTTCCAAGGAACATAAGAACAGAAATAGGAGCAGGAGTAAGCCAATCGGCCCCTCGAGCCTGCTCCGCCATTCAATAAGATCATGGCTGATCTGATCCTAACCTCAAATCTAAATTCATGTCCAATTTCCTGCCCGCTCCCCGTAACCCCTAATTCCCTTTACTTCTAGGAAGTTTTAAATTTATTTAATGATGTAGCTTCCACAGCTTCCTGGGGCAGCAAATTCCACAGACCCACCACCCTCTGAGTGAAGAAGTTTCTCCTCATCTCAGTTTTGAAGAGCAGCCCCTTATTCTAAGATTATGCCCCCTAGTTCTAGTTTCACCCATCCTTGGGAACATCCTTACCGCATCCACCCGATCAAGCCCCTTCACAATCTTATATGTTTCAATAAGATCGCCTCTCATTCTTCTGAACTCCAATGAGTAGAGTCCCAATCTACTCAACCTCTCCTCATATGTCCACCCCCTCATCCCCGGGATTAACCGAGTGAACCTTCTTTGTACTGCCTCGAGAGCAAGTATGTCTTTTCTTAAGTATGGAGACCAAAACTGTATGCAGTATTCCAGGTGCGGTCTCACCAATACCTTATATAACTGCAGCAATACCTCCCTGTTTTTATATTCTATCCCCCTAGCAATGGAGTATGTGGTCTTCTTATTCCTCCTACCAAAATATATATAAAGATACATAAAATAACTCTGCCTGTCATACCGGAATAAAGGTAGGCTCCTCCACTGGGGGCTGATTGGCAGGGATTTCCAACTTGAGCCAAGGTGGCTTTTTCCTTTGTAAGCTGCTTGTACTATCTCGACGTTCATCAGACATCTTTGCAGTTTAAGTTGAGATCTGTTAGAGAAAAAGGAAACATGATTTTATTCATTTCTCAGCATCTCAGGTTCAGATGTCAGCAGAAGGCAGCCAAACTTCTCCACCATATATAGTTGGATCAACATAGGCAAGTGCATGGGGACTGAAGACTTCACCAAAGTGAACAGAAATTCAAAGTTAATAACTATTTTCTATTTTTCCTATCGATTAGCTAAATTAATTCACTCTAGTTAACGGAGAGCCTCTCCGCTCCTCTATTGCACTTTGCTCTTCACCACCAATTTTTCCCCATTTCCTGCTGATGGCACAGATTCATGCAGGGATACAGGTCTATAACCAACGGCCTGCCATCATCTTGTGAGAGAACCCATAAATTCAAATTTAGCAGGGCAGTTGTCATAAGCCCGCTCCTCTCCTCACTTGAGATATCCATAACACACACACACAGCAGTGCCCAATCAGGGAAGTCCTCGAATACACATCTGCACATCTGTTTTGTATTCCAGTCTACTTATGTTAATTTAAAGTCACATTTAGCACTAAAAAAAATTGAATTATCCAGTAATTCAAATTAAGCAATTGAATTAAAACTGCACGGAGCTTTTTGGTGCTAAATAACATCTAATTATCCAGTAATTTGAATTAAGTGACTTCCAGTTAACAAGGGTACAGTGCTTTATACAGCTGTATAGTTTTACTTGTCACAAGATTTCTGTTTCAATAACTAAATTAAATGTAAAAGCATGCAGGAATGGTTTTATATTTAATGCAGGAATATATCATATATTGCACAATGTCACCTCCACCACTTCCTTGTATTCCTCACCACCCACACCACCATATCCTCTTTCCAATCCTTGGAATCCTGCACCCACCCTTGGAAAAAACTTTCCCCAAATCACTTGCTACTTCACTTTCAAACTCACAACTTCCTGGCCTTCGCCTTCCATTCACCATGATACTTCTACATCTGTTGATCTGTTAAGCCACTCCCTCTTTGTTCAACCTCCACCTTTGTGCCTGAGACCCACAGTAATACCGCCCATTCTGGTCGTTTCCTCTCTATTCCACTTAGTATCTTACATGTCTTTACAACATCCCCTCTGAGTCACCTCCACTCAAGGCTGAAAAGTCCAAAGCCCCGATTTTAACTTTGGGGCAGAAAGGCGGGAAGCCCCCACAGACAGCCGAGCGCGAGGCCCAGGCCACTTTAAATCCCAGGCCTAATTTACATTTCTCTGCACTGTCTGCCATCCGAAGACAGCGGGAATGACCTATGAGCTGGCAGGCAAGAATGTGAAATTGGATGGGAAGCAATGTAACAACCAATAATAAGGATCAGATGGACGGTTTTTCTCTGCACCACTGTCAGGCCCAGTGGGGATCATTTTCAACTTCAGCAGGGGGTGTAAACTGGAGGGTGGATGGAAAGGGAAATCAGTCGAGGTGTATAATGGGTGGGGTGGATAGCGGGTGGGGTGTATAATGGGTGGGCCGATGTGCTAACGCCAGTTTTCTGCTCCCACCAAAGTTGAAAATTACCCCCAGTGTCTTGGTGAATAGAACTGAACATAGTACACAAATGAAAAGCAGTTTGAAGCTGTTCACATTTGCAGAAATTTTCCAATATAATTAAAAATCTTCAAGAATTACATAGAATTTACAGCACAGAAACAGACGATTCGCTCAACTGGTCTATGCCAGTCTTTTTATGCTCCACACAAGCTTCCTCCCACCCTACTTCATCTAGCCCTATCAGCAGATCAGAGAGAAAACTGGCAGTTTTTGACAAGTAAATCTAATTTTGTAGCAGTAGGTAATCATTGCACTGACTACACCCTTTTCATTATTTTTAACAGACTAGCGCCTGGAATTTCTGTGGAAGTTTTCCCGATCTACTGCTTTAACCTCAGCACATCCCCCGGAGACGCAATGTAAATGGTTAAAATCAGCTGTCTATATCATTTCTCCGGGAATGCCACTGATTTTCTACCAAAGTTATGGCAGGAGATCGAGAGAACGCCATGGAAATTCTCCCCACAGATATTCTAAAACTCTAGTTTTATAAATAGCCAAACTGCACTTCTGAGCACCCAAAATGAATGAAATCTGTTTTACGTGTGAACTCCCTTCAGTTCTGTGCTGTGCTTCTGCTATTTACTTGATGAGCAGCCCCACTTTTTCCAATTGACTTTCCACTTTGACAACTGCAGTGACCTTTATTTCCCAAGTTTAGTTTCATGTTTTCTTTCATTAAGAATTTTTTTTTAAATTTCAGCTCTTTTTACATGGGACCATTCAGAATTTTGAATTGGAGCCACCAACTATACACTGCCTGATGGGGCAGTGCTCCACTTGTTGGAAACAGAAATAATGTATTTGGCTAATATACTGCACTTTTCCGCCCACATGTCCCAAGAGAAATGATGGTACAGTAGCCAAATACCACAATGTTTATATAAATGTTGTCACCACAGCCTCCAGAGATCACAGTATGAAAAATAAGAACATTCAACCGTGGGAAGGCTGGAGAGGCCTTGGGGGAAATCATTAGCTCAACCTCCGTTAACCCTTTAAGGATTGCAGGTGCATTTCTGTGCCATACTGAAAGCTGGAGATGAGTCAAAAGCCTTGGAATAGCATTACAATTTAGTTCAGTCTGATCTGAGCCACTGGCTCTGATTTTAACTGCCCCAGCCTGGCTGAAACCAGGCCGGGGGGTGAGGGGGGAGCAATTAAAATGAGGACAGTCACTTACCCTCTCTGACTCCACTATCTTTCCTGATCTTAACTTGTCTTTTGAGCAGGTGACTGGAATGTAGCAGGGTCCTTCTTTAAATATGCAGATCGGGACTGAAGATGTTATCGGGATCCGATCTGTAATGTTAGTCAGAGGCCTGAGCGCGGAAGCAGTGATGGCTTCCCCATCAGGCCAAACTTGCCTGGAGGTGGATCGTGAGCATGAAGAGGCTGAACAGGTAAGTTTGGCAAATTTAATTTTAAGTTTCCTGTGGGCCAGGAGTAGTAGGTATGCACCTCCAGGTCTCACAAGGAAGCCTTGGTCCTCCCTTGCCCCGGACTCCCCCACACTGCCCCTGATCACCATCACATACCCATCCCCCCCAAATGACGGTCAGGGACCGTTTCTGCTGTCCGAACTCCCGTTACCACCTGCCGGCCAGGCGGTGGATCTGGCAGGGTTAAGGTGGGACTCTGGAACATTTATGCAAATAAGGTCCTGCCAGTCCATGTACCCGCTTCAGGCTCACGTGCACTGTACCCACTCCCCCACTTTAAAATCAGAGCCACTGAGTCTAATACTAGCTTAACTCAATGAAAATGGCCTGATCCTTCCCCTCCTTCATTTCATGAAAAATAAATATTTCTTCCTCTTCAAAAAAAATGACTGTTTTTAAATTAATAGAGCTGCAGAACACATTCTTATTTTTCTAGAAAGGTCACAAATTTTAATCTCGTATTATTTCTCGACGTAGTGCAGATTTACGACTGCTATTCATAGAGAATGGACCAAACTGGTCTGGAATTTTGATTCTCATGTACACAGCAAATAAATGGCCGACATCCTGGAATGATTTTATTTATTCCTTCATGGGATGCGGGCGTCGCTGGCGAGGCCGGCATTTATTGCCCATCCCTAATTGCCCTTGAGAAGGTGGTGGTGAGCCGCCTTCTTGAACCGCTGCAGTCCGAGTGGTGACGGTTCTCCCACAGTGCTGTTAGGAAGGGAGTTCCAGGATTTTGACCCAGCGACGATGAAGGAACGGCGATATATTTCCAAGTCAGGATGGTGTGTGACTTGGAGGGGAACGTGCAGGTGGTGGTGTTCCCATG
The DNA here is from genome assembly GCF_035084215.1 of Heptranchias perlo. Lineage (NCBI taxonomy): Eukaryota > Metazoa > Chordata > Chondrichthyes > Hexanchiformes > Hexanchidae > Heptranchias > Heptranchias perlo. Next base: position 21,972,400 of record NC_090346.1, on the reverse strand, counting down.
TGCCTGCAGCTCTTGTCCTTCTAGGTGGTAGAGGTCGTGGGTTTGGGAGGTGCTGTCGAAGAAGCCTTGGCGAGTTGCTGGAGTGCATCCTGTGGATGGTACACACTGCAGCCACTATGCACCGGTGGTGAAGGGAGTGAATGTTTAGGGTGGTGGATGGAGTGCCAATCAAGCGGGTTGCTTTATCTTGGATGGTGTCGAGCTTCTTGAGTGTTGTTGCAGCTGCACTCATCCAAGCAAGTGGAGAGTATTCCATCACACTCCTGACTTGTGCCTTGTAGATGGTGGAAAGGCTTTGGGGAGTCAGGAGGTGAGTCACTCACCGCAGAATACCCAGCCTCTGACCTGCTCTCGTAGCCACAGTATTTATATGGCTGGTCCAGTTAAGTTTTTGGTCAATGGTGACCCCCAGGATGTTGATGGTGGGGGATTCGGTGATGGTAATGCCGTTGAATGTCAAGGGGAGGTGGTTAGACTCTCTCTTGTTGGAGATGGTCATTGCCTGGCACTTATCTGGCGCAAATGTTACTTGCCACTTATGAGCCCAAGCCTGGATGTTGTCCAGGTCTTGCTGCATGCGGGCTCGGACTTCTTCATTATTTGAGGGGTTGCGAGTGGAACTGCACACTGTGCAATCATCAGCGAACATCCCCATTTCTGACCTTATAATGGAGGGAAGGTCATTGATGAAGCAGCTGAAGATGATTGGGCCAAGGACACTGCCCTGAGGAACTCCTGCAGCAATGTCCTGGGGCTGAGATGATTGGCCTCCAACAACCACTACCATCTTCCTTTGTGCTAGGTATGACTCCAGGCACTGGAGAGTTTTCCCCGATTCCCATTGACTTCAATTTTACTCGGGCTCCTTGGTATCACACTCTGACAAATGCTGCCTTGATGTCAAGGGCAGTCACTCTCACCTCACCTCTGGAATTCAACTCTTTTGTCCATGTTTGGACCAAGGCTGTAATGAGGTCTGGAGCCGAGTGGTCCTGGCGGAATCCAAACTGAGCATCGGTGAGCAGGTTATTGGTCAGTAAGTGCCACTTGATAGCACTGTCGATGACACCTTCCATCACTTTGCTGATGATTGAGAGTAGAGTGATGGGGCGGTAATTGGCCAGATTGGATTTGTCCTGCTTTTGTGGACAGGACACACCAGGGCAATTTTCCACATTGTCGGGTAGATGCCAGTGTTGTACTGGAACAGCTTGGCTAGAGGTGCAGCTAGTTCTGGAGCACAAGTCTTCAGCACTACAGCCGGGATGTTGTCGGGACCCATAGCCTTTGCTGTATCCAGTGCACTCAGCCGTTTCTAGATATCACGTGGAGTGAATTGAATTGGCTGAAGACTGGCTTCTGCGATGGTGGGGATATCGGGAGGAGGCAGAGATGGATTATCCACTCGGCACTTCTGGCTGAAGATGGTTGCAAACGTTTCAGCCTTGTCTTTTGCACTCATGTGCTGGACTCCGCCATCATTGAGGATGGGGATGTTTACAGAGCCTCCTCCTCCCGTTAGTTGTTTAATTGTCCACCACCATTCACGACTGGATGTGGCAGGACTGCAGAGCTTTGATCTGATCCGTTGGTTGTGGAATCGCTTAGCTCTGTCTATAGCATGTTGCTTCCGCTGTTTAGCGTGCATGTAGTCCTGAGTTGTAGCTTCACCAGGTTGGCACTTCATTTTTTGGTACGCCTGGTGCTGCTCCTGACATGCTCTTCTACACTCCTCATTGAACCAGGGTTGATCCCCTGGCTTGTTGGTAATGGTAGAGTGAGGAATATGCCGGACCATGAGGTTACAGATTGTGCTGGAATACAATTCTGCTGCTGCTGATGGCCCACAGTGCCTCATGGATGCCCAGTTTTGAGCTGCTAGATCTGTTCTGAATCTATCCCATTTAGCATGGTGGTAGTGCCACACAACACGTTGGATGGTGTCCTCAGTGCGAAGACGGGACTTCGTCTCCACGAGGACTGTGCGGTGGTCACTCCTACCAAAACTCTCATGGACAGTTGCATTTGCGACAGATAGATTGGTGAGGACGAGGTCAAGTAAGTTTTTCCCTTGATTCAACGGTTTTACTCCGGAATCTCACTAAGTCAATAATGTTCACAAAAGGGGAAAGTGGTAAGACACCAAATCCCACATAAATTTCTTTACTTGCTGCATGTCGTGCTGCCTGACTACTTCAATTTTTGCATAAAAAGTCCTGTCGGCAGTGAAAATACCAGTTTCACTTCCCTCAATCATAATTACAAAAGCTTCCCAGAGGATGGAGGAAGCTTACTAAAGGGCCTATCTACAAATGAGATAAGGACCTATCTACGAATCCCAATAGAGTCCTCCTCCAGAACTACTATTGTAAAGAGCAAGCAGCGGAGAAGTCACTGAGCTGGTTATGGTATGATAGCTACTGGATTAAGCTGTTATATTTTGTACATGCAGTTGCTTTCTTGCATTTTCCCCAACGGATTTCTGACATTAACACATTTTTGTCTGTGGCTTGCTAATGTCCAGAACTCTTATTGAGTAATTACCATAATAGCATCGAAACCAACTAAGCTTCCCACTCCAGTAATTGATTCCTGTGTGAACAGCACTTTTATTTCACCACATTAGAGAGTGATGCTGGCTTTCTATTAACACTGGCGACTCCATTGGGTTTTAGATTTTGATGACGAACTGTATGCATGAAACTTTAACTTGTCTGTTTGCTCCACAGATGCTGACTGGCCTGCTGTATGCTCCAGCATTTTCTGTTTTTGCTTCAGATTTCCTGCAATTGCCATTTTTGCTTTTTATTTGGGTATTTGTATTGGGATTCAAATGGGAAACCCATCCATTAAGAACAAATGCATTCTGAAACTTGCTGTGGTCACCTGGAAGCTCTCAGTAGGCCTCTAAATTGTGACTGTTGGGGAATGATCTCTGGGTATTGATTTTTTTTCCTAATAATTGACAATTTAAATTCTGATAAATTTCTAATTTGTTTGCACCATTTGGCATTCACAAAATATTATGTGGCTGCAAAATCATAGAATCACAGAAAGGTTACAGCACAGAAGGAGGCCATTTGGCCCATCAAGTCCGCGCCGGCTCCATGCAAGAACAATCCAGCTAGTCCTACTCACCTGCCCTTTCACCGTAGCACTGCAAATTTTTTCCTTTCAAGTACTTATCCAGTTCCCTTTTGAAGGCCATGATTGAATCTGCCTCCACCATCCCCTTGGGCAGTACATTCTAGATCCTAACCATTTGCTGTGTAAAAAGTTTTTCCTCATGTCACCTTTAGTTCTTTTGCCAATCACCTTAAATCTATATTCTCTGGTTCTTGACCCTTCCGCCAACCGAAACACTGTCTCTCTATCTACTCTGTCTAGACCCTTCATGATTTTGAATACCTCTATCAAATCTCCTTGCAACCGTCACTGTTCCAAGGAGAACAACCCCAGCTTCTCCAGTCTATCCATGTAACTAAAATCCCTCATCCCTGGAATCATTCCAGTAAATCTCTTCTGGACCCTCTCTAAGGCCTTCACATCTTTTCTGAAGTGCGGTGCCCAGAACTGGACACAATACTCCAGTTGTGGCCGAACCAGTGTTTTATAAAGGTTCATCATGACTTCCATATTTTTATACTCTATGCCTCTATTTATAAAAACCAGGATCCCGTATGTTTTTTTAACTGCGTTCTCAACCTGTCCTGCCACCTTCAACGATTTGTGCACATAAATCCCCAGATCGCTCTGTTCCTGTACTCCTTTTAGAGTTATGCCCTCTAGTTTATATTGCGTCTCCTCGTTCTTTCTACCAAAATGTATTACCTCACATTTTTCTGTGTTAAATTTCATCTACTACATGTCCGCCCATGCCACCAGCCTGTCTATAACCTCATGAAGTCTATCACTATCCACCTCACTGTTTACTACCCTTTCAAGTTTTGTGTCCTGCAAATTTTGAAATTGTGCCATGTACACCCAAGTCCAAGTCATTAATATATATCAAGAAATGCAATGGTCCCAGCACTGACCCCTGGGGAACACCACTGTACACCACCCTCCAGTCCAAAAAACAACCATTCACCACTACTCTCTGTTTCCTGTCCTTTAGCCGATTCTGTATCCATGTTGCTACTGCCCTCTTTATTCCATGGGCTGCAATCTTGATGTTAAGCCTACCGTGCAGCACTTTATCAAACGCCTTTTGAAAGTCCATATACACCACATCAACTACATTGCCATCATCTACCCTCTCTGTTACCTCATCAAAAAACTCCATCAAGTTAGTTAAACATGATTTGCCTTAAACAAATCTGTGCTGGCTTTCCCTAATCAATCCACACTCATCCAAGTGACTGTTAATTCTGTCCCGGATTATTGTTTCTAAAAGTTTCCCCGCCACTGAGGTTAAACTGACTGGCTAATACAGTACAAAATATGACTACTTCAAAAAAAGCTAAACCACGCCAACAGTGCAAACAGGAAAAAAAAGCATAACGTACTTCCCTATCTGCTGTGTGGTTTATTCAAAACTAAATATAGCTTTCTACCAGTGCAGGAATAACCTTGACTCACATTTTCAAACTTCCCTTGGAACCAAAACACATTCGAGCATAATCTCAGTCTGCTGCAATTTCAGACTGTGTTCTGATACAAGGTTTTGTTGACCATTTTGGCTGTGATTTCAGTGGACAGAAGTAACATCACTGTGAAAAAATATGAAATTATGAATTACCTGCAATTCCATTAAGTGGAGAAACAAGGATTACACTGAGACAAACCTATTCTCCATGCACAAGGCCATCTACAACTGGTGATTGCAATACATCTTCTGTGTTCTCTGATATCCATTATATTACCTGTTTCTGTGATCAATTAGCTTCCCTTGTAATAATTTGCTTCCTGATGTATGCCGACTAAATCTTGTGTGCCATGTGGTTCTATAAGACTTAGAGGGGCAACCACAGACCTGAACAGAAAACCAGGCAGACTCAGATAGGCTGAATTCGTCACTGAAAAACAGAGCGGTCAGCAAACTGAATTTTAAAAAATCTCTTCCATCTACTGGTTAGGGTTGCCAACTCTGGTTGGACGTATTCCCGGAGGTTTCATCACATGAGCTGCTGCCTCCAACCTCCCCGCCCCCACCATTGGTCGCCCAACATGTCCATACTTGCGGTGTACTGCTTTTCCACACCGAGGGGGAAACAAACTGACTCGTCATTACCCGATTGGATTATTCTTGACTCTCGGTCAAATAGCCTTTATTCCGATCTCCAAAATTTTTATGACCAATAAGCAAAAGTGTTTAAAGAAATTGAAAAAAAAAACAATTTTTTTTAATGCGCTGATGATTTTTCTCCTGGGTTGCTCACAGCAGTGTCCTGGAGATTAATCTTCAATTCCTGGAGACTCCAGCTCGATCCTGGAGGGTAGGCAACCCTAATACTGGTTCTACTTTCTGATTTTTGAGTAGGCCTTGAAGTGGGCAGCCAGTGCGTACATCCAAAACAGGCAAGTGTTTTACTTAAATCAGGATCTTACACTGAGTGTATGACCCCGACACAATGTTCGTGCACCAATGGGTGAAGTGTATGCCACGCACACTCTCCCAAGCGATACTGGATGTAGAGTGGCCGAACCAACTGTCCTTAAAGGGGCTGCTGGAGACTGCTCCCACCCACCTAATGCCTCCCCCCAAACCACTTTAAGTTTTAACTTCCGGCTCCGTTCCATGGAGGGTGCCAGATTCACCTGCCCCCAACAGAGAACTGTCCATCAGTGCTCGTTCGAACGAAGCCTGAACATGAAGATAGTTTGGGCCTCTCACTACAGCCATCACTCCATCCATCGCCTGCCCGATATGCACTTAATGGACAATGTTTTGTCCAGTGTAGAACTGAATTGGTGTTTTGGTTTTGATATCAGGAAATGTCTTTATTTTCTCACCATTATTCAATTTTTTGGCCTTACTGTAGGAACTGTTGGTGACATCAACATATCATCATCACAATCCTGCAGGAATGCAGGAACAACAGATGATACAGACTAGTAAAGCAAACACGAACATTCTTTGGGGAAAGCTTGCTAGATAACTTCCCCAGACAGATGTCTGCTCTATCAAACTGAAATGAGCCAGCCCTTTCATGAAAAAATATTTGGCAAAAATGCTTTTGTTTGCTTGTGTGGGGATGGGGGTGGGGGGAGGGGGGGGGGGAAGAGAAAAGCCTGAAATGACATTAAGCATATGGACAAAACTTGTAGCACTTATATGTATTGATGAAAATAATGTCCCTTATAAAAGCTTTCATTTGAATGCAGGTTTTAAATTTTGCAAAGGCTTTTTAAAAAACAAAAACAGCCTTTGTATTTTAGAGCAGGTTTTAATTTATAAGCAACCAACAGGCTGATTCCACCAACTTCCATTATGCAAATAGCAGGTCCCTCCATTTTGCTGGAGAATGGAGGTTCAAGTGTACCTGAAACATATCGGAGGAGAAATTCGGGAGCAGCCATTTTTGGGCGCTGCCCCCCACCCCCACACAGGTTAATTACCTAGCGCACAAATGGTGAGGTCCAAGGAGCCCCGGATATTGACCTGGGACTTCATTAGACTGGAGACTGGAGACAGGAGTCCATGGGAGGAGGCCGCATAGGAAAGGACTACGGGCTGGGTGCGACATTGGGGGTCGGGGAGGGAGACGTCGGAGTCAGGGGGATCGTGATTGGTGGTCAGTGGGGGGAGGGCCAGAGCCTGGAGGTCAGGGGATCTTGGGTCCAGCAGCATACCGGATGGTGAATGTGGCAAGTATCTTACTTTTTTTTTTATGTAAGCAATCTTTTGGGTTGGTTTTCCCAGAGGCAGCTCGGGGCAAACTAATATTGCAGTAGTTATGCCCCTTATTTGCATTTGCAAATGGCCCAACACCTGCTTCAGGCATAGGAAAAGGACGCCTCTTGTTTGTCCTTACCCAGTATGGGCCAGAATTTTGACCCCGAGCAGGGAAGGGGGCAGTCGAATTGCGGACGGCAAACCCGGATGTACGGGTTTCCCGGACGTTCTTACGATTTTGACGTAAGGATGCCTTTTTTTTGTCCGTTTCCTGTCCAAAGGGCCAGCCTGATTGACAGGCTGGCTTCAGTCAAACGGGAGCAGAGCAAGGAAGAGGACGTGAAAAGGTAAGTCTTCAGGTAAGTCTGAAGGGGGGGGGTGGGGTGAGTCAGTCATTGGAACAGTCAGTCATGGGGGGAGGGATCGGGGGTCATTTTGGTGGTCCGCGATCATTGGGGGCCGGGATCAGGGGTCATCGCAGGTGTCATCAATCGTTGTGGGGGGGGGGGGGGGTCAGCGATCATTTGGGGGTGGGGGGGGACCACGGTCATTGGGTGGGGGGGGGGGGGGTCACTGCACGTAGGCTTGTTGAGCCAGGGAGGATCACTCCTGCTCCTCCGGGCCCGTAAGCTGTGCCAGGAAGGCACTTAACTGCAGTTTCGGGCCTTCTTGCCTCCTTTCACGTGGCATGAAAGAGAAGACCCGAGAATCCCGGCCCCCAGGGATTGAAATCGAGAAACCTTTCAAAATGGAGGCCCGCAGCCTCCTTGAAAGGTTTTAGTGACCAACCCACGTCCTAGGAGCGCGTTGGTCGCCCGCCCCAGTGAAAACTGGAGATGGGCAGGTTGGAGGCAGGTTGGGGACAGGTCTGAAATTGTTGCAACTTGTAATGCACCCCCCCCACACCAATCCACCCATTTTTCACCGTTAAAATTCTGCCCATGGTGTCAGAATTGTGCGCGTGCTTCCTGCCCGTCATTTTGGGGCTTTAGAAGGCCGTGTAGCGCCTAAAAAATGGATGCTTCGCAGCCCAATTTCACCCCCATCGAATTATTTGGCACTTATTTTCCACTTGAAACAGTTCTTCTGCCCTGTTATTTTTCTACTAACTTTTTTGCCATAAATAACTAAAGGCAGAAGTTTCTTTTGAAGCCAAACAGCTGCTGCCATGTGGCTTCCAACAATACAGATGTTAGAAAAACCTCTAGGGCTTCCCTTATGACAATTTCCTGCAGTTTTCCTTGAGTTCAACAAAAGAAAATGATTTATTGCTCCCTTTCTAAAACGGCAAGCCGTTTTTTCCATTAATTCAAAAGCAAGGGATTTGCGGTCATCACACGGAGGGAATTTCTCGAACAGACCACTCAGAAAACTCCTATTCTAAGAACTTAAGAAATAGGAGCAGGAGTAGGCCATATGACCCCTCGAGCCTGCTCCGCTATTCAATAAGGTCATGGCTAATCTACCTCAACTCCGCTTTCCCGCCCTATCCCCATATCCCTTAATTTCCTATTCTGTCCTTCTGCAACCTGTTAGTAACAGACTGTATGCAGAAAGGGACTAATCTCATGTACAAAAAAATAGATGGATCATAACCTTCACAAGTGGGTTATTTAATAGGAACATAATTTACATTCATGGCTGATGTGGTGTATAAACATTGAAGACAAATTACATGACAGTAACCCCCTAAAATGCACTTATTTGGACTTATTCATTATGCTGCTAGAAGCAGTGCTTCTAAACAAATTGTACAATTTGCTGATTTGTCAAACCTCAAAATCACTGGTATCTCTCAAAATTCCTAACACTACTAAAAGTCTCTTTTTCGCAGTTTTCTGAATCACATTAGGTGACACTTTTTTTTCCCAATTTGTTAGGATATTAAGCAGCTATGGTCAACATCTTTATGGCACATTCATATTTCTATGATTGCACTGAATTTTTCCTATCACAATTATTTGTAACAAAACAAATTTGTAACTAATAGTTCAACTACACCTTGAGCAAATGGATAACACCCAAAATAATTCTAATGAAAGCAAGCACGTATCAAACAAAACTGGGTACAACTGTCATCTATCAATTACATAGAATCTACAGCACAGAAACAGGCCATTTGCCTAACTGGTCCATGCCTGCATTCATACTCCACATGAGCCTCCTCCCACCCCTCTTCACCTAAAACTATCAGCATATCCTTCTCAAAAGCAAAATACTGCAGATGCTGGAAATCAAAATAAACAGAAAATGCTGGAAATACTCAGCAAGTCAGGTAGCATCTGTGGAGAAAGAAACAGAGTTAACGTTTCAGGTCAATGGCCCTTCGTAAGAGGGTCATCATATCCTTCTATTCCTTTCTCCATCATGTGGTTATCTAGCTTCCCCTTAAATGCATCTATGCTACTCGCCTCAACTACTCCTTGTGGTAGCGTGTTCCACATTCTGACCACTCTTTGGGTAAAGAAGTTTCTTCTGAATTTCCTGTTGGATTTATTAGAGACCATCTTATATTTGTGACCCTTAGTTTTGGACTGTCCCTCAAATCTCTTTACATCTTCTCCACGTCTACCCTATCAAACCCCGTCATAATTTTAAAGGCCTCTATTAGGTTACCCTTCAGCCTTCTCTTTTCTAGAGAAAAGAGCCGCAGCCTGTTTTTTCTTTCCTGATAGTTATAACCTCTCAGTTCTGGTATTATCCTTGTAAATCTTTTTTGCACCTTCTCCAATGCCTCTATATCCTTTTTATAATATTGAGACCAGAACAATGCACAGTACTCCAAGTGTGGTCTAACCAAGGTTCTATACAAGTTTAACATAACTTTCCAATATATGAAATGATTTACAACAACAAGTTGCATTTATATAGAACCTTTAGCCTTGAACAATGTCTCGAAGCATTCACAGATATGTAATCAAAAATGGACCAGGAGAATAGCCCAGGAGAGAGATATTCAGAGGGGTGACCAAAATCTTGGTCGAAGAGGTGAGCTTTAAGGGGGGGGGGAGGTCTTAGAGGAGGAGAGGAACATGGAGATACGGAGGGCTTTATGGAGGGAATTCCAGAATGTGGGGCCTAACTGGTAGGTGGCAAGGCCGCTAATGGTGGGGCAAAGGGAGCGGGGATGCACAAGAGCCCAGAATCAAAGGAATGGAGACTTGTACATTTATAGATTGTATCCTTTCATTGATGGATTATTTCTAGAAAGAGCATAGTGCACTGATAGGACCTGGTGTCGGACCAAGTGGTTACAAATGTGTCACTGCTGATGATAGTGATGGATAGGATGAATTAAGTGACATGTTGACGATAAAACATGTGTTGGCCTTAGTATGATTTTTTTTTTCTCCCCTACACCAATAAGCCTTTGTGATAATAGCTGGAAGTCCCATCATAAAGGCTTTCTCTGGAGCCCTGTTACAGTCTTAGGCATCTGACATGTGAGAAAATGAATCTAAAGTATATCCAATACGTCTTGTAAACCACAATCTGGTTTGGAGAGTGACACAGTCTCTAGTTCACTATCTGAGCTGGCGATTTTAATGGACAGATAATCTCCTGTTTTGCTTTGTAGAGTTGCATCTTCCACAAATGTCATATTTTGCCGTACAATTCTGCCGAAAATGGCACAGCAAAATAGGACAGTAGCGGAAGATCCAAATCCACAAAGCAGAACAAGAGAAGGTCCAAAGATGAACTACTTCTCCATTGTGTTACCAGGATATTTATCAGCTTGGGCACACAATTCAAATAAATTATACGGTCCTGTGACACCATTTGGAATTAATTTCAGGATGTTATTATTTGGGCACCTTCCTTCATACCACATGTAACGAGCACATGGTTTTTGACAGTTATGACATGCAACCAAAGAAAGTAGGAAAGAAAAACAGAAAAATGCTGTGTTATCCTTAAAGTACAGTCTATTACATTCAACATGCATTATGCTGTTGGAATTATTCCTTTCCAGCAGACACCCAACATCTGTATCTGCAATTTGATTTTGACAGTTTAGAAGTACAGTCGCAGGGGAACTAATGCACATCTGTTTAAAACTAATTTAATAATACACAAGCTCATAATTCCCCTTGAGGAACCATACTACATAGAAGCTGAAAACTAGCACATAATTACAAAAGCACAACATAGATAGCAGTGGGAAGTTTCAGCATTGACCACAGCAGGTTATTTCCAGAAACCTAACTACAGAAAGTGTCACTGCTGCTCGCAGCACACACTGCTATGGAGCAGGAGCTATAGTTTCTTCAGGTTTTTTTTTTAAAAACCTGCAGTAACAGTTTCACTACAAATCCGCTCTCAGTAGTATTAATGATAAATTCAAACTATCAAAAAATAATTAACATAAAGCCTTTTTGACCCATAATGTGCATTTCCCAGGCCTATCTGGAGACAACATAGACATGCACACACTATCACCTCCAAGTTCCTCTCCAAATCACGTACCATCCCGACTGGGACATATATCGCTGTTCCTTCATTGTTGCTGGGTCAAAATCCTGGAACTCCCAACCTAATAGCACTGTAGGAGTACCTTCACCACATAGACTATGAAGGTTCAAGAAGAAGGCCCAGTACCATCTTCTCAAGGGCAACTAGGAATGGGCAATAAATGCCGGCCTTGCTTGTGACGCCCATATCCCAAGAATGAATAAAAAAACTCAGCACAAGGGAGCTCTTTCTAACATTCTTCAAATACAGCAAAGCCAGTGTCTATTATGCAGTGGGTGTGTTTGTGCAATATAATACCCCATTTACTTCACAATGTAGCCTTCGACAGCGCACTTGCTGTCAGAGGCAACTCTGTAAAGTAAGCAACCTGATGCCAGTGTCGTCAGTAGCAGCAAAACTCTCCTTGGGTGCTTCCAAACTCTGTGTACTGGCAGCAGCAAAGATAAGCATCAGTAAAGGTCCACAGCCAGATTGTCAAAAGTTGTGAATGTGACCTTAAATTACCTGCATGTTCACAAGAGTTACTCCTGCACAGTGGTCTTGAAGTTATGCTTGCAACTTCGGAGCAACTGCTCACATAAAAATCTTGTGCAAGAGCTGTTGTTCCCTGCTGCCAAATTTACCTTGCAGTACAAATTGGCAGATTCCACAGCAAGGGAACCAGGTTATACTAATTATTCCTGAAGCATTTGATGGAAAACCTATAAAGACTTCAAAAGTCGTCACGTTCCATATTACCAGTATGCTGGCAACTTAATGGGAGTAAAGTTCTAAAGAAAGTACCAATCATTCTATTTACACAATATTCAAAAGAAGTTTATGTCCATGAATTACAAACAATATTTAGAACCTAAGAAAACAGAGCAAGAAACGGTCATTCGCCCTTCAAGCCTGCTGCTTCCACAATGCATGAAAACAACAACTTGCATTTAGCGCCTTTAACATAGTAAAATGTCCCAAGGAGCTACACAGGAGCGTTATCAAACAAAACTTGGCATCAAGCCCATAAGGACATATAAGGACAGTTGCCCAAAACCTTGGTCAAAGAAGTAGGTTTTAAGGAGTGTCTTAAAGGAAAGAGAGGCGAAGAGGTTTACGGAGGAAATTCCAGAGCTTAAATCTACAATCCACCCTATCATGGACTCTGCCTCGGCAATTTAATCTCCGGAAGGAAAACTCTGCACAAATATTTCTGGATCCTCAAAGGTTATCAAGCAGAGCTCCAGAGTCAGAGAAATTTCTGGCACAGAAGGAGGCCATTCGGCCCATCATGTCTGTGCCGGCCGAAGAGGAGCTATCCAGCCTAATCCCACTTTCCAGCTCTTGGTCAGTGATCTTGTAGCTTACGACACTTCAAGTGCATATCCAGGTGCTTTTTAAATGTGATGAGGGTTTTTGCCTCTACCACCCTTTCAGGCAGTGAGTTCCAGACCCCCACCACCCTCTGGGTGAAAAAATTTCTCCTCAACTCCCCTCTAATCCTCTACCAATTACTTTAAAGCTATGCCCTCTGGTTATTGACCTCTGTGCTAAGGGAAATAGGTCCTTCCTCTCCACTCTAACTAGGCCCTCTTAATTTTATACACCTCAATTAAATCTCGCCTCAGCCTCCTCTGTTCCAAAGAAAACAACCCCAGCCTATCCAATCTTTCCTCATAGCTAAAGTTCTCCAGTCCTGGCAACATCCTCGTAAATCTCCTCTGTACCCTCTCGAGTGCAATCACATCTTTCCTGTAATGTGGTCACCAGAACTGTACGCAATACTCAAACTGTGGCCTAACTAGTATTTTATACAGTTCTAGCATAACCTCCCTGCTCTTATATTCTATTCCTCGGCTAATAAAGGAAAGTATCCAGTATGCCTTCTTAACCACCTTATAGAAACATAGAAAATAAGAGCAGGAGTAGGCCATTCGGCCTTTCAAGCCTGCTCCGCCATTCAATATGATCGTGGCTGATCCTCTATCTCAATACCATATACCCGCTCTCTCCCCATACCCCTTGATGCCTTTTGTGTCTAGAAATCTATCTAGCTCCTTCTTAAATATATTAAGTAACTTGGCCTCCACAGCCTTCTGCAGTAGAGAATTCCATAGGTTCACCACCCTCTGAGTGAAGAAATTTCTCCTCCTCTCAGTCCTAAATGTCCTACCCCATATCCTGAAACTGTGACCCCTCGTTCTGGACCCCCCAGACAGGGGAAACATCCTCCCTGCATCCAGTCTATCTAGCCCTGTCAGAATTTTATATGTTTCAATGAGATCCCCTCTCATTCTTCTAAACTCAAGTGAATACAGGCCGAGTCGACCCGATCTCTCCTCATACGACAGTCCTGCCATCCCAAGGATCAGTCTGGTGAACCTTCACTGCACTCCCTCTATGGCAAGTATATCCTTTCTTAGATAAGGAGACCAAAACTGCACACAATACTCCAGGTGTGGTCTCACCAAGGCCCTGTATAACTGCAGTAAGACATCCTTGCTCCCGTACTCAAATCCTCTTGCAATGAAGGCCAACATACCATTTGCCTTCCTAACTGCTTGCTGCAACTGCATGTTTGCTTTCAGTGACTGGTGTACAAGGACACCCAGGTCTCTTTGTACATCAACATTCCCCAATCTATCACCATTTAAATAATAATAATAATAATAACAACAACTTCACATTTATCCACATTATACTGCATCTGCCATGTATTTGCCCACTCACTCAACTTGTCTTTAGTTACTTTAGTTACGTGGACAGGCTGGAGAAACTGGAGTTGTTCTCCGTGAAACAGAGAAGATTGAGAGGAGATTTGATAGAGGTGTTTAAAATCATGAAGGGTCTAGACAGAATAAATAGAGAGAAACTGTTCCCATTGATGGAAGGGTCAAAAACCAGAGGACATAGATTTATGGTGATTGGCAAAAGAACCAAAGGTGGCATGAGGAAAAACTTTTTTATGCAGCGAGTGGTTATGATCTGGAATGCACTGCCAGGGGTGGTGATGGAGGCAAATTCAAACAGGTCCCTTTGTACATCAACATTTCCCAATCTATCACAATTTAAATAATACTCTGCCTTTCTGTTTTTCCTTCTGAAGTGGATAACTTCACATTTATCCACATTATACTGCATCTGCCATATATTTGCCCACTCACTCAAATTGTCTAAATCACCTTGAAGCCTCTTTGCATCCTCCTCACAACTCACAATCCCACCTAGTTTTGTGTCGTCAGCAAACTTGGAAATATTACATTTGGTTCCCTCAACCAAATCATTGATATATATCTTGAATAGCTGTGGCCCAAGCACTGATCCCTGTGGTACCCCACTAGTCACTGCCTGCCACCCCGAAAAAGACCCATTTATTCCTACTCTCCGTTTCCTGTCTGTTAATCAATTTTCAATCCATGCCAGTATATTACCACCAATCCCATGTGCTTTAATTTCACACACTAACCTCTTATGTGGGACTTTATCAAAGTCCAAATAAACCACATCCACTAGTTCTCCCTTATCTATTCTACCAGTTACATCCTCAAAAAACTGCAGTAGGTTTGTCAAACTTGATTTCCCTTTCATAAATCCATGTTGACTTTGTCTAATCCCATTGATATTTTCTAAATGTCCTGTTATCACATCCTTTATAATAGACTCTAGCATTTTCCCTACTACTGATGTTAGGCTAACCGGTCTGTAGTTCCCTGTTTTCTCTCTCCCTCCTTTTTTAAATAGTGGGGTTACATTTGCCACCCTCCAATCTGCAGGAACTGTTCCATAATCTATAGAATTTTGGAAGATGACAACTAATGCATCCACTATTTCCATGGCTACCTCTTTTAGTACTCTGGGATGCAGATTATTGGGCCCTGGGGATTTATCGGCTTTCAGTCCCATTAATTTCTCCAGCACTATTTTTTTGCTAATACTAATTTCCTTTAATTCCTCCTTCTCACTAGTCCTTTGGTTCCCTAGCATTTCTGGGAAGTTATTTGTGTCCTCTTCCGTGAGTACAGAACCAAAGTATTTGTTTAATTGCTCTGCCATTTCCCTGTTCCCCATTATAAATTCTGCCATTTCTGACTAAGTCTGCCTGTTTATCTACCTGTCCTGCTACTTTCAGGAATCTGTAGACATGCACTTCAAGGTCCCTCTGTACATCTACATTTCTCAGTATCCTACCATTCATTGTGTATTCCTGTGCCTTGTTTGCCCTCCCTAAATGCTTCTCCGGATTGAATTCTATTCACCACTTTTCTGCCCACCTGACCAGTCCATTGATATCTTTCTGCAGTCTACAGCTTTCTTTCTCACTATCAACCACACAGCCAACTTTTGTATCATCTGCAAACATCTTCATCATCCCCTTACATTTAAGTCTAAATCATTGATATATACCACAAAAGCAAGGGACCTAGCACTGAACCCTGCGGAACCCCACTGGAAATAGCCTTCCAGTCATAAAAACACCCGTTGACCATTACCCTTTGCTTCCTGCCACTGAGCCAATTTTGGATCCAACTAACTACTTTCCCTTGGCTCCCATGGGCTTTTACTTTTCTGACCAGTCTGCCATGTGGGACCTTGTCAAAAGCCTTGCTAAAATCCATGTAGACTACTTCAAAACCCGCTACCCTCATCGACCCTCCTTGTTACCACCTCAAAAAATTCTATCAAGTTAGTCAGACACGACCTTCCTTAACAAATCCATGCTGACTGGCCTTGATTAATCCGTACCTTTCTAAATGGTGATTAATACTGTCCCTCAGAATTGTTTCCAATAATTTGCCCACCACCAAGGTTGGGCTGACAGCCCTGAAATTACTCAGTGTATCCTTTTCTCCTTTTTTAAACAATGGTACAATGTTAGCAATTCTCCAGTCCTCCAGCACCATGCCTGTCGGCAGAGAGGATTGGAAAATGATGATCAGAGCCTCTACTATTTCCTCCCTTGCTTCTCTTAACAGCCTGTGATACATTTCATCCGGGCCTGGCGATTTATCTACTTTCACGGATACTAAACCCCTTAATATTTCCTCTCCCACTATGTTTATCCCATCCAATATTTCACACTCCTCCTCCTTAACAACAATGTCTGCATCGTCCCCCTCTTTTGTGAAGATAGACGCAAAGTATTCATTAAGAACCATACCAACATCTCGCACCTCCACACACAGATGACCTTTTTGGTTTCTAATAGGCCCTACTCTTTCCTTAGGTATCCTCTTGCTCTTTATGTATTTATAAAACATCTTTGCGCTTGCCAATATTTTTTCATGCCCTCTCTTTGCTTTCCTAATTTCCTTTTTAGTTTCATCCCTGCACTTTCTATATTCCTCTAGGCTTTCTGCAGTATTGAGCTCTCGGTATCTGACATCAGCTTCCCTTTTTTGCCTTATCCTACTCTGTATGCTCCTTGGCATCCAGGGGGCTGTAGAATTGGCAGTCCCACCCTTTTTCTTTGTGGGAACATATTTGCTCTGAACCCTTACCATCTCCTCCTTCAATGCCTCCCACTGCTCTGACACTGATTTACCTTCAAATAGCTGTTTCCAGTCCACTTTTATTAAATCACATCTCAGCTTAGTAAAATTTTGATAGAAATTTAAAAAGAAAAAGAAAAGTAGAATATTGATCCATTGTCCATCTCTACCATGCTCTCCTGGTAACAGAGAACATTTGCTGATACTGCTACATATTTTGCAAGTACTTTGACAAACAGATATTAATAAACAAATATATTGAAATGTCAGGTTTTCTCCTAGTTTTACCCATTAGTTGTGTTTAAACTCACATGTATAAATTGCATCATTTTGAATTTGAAAAAAAAATGTAACAACTATCGCGACCAAACACTCTGAAATATATTAACATGAACACTGAAGCAATGTGAAAGTAGTAAAGAGGGATTACATACATAAAGGTTCCCCAATAGGGCAGATGTTAATATGAATTCACAGAGCTCATTAAAGTTATAAAGCTACTTTAAGTATACATCATGCATATATTGATTTCATCAACCTCACACAAATCAACCCCACTGAGCTGATCTTTACAAAATAGGACCCATTCACTGTGTACTCATGTTTCATGCTTTCTTTTCCAATGTGCTTGACCATGTTGACATTAATACAAAGTGCTTAACTCATATGGATCCTTAGCAAAAGTGGGTGCACCAAGAGGCACCCTCTGCAAGGGACACCTGCACATTCCTGGCATCCAGCATTGCTAAGGCTCAACTAGAGAATTTTAAAATTTAAAAGGTCAGTTTCCCTATTATAATTGGTCACAAATTGATTGCAGTAGGGAACCAGTCTATTCACAGAACAGGACAGTATTTTATTTGTAAAGTCTTACGGTGCAAGGCCAGCCCACTTACGATGCAGCAAGGTGTCGCGCTGACCTTCCTCACCCCCACACATCTGAGGCTTGTACCTCAGTTGCACCTTTAATGGGGTGAGAGCCTGCCCAAAATATTCAAATGCCTCTGACACCAGGAAGTGGTGAGGGACACAAATATTGGGCAGCCAGAAGAGCTACCCTGCCATACTTTCAGTGGTGAAGTGGGACAAGGGGAAATTCAAGGCCAGAATCTTAAGATTTTATTGCCATTCGTATACTGTTCAATCTTCACCCGCATCATTTAGAATGGCATCGGATGTGACTGATTGTAGCTTCCCATTAGCCATCCATTACCTTATACTCGCCATTTATATGGTTAGTAGTCTAAGGTGCTAAGTACCACTGCTTGAGCTGCTATGGAGTGTTTGCACCATGCTCTTCCTGCTTTTCTTCCATTTACAGTCACACATTTGACTGCTGATGGTGCTCAACTCTTCTTTCTTATCTGTATCTAATCATTCTCCCTCTCTACAGCTATCAGTTTTCCTTTGGCAGACTGATATCTCCCGATTAACTTGTTTCTCACTTTCTAGATGCATTAAGACACAATGGGCGCCAAATTGGGCCGTGTTGCGCTCGTTGTTTTGGCGCGACACGGCCTCTTCGACATCCAAGATGGCGTCTTGAATGCACACGCACGTTTCCAGCGTGACGTGCGCCAGACGCCATTTTGGTATAGGAGTTAGCGCATGCGCAGATAACAAACGCTGGAATCATGTAAAGGAGGAAGAAAATGGCTTCAGTATACAATGCTGATTTAAAGTGATGACACCATTTTGGGACTTAACACTCAACTCAATGCACAGTCTTAACTAAGACACATTCAGATGGTCGGAGAGTGCCTGGAGGATCCCCCAATGGCGCTATTTAAAGGGACCATGCAGGATTTACAGGTTAGTGGCTGGATTATTGCTTCTGGCTGCCAAGACATTTGTAACTGTTTTTGGAGGCCTGTTACACTTGAATACTCGGACGCAGGGACATAGCCTAACATTTAGAGCCAGGACGTGCAGGAGTGAAGTTAGGAAATACTTCTACGCGCAAAGGGTGGGAGAAGTTTGGAACAGTCTTCTGCAAACGGTAGTTAATGCTAGCTCAATTTAGAATTCTAAATCTGAAATTGATAGATTTCTGTGAACCAAGGTTATTAAGGGATATGGGGCTAAGGCGGGTATATGGAGTTAGGTCACAGGTCCACCCTGATTTGATCAAATGGTAGAACAGGCTCGAGGGGCGAAATGCCACTGTCACTTGGTGCCTCTTTGTGCCAGCTTCTCCTGCAAGAAAGCGGGACATGTGTCTGGGTGATATGCCTACCATAGTTGAATAGCTGTCAGTGTGTGTGGCCTGTGAGTTGTGGGTGGATGGCTTGCAACGGTGGTAATGTGTAAGGGTGAGAGGGTTGAGTACTGATGGAAAGACTTTGTTGGTATGTGGGTGATGGGGGGTGTAGTGCGTGGAGCAATGGATGGGGCTAGTGGTGCAGTTGGTAGGAGACGCCACTTGACAGATGACCTCGCTCATCTTGACCACTCATGTCAAAGCATTGAACTTCTTCTTGTTCTGCATCCATGTTCATGATGCTGTGAGCCTGGCATTGACTTCATCCCCTACTGCCTCCCACTACCTTTTGGATGTATGTCTGAAGGGCTTCTTGCTCCCCCCTCCCCCTGCGGATATAGGATGCCCTTACTTCTGTCCACCTTTTGCACCAAGGCCTCTGGTGCATCAGCAAAGAACCCTGATGCACGGAGTCTCAGATTGGCAGATTGGTGAGGTCTGGCATTCAGATTGGAGGATGTGGGATTTAGTGGTGTGCAACCTTTATTCAATATCTTAACATAACTCATCAGTATGTAAAAATAGGGATGGGACCTGCATCTGCGCTTTATGTTTGCGATGTCTGATCTCCGTTCAGACAGCAGGCTGTTATATTATGCAAATAACAGGTACCAGCTACCTTTAAGAGATTTCTAACAGACAGCCTGCCTTTAAGAGATTAGAGCTTCCCCCTGCTGGTGGAAAGTGTGAATTGCATGGAATCCTCGTTCAACGCTGATTTCCAACGCAGATTGCAGGTAAGTCCTCAGGCCTGACAAAAATCTCATCCTGCCTGCGCAGGGACCATTGGGCGCAGGGTCATAGCGGATCATGCTACTCCCGCCCTAAATCAGGCCCTATCCAATTTTTCCCCCAATCACTTTCTTTGGAGTTCATCTTCATTCAGACTCCGAGCATGTCCCTCTCTACTCTTTCCACTTTCTCATGTGGCATTCCCACTAGTTTTGCAACCATATCACTTTATAGATTAACATTAACGTGGGAATTCCATTTACTTTTACCAGATTTTAATCCAATAAATCTGGCATTCTTATCCAATCGGCAGACTCATAGACCCAGTTTTTTGTGTGTCCATTAATCTGCTGTTGGGATAAGGAAACTGGATTTAGCACTAAAAACACTGGGAGCTGGGATAAGGAAACTGAATTAAGCACTGGAACCTCTGGGAGCTGGGATAAGGAAGCTGGATTTAGCACTGGAAACACTGGGAGCCAATTGATGGATGCAGGTCTCCTGGAATATGAACTAAAATAGCACCGGTATAAGAGCAGCTTTTCACTGACAGCTAGATGATACGGTGGTCATGCATTGCTCTGATTGTCGTGTGTGTTCTCTTTACTCCTCACCCCCCATGTGCAAATCCGTAAACAAATGTAAAACCTTCAAATACTGCAACAGATAATAAACTGCTGAGGGTCATAAGACAGGAAATAATGAATCGATAAAACTATTTTTGTAGATCATAGTCACTATTTTAGTACTATTATCAAAATTTCAGTTCCTTTCTTTGGTAAGGTAATGACATCTCTACCCCATGTTAATAATACGGATAACTTCTCCAATTTTTAATTTCTGTTTACATCATTGGCTAACGAACTCAGGATTTTCTCTGTCCATTGTGCAAGTTTCAAGCATGAATATTAAAGCAAAATACAGCGAAATAGCGAACCAGTTAAATGTGAATCAGAAATACAAGTATCAGTACTGATATCTATATCAATATTTGTTTCTATAGTTAAGTACAGGCTACAGTTCCGACTATTTTCCGAGAAATGTTTGTATGATTGACAGCTCCATGTTGTACACTGAAAATGGTTGATGAATACAAACTATGGGCTGGATATTAACCCCAAGGCTGGAAGAGAGCAAGGGGTTGGGGGGGGATTTGCTGATGGGAAATCCGGAAGTAAGGGTTTCCCACAGGTCCTGACGATTTTTATTGTAGAACCGCTTTTAAATTTTTTGCAACAGGTTTCGCACCCAACAGTCAGCAAGATTGACGGGCTGACTACCTGTTGGGTGAGAAACCAGCTGGTGATCGATCAGGATCTTCAGGGTTTGGATCGGGTGAGGTGGGGGGAGGGTTGGTCATCACGTGGGAAGTGGGGAGGAACTTTAAAACATAAGAAATAGGAGCAGGGGTAGGCCATCCGGCCCCTCGAGCCTGCTCCGCCATTCAACAAGATCATGGCTGATCTTCCACCTCAATGCCATTTTCCTGCACGATCACCATATCCCTTGATGCCTTTAATGTCGAGAAATCTATCGATCTCTGTTTTGAATGTACTCAATGACTGAGCCTCCACAGCCCTCTGGCGTAGAGAATTCCAAAGATTCACCACCCTCTGACTGAAGAACTTTCTCCTCATCTCAGTCCGAAATGGCCTACACCTTATTCTGAGACTGTGACGCCTGGTTCTAGATTCCCCAACCAGGGGAAACATCCTCCCTGCATCTACCCTGTCGAGCCCTGAAAGAATTTTGTATGTTTCAATGAGATCACCTCTCATTCTTCTAAACTCTAGAGAATACAGGCCGAGTCTACTCAATCTCTCCTCATTCAACAATCCCGCCATCCCAGGAATCAGTCTGGTGAACCTTCGTTGCACTCCCTCCACAGCAAGTAAATCCTTTCTTAGGTAAGGAGACCAAAATTGTATACAATACTCCAAGTGCAGTCTCACCAAGGCCCTACATAATTGCAATAAGACATCCTTATTCCTGTACTCAAATCCTCTTGTAATAAAGGCCAACATACCATTTGCCTTCCTAATTGCTTGCTGCACTCAAATGTTAGTTACCAGTGACACATGTACAAGGACATCCAGGACCACTTGAACATCAACATTTCCCAATCTCTCACCATTTAAAAAATACTCTGCATTTCTGTTTTACCTACCAAAGTGGATAACTTCACATTTTCCCACCTTATATTCTATCTGCCATGTTCTTGCCCACTCACTTAGCCTGTCCATATCCCCTTGAAGCCTCTTTGCATCCTCCTCACAACCCCACCTAGTTTTGTGTCATCAGCAAACTTGGAAATATTACATTTGGTCCCCTCATACAAATCATTGATATAGATTGTGAATAGCTGGGGCCCAAGCACCGATCCCTGCGGTACCGCACTAGTTACAGTCTGCCAACCTGAAAAAGACCAGTTTATTCCGACTCTCTGGGCCCGATATTACCATGGCGGTGGGTTCGCAGCGGGGCGGCGATTGGGCACGTGGGTAACGCGCCCAGTGAAATCACTCTGCCCCGCATGCAATCGCAGGCTAATTGGATCCACTTACCTCTTGTTCTGGGTTTCCCGCTGCTAAGCTGCGCGGCAGGTGGACTGAGCATGCGCAGTAAGGTCTGTCAACTGGAGGAGCTCTATTTAAAGGGGCAGTCCTCCACTGATAATGCTGCAAGAAATAGGAAAAATTACAGCATGAGCAGCCCAGGGGGAAGGCTGCTCCCAGGTTAATGATGCCTCACTCCAGCTCTTACTGGATGGGGTGAGGAGGAGGGGGAGGACAGAGATCATCCCCCCGGCGGGCGGGAGGAAGCGGCCAGCCTCTGCCACCAAGAAGGCCTGGCTCGAGGTGGCAGAGGAGGTCACCTGCACCACCAACATATCGCGCACCTGCATACAGTGCAGGAGGTGCTGCAATGACCTAAGTAGGTCAGCCAAAGTGAGCAGGCTTACTCATTCCCCTACACTCCGTCTGCCACATCACCGCCCCCACCCCACATCTGCTTCTGCACAGCCAACACTACTCTGTCACATCACTCCTCACACCCACTCAAACCACATCCTCATCTTACCTGCACTTACTCACCTCGCCACTACCACTCAACCCAATCCTCATACAATCTCATGGCTCTATCTCATACTCACCCTCTCATGCACATCTTTCACAGTCAGCCTCATTCAACCTGCCACTACCTGTGCTGCAGCCACAGGGCATGCATCACATACGTGCAGTAGGCAACGTAAGGCAAACGTGTCGTGAGCATGAAGGGGATGCACAAGGGTGTTTGAGGGTTTGTCATGGTTTTAACTTATATTTAATTTCTGATCAACTCACATTACATATTATATTGACACCACTACTGCCACATCTTTGCGAATCTTGTCTGGTTTGTGCAATAATGCCCTTTCCTGAGGATCACAATGAAGACCCACAACTGATGCCACCCATTGTGTCACTGCAAAGTGGGTGTAGGTGTATTTGCAGGGCTCTTTTGTGCAGACGACTGAGAGACATCGGCGATGTCCCCGGTGGCACCCTGGAAGGATGCGGAGAAGTTGTTGAGGGCAGTGGTGACTTTGACAGCGACAGGTAAGAAGATGGTGCTCGGGCCAGCCGGGAGCAGCTTGGCATGAAGGAGGCTGCAGATGTCCCCGACTACATGTCGAGTGACTCTGAGCCTTCGTGTGC
Source organism: Heptranchias perlo (assembly GCF_035084215.1). Classification (NCBI taxonomy): domain Eukaryota; kingdom Metazoa; phylum Chordata; class Chondrichthyes; order Hexanchiformes; family Hexanchidae; genus Heptranchias; species Heptranchias perlo. The sequence goes on along the minus strand of NC_090346.1, from coordinate 21,948,931 downwards.
ACTGCTGCTCTGAGAGGTCCAGGAAGCTGAGCCTCGGTCTGTGGACCCTGTGACGAGGGTAGTGCCCTCTGCAACGCATCTCTCTCCGCGGTTGCCCTCCCTCCTGCTGTGCAGGTGGATGTGTCACAGCACTCTGTTGTGGAGCTCCACGTGTCAGAGGTGGACGGCGTGGCCGGCGAGGCTGGTGATGCTGTTCACCCACCGAGGAAATCATGACTGCAGCTACGGCGGCCCCCATACGGAAGATGTACATCTGAGGGGGTCCGCAAGGTAGGTACATGTGTCTGGACACCGGGGTAAGTGTGCAAGTTGGTGAGTTTTATTTTTAGGAGGAGGGTGGTGGAGGCCAAACTTTGTCCAAAGTGACCTCCTGCAATGAGTGAGGGTCTCCCCCCCAAACCTGTCAAATGGACCTTTGCAGCTGCCACAGGCTGATGGCTGCAACACATCCATTTGAACTGGGAGTGTTTCCCCCAGTACGGGAAACAGTCCCAGTTGTTTGTAAAATCCCAACCCTCCTAAAATATCTCGTTAATTAGGTCTGTAAACGACCTGAAATACCAAAATAAATACCTTAAGTGGCACCCCGCCGGCTTTAATTGCCGGCGGGAGTCCTACATGCGGGGGCTGCGCGCGCATGTCAGCACATCAGTGGGAAACCCGGAAGTGGGCGGGTTGGAGCCGGGCTCCCGCCCCGCCCCGGGAATCCCCGATTTTCGTAGCCACCCCGCCAGGAACGCAACCGATCGCGGGTGCTAAAATAAAGCCCTCTGTTTTCTGTCTGTTAACCAATTCTCAATCCATGCCAGCATAGTACCCCCAATTCCATGTGCTCTAACTTTGTTCACCAACCTCCTGTGTGGGATCTTATCGAAAGCCTTCTGAAAATCCAAAAACACCAGATCCACTGGTTCCCCCTCATCTATTCGACTAGTTACATCCTCAAAGAACTCCAATAGATTTGTCAAACATGATTTCCCTTTCAAAAATCCATGTTGACTCTGCCAAATCCCATTATTATTTTCTAAGTGTCCTGTTATCACATCCTTTATAATAGATTCTAGCATTTTCCCTACTACTCATGTCAGGCTAACAGGTCTGTAGTTCCCTGTTTTCTCTCTCGCTCCTTTCTTAAATAGTGGGCTTACATTTGCTACCCTCTAATCTGCAGGAACCATTTCAGAATCGATAGAATTTTGGAAGATGACAAGCAATGCATCCACTATCTCTATAGCTGCCTCTTTCAAAACCCTGGGATGCAGATCATAAGGTCCTTGGGATTTATCGACTTTCAGTCCCATTAATTTCTCTGGTACTTTTTTTTTACTAATACTAACTACTTTCAGTTCCTCATTCTTGCCAGACCCTTGGTTCTCTAGTATTACTGGGAGAGTTTTTGTGTCTTTTTCCGTGAAGACAGACACAAAGTATTTGGTTCATTTCGTGGAGACGAAGTCCCATCTTCGCACTGAGGACACCATCCAGCGTGTTGTGTGACACTATCACCGTGCTGAATGGGATACATCCAGAACAGATCTAGCAGCTCAAAACTAGGCATCCATGAGGCGTTGTGGGCCATCAGCAGCAGCAGAATTGTATTCCAGCACAATCTGTAACCTCATGGTCCGGCATATTCCTCACTCTACCATTACCAACAAGCCAGGGGATCAACCCTGGTTCAATGAGGAGTGTAGAAGAGCATGCCAGGAGCAGCACCAGGCGTACCTAAAAATGAGGTGCCAACCTGGTGAAGCTACAACTCAGGACTACATGCATGCTAAACAATGGAAGCAACATGCTATAGACAGATCTAAGCGATTCCACAACCAACGGATCAGATCAAAGCTCTGCAGTCCTGCCACATCCAGTCGTGAATGGTGGTGGACAATTAAACAACTAACGGGAGGAGGAGGCTCTGTAAACATCCCCATCCTCAATGATGGCGGGGTCCAGCACGTGAGTGCAAAAGACAAGGCTGAAGCGTTTGCAATCATCTTCAACCAGAAGTGCCGAGTGGATGATCCATCTCGGCCGCCTCCCGATATCCCCACCATCGCAGAAGCCAGTCTTCAGCCAATTCGATTCACTCCACGTGATATCAAGAAACGGCTGAGTGCACTGGATACAGCAAAGGCTATGGGCCCCGACAACATCCTGGCTGTAGAGCTGAAGACTTGTGCTTCAGAACTAGCTGTACCTCTAGCCAAGCTGTTCCAGTACAGCTACAACACTGGCATCTACCTGACAATGTGGAAAATTGCCCAGTTATGTCCTGTCCACAAAAAGCAGGACAAACCCAATCCGGCCAATTACCGCCCCATCAGTCTACTCTCAATCATCAGCAAAGTGATGGAAGATGTCCTCGACAGTGATATCAAGCGGCACTTACTGACCAATAACTTGCTCACTGATGCTCAGTTTGGGTTCCACTAGGACCACTCGTTCCAGACCTCATTACAGCCTTGGTCCAAACATGGACAAAAGAGCTGAATTCCAGAGGTGAGGTGAGAGTGACTGCCCTTGACATCAGGGCAGCATTTGACCGAGTGTGGCACCAAGGAGCCCGAGTAAAAATGAAGTCAGTGGGAATCGGGGGAAAACTCTCCAGTGGCTGGAGTCATACCTAGCACAAAGGAAGATGGTAGTGGTTGTTGGAGGCCAATCATCTCAGCCCCAGGACATTGCTGCAGGAGTTCCTCAGGGCAGTGTCCTAGGCCCAACCATCTTCAGCTGCTTCATCAATGACCTTCACTCCATCATAAGCTCAGAAATGGGGATGTTCGCTGATAATTCCACAGTGTTCAGTTCCATTCGCAACCCCTCATATAATGAAGCAGTCCGTGCCCGCATGCAGCAAGACCTGGACAACATCCAGGCTTGGGCTGATAAGTGGCAAGCAACATTCGCGCCAGACAAGTACCAGGCAATGACCATCTCCAACAAGAGAGAGTCTAACCACCGCCCTTTGACATTCAACGGCATTACCATCACTGAATCCCCCACCATCAACATCCTGGGGTCACCATTGACCAGAAACTTAACTGGACCAGCCGTATAAATACTGTGGCTACAAGAGCAGGTCAGAGGCTGGGTATTCTGCGGCGAGTGACTCATCTCCTGACTCCCCCAAAGCCTTTCCACCATCCACAAGGCACAAGTCAGGAGTGTGATGGAATACTTTCCACTTGCCTGCAGGAGTGCAGCTCCAACAAAACTCAAGAAGCTCGACACCATCCAGGATAAAGCAGCCCGCTTGACTGGCACCCCATCCACCACCCTAAACATTCACTCCCTTCACCACTGACGCTCTGTGGCTGCAGTGTGTACCGTCTACAGGATGCACTCCAGCAACTCGCCAAGGCGTCTTCGACAGCACCTCCCAGACCTGGGCCTCTACCACCTAGAAGGACAAGAGCAGCAGGCACATGGGAACAACACCACCTGCAAGTTCCCCTCCAAGTCACACACCATCCCAACTTGGAACTATATCGCCGTTCCTTCATCGTCGCTGGGTCAAAATCCTGGAACTCCCTTCCTAACAGCACTGTGGGAGAACCTTCACCACACGGACTGCAGCGGTTCAAGATGACGGCTCACCACCATCTTTTCATGAGCAATTAGGGATGGGCAATAAATGCCGGCCTCGCCAGCGACGCCCACATCGCATGAACGAATAAAAAAAATCTGCTGGTTGGATGTGATTACAATGCTGAACAATAATACATAAAAAGTAATCAGGTCTGTTGAAATCTATCTTCTGAACATCCCATGAATGAATTAAAAAAATTTCTCTGACATTTCCTTATTCCCCTTAATAAATTCTCCCGTCTGTAAGGGACCCACGTTTGCCTTCGCCAGTCTTTTCCTTTTTACATACCTATAGAAGCTTTCACAGTCTGTTTTTATGTTTCTCACTAGTTTACTCTCATTTTCTAGTTTCCCTTTCTTTGTCAATTTCTTGGTCCCCCTTTGCTGAATTCTAAAATGCTCCCAATCCTCAGGCTTACTGCTTTTTCTGGCAACTTAATTTGCCTCTTCCTCTGATTTAATGCTACCTTTAATTTTTCTCATTAGCCACGGTTGGACCACTTTTCCTGTTGGATGTTTGTGCCTTAAAAGGAATATATATTTGATGCAAATTATGCATCAATTCTTTAATTGCTAGCCATTGCCTGTCTACAATCTTACCTTTTAATGTAGATCCCCAATCAACCAATGCCAACTTACGCCTCATACCTTCGTAGTTCCCTTTGTTTAGATTTAAGACCCTAGTTTTGGATTGAACTGAATCACTTTCAAACTTAATGAAGAATTCTTTCATATTATAGTCATATTTCCCTAAGGACTCTTTTACAACAAGATTATTAACTAACCCTTTCTCATTGCACAATAGAGGAGGAGAGTTGGACACGTGCCTGGGGGGGGGGGGGGGGTGCGGAATCGGACACCGCACCTGGGGGGGGGGGCGCGCGCAGCCGGACACCGCGCCCGGGGGGGCGCAGTCGGACACCGCGCCCGGGGTGGGGGTGGGGCGCAGTCGGACACCGCGCCCGGGGTGGGGGGGGGCGCAGTCGGACACCGCGCCCGGGGTGGGGGGGGGGGGCGCAGTCGGACACCGCGCCCGGGGTGGGGGGGGGGGGGGCGCAGTCGGACACCGCGCCCGGGGTGGGGGGGGGGGGCGCAGTCGGACACCGCGCCCGGGGTGGGGGGGGGGGCGCAGTCGGACACCGCGCCCGGGGTTGGGGGGGGGCGCAGTCGGACACCGCGCCCGGGGTGGGGGGGGGGCGCAGTCGGACACCGCGCCCGGGGTGTGGGGGGGGCGCAGTCGGACACCGCGCCCGGGGTGGGGGGGGGGCGCAGTCGGACACCGCGCCCGGGGTGGGGGGGGGGGCGCAGTCGGACACCGCGCCCGGGGTGGGGGGGGCGCAGTCGGACACCGCGCCCGGTAGGGGGGGTGCAGTCGGACACCGCGCCCGGTAGGGGGGGGCGCAGTTGGACACCGCGCCCGGTAGGGGGGGGCGCAGTCGGACACCGCGCCCGGTAGGGGGGGGCGCAGTCGGACACCGCGCCCGGGGTGGGGGGGCACAGTCGGACACCGCGCCCGGGGTGGGGGGGCACAGTCGGACACCGCGCCCAGTAGGGGGGTCGCAGTCGGACACCGCGCCTGGTAGGGGGGGGGGCGCAGTCGGACACCGCGCCCGGTAGGGGGGGGGGGGGGCGCAGTCGGACACCGCGCCCGGTAGGGGGGGGGCGCAGTCGGACACCGCATCCGGTGGGGGGGGGGGGGGGGGGGGAGGGCGCAGTCGGACACCGCGCCCGGGGGGGGGGGGGGGGGCAGTCGGACACCTTCTGACCATTCTTTGGGTAAAGAAGTTTCTCTTAAATTCCCTATTGGATTTATTGATGACTGTCTTATATTATGGCCCCTAGGTTTGGTCTCCCTCATAAGTGGAAACATCTTCCCTCAGTCTATATAAGTTTAACATAACTTCTCCTTTTCAATTCTATCCCTCTCGAAATGAACCCCAGTGCGTGGTTCGCTTTTTAAAAAATTGGCCTTATTAACCTGCATCACTACTTTTAGCGAATTTTTGTTGGAGATTTTAAAAATGTTAAACCAGAGGGGAGGTGAGGAGAAATTCTTTTACGCAGCGAGTTGTGATGATCTGGAATGCACTGCTTGAAAGGGTGGTGGAAGCAGATTCAATAGTAACTTTCAAAAGGGAATTAGATAAATACTTGAAATGGAGAAATTTGCAGGGCTATAGGGAAAGAGCAGGGGAATGGGACTAATTAGATAACTCTTTCAAAGAGCCGGCATGGACACGATGGGTTAAATGGCCTCCTTCTGTGATGTAAGGTTCTATGATACAAGAGTTGGTCTGTAAGAAACAAAGCAGAGGTTTGGAAGTAGGAGAAAACTATGAAGATTTTAGTTTTCTAAAAATGGCAGTTGAGAATTGTGAGGTGTGTGTGTGTCAGGTATACAATATTAAAAAAGGCCAATTAGCCTGGGTTACTGGCTGCAGTGCCCGGGAGATCAATCGTCTATTCCAGGAGACTCCCAGAGAATTCAGGAAAGTTGGTAAACCTACAACAATCCAAACAAAAACTTTTTTAAACCATCAAGGGATCAAGTGCTGATTTTTGAAGGAGTCCTGAAGGTGTGACTTTCTCCTTTTGCGAAATAATACTTCCATTATTTGGAGAGGGTGGGCTGTGACCATTGTGGTATCTGTTGTTAAGTTCAGTTAGTAACAAACTCAAAGAGGCAGCAGAGCTTCAAATACACAGGGGATATAAGCTATCCAATTAGTCCTAGTCCCCTGCTCTTTCCTCATGGCCCGGTGAATTGATTCCCTTCAAGTATTTATCCAATTCCCTTTTTAAAGTTACATTAAATCTGTTTCCACCGCCCTTTCAGGCAGTGCATTCCAGACCATAACAACTCGCATCGTAAAAAGATGTTTCCTCATGTCGACTCTGGTTCTTTTGCCAAGTGTCCTCTGGTTACCGACCTCTGTGTCACTGGAAACAGTTTTTCTTTATTCACTCTATTAAAACTGTTCATAATTTTGAACACTTCTATTAAATCTCCTCTTAACCTTCTCTCCTCTAAAGAGAACAACCCCAGCTTCTCCAGTCTCTCCACATAACTGAAGTCCCTCATCCCTGGTACCATTCTGGTAAATCTCTTCTGCACCCTCTCTAAGGCTTTGACATCCTTCCCAAAGAGTGGTGCCCAGAATTGAACATAATGTTCCAGCTGAGGCCTAACCAGGGTTTTATAAAGGTTTGGCATAACTTTCTTGCTTTTGTACTCTAAAGCCAAAGATCCCATATGCTTTTTTTTAAAAAAACAGCCTTCTCAACTTGTCCTGCCACTTCCAAAGATTTGTGTACATACACCCTCACATCTCTGTTCCTGCAATCCCTTTAAAATTGTACCATTTAGTTTATATTGTCTCTCCTCATTCTTCAGACCAAAATGTGCCCCCCCCCCCACTCTCTACATTAAATTTCATCTGCCATGTTTCTGCCCATTTCACCAGTCTGTCTATGTCCTCCTTGAGGTCTGTTACTATCCTCCACATTGATTACTACATTTCCGAGTTTCGTGTTATCTGCAAACTTTGAAATTATACCCTGTATAGAGCCCAGGTCATTAATACATAACAAAGACAGCAGTTTTTCAAGGACATACGCGTCGGTCAAATATTTCATTAAATTAGCATGGGTAAAAATGGCCCTAAATGAATCAACGAGACAACTGATTGTAAAATAAGAAGGGAAAGGGAACTTCGAAAAATGTTGATTGGGAAGAATATAGGAAACATCAGAAGCATGTCAAAATGGTGATCAGATGAGCGTTGGGGAAATGGAAATGAGTGTAGCTGAACACAAGAGCAATAATTTCTTTCAGTACCACTAAGCAAGAGGACAGTCAGGGAAGCAGTGAGGCCAATATCCTATAGATTGGGCCAATTTCAAACTGAAATGAGCTGCACAAGCCGTGCCCACTGACCCAGAGCAGTATGCGACCAAACCAGTATCCCTTAAAGGGATCACTGGAGGACATTTGAAAAAGCAAAAGAAAAGGTTTCCTGGAAGATTTTTTGGGAGCAAAAGTCCTCCTGACCTGTTGCCTTATGTTCTGCCACCCCTCCCCATCCGATTGGCCTGGTCCTGCGTTTTAAGGTCATCTGCTGTCTTGGCTCCGCAGATAGGCTGCCGGATTTCCTGCACCCCACCCCCACCAAATCAGAAAGCTCAATTAGCACTGGCAGCTCACTGAGACGCAACTATGAAAATGGTTCCAACTTCTGGCAAGCTGCATTGGGCAACCAATTGGATTGCATCATCCCCTGCCTGCCCCACGTGTGCACCACATCAAAAATGCCCCAAGCTTTCAAAATGACAGTCTAGGAAAATTTAGGGAGAAATCAGATCAATAAAATCTATTTTAAAAATTACTTTAAAATAAATATAGATTTTTTTTAATGTAGATCTTTTAGGCTGGGTCTTTGCATTAAATGAGTTAACGTTTAGTGATTTCAAGTATGACAATAAAAGGAAAATTCACCAATCCTGCACTCCTGGTGGGAACCACACTTAAAGAGAGCGTGAGTCGGTGATTTAAGGCTGTAGTGTTGAATCCCTATCTCCAAACCACACTACATTTGTAAGCAACTCCTCACTGGGAGTGCGGGATTGGTGAATTTACCCAGACTTCTTTAAACAAATCTTTAGTCCCCATTAAGCAAGCCTTCTATTTCTTTCGTAAGCTTTTCATATATATTAGTTAGATCTATCACAGGATGTTATTAGAAAGTTAGGAAACGAACAAAAGGGTAAAAATATCAACCCTGTATCTCTCATAATTAACATTACTGCGTATATTCAGCACATGCAACAAAAGGCCCCTCCAAGCGTGGTAAAAAGATTTCAGAAATAATATGGCTCCTTAACAGTCACAGACCAGGTGGCACATTTCCATTACACTGATTCTTCTTGTGTTGCTTTTGAATTCAAAGCATTTATATTGTGGGTAGGATTGCCAATCCACCCGGGAGTCTCCCAGAATAGAACATGAATCTCCCGGGCATTACTGCTAACAGATTGGGAGAACCTTACACTTTAAATTTCGTGCTGCAGAAGCGCCACCCACCCTCCTCTCCATGACATCACCGGTTGCCGCCCCAGAGAAGCCTCCGGCTCAGTGACATCATCTTCCGCCGCCACAGAGAGCCAGCCCCCGCTTCGGGGTAACCAGAAACAGGACCGGCTGGGAGTCTGAAGAAGGGAAGGAAGGAGCGAGACGGAGCAGGGAGAGCTGCAGGGCTAGGGTGAACAGAGACAAGGGGGCAATGGATTGGGGCTCAAGAGGGGAAAAGAGCGGCTGACCGGTGACTGGGGGAGTCAGAGCTCAGGGTGGGGGAAGAGAGGTAATAGCGGACTGCAGGTTGGTGAATGGGGGATCGGGGGATGAGGTGTCAGGGAAGAGAGGGAGAATGGGGGTTGGGATGGGCGTGGGATCCAGCACTTCCTGCAGAGCCAGGATCAGCAGCAGCAACAGGTGAGTGAGAGAGGAGCAGCCAATAAAGAGGTATGAAACCTGGGGATTTTACGGTCACTGGTGGGCAAATAAGAAACAGGGGGATAGAGACCAAGGATTCCCATGGCAAAAGGCAAGGGAGAAGGAAGATTTTTGAACTGAGAGCTATGAGACGATGGGATGCTTTACCACAAGTGGCTATTGAGGCTGAGGCTACAACATTGTTTAAAAGGGAACGGGATGAGTATTTGAAAAGAAGGAATATAAAAGGATCTGGGGGTGGGGGGGGCGGTGAACCAGCTTACAGGAAAGAGCGCCAGCACCATCACGGATGGCCTCCTCCAATGCTATCATTCTAAGAAAGCTCTCCTTTATTGAGTCCGAGTCCAGGGAGCATGTTAATTGTATCCATGTGATTTATATCAATTAGTGTTAATTCTATTCAGATCGTGTGTATCGATTGGGAGCTCTCTTGTATCCATTTATATGAGAGCTTACCTAGGGTGTGGTGTGTGTAACGTGGATCTCTGTGAATAAAGGCTTGGAAGCAACTGAAGATCAGGCTCTAGTATTCTATCCTTCACCATCTGGCTATCCAAATTATTAAAAGTGGTTTAGAAAATGTTGTTGTTGAGCTGAGTTGAGGATGATGTGCCCTGTGGAAAGTGCCCCAAACACTGAGCCCACTGCCCTTTGTATGATCTCTCAGTTTAGTTTAGGTTGGTCTGTGCCGGCCGGTTTTGATGTGTGAAGTCCAATTTCAGATCAGCTTTGACTGAGGCTCCTAGTTCAGTTATCACCTTGACGGAGAACCTGAGTCCAAGGAGATAGGGAGAGAGATCAGGCCTGTTAAAAGTGGCATCAACAGAGGAACCTGACCGCACCTTGTGCAGTGCAGAGGGATTCTGGCTGTAGTTACAGGGTGACTATCAGTGGGTTATAGGATTACTACTCGTTACAGGTAGGATATTGGGGCATTACACCTATTACTACCAGTTATATATAGATGATCAGGGAGTTATTGCATTACTGTTTGTTATGAAGGGAATCTAAGTGTTACCAGTATCATTATTAGCTATTAATACAATTTCAGTGAGTTACTATTAGTTACCGGTGGAATCAAAGTTCCTTCCAGCTCTGGTTTCCCCTCTACAAATCGCTCCCCCACCTTCGCTTTCCTCTCTTCCCTATCCTCGGTTTCCCCTCTTCACCTGCCCATGCTGGCCTCCCGGCTCTCAGAGGTTATCGCACAACAGCTGCTGGCATGAAACCACAAGCAAAAATCTGAATTACAGGGGACCCAACCTTTATAAGGTAAATGCAATAACATTTGCAGACGTCACGTGGTCAGCCCTCCAGGAATACCTCCAACCAGAGTTGGCAACCCCAATTGTGGGTCAGATTCCAGAGCACCAACAACACGCACAAAAAGTGCACATAATGGTTCACATGCACAACTGTCAAGCCACATTTGTGACTTTAGACCGGCCACAACCTTCTCTGTAGTTAGTATGCAAGTCAGCAATAAAGAAAATGTATCACACAACCTCAACTGAGCTTACAACCTGCCTATAAGACAGAAGAAAATAACAGCACTACAGGGGTCATGCCTCTGATAGTGCACCAAAGAACCATGTCTTGAGGTGACACTCCATATTGCTGGAGGCACTGGAATCACAATGGCTTAGAATTTGCTGGAGCTGGACATGCCCAGTTAGTTCAGATTTTTTTCCCCACCCTTCAGCTCAAAATTTTTTCGTGCTGCAAATTGCTGGAAGTGCGAGCTGATAACGGTGCAGCGAGGGCAAAGGAGCATCTGGGACCTTGATGAACGACGGGACCACCTGTCTATCTCCTTAATGAATGAGATTTAAGGATTGAGAAAGAAGCAGAGGAACGATGGAGAAAGGAATGGGGTGAATTAGAGTCAAATTAGGTACAGAAAGAAAAATAAAGAGAAAGAGAGATCGGATTAAGCGAGAGAGAAAAAACAGAAAGGAAAAGTAAGAAAAAAAAATTAAATTTTAATAATCTCCAAGAACAATTTACTATCTGTAGGAATCAGACTCCAAAGTTTCAACTGTTCCCTTTCTGGGCTGGAGAGGATGAGTGGCATGGCAGGAACATAAATCTGGTAATTAAAAAGGTACGTACGCTGTTAAGTACCAGCACTAACTTTCTCCAGCAAATACAGCAACTTCATGAAACACACGGGAAGGTTGAGGGCGAGCTGCCATTTTCACGAAGCTAACGCAGAGCGGCGCAAATTGTCCAGCAATTTGTGGTGATTCACAATTCACGGGATATCTCTTCCTCGCCACAAGTTGCTGGACGACGTACACACTAATATCGGCATTCACATTAAACTCGCTGTCATTTTGGCAACAAATTCTGGGCCATTTCTTATGTTACAGTCCTGAACCACTGTAATGTAAACATAGCAAAAAGACACAAAACCACGGGATCACACAGTTTATCATAACTCCGTGGAGCGAGCTTTCCCCCTCACTTAATCCTTAATCATTTGCATCCCTGTAGCTAATCAGTCTCCTTATTGCAACAGCTGGCAAAAGCTGCAAATGGAAGCACTAAAAAAGACATAGCTACAATTCTTTACTTAAAGCATGTGGTTTTGAGAAAAATAACCTTTCAAAACCCAACACTCAGATTGGGCATTCTAAAACCTCAATCCTCAAAATAATCTCATTCTGTCACCTGCAGGCTACATTGTTCTATTTTGTGTACACGTGTCTATTTGATGAAGATCTTTTTAAACATACTGATTTTTAACTTGTAGATAAGACTCATTCCACAGGCACCAGCCATCCCTGGTTCATTAGCCAAATAGGTATTCTTCATGTGCAAGGTCAGTGGAGTATAAAGGGTATAAGTGCCAACCCCAATCCTGTCATCATACAACATTCAAAGGATCATAGAAACAAGAGTAGGCCAATCAGCCCCTCGAGCCTGTTCCACCATTCAATTAGATCATGGCTGATCTGTATCTTAACTCCATCTACCCACCTTAGTTCCATAACCCTTAATACCCTTGCCTAACACAAATCTATCAATCTCAGTTTTGAAATTTCCAATTGAGCCTCAGCCGCTTTTTGGGGGGAGAGTTCCAGATTTCCATTATCCTTTGTGTGAAGAAGTGCTTCCTGACATCACCCTCGAGCAGCCTAGCTCTAATTTTAAGGTTATGCCTCCTTGTTCTGGACTCTCTCACCAGAGGAAATAGTTTCTATCTACCCCCATCAAATCCTTTAATCATTTTACATCATCCCTTAATGTTCTATATTCAAGGGAATACAAGCCTAGTCTATGCAACCTGTCCTCATAATTTAACTCTTCTGGTCCCGATATTATTCTGGTGAATCTGCACTGCATCCCCTTCTAAGGCCAATATATCCTTCCCGAGGTACTCCAGATGGAGTCTAACCAGAGCTCAGTGCAGCTATAACATAACTTCCACCCCTTTGTATTCCAGTCTCCTTGAGGTAAGGCCAACATTCCATTAGTCTTTAGAATTATTTTTTGTACCTGTCCAATAGCTTTTAGTGATTTCTGTACTGGGACTCCTAAATCTCTTTGCTCATCCACAGTTCCTAGCTTCTCACCATTTAGAAAATATTCCGTTAACAGACATGCACCTTCCAGCAGGGATCAGTGGACAGTGATCAGTTGTGGGATCATGGCCAGATTTGCCCCCTCCCTAGCCCAGACCCTAGCCCATCCCACTTCACAGCAGCTAACACTACAGAGACTGAACCTGGGATCCTCCTGGTCTATATAGTTCAGTTCCATGCTGGACAGTATAATTGTCCAATCGATAAGATTTTTAATCCACAAAGAAATACCCCTCAACCATCCAAAAAAAAATCATCTGTGATACATCAAAGGTATTTATTAAAGATTGTTAAATTGGACATTACAGTTGTGTCACAGGCACTACATGCAGTAATAGAGAGCTTCTGCAATGTACCAGTGATATAGTTACCTCGTGTTCCATGTGGTTGGGGCTGCTGGGAATATAGGAAAGAAGTTAGTTTGTCTGTCAGATCACTTAATCATGATGGCATACAACCACAGGAATGATTAAAATATCTCTATAACAATCTTATCTGTCGGGTGCCAATGGTTTCATCAATAACTTGCGCTTATATAGCACCTTTATAAATGTCCTAAAGTGCATCACAAAGGATAAAACTAACTGGAGACAAAAAAATGGAAAAAGAACTAGATGTGGCAAGCAAAATCATGAACTGAGAGGTAGAGATTTGAAGGAGAAAAAAAAGGGTAGCAAAATGGGAGGTGGGGGTCTCGATAGAATGTTCCAGATCATGTCATGAGGCCAAAATAGATGAAGGCTCTGCAGCCGAAAGTAGAATGCAGAAAAGGAGGGACATAAAGGAGGTCAGCATTGGAGGCATGGAAGGAGGCTGAAGTAGGATTGAATGAGGCTGCAAGTGTTAAGAAGGGTTAAGGCCATGAAGAAATTTGTAGGTAAGGACAATATTTTTAAAATTGATGCATGGGCGGATAGGGAACCAGTGAATGGTGGCAAGGACAGGGGTAATAGTGGAATGGGGCTTAGTGCATGAGGGAATGCAGATGGCAGAGGAGATTTGGATGAGTTGAAATTTATAAAGAGTGAACTAGGGAGGCTGGCTAGGAGAACATTGAAGTAATCAAGTCTACAGGAGTCAACGGTGTGGATAAGCATTTCAGCAGCAATCTGGGTGAGAGAGAGGCAGAGGTTGGTGATGTTACGGAGGTGGAAATATGCAGTCTTGGTGATAGCAAGGATATGGGATTTGAAGCTCAAGTAGGACATCATCAGGCCCAATCTGAGGGAGCTGTCAGGCGTAGAGAGGGGCTCTGACATTAAGGTGTGGAGTTTTAGGTGGGACCCAATCACAATGGTTTCGGCTTTTTAATTTTGAGTTTAAGAAAATTCTTTCTCATCCAAGATTTTATATCAGCTAAGCAATCAGATAGCACAGTATTGGCAGAAAGGTAAAGATGCAAGCCATCAGTATTCATGTGAAAGTTGACCCTATGCTTACGTTACATTTTTGAATATTCTTAACCTAAATTATTTTGGTCCTCTTGGGCATAATTTTAGTCTGAAAAAACGGGTGGGTTGGGGGCGAAGGGACATTAAAAATTGCAACAATTCTCACTCTCAGGAGGCGGATTGGTCTCTAAAGCCTTTCAAGCAGGCTGCGGGCCTCCACTTTTTCAGGTTTTGTGATTTGAGCCTCTAGGAGCCGGGATTCCCGGGCCTTCTCCTTCACGCCATGAGAGAGGGGGCTAGAAGGCCCGAAACTGCAGGTAAGTGCCCTTATAGCACAGCTTCTGAGCCCCAGAGGAGCAGGAGTACTTCCCCCAGGCCCAACAAGCCGACCTGCAGCAACCCCCCCCCCCCACTCAACAATCGCAACCCCCCCACCAACGATCCCGGTCCCCATGATGACCCCCGATCCTGACCCCCTCTCAGTGACTGACCCCCGATCCCGACCCCCCCCCACTTCGGTGACTGACCTCCCGATTCCCCCCCAATGACCCCCGATCCCACCCTCCGATGACTGACACCCCCGGTAACCCCTATACCCGCCAATGCCCCCATGCCCCCTGATGTCTACCTCCAACCATCCAATCTAAGATTTACCTCTTCCTTGCTCTTCTCCCATCCATCTGAGACCAGCCTGTCAATCAGGCAGGCCTGACAGGCGAGAAAGCGTCAACAAAAAAGGACACCCTTACATCAAAATCGACAGACACCTTTTTTTTTTGTGGTTTCCCGCTCAACAGGCTGGCCTGATTGTCAGGCTGGTCTCAGTCGGACAGAAGAACAAGGAAAATGTAAGTGCTCAGGTAAGTCTCAGATTGGATGGATGGGAGGGGGGGGGTGCGGGGAGATGGGGTGGGAGGGCATCTATGGGGATTGGCGGGTATGCCCTTACGTCAAAATCGTATGGATGTCCAGGAAACCCGTTCTTCCGGGTTTCCCGTTTGCAATTCAACCTGCCCCCTTCCCAGCTCCGGGCTAAAATTATGCCCCTTATCTTAGATCACTCTCAAATCCCCAAATCTTTGAGACTCTCTCCTTGTATTGAGATCTAAGTAAACTAAATAAGATTAGATTGGATAGCTGGATGAAGGAAAAGGGGTTAACGTGATTTGAGAACAAGGTAGCTAAATAAGATTACTACCATTTGCTCGCATGGAGGGTAAATGTCGACACAGAATGGTTGAGCTGAATGGTCTGTTTCCTTGTTATAACTTCGATGTATTTCTGTGTATGTGTAACATGCTCGGGAAAACAAATAGCAAACCCAATTTGGTAATTGCGGTTCAATTTTGAATTATCTTATGCCTTGCTATCTCACCAGATTTTGAAAGCGGTCACAACTCTAAGCTCTAAAATAATCTGAATGTAGAAAAATTTTAAATGCACAAAATATTACTCTTTTCTTTCAGGAATATCAACTTGTCACTTCTCTTGAGCTTTTCAAACTGCCCTTGTCAATGGAGTTTTGAAATCCCTCTCCTCCCCTAAAAAGTATTTCCAACTGACTAGAATGGAACAAAATTTTTTCTTTTATATCCTCGCATATCCTCGATTTTGAATATCTAGCCACTCAGATTCAAAAAGGAACGGCCAGTCAAATACAAACTGAACCAATCATGAAGCCCGTATGTATTTGAAAATCATGCATTAGACTCCTTCTCAAGCCAGGTACTAGATAAACCATAACAATAAACTGCACAACATTTTATCGGGGTAAACTTGGCACAGTATAATACTTTGGCTTTAGCTGGCTGTTAAACTCTCTACACACAAGCCACTCCCTTATCTACCATGTTAGTTATCTCCTCAAAAAATTAAAGGATGAGAAGTTGCTCAGTGCAGAGGCCAAGTGAGGAGAAGAGGATGGAGATTTTGTCTAGCAAGTTGCCAGAAAACCTGGAAAGGCGGTAGATAAAAAGGATTTTAAAAGGAGAAAGGGTGAGGTACTCAAAGGAAGAAAAGTGCCAGAGGAGTACAGGACAGGTCAAGATTGGACCTGCAATGAAAGACACAATGGGGGAAAAATTGGATAAGGGCCCATTCTGGGTGATGGTAGCACATCCCAACGGACCCTACACAGGCAGCACGTGAACTTCGTGCTGCCTGCTACTTACCATGAAACCTCCGTGCAGCAGGGCGCAGCCCTCGCTGCTGAGAGGCTGCACAGAGAATGAGGAAGTTGGAAACGGAGCGTGCACAGCGCATGTCATCAGCAGCCTGCATTACTTAAAGATGCAGGCAAATTTCAAATGGCAGGTATACAGCTAACTAGGAGAAGGGAAAATGGCATTGCGAGTAGCTGCACCGGCAAGAGAGAGGGCTCCACGGTTCTCCGACAATACTCTCAAGGCCCTAGTGGAAAGCGTGGACCAAAGAAGGGCAAGCATGTACCCGCAGGGTGGCCAGACACCCTCCAGACTACAGCTGCGCAGGCATTGGCAGGCTGTGGCGCAGGAAGTCAACACGAGGAGCACTGCACCATGCACGTGAGTACATTGCCGGAAGAAGTTTAATGATTTGACATGAGTAGTCAAGGTGAGTGAATACAAGTGTCAAGTGGCACATCCTACCAACTGCACCACTGCTCCATGCACGACACCTCCCGTCACCCACCCACCCACCAACAAACACTGCCCATCCATAAGCAATGATGCATCTCACCCGCACATAGTACCACACTTGCAGGCCACACAACCACCACTCACAAGTCACACAAACTGGCAGCTATTCGACCACAACAGGCACATCACCCATACACCTTGCAGGATATTCACTGACATAATATCCTCTGCCTTGCAGGAGAAGGTGGCATATAACACCTGGCAACAGGAGGGACCTGAGGCTGGACGGGCACGTCTACACGTCCTCACCCCCTAGAGGAGACGGTGCTGCGGATCATTGGGCGGGCCGTCACCGCAGCCGTGACAACGTGCCGCTGGAGATCCCCGTGAAGGGGGTCTCTGCACATCTACTGCTCCTTCTCCTTTTCCACATCTCCCTCCTCCCATAATCTTTTCTGACTTACGTGATGCAGATGCTGTCAGCATACACATCTTACTTGCTCCTCTCCCCACTCCACAACTCAACCTGTTTCCCTTTGTCATTGCAGATACCCAAGAACAAGCGACGACACCGTCTGAGGAGGAGGAGGAGGAGGAGGACACTGAAGCCGCACCGTCACTCGATCTGACACTTGTTTCCACCAGCTCAGAGACTGACACTGCGCATCCTTTAGAGGTTAGGTTAGAGGGGGGATCTGCACGTGGTGAGACACCGAGCACAAGTACGCAGGAGCCGGGGCGGGGGGAACGGATACCACAGATGCCAGCTCGCTGGAGGGCAAAGTCGCTCACTAGTTCTGCTGCAGAGGAGTCAGATGAGGACTTCGACGGGCCAGGCTACAGAAGACGGCTGATGGGCGTACACCAACAAATGCTTGAGGCACTAGAAAGCCTGCCGACAATGAGACGAGTCCAGCTTCAACTTGGCCCAGGGCTTTGCGCAGAGCTTGGAGTCCATCCTTTCCAACATGGAACGGGTGGTCACCTCCATCAGCGCAACTGTGGAACCCACCATGATGCAGCGTCTGATGACTGATGTCACAGCTTCCATTGCGGCACAAATATCTGCCACCCAAGGTCTGACTGCTGCATTTGCAGCTCAGACTGCTGCCTTGGAAGCTCAGACTTTTACTATTGTGGGACTGGGGACCACTGAGGAACGGAGCTTCCAGGGCGTCACAGCACTCCAGCAATCGGTTCTCCAGCCGATCACCAGGATTGCTGAGGCGCTGCCCCGGGAGAGTGGCAGTGGCGCCGTGGCAGTCAGACCTGTTGTCCTTTCTCAGGATGACAGCATTTCTGCTCCCACCCCTGCCACTCCGCCAGTGCCCCTGTTGTTGCCTCTCGGCCAGCCAGGCCAGACTGCTGCAGCCCATGCTGGGATGGGGGGAGTCTGAAGCCGGGCCCTCTAGGCTCAGAGCTGCTTGAGGTCGTCCTCCAAGGCCATCTGCATGTTCCTCCATTGAAGGCCAGCAGCCTTCCACCACCCATGCTCCAGCACTGGGGAAGCACCTCGTAGGAGCACTAGGATAGGTAAAGGCACACGAACAACAGGCACTAAGGGAACGCATAAGGGTGAATAGTTCTGTTATGTTTGCATAATTTCACTTATTCATCCATAAATGAGAGTTTGATTTTGCATTTGGTGGTGGTTTTTATTTATGCAATGAGTTGAGGGGGACACCAATATGTAATCAGATGGAGGACGATTTGATTGTCTTGTGGGAGGGGAAAGGTGAGGAATGTAGGACTGTTGGTGAGTTGGGGGATGTAGTTCACATTATTGATAGCGGGCACGGATCAGGCGAGCACGCAAAGCACTTGCAGACAAGGCATGTGGTTCCTGCTGCACCCTTGCGTCTTCCTCCACTTCCTCTTCCAGCTCCACCCCCTCCTCCTCAGCCTCTTCCTCCTCCTGCTCCCCCAACTCTTCCTCCTCAGCCTCCTCCTCCTCCACCTCTGACTCAGGATCTTTTGCAATCATTGGTGGCAATGGCTGGTCCCTCATGATGTCGAGGTTGTGCAATCTGCAGCAGACCACCACAAATCTGCCCATCCCCTCAGGGGAGTACTGCAGGGCTCCTCCAGACCGGTCTAGGCAGCGGAAGCGTTGTTTGAGGAGGCCCATGGTGTGCTCCATGATGTTGTGTGTGGCAGCATGGTCCTCATTATGGGCCTGCTGTGCAAGTGTGCGTGGATTCCTGACCGGTGTCATGAGCCACATTGTGAGGGGATAGACCTTGTCGCCCAGTAGCCAGCCTTTGACTTGCCGAGTTGGGTGAAAGATCGCTGGCACGTTGGACTGCCACATGACGAAGGCGTCGTGACTACTCCCAAGGTAGCGGACATCGACCTCCAAGATGCGACGCGTGTGGTCGCAAACCAACTGCACGTTGAGGGAGTGGAAGCCCTTTCGGTTGACGAAGACCAGCTGAGTTGATGTGCGGGACACGCAGGGCAATATGCGCGCAGTCAATGGCACCCTGCACCATGGGGAAGCCAGCAATGCGGGCGAATCCCCGTGCTCGCTCGTTCTGATTGTCCCTGTTGAGAGGGAAGGTGATGAACCTGTTCCTCATGAGGTACAAGGTATCTGTGACCTCCCTTATGCATCAGTGCACTGCATACTGCGAGATGTTGCACGTTGCCAACAGAGGCCTGAAATGCTCCTGAGCCACTGAAATTCAGTGCCACGGTGACCTTCACAGCCACAGGCAATGCCGTCCTTGCCCTGCTCTGAGGCTGCAGTTGTGGCCGCACCAATTGACAGATCTTGGTGACGGCTTCCTTGGTGAACCTCAGGGGTCGGATGCAATCCTCCTCGGTCATGTTGAGGTAAAAGAATTGATCCCAGAAGGCCCTCATTGGGTAGGGGCCTCCTACTCAGTGCCCCGAATCTCTTCATCTTCCGTCTCCTTGCAGCTTGACCTGCTGGGCCTCTCTGCATGCTCCCAGCCCTGCTCAATGCCCAGCGAGAGCCCTAGCAGACCGTCCATGGTTGGCAGGAATGTTGTTCCACCAGGGTTGGAACTTTCTGACCCGTAAGGCAGTACCTGCCAAAGCACTCTCAAAAGTAGTGTAGGAACTCTCAATAATAGGGTGCTTCAAAAAACACTTCCTACTCCTCCAGCAGCCAGAAGCAATAATCCAGCAGCTAACCTGCAACACCTGCATGGCCCCTTTAAATAGCGCTGGTGGGGGGTCCTTCAGGCACTGTAAGTAACGTTTAGATGGTCGGGGATAAGACTGTGCATTGAGTTGAGCGTTAAGGTCGAAAATGGTGTGTATCACTTTAAATCAGCGTTGCACACTGATTGCAGCCATTTTCTCCCTACTTTACACACTTCCAGCGTCCAGTATTTGCGCATTCCTATACCATGATGGCGTCTGGCGCACATCACGCAGGAAACATGCGTGCGCATCCAAGACGCCATTCTGGATGTCAGAGAGGCCGCAAAGTGCCGAAACAACGGGCGCTACATAGCCCAATTTAGCGCCCACTATCACCACAACGTTGTGATGAGTGACATGGGGGAATGAGTAACTGCGCAGAGCAGCCTCATCAAGAGAGAATGAGTCATCATCTTTAAGCCAAGTTTCAGTAAGACCTGGTACACTGATCGATTCATCTAGGATGAGATCATGAGTGGCGAAAGCCTTACCTGTAAGGAAGCAAGCAATTTTTTTGGTGGATGGGTAGTTGAAGGCTGGTGGAGGTGATTAGGCCGTGGGGGGGGGGGGGGGGGGGGCGGTGGGTGCAGGTAGAGCAGAGGAGAGAAGAAGTGGGGGGGAAATTGAAGAGGTTTGTTTCTGGAGGGGGAGATGAATCGGATTTTCACTGATGTATATTAATGAGACAGTGTAAATTACTGCTCTGGGAAAATGAGCAAGACCCAAATCATGGCATAAGGAAACAGTTGCACATGCAATCATCCAACTTCATTACTGCTGGATAGATTGCTTTTAATCACAAGTGTTTTTATAAACATTCTCTATGTTTCAGTTTTTTTTTTAAAGTCTGTATAATGCTGGCTAGTTCCTTTTATCAAGCTATCTAATTTTTTGTGCATTGGAAGTGATCTCAAGAGTTCAAATCCCTAGTGGAGAGAACAAGAAACCACTTTTCATTTCTGTGACTGACAAGGTCAGCAGAGTTTCCATTCGAGAAACAAATCACACCTGATGTCATTTTGATGCACCAATGCTAAATCCACAATGGAATCCAAAAGGGCAGTATTCTTTTACCCAATTGCATTTCACTTATGCTCAGGCCTGCACCCAGAACCCATAGGTGTTCTACACTACTTGAATGCAGCTGGTTGTAGATACATGGGGTGAAATTCATATTGGGTAGTAACACAAAATGGGTGCTAGTGAATCGACAGCTTATTTTACTCTCCGCCTGACTTGACTTCGATGGGAAAGAAAATTGGGCAGAGCACAAAACAGGCTGTCCATTCGCTACCGCCCACTTTGCGTTACCGCTCAAGACGAGTTTCACCCCTACGGTTTAAAGTGTAAACCAGGCAAGCAACAGTAAACCAACAGCATCATGAACCCATGAAATTAAAGTAAATGCAGAGTCAGTCCCATGCATTTAACAGCAGAGTTCACCATTGCTACAGGGAACTGGGTCTGCAACACGTATACACAAAGTGTGACATATAATGGTCACTGTCCTGAAACAGGATGAAAGACTCTAAAAATTGAAAGTAATACTGAAAGTGCAGGGAGTAACCCTTCCCTGCCATGGAACACCTCTCCCACTAAACTAGCGGTGAACATCAGGAATCACCTTATTGTATCACCAGGAAACCTCTTCAATGTATAAGTGCCTTAAATGGTGTAAATTCCAGAGCAACTGGATTCAACATACACAGAATCACTTCCAACATAAGATAATAAAGTCAGCTTAGGCAAAAATTTGTGACTGCTGCAAAAGAAAGTTCTTAGGATGTACCAAAGACCTTCACAGCAGAAGTACTTTTGAAGTGTAGTCACTGTTGTAATGTAGGCAAATGCGGCAACCAAGGTCCCACAAAACAAATAATGACCAGATAATCTGTTTTTAGTGGTTGGTTAAGGGATAATTGTTGGCCAGGACACCAGGTGGACTCCCCTGCTCTTTGAAATGTGCCATGGGATCTTTTACATCTACCCAAGACGATAGATGGGACCCCGGTTTAATGTGAGTTTTTAATGCTCACAGTTCACATGGGAGATTTAAATGAGGCTTTCTACCTGTTTAAGTTCCCATGTGAACTCAAAACATTAAAAAACCTTTCAAAATTGCAGGATTCAGGAGTGTTGGCATGCTGTGACATCATGCCATATGAAGATTTATTTTCTGGTCATAACTCTAAAGGGTTGGCCCTAATTAATTACTTTAAGCTCCTTGGACCTAATATTAAAAACTTATCAAAGGGATAGATATGAAAATTGTGCATGTAGAAGAAATTGGCTGCACAAATGGGTAAAAAGGCTGCAAGTTTTTTAAAAGTACATATTCAGCTTTTCGAAAGGCAAAGAAAGTGACTAGCAAAATCCTGTGGGCAGTAAACTAAATGTAGAGGCAGGAAACTGCTAAACCACAGGACCATAGAAATTTACAGCACAGAAGGAGGTCAGTCGGTCCATTGTGCCCATGCCAACTCTTTGCTGGAGCAACTGAAAACTAATCCCACTGCCCTGCTCTGTCCCCATAGCCCTGTATCTTCCTCTGCTTCAAATACTTACCTGCATTTCCCTTAAAAGATGCAACAGGCTTTGCTTCAACTACTTTCTGTGTCAAAGCATTACATTCTGTAACAGCTGTCTCCAGAGGAAATAGTTTTTCCCTATTCACTCTATCAAAACCCTTAATAATTTTAAGAACCTCAGTTAAATCTCCTCTGGGCCTTCTCTGCTTCAGTGGAAACAGTCCCAGTATCCGAAATCTCTCCTCATAACTATTGCTTCTCATCCCTGGCATCAGTAGAGAGGTGAACTCATCTGAAGGACGGTACCTCTGACAATGCAGCACTCCGACAGTACTGCACTGAGTGTTGGCCTAGATCCCCATTTGATGGCTGGAAAAATGGAGGTCCTCCTGCATTACATGGGTGTTAGTATGGCTGTCCTATTGGGCACTCCAGGGCACCCTCTCTCCAAGAAGACAACAGTGTAACATACTTGACAGAAGGTGGGAGCCATGCTCAATGCTGGGTCCAGTACTCACAGGATTTGGGAACAGATGCACTGGATAATGGAAAATGTTAAGGAAGTTGCAAAGGTAAGACTATCCAATACCAACATTTACAAGGTAGATGGTCCAAGTGTTACCCATCAGCCTTTTCCACATTTACAGCTGGCCAAGCCTCACTCAACCTTAAAGCATTTTCATTGATAAATACTCATAGTTGAGCAGGGTAGTATTCAGGCTGCAACTTACAACTAACACCCTTGGTACGCACACATTTTCAAAGGGCTTCACACATAAAATTACTGTAGTACAACTTTTCGCTTGATACATTGTCACTTACAGATTGGACAACAGTGATGCACTTTGAGAGGAACAATGTGGAGAGGCAATATGATCTAAATGGTGCTATTTTGAGGGGGGTGCAAGAGAAGGTGGGCCTGGGGATACATATTCACAAATCTTTGAAGGTGGCAGGGCAAGTTGATAAGGTGGTTAAGAAAGCGTGTGGGATACTTGGCTTTGTAAATAGGGGTATTGAATACAATAACAAGGAAGTCATGCTAAACCTTTACAGATCACTGGTTGGGCCTCAGTTGAACTATTGTGCACAATTCCTGGCACCACACTTTTAGGAAGGATGTCAAGGGCTTGGAGAGGGTACAGAGGAGGTTTACCGGGATGATACCAGGGACGAGGGACTTCAGTTATGTGGAGAGTTGGAGAAGCTGGGCTTGTTCTCCTTAGAGCAGAGAAGGTTAAGGGGAGAACTAATTGAGGTATTCTAAATAATGAGGGGTTTTGACAGAGCAAATAGGGAGAAACTGTTTCCTCTGGCAAGTGGGTTGGTAACCAGAGGACATAGATTTAAAATAATTGGCAAAAGAACTAGAGGGGGAATGAAGAGAATTTTTGTCACACAGTGGGTTGTTAAGATCTAGAATGCACTCCTGAAAGGGTGGTGGAAGCAGATTCCATAGGAACTTTCAAAAGGCAATTGGACATGCACTTGAAGAGGACTAATTTGCAGAGTTATGGGGAAATTGATTTCAAATTGGACAGCTCTTTCAAAGAGCTGGCACAGGCGCAATGGGCCAAATGGTCTCCTTCTGTGCTGTAAGATTCTATGATTCTATGATGGTTACATGGCTACCATCAATGATAATGTGTGGACAGCACATTGTCTGATACAGCAAATGATCCCTCAGCTCACCTGGGAGGGAGCGAAGGCAAAATATTCGAGAGAGTAGGTGACATTGACTGCCGCTGGCAAGGCTGTCCATATGATGCAGATTGACTACAGGTATCCTTGCAGCAGATGGCACAGATCTGCAACTTGCTCTGTGCCTACCTGGTGCCTGCAGGGCCTAGTCCCCATAGCCACTGGCAGGTAGATGTGCCAGTGCCTGCAGATATGGTTGGTGTCATAATGGCAGGTGTGAGCAGTCCAGCTCTGGTGCACACTGGTTCCTCTCATGCCTTCTTTCAATCCCATGCCAATTTACTCATGAAATATTTAAAATGGTATGGAATTATCTGCAGTATCAGACAATGTGCTGTCCACACACATATCAGACATTAACTGGTCAACATGGCCAGCACTTTCATCCCCTTTCCCTTTCCCTTTGAATAACAAATGCAGTGTGACATGGCTGCCCAAGGTCATTATACTGCTGCATTTCCCAAACTATAATTATGGTGCGTTAAATCTAACCTCAATCATTAATTTTAACCCGAGTTGGTGACTGTCGTGGAACTTCACTTTGATGCTTCGTTGCTCCTTGAGCTCCACTGAAAGTTTGCCTTCTAAAATCTCCTTTTTCATGGCCCTTCCCTTTTTCATTCCCCCATTCTGCTGAAGTATTGAAAATTAAAAGCAGCATCTCAAGTAGATGTGGCCATAAAAAGCTAATGGAATACTGAATTTTATGGCAAGTGGTATAGGATATGAAAATCAAAATGCAATTGTGAATGTATATAAAACCTTAGTAAGTCACAGTTGGAGTACTGTGGGCATTTTTGGGCTCTACACTACAAAAGGGATGTTGAGGCAGTAGGAAGCGTACAGCACAGAATCAACAACTTGCATTTGTATAGCACCTTTAACGTAGTAAAATGTCCCAAAGCGGTTCACAAGAATGATTATCAAACAAAATATGACACCAAGCCACAAAAGGAGATATTAAGACGGGTGACCAAAAGCTGGGTCAAAGAGGTAGGTATTAAGGAGTGTCTTAAAGGAGGAGAAAGAGGTAGAGAGGAGGTTAAAGTCACCAAGGATGAGAAGTCACTTGGTGTAGAGGCGGAGGGAGGAGAGCAGTGAAGATATCTCGGTGAGAAACTTGGTGTGGTACTTGGGTGGGTGGTAGAGAATGAGGATTTTAAAGGAGAAGTGAGAGGGGTGGAACAAGGTGAGATGCTCAAAGGAGGAGAAGGTGTCAGAGGAGTAGGGGGACAGACCAAGGTATGGTTTAGTGATAAGGGCCACACCACCACCGTGGTGGTCTGGGCAGGGCAAGTGGTGGAAGATATAGCCAGGTGGGGAGATTTCATTAAAGGGGAAGGTGTCATCACCCATTAACCAGATTTCCGTCAAGGCCAAGATATCATTGCAATCAGCCACAATAAGCTCATGGATGGCAAGGACCTTGTTCACAAGTGAACGGACATTTACTTGTGAACAAGGTGCGGAGAGAGGCAGTGATAGCTAATCATCTGGCAGAGCCCACAGGGTCAGCATTGGGAGGGACAGGAAGGAGGTTGGCAAGATTTTCCCCCATCAGGCGCACTGGGCGGGAAGGTCGGTGAGAGAATAGGATGGGGCAGTTAGGGTTGCTGCTTGTAAGGAGGCAGCAACGAGTGCCTTAATAGGCCCTTCGGAGGATGCCAAGAGAGGCACAGAGGGAAGCTGTAGGCTTATCTAAGAGAGTCAAGCCTGGGACGGCAGCAGGAGAATAGGAAGGTCGAGAGTGCTGAGGGTTGAGGTACGGATTTGGGGGAGGGGGCGGCAGAGTACTCAAGAGGGTAAAACGAAAGGAGGCATGACGACAGGAGAGAGGGTAAAGAGAAAAGGGGAAAAAAGGGGAAATAGAAGCAATGGGCTAGGGTCCAGAGCAGGAGCCAAAACACGCACGCGAATGGACACAGTGAAACTCAAGTTACATAGGCATGGTTACATAGCGAGATTGTAATAAACTGGGAATAGAGAGTTGCATCTTTCACTAGAATGTTGCCTAGTATGAGGAAATGCAAGTACTGAAAAATTGAGACTGTCTCCATTAGAACAGAGAAAATTAAAGGGATGATTTGATAGAGCTGTTTAAATTTATGAAGGGATAGGACAAGAGTAGATCGAAACGGACTGTTTCCAGTGAATGAAGCTTCTAGAATAAGGGGACGTAGATATCAGATTAAATGTACAAGGTTTAGGAGAAACCTTTTTTATGCAGAGGGTGATGGAGCCTTTGAATGCATTAACAGAGTTAGTGATTGTAGCAGAGACCATGTCCACATTTAAGAATAGGTTAGAACAAGGTGAACATGTGGAATTAGAACTACTGCTCATGTGGAGGATAAACAGCAACACAGACTAGTTGGGCCAAACGGCCTGCTCCTGTGTTGTACTTTCTATGTAATTCTATGCTTCAAACAGTCCACTTTCTGGTAAATTAGCAGATAATATCTGTTACCACATAAATATTACACGTTGCTAGGAAAAATAAATTCTCAAAAACATACGTTTTCATAAAAATACCAACAGAAATTAATAAAAGAAGCTGGTGCAAAAATGTATTGTAAAACGGGAAAACAAAAAAGAAATGAAAAAGGCTAAGACTGTTTAAGAGCGCCATTGCTCAGGATCTTTTCCTTCAGCCCAATCCAGATAGGTGAAGGAGTACCCAGCCCAATTTATGCTAAGTGGAAAATTGCACTGGACTTCATTTATTGCATTCTAATATTTAAATAAAGCTCTGGCTCTGGATGGTAAAGTTAAGATTAAAACAACTGCTCCTGTGTAAAGAGGTCTAAAATATCCCCTACTGTGAAATTAGCTGTAATCAAAAAATGTTTCTTTTTTTGTAAACAACAATTGATCAGGGAAATTGGTAGACCAGCCCTAATTACGATATTATCTACTTGACAGTACCTTCAAATCAAGCATATACAGACAGCAGCAGATAAGGGAAATTGGTAGACCAGCCCTAATTACGATATCATCTACTCAAGAGTACCTTCAAATCAATCACATACAGACAGTGTCAGCCATGGCTGCCTCGCACCCGATGGAGAATATGCCAGGTGTAACAAAGTAAATGCACCGACACAGTTATGGCATCATTAATTGCTCCTAAAGCTCCATCAATTAGATTTGGTGTGAGCAGGAGAATTTGATCCAGGCAGGGGCTAATTATGCTAGTCGCAGCCATGATTGCTCTATTTCCAATTTCACTTTTGCTGCTGGTGCAGCTCATAGAGGCAGGAAAATGAAGTCAAAAGTCACTCATGTTCTGCTGACTTTTGGATGTTCACCCAAAGGAGCAAACTGATATATTTATAAAGTATTATACACCACAGTATCATATTTGCATCTTAGCAGGAAACAAAACTGCATACAAAACATAGCCCTGTGTGCAAGTTTCATGATGACGTGCTAAGACTTCTTGATTAGTATTCCAAGTGAACAGATTCTTGCCAATTTCATTATATCCAATTTTTATTTGGAATAATAGATGTTGCAAATTCAGCAACTCTATCTGCACTCAGATTGTCCAAGATCCATCACAGAGCTTGGTCTGAAATCCCAACCAAATCAGAGTTTTAGTGCACCATTGTCTCCAGAGGCAACTTATGTTGCAGGGTGGTGTTTTCTGGAGCAGTCATGTTTTTTATTCAGTCTTGCTTTCTTCTAAGAGCATGAATTCAACCCATGTAGCGTAGCTAGAATTGGCAGTACAACTCTTCAAAATTTTTGAAATCAAATGGGAATCATTATCACCAGCCTGCCAACAAATATAACAGTGAAAG
Organism: Heptranchias perlo; assembly: GCF_035084215.1. NCBI lineage: Eukaryota > Metazoa > Chordata > Chondrichthyes > Hexanchiformes > Hexanchidae > Heptranchias > Heptranchias perlo. Next base: position 21,921,035 of record NC_090346.1, on the reverse strand, counting down.
TGGCTACCAATAGTACTATATGGCATACTATGATCATAGCTGGTTTCCATGAGAGTTTTTTTTTGCACAGGTTCCAGAAAATTCTTGGTGACCTTACACTCCTTAATCTATGAGATATTAAACAGGTAGCAAAAACAGGTGGTTTTTTATCCTTAGGGATTATATGTAGCATGCGAATGAGATTACAGGCCTATGGATCTTGATAACTGAAGTTTGACAACCTTGATTCATTGGTGCGATCAAACGATAGATATACTCTGTTTGTTTCTCCACAGACTTGCTGAGTATTTCCAGCATTTTCTTTCAGATTTCCAGCACCCACAGTATTTTGCTTTTGATTTAATGTTTAATTCACAGCCACTTCTCTTCCAGCAATGCCCACCTTGAAGAAGGTCTGATTTTCTCTCCGTCGGGATTTCCATTTGTATCTTTCACCTTGTCACAAAACTCGGAAATGTAGTAAACAGTGAGGAGGATAGTAGTAGATTTCAAGAGGACATCGACAGGCTGGTAGAGTGGGTGGACACATGGCAGGTGAAATTTAACGCAGAGAAGTGCGAAGTGATACATTTTGGCAGGAAGAACGAGGAAAGGCAATATAAACTAAATAGTACAATTCTAAAGGGGGTGCAGGAACAGAGAGACCTGGGGGTATATGTGCACAAATCTTTGAAGGTGGCAGGACAGGTTGAGAGGCGGTTAAAAAAGCATATGGGATCTAGGGCTTTATAAATAGAGGCACAGATTACAAAAACAAGGAAGATATGTTGAACCTTTACAAAACATTTGTTTGGGCTGGAGTACTGTGTCCAATTCTGGACAACGCACTTTAGGAAGGATGTGAAGGCCTTAGAGGGGGTGCAGAAAAGATTTACTGGAATGGTTCCAGGGATGAGGGACTTCAATTATGTAGATAGACTGGAGAAGCTGGGGTTGTTCTCCTTAGAGCAGAGAAGGTTGAGAGGAGATTTGATAGAAGTGTTCAAAATCACGAAGGGTTTAGTAAATAAAGAGAAACTGTTCCCATTGGCGGCAAGGTCGAGAACCAGAGGACTCAGATTTAAGGTGATTGGCAAAAGAACCAAAAGCGACATGAGGAAAAACTTTTTTATGCAGCGAGCGGTTATGAGTTGAAATGTGCTGCCTGAAAGGGTGATGGAAGCAGATTCAATCGTGACTCAGATTCAGATTCAAGTTCCATCCCACCATCAAGCTCACCATGGACTACTCCTCAGAATCAGTTTCTTTCTTGGACACACGAATCTCCATCAAAGACGGGCACCTCAGCACCTCACTCTACCGCAAGCCCACGGACAACCTCACGATGCTCCACTTTTCCAGCTTCCACCCTAACCACATCAAAGAGGCCATCCCCTATGGACAGGCCCTGCGAATACACAGGGTCTGCTCAGACGAGGAGGAACGCGATGGACACCTACAGACGCTGAAAGACGCCCTAGTAAGAACGGGATATGACGCTCGACTCATCGATCGACAGTTCCGACGGGCCACAGCAAAAAATCGCATAGACCTCCTCAGGAGACTAACACGGGACGCAACCAACAGAGTACCCTTTGTCGTCCAGTACTTCCCCGGAGCGGAGAAACTACGCCATGTTCTCCGCAGCCTTCAACATGTCATCAATGAGGACAAACACCTCGCTATGGCCATCCCCACACCTCCACTACTCGCCTTTAAACAGCCACCCAACCTCAAACAGACCATCGTTCGCAGCAAATTACCTAGCTTTCAAGAGAACAGCGTCCACGACACCACACAACCCTGCCACGGTAACCTCTGCAAGACATGCCAAATCATCGACACAGATACCACCATCACACGAGAGGACACCACCCACCAGGTGCATGGTTCATACTCCTGTGACTCGGCCAACGTTGTCTACCTCATACGTTGCAGGAAAGGATGCCCCAGAGCATGGTACATTGGCGAGACCATGCAGACGCTGCGACAACGGATGAACGGACACCGCGCAACAATCGCCAAACAGGAGGGTTCCCTCCCAGTCGGGGAACACTTCAGCAGTCATGGACATTCATCCACCGACCTTCGGGTAAGCGTACTCCAAGGCGGCCTTCGAGACACACGACAACGCAAAATCGTCGAGCAGAAATTGATAGCCAAGTTCCGCACCCATGAGGACGGCCTCAACCGGGATCTTGGGTTCATGTCACGCTACACGTTACCCCACCAGCGAACAAATGTTATCTGTTTTTAATATAATGGGTCATTTGCTGGCTCTCTCTGCCTTCCGGATGTTTCTGCCTCTCTCTGTGTTTTTTTTCTCTGTTTTTTTTCCCTGTTTGTTTTTTTGTTGAATGTGTATTCGGGGGTTCTGCAGGTGACACCTCTCTGTCTGAACACGGTGATTGCCTTGGCAACGGGCAGTTGCAGGGGCAGTCTGTAAACACCATGTATTGTTCTATATGTATAAATGCATAGGCTTCAAGGAGCTCTTGAAACATTTGCCTGAGGAAGGAGAAAATCTCCGAAAGCTTGTGAATTTAAAATAAAATTGCTGGACTATAACTTGGTGTTGTAAAATTGTTTACGACTTTCAAAAAGGAATTGGATAAATACTTGAAGGGAAAAAATTTGCAGGGCTAAAGGGAAAGAGCGGGGGAATGGGACTAACTGGATTGCTCTTACAAAGAGCCGGCATGGGCCCGATAGGCCGACTGGCCTCCTTCTGTGCTGTAACCAGTCTATGATTCTATGTTCACCATCATTGCTTTGCGTTTCCCTTCTCATGCTTGATCAGGTATCTACTAAAACTCGCTTTCACAGCCACATCTCTTTCCTCAGCAACTGTCTCCTGCTCCGACTTATTCCACGTGGATTCCAACTTAAATTCCGTCTTCATGTTTCGGATCCACCCGTGATTATAGATATCTCCATAATATTCAGCGTTCCTCGAACCATTGCTCTCGCCACTTCGAGATCCACGCACAACACCATGCACCACCACACGCACACTCTCGATCTCTCTCTTCAGCAGCACCGACTCACTTTGTTTCAGAGTTGTCCTGGTCCGCAGTTCCATTTTATCCTTCAGCTCATCCTGCGCTTTAACAAAAAACTTTTTTTCTTCCTTTCAGGTGTCAAGGACTGCAAGTTTCAACAACTCTCAGGTACCAACACCCCTCTTGATCCTTCTTCCGCTTCACTTTCTTCTGATCCCATCCCTCCCTCCAATCTCACCCTTTGTCATATTTTCACTATCCCCTCTGACCTTCCACTCACTGACCCCTGAACGATCAGTCCTCAGCAACAACCTCAGCTTCATTCCCTTACGCCCCCACCTCAATGAATTGAGCTCGGCATGATACTGAGCTCTTCTTCCATCGCCTTCACCTCCGCACCCACTTCTTTTGCCAGGAATCTTCCTCCCGCGTAGTGGACCCTTTCTCCCGTCTTCAGAATTCTCGTTCCACCTGGACCCCTCCCTCTGGCCTCTTACCCTCTCTTGATCTTTTCATTGGGAACTGCCAATGTGATATCGGCTGTCTCAATTTCTCTACTCCCCTCACTCACTCTAACCTACCTCCCTCTGAACTTGCAGTGCTCCGTTCACTCAGGTCTAACCCTGACATTGTCATTAAGCCTGCTGACAAGGGCGGTACTTTTGTTGTTTGACGAACAGACCTCTATCTTGTGGAGGCTGAATGCCAACTCTCCAACACCTCTTCCTACCTCCCCCTGGACCATGACCCCACAGCCGAACATCAAGCCATAGTTTCCCAGACTGTCACTAACATCATCTCCTCTGGAGATCTTCCTCTCCATGACCTCCAACCTCAATGTCCCCCAACCTCACACAGCCCACTTCTACCTCCTTCACAAGATCTACAAACAGGACTGCCCTGGGAGACCCATCGTTTCAGCCTGTTCTTGCCCCACGGAACTTATTTCTTCCTATCTCGACTCTTTTTTTTCCCCTTGTCCAGTCTCTGCCGATCTACATCCGCGAATCTTCTGACGCCCTCCGCCACTCTAACAGTTTCCCGGTCCTAACAGACTCCTTTTCATCACAGACATCCAGTCCCTCTACACCTCCATCCCCCACCAGGACAGCCTGCGGGCTCTCTGCTTCTTCCTTGAATGGAGGCCCAACCAGTCCCCATCCACCACCACCCTCCTCTGCTTGGCTGAATTTGTTCTTACATTGAACAACTTCTCCACTGACTCCACTCACTTCCTCCAACTAAAAGATGTTGCTATGGGAACCCGTATGGATCCTAGCTATGCCTGCCTTTTCGTGGGATACATGGAACATTCCTCGTTCCAGTCCTACTCAGGTCCCCTCCCTCACTTCTTTTTCTGGTACATTGATGCCGTTTTCTGCTCTCGCCCAAACTGGAAAATGTCATCAACTTTGCTTCCAATTTCATGTTTTCAGAGGTGACTCTCAAGATGTTGAACGTGGAGGACTTGGTGACAGTGGTGCTGTTGGAAGTCAGGGGGAGACGGCTGGGCTTTCTCTTGTTCAAGATAGTCATTACCTGTCATTTATGTGGTATGCATGTTACTAAGTCTGGATGTTATCCAGGTCCTGCTATAAGCAGACCTAAGCTGCCTTGTTATCTGGGAAGTTGTGAATGGAGCTGAACATAGTGGAATCTTCAGCAAACAGCCCCAATCATGACCTTATGATGGAGTGATGGTCATTGATGAAGGAGCTGAAGTTGGCTGGGCCAATAACATTTCCCTGAGGAACACCTGCAGCAATGTCCTGGGGCTGCAATGATTGGACTCTGACAACCACAACCATCATCCTTTCTGTCAGATATAACTTGAGCCACAGAAGGATTTTCCCTTTGATCCCCATGGACCTCAGTTTTCCTAGATCTCCTTGGTGTCATACTCGGTCGAATGCTGTCTTGAATATCGAGGGAAGTTACTCTCACCTCTCCTCTGGCATTCAGTTCTTGCATCTATATCGGGATTAAGGCTGTGATGAGTTTTGCATCTAAGTGGTTCAGGCAGAAATTGAACTGAGCATCGACAAGCAGGTTATAGGTGAGAACGTATTGCTTGATGGCACTATCCTCCTATCACTTTACTGAAGATTGGGAGGAGGATGATAGGGTGATAATTGACTGAGTTAAAATAATTCTGTTTTTTTACGAATAGGACATATCTACGTAATTTTTCAGTGTCATAACTGTATTGGAATGGCTTAGCTGGGGGAGCGGTTAGCTCTGGTGCACAGGTCCTTAGCACTATAGCAGGGATGTCATGATGACCCATACTCTTTGCTGTGTCCAATGCACTTATCTGCGTCTTAATGTCATGTGGAGTGAACCAATTGGCTGATCGATGGAATGTATGATGGTGGGGACCTCGAAAGCAGGCCAAGTAGGATTTTACACTTGGTACTTTTGGCTGAAAATGTTAATAATCACTTGTGCTCATGTGTGGGGTTACACCATGGTTAAGGATCTTCATGGAGCCTCCTCCTCCTGTTACTTGCCTGGCGATCCACCACCATCCTGAACTGGATGTGATCGGAATAGAGTTTTACTCTGATCAGTTAGCTATGGGAACACTTAGATCTGTCTATAGTTGGCTGCTTTTTGTATTTAGTACATAGGTAGCCCTCCGTAGTAGCTTCATTAGATTGGTACCCCATTCTGAAGTCTGCCTGATGTTGCTTCTGGCACGTCCTTCTACAATCAGTATTGAACCAGGATTAGTCTCTTGGCATGGCAGTGATCAAGAAGTGAGAGATGTGCAATGCCATGAGATTACAGATTGTGGTGGTGTACCATTATGCTGTTGTTGATGGCCCACACCACCTCATGGATACTTGTTTTAAGCTACCAGATCTGTCCTTGGTCTGCCCCACTTATCACTATGATAGTGCCACACTGCACGATGAAGGATGTCCTCCTGGTGGAGATGAGACATTATTTTCACAAGGTCTGTGTGGTGGTCATTGCTACCAATGCTATCGTGAAGAGACGAGTCTGCAGTATACAGGTTGGTGAGAAAAAGGTCAAGTAGGTTACTCTCTTGAGATGGCTCCCTCACCAACTGACAAAGGCCCAGTCTGGCAGCTACATACTTCAGGACTCCGTCAATTCAGTCAGTTGTGATACTACTGAGCCATTCTTAATGATGGATATTGAAGCTTACCAACCAAAGCTTCCTCCAGGTAATGTATTGATTCATCACTGGAAGGGACATTAAGTGGTGATAAGCAGGTGGTTTCCTTGTTTGGCCTGAAGCCATGAAATTTCATGGGGTTCAGTCAATGTTGAGGACTGCAAGGACAACTACCACCGAACTTTCAGCCAATTCGATTCACTCCATATGATATTAAGAAATGGCTGAGTGCACTGGATACAACAAAGGCTATGGGCCCCGACAACATCCCAGCTGTAGTGCTGAAGACTTGTGCTCCAGAACTAGCTGTGCCTCTAGCCAAACTGTTCCAGTACAGCTACAACACTAGCATCTACCCGACAATGTGGAAAATTGCCCAGGTATTTCCTATCCACAAAAAGCAGGACAAATCTAATCAGGCCAATTACCGCCCCATCAGTCCACTCTCAGTCATCAGCAAAGCACTGTCGAAGGTGTCATCGACAGTGCTATCAAGCGGCACTTACTCACCAATAACCTGCTCACTGATGCTCAGTTTGGGTTCCGCCAGGACCACTCGGCTCCAGACCTCATTACAGCCTTGGTCCAAACATGGACGAAAGAGCTGAATTCCAGTGATTAGGTGAGGTGAGAATGACTGCCCTTGACATCAAGGCAGCATTTGACCGAGTGTGGCACCAAGCAGCCCTAGTAAAATTGAACTCAATGAGAATCGGGGGGAAAACTCTCCAGTGTCTGGAGTCATACCTAGCACAAAGGAAGATGGTAGTGGTTGTTGGAGGCCAATCATCTCAGCCCCAGGACATTGCTGCATGAGTTCCTCAGGGCAGTGTCCTAGGCCCAACCAATCTTCAGCTGCTTCATCAATGACCTTCCCTCCATCATAAGGTCAGAAATGGGGATGTTCGTTGATGATTGCACGGTGTTCAGTTGCATTCGCAACCCCTCAGATAATGAAGCAGTCCGTGCCCGCATGCAGCAAGACCTGGTCAACATCCAGGCTTGGGCTGATGAGCGGCAAGTAACATTCGTGCCAGACAAGTGCCAGGCAATGACCATCTCCAACAAGAGAGAGTCTAACCACCTCCCCTTGACATTCAATGGCATTACCATCGCTGAATCCCCCACCATCAACATCCTGGGGGCCACCATTGACCAGAAACTTAACTGGACCAGCCACATAAATACTGTGGCTACGAGAGCAGGTCAGAGGCTCGGTATTCTGCGGCGAGTGACTCACCTCCTGACTCCCCAAAGCCTTTCCACCATCTACAAGGCACAAGTCAGGGGTGTGATGGAATACTCTCCACTTGCCTGGATGAGTGCAGCTCCAAAAACACTGAAGCAGCTCAACACCATCCAGGACAAAGCAGCCCGCTTGATTGGCACCCCATCCACCACCCTAAACATTCACTCCCTTCACCACCGGCGCACTGTGGCTGCAGTGTGTACCATCCATAGGCTGCAACTCGCCAAGGCTTCTTCGACAGCACCTCCCAAAACTGCGACCTCTATCACCAAGAAGGGCAAGGGCAAGGGCAGCAGGCACATGGGAACAACACCACCTGCACGTTCCCCTCCAAGTCACACACCATCCCGACTTGGAAATATATTGCCGTTCCTTCATCGTCGCTGGGTCAAAATCCTGGAACTCCCTACCTAACAGCACTGTGGGAGAACTTTCACCACATGGACTGCAGCGGTTCAAGAAGGCGGCTCACCACCACCTTCTCAAAGGCAAAAGGATGGGCAATAAATGTTGGCCTCGCCAGCGACGCCCACAACCCATGAACGAATAAAAAAAAAATCCAATTAGTCCCATTCCCCCACTCTTTCCCCGTAGTCCTGTAAATTTTTTCCCTTCAAGTATTTATCCAATTCCTTTTTGAAAGCCACAATTGAATCTGCTTCCACCACCCTTTCAGGCAGCGCATTCCAGATCATAACTACTCGTTGCGTAAAAAAAGTTTTTACTCATGTTGCCTTTGGTTACTTTTGCCGATCACCTTAAATCTGTGTCCTCTGGTTCTCGACCTTTCCACCAGCGGGATCAGTTTCTCCTTATTTACTTTATCTAAATCCTTCGTGATTTTGAATACCTCTTTCAAATCTCCTCTTAACCTTCTCTGCTCTAAGGAGAACAACCCCAGCTTCTCCAGTCTATCCACGTAACTGAAGTCCCTCACTCCTGGAACCATTCTAATAAATCTTTTCTGACCCCCTCTAAGGCCTTCACATCCTTCCTAAAGTGCGGTGCCCAGAATAGGACACAATACTCCAGTTGTGGCCGAACCAGTGTTTTATAAAGGTTCAACATAACTTCCTTGCTTTTGTACTCTAAGTCTCTATTTATAAATCTATTTATAAAGCCCAGGATCCCGCATGCTTTCTTAACCGCTTTCTCAACCTGTCCTGCCACCTTCAACGATTTGTGCATATATACCCCCAGCTCTCTCGTTCTTGCACCCCCTTTAGCAGTGTACCATTTAGTTTATATTGGCTCTCCTCATTTTTCCTGCCGAAATTTAACACTCCGCACTTCTCTGTGTTAAATTTCATCTGTCATGTGTCCGCCCATTCTATCAGTCTGTGTCCTCTTGAAGTCTATCACTATCCTCCTCACTGTTCACTACATTTCCAAGTTTTGTGTCATCTACAAATTTTGAAATTGTGCCCTGTGCACCCAAGTCCAAGTCATTAATATATATAAAAAAGAAGCAGTGGTCCTAGTACCGACCCCTAGGGACCACCACTGTACACCTCCCTCCAGTCCAAAAAAAACTGTTCAACACCACTGTATACATTCCCCAGAACTAGATCCAGCAATGCGTCTCAGGAAATGGCCCCGAAAGCTTCATCACAATGATTTTTACATGGCCACTAGGAACATGAAAGCTCTGGGCCTCACAGAAATCTTCTGGCAGGCTGTTAGCCAGTCACCCCTTTCACACTGCTTCACACCCCCCATCCTCCCGGGTCTGATTTCCAGCTCGGCTCCAACTGAGGAGCTATCAGATTCTACCCCCCAGCCCGCTCCCTGTGCGCGTTTATATTTAGATAAGTCCTGACCATAAAAATGGTTCAGGCCTCTCGCTGGAGCCATCGGGCAGGCGGCATGATCATTCTACCCATCGTCTGCCCCATGTGTGCTCCAGTTGAAAATTGCCCCTGCTGACTGTTGTTGGATATGGTTCCATGGACCAGTCTAATATCTTGCCCAAGTGGCCTCCTTTCAGTGCTCTAGAAAATACCAACAGTGGCACGACAGCTTGCCAAAAGATCAATTGTAACAAAGTTTTATTAAAATAGTACAGCACATGGAAGAAACATCTTGAGCTATATGTCAAGTGAAGACATTAGTGCACTTTACGTCACAGATGTACTGCACCGAATGGTGCAGCAACTGGAGACTTTGTGAAAGGAGAACAGGGAGGTGTGATTAATCTGCCCAATCGCAATGCTCTTGTATTAAGGAAAGCAAAGTTCTATGCACAATGTTGTTAATTGCATAAATGAGGCCCTTCTCACCAACCAACGAAGTTTTGTCAGAAATAGCTTTAAATATCAGCTTTGCACTGGTTTCAGTACAGAAATAGCAATGGGAGACCACTGGGATGAAATTTTTTTTTCAAAAAAAGGTCCCGCCCACTGGCTGCCCCAGGCCTGCCTGACTTGGTTTATGAGTGGGACTCAAAATGAGCGGCCAGCACAAATGGTTGATTGTTGCGGAGCAGCCACGCTGTCCGCCTGAAGCAAGTGGACAAGAGGCCCAAAAATGTTCAAGCGCAGGCCATATCAGCGTAATTCGGATGAGCTGCCAAGTGCTCAATGAGCGCCAGCGGGCAGCTCACACCCGGAGATGAAAATCTGGCAGCTCGTAAATCTGCATTAAAAAGGGAGAGGGGAAGCGCACCTGGGGAGAGGGGTGTATTTCTCCTCTTCATCCTCCTGGCCCCATAAAAACTTCCCCCAAAGAAGTGCCAGGCTGTTTCTGTAGCAGCCCCCAGTGATACCTTTAAGGACCACTGTTTAGGCCGCACACCATCTGGTACAAATGGGTGGCATGGCACACTACGACACAGCACACACTGCACCCATACCTGAAAATTTGACACGGGGTCCTACAACTGCATGGGACCCGATTTGCATATGTTTCGCATCAGGTGAGCCTTGTGCGTCCAAAGGGTACCCAAGATTCCACACCCCCCCAGGTGAGAAATGGGCAGATGGCAGTTGAAAATTGTCCCCCACCTTTTCAAATGCCAAGCTGCAAGCATTATGCTGTATGTTTGGTGACAGTGTACAGCAAAAGGTCATGCTGCATTGATATCATGCATTTAGTATGACAGGGAAATTAGCGTCAGTGCTCAGAAACTAATAACCACTCTCACTTTATGAAGGAATCAGCAACTCTTAAGTTTCTTTATGGATCAACCATTACAAATTCACAGCACACTTTTTTTAATACTAAATTTAATACAACATAGGCATTGGCTGCACATCTAAACACCAGTGAGCATGCCTGAGCTTGTGATCGTAATATAACAGTATAGCTTCCTTTGACGGCATGCAAAGAATTTTAGCCTTTGGGGATTTGCCACTGAGATTAAAGTGCAGACTATCATACTGACTCGACCCTGTATAGTTAGAACTGCTTATCTAAATTTACTCAGCAGCATTCTGTAGCGTTACTTCAGATAACCAACTCATGGTTCCTCTTTATATTTTGCTAATGCTCTGTAATTGCGTCATTAATAGTAAATACTACTCTGAAAGCTCAAAACTGATGATTGAAATATCACTCAGGCATAGTTGAACTACCCACCCACCCTCCTCCCATATATTGAAGCCTGAAGAAGCCAAGCAATTACTTTCTGCTTTGGAAAACTTCAATCAGACCATCACACATCAGAATTTTTTTGCAATCTGACTTTAGAAAATGACAACTATAACTGCACGAGGATAGGCTTCCGCAGTCCGAGGCCGGTCTCGCGCGCTTCCGCAGTCCGAGGCCGGTCTCGCGCGCTTCCGCAGTCCGAGGCCGGTCTCGCGCGCTTCCGCAGTCCGAGGCCGGTCTCGCGCGCTTCCGCAGTCCGAGGCCGGTCTCGCGCGCTTCCGCAGTCCGAGGCCGGTCTCGCGCGCATATCATTGCATGTACATGAAATTACATAGAATGTACAGCACAGAAACCGGCCATTCGGCCCAACAGGTCCATGCTGGTGTTTATGCTCCACACGAGCCTCCTCCCTCCCCCCTCCCTTCTTCATCTAACCCTATCAGCATATCCTTCTACTCCTTTCTCCCTCATGTGTTTATCTAACCTCCCATTAAAGGCATCTGTGCTATTTGCCTCAACTACTCCTTGTGGTAGCAAGTTCCACATTCTAACCACTCTCTGGCTAAAGAAGTTTCTCTTGAATTCCCTAATGGATTTATTAGTGACTATCTTATATTTATGGCCCCTAATGCTGGTCCCTCCTGCAAATGGAAACATCTTCTCCAGGTCTACCCTATCAAACCCTTTCATAATCTTAAAGATCTCTGTCAGGTCACCTCTCAGTCTTTTCTCTTTTCTAGAGGAAAGAGCCACAGTCTGCTCAATCTTTCCTGATAGGTACAACCTCTCAGTTCTGGTATCATTTTAGTAAATCTTTTTTGCACCTTTTCCAGTGCCTCTACATCCCTTTTATATAATGGAGACCAGAACTGTTCGCAGCATGCCAAGTGTGGTCTAACCAAGGTTCGATGGAAGTTTAACATAACTTCTCTGCTTTTCAATTCTATCCCTCTAGAAATGAACCCGTGTTTGGTTTGCTTTTTTTTTAAAAAATGGCCTTATTAACCTGCGTTGCTACTTTTAGTGATTTGTGTATCTGTACCTTTAGATCCCTCTGCTCCTCTACCCCATTTAGATTCTTATTTTCCAAGGAGTATGTAGCCTCTTTATTCTTTCTACCAAAATGTAATATCTCACACTTATCTATATTGAAATTGATTTGCCAATGCCAATGCTCATTCTGTAAGTTTATTAATGTCTTCCTGTATTTTGTCGCAGTTCTCCTCAGTATTAACTATGCTCCCAAGTTGGTGTCATCTGCACATTTTGAAATTGTATTTCCGATTCCAGAGTCCAAATCGTTTGCGTAAATGGTAAACAACAGTGGTCCCAGCGCCGATCCTTGTGGACCACCACTTTCCACCTTTTGCCAGTCTGAGTAACTACATTTAACTTCTACTCTCTGTTTTCTGTTTTGTAGCCAGCTTGCTATCCATTCTGCTACTTGTCCCCTGACTCCACATGCTCTGACTTTAGTCATGAATCTACTATGTGAGACCTTATCGAAGGCCTTTTGAAAATCCAAATATATTACATCTACTGCATTACCCTTGTCTACTCTTATTGAATTCTTTGAAGAAGTAACAAAGGTTGGTCAAACACGACCTTCCCTTTTGAAATCCATGCTGACTATTCTTTACGATATTTTTGGTTTCTAGATATTTTTCTATTATATCTTTGAGTAAGGATTTCATTATCTTTCCTACCATCAATGTTAAACTAATTGGTCTATAGATCCCTGGACTGGTTCTATCGCCCTTTTTAAATATAGGAATCACATTAGCTGTCCAGTAGTCCTCTGGCACTATTCCCTTTTCTAATGAATTTTTATTAATTTGCGCAGATGCAATCCATCCGGATCAGGGGTTTTATCCTCTCTATGTTTGATTAGTTTATCAATTATCTCCACCCTTTCTATCCTAAATGTCTTTATATCTTTTTTGGTCTCTTCTTCTAATATCATGCCCACCATGTTAGTCTCCCTGGTAAATACTGAGGCAAAGTAATTATTTAATATTTCAGCCATTTCACTGTCCTTGATAATTTAATTTTGTAGATTCTCTTTGCCTTCCTAATTGTGAGGAGAAACAATTTAAATTAAATTCTTTAACCTAAACAGAATCTGTAAAACCTTAGACTGACTGTTAATTTCCTTTCTTCCTAACCAAACAAAATGTAAGTAATCCATATTTCATAGTTCAGATTTATCCCTCCCTCCTGGATATAAACATTCAGATACAAATTGGGGTAGATTCTTTCCACTCTTTGAGTTTTTGTAGTTAACCATACTTCTGTTATGAATTTTTAAAAAAAGAATGTTTGGGCAGCTCTCCACCCCAACATCCTCTGTTGCAGATTGCATTATTATGGTGACGTGAAAAGGAAATGACTTCATATTTGCCTGAAAAAATAAATGGCAGTTGTAAAATCTCAAAATCATTGAAAATGAGAATAATTGAGGTACAACAGCAACTTTGCGGGGTACTGGCAAATGTGCCACGCTCACTCTCCACAATCGTGGAGAGGGTGCAGGAGTCCAACTCCAACACTAGTAGATTGTTGTCCCAGGTAATTGCGAGAAAGTCTGCCTCCACGGAGCTTCAAGCACGGCTCTCAAATGAGTCTATGCAGACCAATACCACGGCTGTGCAGGAGATGTCTGCCACCTTCAACAGGGTGACAGATACCTTATCCACGGCCTTACAACGTGTCACAGATGTGCACCAAGCTACTGTTCAGCAGAGTGGTGGGAGTAATGTGGCGCTGGCCCGGGAATGAATGATAGCGAAAGAGGACATAGAAGTGGAAACTCCACTCAAAGCGTGCCCATGTCTAATCCATTGCCCCCCCTCCCAACCAGTACCCAAAATGCTGCCTCCTCTTCCGATGGCCACGTATGACCCTGCATGGCTGCAAGCGGAGCAAGTCTTTGGCGGGGCCCTCAAGGGCTCCAAAACCTACAGGTCTTAGGCCAAAAGCATCTCAGCAGGGATCTGAGCAGCCTGCCACTACCTTTGCTGAAGCCACAGGGGATGAACCACGCAGAAGCGGTAAGAAGCATAAGTTCAAGAAATTGTAGTGCACCAAGGCTATGAACATAGTTGTTTGAAGAAATGTTATGTTGTAAAGTTTCCTTTTTTAATATTAGCACATAAAATGTATTGATTTTCACCACTTCCGCCCTTTCATTTGCTTCATGCTGAATGCCAATACATGACGGTACCCAATGGGTGACTGTGCAATGCGTATATGCGTGGTTGAAGGACTGTTTCGTGCAAAGATGGGGGGCGGTGGGCGGTGGTGATGGTGGCAGCCTGCCTGAGCATTTAAACGTCTGTTTTTTGCCACTGTTACTGAGAGAGCCTGTGAGAGATGAGGACATCCCTGACAGCAAGTCCAACGATGGGATCCCCATCTTCATATTCCTCCTCCTCCTCTTCAATGTTGACGCCCTCAGAAGATGATTGACAGTGCTCAATTTGTTACAGGACCCTCAGTTACAGATTGGAGAGATCAGCCAGAGTTCTGATGTCTGATTGCTATCCAGTAGCCCCTGCTGGGGTGCGAATGTATGGTGAAGACAAGTTGCGAAGTTTTCCAAAGTCAAAAAGCCAATAGTCACTGTCTGGGCTCACACATGTAGGTGGCCACTTGAGTGCCCATGGATTCAGACCCAACAAGGAGCCAATGCCAAGAGGAAAGAGGAGGAGAGGTGGAAAGCAGGGAGAAAATTGGCCAAAAATGTAAGGAGAAAAAATAGCACTTCAGTTTATAACATTATCAATAGACTGATTGACGACTGCCGACATATCAGGATACTCTCTACTGCATTAGCAGGCAGTAGTGTTCTTGGAAGAAATCCAGTATCGCTCAGCCCACTTTCCTGTTACATTACACATTCCCTTTATTGTATGTGAGTGAGTCATGTAACTCTTTCAACTGGGCTCTAGATGTGTCATCACACCCACTGCATCATCATAGGAAGACCCGCTACATCATCTAAGGAAGACAAACAAAAACTGTCCAAAACAATTACACCCTGTGGAAATCCCCCAAACCAACAGATTTTCCATAAATAGCTGATACTACAGGAACACCAAACTCCTAAGAAACAAGACTTGCAATTAGATAGCATCTTTCACATCCTTAAGCACCCCAAAATGCTTTAAAAATAATTAATTTGCTATAGAGTGTAGTTACTGTTATCATGCAGGCATATACAACTAGTTTGCGAACATCAAGATCCCACAAACATATTTCTACAGTATTATCAACACTGTTTCCCTTCTACACATTTTTGTTCAAATATATTATATTGGTTAGAAAAAAAGACAGCTTGAAATAATATTGCTGCATGGGATTCCATTTGTGTCATCACAGACATTGAGCTCCGTCTGCAAAATAGCGAGCATTTGTAGTGGCAGCTTTCACTCTTACTTCTACATCTTTATAAATTAAACAGCACTGAGGATATTACAATTCTGCAGAAACATGATACAGCAAAGTAAAACAAGTGTATGTGGGATTACATTGTACAGATGAGTTATAAACAGGACAAGTGATTTAGTGCAACGTGTTAGACACCCTGTGAGAAACCCTGCAAAATTCTACATGTACTGCATATAGTGCAATTTGTTGCCCAGTAGTAAAATTTGCATTGAAGTCCCAGAGGCAAGGCAGTGAAAATGCCAGTTTCTGATCAGATGAGTGAGAAAATATCATTTGCCTAAGATGTCAATTTTTCTGACCAACCATTAATGCAAAATTTTGCATCTATTTATCACTATTAGTCATAAAAAACCTCAGCTTGTAAAAATTCTATTGGAAAATGTGGAAAAACTGATGTCATGGATGTTTATTTATATAACCACTTCAGTCAGTCAGTTTGGTTGCTTACAGTTATAGAATGGGGTACACATGGACAAGAATGTACTTTTTATGTGTTGAATTTTTTAAACTTGTACCATTTTCTTCCTGGAAACAGTACATGTGGGGCAACTGCTTTTCTATGAAGTGGAATTTGCACTGCACAGAAAATATGCATTATATTATGGCAGATGAAGATCAACTAAACTGTGTCAGGGTGGTGGTCCCCAACAGAGAGATTTTCTCAAGTGTTGATGCAGACTGGATGCAAGGCATTCAGTTCCAGTTATCGCAGATAAATCAGGTGGATTGATTAACAGCCCAAACATTGTCAAAGACTGCCTACATTGCTCCTCCAACACACTTTGAGATACCTTGCTGCTTAGGGTGTCATAATATCCACTTCACCCTGCATGGCAGATAAACGGCCAGCCTACAATAAGTTTCCATTCTCCACTAAAACATTCCAATAAGTTGTTAACCTATGACTTATCTGCTAATCTAAGGTAACTAAGAGAGATGCAGCCATTTTGTGTCTTTGGTCAGGAAATTCCTCAGAGCTGCTCCTGCTCTGCTGCCGTCACTTTGCCGGAAGTGCAAACCCTGATTATGCACGGGGTTTTGTGCCGCTCTTCTGGCAATGTAATGCCGACGGAGCGGGAGCAGCTCCAGGAAATTTCTCAGCCTTTGTTTCTGTATACAAAGTAAGTTGGATTGTAAGTCTGTAAAAAGCCTGTTTATCTCAGAGCCAGTGTGAGAATCTTGCAGCTAATAACTGCAAGACTGTGTATTTTAAAAGTTTCAGCCTAAGGCAGCATGAAGTTAAGCTAGAAATAAAACCTAGAACTCCATTAGCTTTTTTTAAAAAAAAAGCCTTACCAACCTGAGGTGTTGTCTTTAATATCCTGTGAACCTTAACCCCCAAATCCCTCTGCTGAGCTTACTTCCATTCAGAGTATATTAACTGCCATTTTTTTAAAACCAAAATGCATCACTCACACTTACTGACATTGAATTCGATCTGCCACTTTTTAGCCCATTCTCCCATCTTATCAATATCTCTTTGCAACTTCCTTTGGTCTTCTAAAGAATTAACTGTACCTCCTATTTTGGAACAAACTGCAAATTTCAACATCACTCTCTCTCGGCCTGTATCCAAATCATTGATACACACAGTGAACAGAGGTGGCTCTCGAACTGAACCCTGTGGGACACATCTACCTGTTCTGAAAAACTGCCCTTAAATCCTACACCATGTCTTCTCTCTTCTAACCAATTTTTAATCCAGTTTACATTTCTCCCCCACCTTAATTCCATACCCCTTAACATTCTCCAGTAATCTCCCAAATGGTACCTTATCAACGGTTTTCCAAAAGTCCATGTATACCAGATCCATACAACTCCCTCCATCAACCCCCCAGCCATCCCCAACACCTTGAGGTTTGTCAAGCACAATCATCCCTTTTGAAATCCATGCTGGCCACTTCTGACTATTTTGCTTTGTCGAGATGCGTGGTAATTTCACCCTTAATTAAAGACTCTAAAATTTTCCCTACCACAGATGTAACTAGCCTGTAATACTTATATCGTAGACCTCAATTCTCTGCCCTCAATAACAATAAAGTGATGAGTGCCCTTTTATCAGTCCCATTATGTCCGAGCAGAAAGTATTTAGAATCAGAGAATGGTTATAGCACGGAAGGCGGCCATTCAGGCCGTCGAGTCCATGCCGGCTCTCTGCAAGAGCATTCCAGAAAGACCCACTCCCCCGCCCTATCCCCGTAGCCCTGTAAATTTTTTCCCCTTCAAGTACTTATCCAATTCCCTTTTGAAAGCCACGATTGTATCCATCTCCACCACCCCCTCAAGCAGGGAATTCCAGATCGCAACCATTTGCTGTGTAAAAAAGTTTTTTCTCATGTCGCCTTTGGTTCTTTTGCCAATCACCATAAATCTATGTCCTCTGGTTCTGGACCCTTCCGCCAACGGGAACAGTTTCTCTCTATCTACTCTGTCCAGACCCTTCATAATTTTGAATGCCTCTATCAAACCTCCTCTCAACCTTCTCTGCTCTAAGGAGAGCAACCCCAGCTTCTCCAATCTATCCATGTAACTGAAGTCCCTCATCCCTGGAATCATTCTAGTAAATCTCTTCTGGACCCTCGATAAGGCCTTCACATCCTTCCTAAAGTGCAGTTCCCAGAACTGGACACAATACTCCAGTTGTGGTCGAACCAGTGTTTTATAAAAGTTCATCATAACATTCTTGCTTTTGTACTCTATGCCTCTATTTGTAAAGCCCAGGATCCCATATGCTTTCTTAACCGCTTTCTCAACCTGCCCTGCCACCTTCAACGATTTGTGTACATATACCCCCAGATCTCTCTGTTCCTGCACCCCTTTTAGAATTATGCCCCTTATATTCCCTCTCCTAGTTCTTTCTACTGAAATGTATCACTTCACACTTTTCTGTGTTATATTTCCACTGCCACATGTCCGCCCATTCCACCAGCCTGTCTATGTCCTCTTGAAGTCTATCACTATCCTCCTCACTGTTCACTACCCTTCCAAGTTTTGTGTCATCTGCAAATTTTGAAATTGTGCCCTTTACACCCAAGTCCAAGTCATTAGTATATTATCAAAAAAAAGCAATGGTCCTCGTATCGACCCCTGGGGAACATCACTGTACACCTCCCTCCAGTCTCCCAAAAGCATTGTGTGTGTCAATGTAGCTGAATTTGTACCACACTCATGAGTTCAAGTCCCATGCCAGGACTTAAGTATGTAATGTAATCAACACTCCAGTTCATTTTCCAAAGAGTTGACCTTTTAATAACATGTTAAATTGAGGTCTGTCCGCTCTGGTGAATCCAAGTCGATGGTAAAGATTCCATGGCACTATTTGAAGTGGAGCAGATACTTGTGCATGTGTCCTGGCAAAATTACCCCCTCAATTAATACCACTAAAATAGTCATTGTTGTTATTTGGGATCTTGCTATGTAGAAAATGACTGCTGCATTTGCTCACATCACAAAAGTAAGATATTTGAAGTTAATTCACTTCATGCAAAGCACTTGAAATATTTCTGAGCGATGTGATCAGGTGCTACATAATCACAAATCTTTTGTGTTCCTTGCTGCAGTCCATGGATTTTTACTCTTTAAAACTCAAAGCTGTGCTGGTCTTCCTGTCAACAAGCTGTGGAATTCACTATTCTGCGCTTGAGCAGACTGCATGTGAGATTTTGGCTTGGGAACATACATGAAGTAGTAATGTCATGATATTGCCAAAATGTGCTGCTGCAGCCACAGCAGCATGTTTACTACCCCCAAGAGACCAGCAGCAATTGAGGTAACACAGTAAACAATATGGGTCTTACAGATGACATGTTTTAAAGGAATGAATAGCTTATCTTGATGTTGCTGTAAGCTATGCTAGACCCTTGTGACACAAACTAGCAGCTGAACACCTATATAAAAGTGGCTTAAGACATTTCTCCATTTCTATTTGTAATTTGTTGAACACCATCAGTCTTTTATTGTACTAATCGGTTATATCATTGCACTATTATATGTTTGTGTAAAACACATTTTCATAAACTAACTGAAATGATGCATGGAGAGAGTAGAACATTTGGTTTACACATTAAACAAAAAGAAGACAACGGTCATGTCATTTGGGAAGCATCAGGAAGATGTACATATTACATTTGATGGGGATGCAGTTGAACAGATGGAAAAGTTTGTATACCTTGGTGGGTCAGAGAATGGAAGTTGTGAAGAAGACATCAAAAGAAGGATTGGACTTGCTTCTGCTACTTTTGGAAGATTAAGCAGGATAAGGAAGTCGAAGATATTTTGGTAAAAATGAAAGTAAGTTTATGAAGTGATGGCTATCCCCAAATTAGCATAGAATCGTAGCTGTTTCATCAATGACCTTCCCTCTATTATAAGGTTAGAAGTGGGGATGTTCGATGATGATTGCACAGTGTTCAGTTCCATTCGCAACCCCTCAGATAATGAAGCAGTCCGAGCCCGCATGCAGCAAGACCAGGACAACATCCAGGCTTGGGCTGATAAGTGGCAAGTAACATTCGTACCAGACAAGTGCCAGGCAATGACCATCTCCAAGAGAGAGTCTAACCACCTCCCCTTGACATTCAACGGCATTACCATCACCGAATCCCCCACCATCAACATCCTGGGGGTCACCATTGGCCAGAAACTTAACTGGACCAGCCATATAAATACTGTGGCTACAAGAGGAGGTCAGAGGCTGGGAATTCTGCGGTGGGTAAATCACCTCCTGACGCCCCAAAGCCTTTCCACCATCTACAAGGCACAAGTCAGGAATGTGATGGAATACTCTCCACTTGCCTGGATGAATGCAGCTCCAACAACACTCAAGAAGCTCGACACCATCAAGGACAAAGCAGCCAGCTTGATTGGCACCCCATTCACCACCCTAAACATTCATTCCCTTCATCAACGGCGCACTGTGGCTGCAGTGTGTACCATCCACAGGATGAACTGCAGCAACTCGCCAAGGCTTCTTCAACAGCAACTCCCAAACCTGCAACTTCTACCACCTAGAAGGACCAGGGCAGCAGGCACATGGGAACACCACCACCTGCACGATACCCTCCAAGTCACACACCATCCTGACTTGGAAATATATCGCCGTTCCTTCATAGTCGCTGGGTCAAAATCCTGGAACTCCCTTCCTAACAGCATTGTGCAAGTACCTTCACCTCATGGACTGCAGAGGTTCAAGAAGGCAGCTCAGCACCATCTTCGAGAGCAATTAGGAATGGGCAATAAAAGCTGGCCTTGCCAGCGACACCCACTTCCCATGAATGAATTTTTTAAAAGTACAGCACAAAAGGAGGCCATTCGGCCCATCATGTCTGTGCCAGCTCTTTCAAAGAGCTATCCAATTAGTCCCACTCCCCTACTGTTTCCTCATAGCCCTATAAATGTTTTCCGTTCAAGTATTTATCCAATTCCCCTTTGAAAGTTACTAATGAATCTGTTTCCACGGATAATAGCCACATGGGATACGATGTTGTGACGATAATGGAGATCATTTTAAAAAATTCGTTCATGTGATGTGGGCGTTGCTGGTGAGGCCGGCATTTATTGTCTATCCCAATATTTCCAAGTCGGGATGGTGTGCGACTTGGAGGGAAACGTGCAGGCGGTGTTGTTCCCATGTGCCTGCTGCTCTTGCCCTTCTAGGTGGTAGAGGTCGCGGTCGCGGGTTTGGGAGGTGCTGTCGAAGAAGCCTTGGTGAGTTGCTGCAGTGCATCCTGTGAATAGTACACACGGCAGCCACTGTGCGCCGGTGGTGAAGAGAGCGAATGTTTAGGGTGGTGGATGGGGTGCAAATCAAGCAGGCTGCTTTGTCCTGGATGGTGTCGAGCTTCTTGAGTGTTGTTGGAGCTGCATTCATCCAGGCAAGTGGAGAGTATTCCATCTCACTCCTGACCTGTGCCTTGTAGATGGTGGAACGGCTTTGGGGAGTCAGGAGGTGAGTCACTCACCGCAGAATACCCAGCCTCTGACCTGCTCTTGTAGCCACAGTATTTATGTGGCTGGTCCAGTTCAGTTTCTGGTCAATGACGACCCCCAGGATGTTGATGGTGGGGGATTCGGCGATGGTAATGCCGTTGAATGTCAAGGGGAGGTGGTTAGACTCACTCTTGTTGGAGATGGACATTGCCTGGCACTTGTCTGGTGCGAATGTTGCTTGCCATTTATCAGCCCAAGCCTGGATGTTGTCCTGGTCTTGCTGCATGCGGGCTTGGACTGCTTCATTATTTGAGGGGTTGCAAATGGAACTGAACACTGTGCAGTCATCAGCAAACATCCCCATTTCTGACCATATGATGGAGGGAAGGTCATTGATGAAGCAGCTGAAGATGGTTGGGCCAAGGACACTGCCCTAAGGAACTCCTGCAGCAATGCCCTGGGGCTGAGATGATTGGCCTCCAACAACCACTACCATCTTCCTTTGTGCTAGGTATGATCCAGTCACTGGAGAATTTTCCCCGATTCCCATTGACTTCAATTTTACGAGGGCTCCTTGGTGCCACACTCGGTCAAATGCTGCCTTGATGTCAAGGGCAGTCACTCTCACCTCACCTCTGGAATTCAGCTCTTTTGTCCATGTTTGGACCAAGGCTGTAATGAGATCTGGGGCCGAGTGGTCTTAGCGGAACCCAAACTGAGCATTGGTGAGCAGGTTATTGGTGAATAAGTGCTGCTTGAAAGCACTATCGACGACACCTTCCATCACTTTGCTGATGATTGAGAGTAGACTGATGGGGCGGTAATTGGCCAGATTGGATTTGTCCTGCTTTTTATGGACAGGACATGCCTGGGCAATTTTACACATTGTCGGGTAGATGCCAGTGTTGTAGCTGTACTGGAACAGCTTGGCTAGAGGCGCAGCTAGTTCTGGAGCACAAGTCTTCAGCACTACAGCTGGGATGTTGTCAGGGCCCATAGCCTTTGCTGTATCCAGTGCACTCAGCAGTTTCTTGATATCACGTGGAGTGAATCGAATTGGCTGAAGACTGGCTTCTGTGATGGTGGGGATCATCCACTCTGCAACCATCTTCAGTCAGAAGTGCCAACGCTTCAGCCTTGTCTTTTGCACTCACGTGCTGGACTACGCCATCATTGAGGATGGGGATGTCTGCAGAGCCTCCTCCTTCTCCCATTAGTTGTTTGTCCACCACCATTCACGACTGGATGAGACAGGACTGCAGTGCTTTGATCTGATCCGTTGGTTGTGGAATTGCTTAGCTCTGTCTATAGCACGTTGCTTCCGCTGTTTAGCATGCATGTAGTCCTGAGTTGTGGCTTCACCAGGTTGGCACCTCTTATGTACGCCTGGTGCTGCTCCTGGCATGCTCTCCTACACTCCTCATTGAACCAGGGTTGATCCCCTGGCTTGTTGGTAATGGTAGAGTGAGGAATATGCTGGGCCATGAGGTTGCAGATTGTGCTGGAATACAATTCTGCTGCTGCTGATGGCCCACAGCGCCTCATGGATGCCTAGTTTTGAGCTGCTAGATCTGTTCTGGATGTATCCCATTCAGCACGATGATAGTGCCACACAACACGCTGGATGGTGTCCTCAGTGCGAAGACAGGACTTCGTCTCCATGAGGACTGTGCGGTGGCTCAAGAAAGGGTAGGATTGGGTACTAAATATTCCTGGATACAATGTGTTCAGGAAAGAGAGAAGGAAAGAAAGGAGGGGTGGTGGCTGTATTGATTAAGGAGAATATTGCAGCACTGGAGAGAGAGGATGTCCTTGAGGGGACAAGGACAGAATCTATTTGGTTAAGAAATAAAAGAGGTGCCATTACACTACTGGGTGTATTCTACAGGCCACCAACTAGTGGAAAGGATATAGGAGGAGCAAATTTGCAGGGAAATTACAGAAAGGTGCAAAAACTATAGAGTCGGGATAATGGAGACTTCGACTATCCTAATATAGGCTGGCATTACAATAATAAATAAATAATAATAATAAATGGGCAAAGGGGGGGGGGGGGGGGAGGAATTTTTGAAATATGTTCAGGATAACTTTCTTAACCAGTACGTTTCCAGCCCAACAAGGAAGGAGACATTGCTGGACTTGGTTCTAGGGAATGAGTGGGCCAAGTAGAGCAAATGTCAGTGGGTGAGCATTTAGGGAGCAGCGATCATAGTATCATAAGGTTTAGAATAGCTATGGAAAAGGACACGGGCCACTCTAAAGTAAAAATACTCAACTGGAGGAGGGCCAATTTCAATGGGATGAGAACAGATCTGGCCCGGGTAAATTGGAATCAAAAATTGGCAGGCAATACAGTAACTGAACAAAGCGCGGCCTTTACAGAGGAGATGGTTCGGGTGCAGTCTAGGCACATTCCCATGAGGCAGAAAGGTAGAGCAACTAAAGACAGAGCTCCCTGGATGACAAAAGAGATAGTGAGTAAGATGATGCAGAAAAAGGGGGCGTATGACAGATGTCAGGTTGTTGATACAAGTGAAACCAGGCAGAATATAGAAAGTTCAGAGGGGAAGTGAATAAGGAAATAAGAGGGACAAAGAGAGATTATGGGACTAGACTGGTGGCCAACATGAAAGGGAATCCAAAAGTCTTCTGCAGGTATGTAAACGGGAAAAGGGTAGTAAGAGGGGTGGAGCCGATTAAGGACTATAAAGGAGATCTACTCATAGAGGCAGAGGGGATGGCCGAGGTATTAAATGAGTACTTTGCATCTGTCTTTACCAAGGAAGATGATGCTGGCAGAGTCTCAGTAAAGGAAGATGTAGTTGAGATACTGGATGGGCTAAAAATTGATAGAGGTACTAGAAAGTCTAGTTGTACTTAGTTAAGTCAGCCGGTCTGGATGGGATGCATCCTAGGTTGCTGAAAGAAGTACGGGTGGAAATTGCGGAGGTACTGGCCATAATCTTCCAAACATCTGTAGATATGGGGTTGGTGCCAGAGGACTGGAGAATTGCAAATGTTACACCCTTGTTCAAAAAAGGGTGTAAGGATAAATCCTGCAACTATAGGCCAGTCAGTTTAAATGCAATAGAGCAGAGATGAGTTGGTTGAGAGGAATATTGGAGTAATCCACGATGCAAAGAATCAAGAATGATATAATAAGAACATGGCTTGGACAAATAGAACGCTTATGCAGAAGATCTAACAAAGATGACTCTGATGGTTTGGGCACGTTTCAAGAATGGAAACATCTAGAATACCTTTCATGGCCCTGCACACAGAGGTACATGGAACAAGAAGCGCTGGATAAACAATGTCAAGAGTGACTGATCACAGAAAGGGATACAGATATCTAAAGCGGCCAGCCTAGTACAGAACAGACAACAATGGAGTGAATTCATTCAGCTGCTGAGCTGACGGACGGATATTTAGTAGTAGTAGTTCTATATATTCAACAGGCATTTACATATTCAATAGCTATTACTGCTGTAAAACTATCAAAAGTAATTTTCTCCACTTTTTTCCTTCTTGTCCTGAAGATGTGGACTTGTGCTGAGATAACAGATCCACAGTTGCCTTGTGCCCAGTTCAGATCTATTTAAGTTTGGGTATCTGTCCAATTTTTCAACACTTATGCATAGAGAAGAAAATAAACTTCCTTTGAATAGTTTGCAATATGTAACCCAGCCTGTAAGATTCTTCTCCATGACACCTGCTGTCTATGGCTGGAGCCACAACGTAAGTAAAGAATTTTAAAAATACTTCCCACGATCTCATTGGGGAGCAGGGAGTATCTAATCTCCACTGGCTTGGCGGTTCCAGTAGAGAGAGCACATCCAGTCTCTACAATGGACTCATTTTTGTTACTAGTGATCGGGCAAGGAGCGTCTGCCCACGTCCCAGGATTATCTAAGTGAAGGAGATGGGAGCCTATGTCTTTTGCTGGCCAATGGGAAGCTCACAAATTGCACTGTATTACTGCGGCTGTAAATACCTGAGGTTTAACATATTGAGAAACAATGCAATATGGGGATTACAAACCTAAGCTCACGACTCTATGGCCCTCCTGTATTCAAGACCCTGCTTCAGTCTGCATTTTGATCATGTGTTTATTTTAGACCCAATGGCACTTTTAATAGGGTGAAGCTCCATATTTTTCAAAAAATATTTGCTCCTGGAATATTCATGTTAGATGTTGAATTTCCAGCCAGGCTGGACCTTGATTTACCATTACTGTATGTGCTTCTATTCACCTCAGCAGTCTCTTACCTGAGGGGAAATTAAAACTCATAACTTGCACCATGGGATCCAAGGGAAAGTGGCAAGTTGGATCCAAAATTGGCTCGGTGGCAGGAAGCAAAGGGTAATGGTCGATGGGTGTTTTTGTGACTGGAAGGCTGTTTCCAGTGGGCTTCAGCAAGGCTCAGTAGTAGATCCCTTGTTTTTTGTGGTATATATATATCAATGATTTAGTCTTAAATGTAGGGGGCATAATTAAGAAGTTTGCAGATGATACAAAAATTGGCCATGTGGTTGAAAGTGAGGAAGGAAGCTGTAGATTGCAGGAAGATATCAATGGACTAGTCAAGTGGGCAGAAAAGTGGCAAATGGAATTCAATCCAGAGAAGTGTGAGGTAATGCATTTGGGGAGGGCAAACAAGGCAAGGGAATACACAATAAGTGGTAGTATACCGAGAAGTGTAGAGGAACAGAGGGACCTTGGCATGCATGTCCACAGATCCCTGAAGGTAGCAGGGTGGGTATATAATGTGGTTAAGGCGGCATATGGGATACTTTCCTTTATTAGCTGAGGCAGAGACTATAAGAGCAGGGAGGTTATGCTAGAACTGTATAAAACACTTTTTAGGCCATAGCTAGAGTACTCCGTACAGTTCTGGTGACCATATTACAGGAAAGATGTGATTGCACTAGAGAGGGTACAGAGGAGATTTAGAAGGATGTTGCCAATACTGGACAATTTTAGCTATGAGGAAAGATTGGATAGGCTGGGGTTGCTTTCTTTGGAACAGAGGAGGCTGAGGGGGGATTTAATTGAGGTGTATAAAATTATGAGGGGCCTAGATACAGTAGACAGGAAGGACCTATTTCCCTTAGCAGTGAGGTCAAAACCAGGGGGCACAGATTTCAAGTAATTAGTAGAAAGATTAGAGGGGAGTTGAGGAGAAATTTTTTCACCCAGACGGTGGGAGGTCTGGAACTCACAGCCTGAAAGGATGGTAGAGGCAGAAACAAACACTCATCGTATTTAAAAAGTACTTGGATATGCACTTGAAGTGCCGTAACCTACAAGGCATTGTGCATGGTACATGGATCAAGACCTAGAAAGTGGGATTAGGCTGGATAGCTCTTTTTTGGCCAGAACAGACATGATGGGCCGAATGGTCTCCTTCTGTACCATAAATTTCCATGATTCTAACAGAGTTTATATGCCAAGGAAACATATTGCAGTTCTCGGAGGAGCAGTGCATAAGTAGGCTGCTCTTCTCCAACGAAGCTGTCTCAGAATTGTGTCACTTCCTCCAATAAGACCTACAACCAAGATTTACTAGAATGATTCCAGGGATGAGGGACTTTATTTACATGGAGAGGCTGGAGCTGGTTCTCCTTGAAACAGAACATTGACAGGAGATTTGACAGAGGTATTCAAAACCATGAAGGGTCTAGACAGAATAGATAGAGAGAAACTATTCCCATTGGCGGAAGGGTCAAGAACCAGAGGACATAGATTTAAGGTGATTGGCAAAAGAACCAAAGGCGACATGTGGGAAAACTTTTTACACAGCGAGTGGTTATGTCCTGGAATGCACTGCCTGAGGGGATGGTGCAGGCAGATTCAATCATGGCCTTCAAAAGGGAACTGGATAAGTACTTGAAAGGAAAAAATTGCAGGGCTACGGGGATAGGGCAGGGGAGTGGGACGAGCTGGATTACTCTTGCATTGAGCTGGCACAGACTCGATGGGCTGAATGGCCTCCTTCTGTGCCATAACCTTTCTATGATTAGTGTTATTTGGCTGCCATTATTACGATGCCATAATTGGTTACTTACTGTCGCGGAGAAAAAGGTCATTCCCTTGTGATATGAAACTGAAGCAGTACTAAGACATTGCTAAGTTGATAAATGTTACTTTAGCTTCTGATTTGAACATCTGAAAAGGCTCAGTTCACTTCCCGTAAGATTGGAAGCTCCAGGTTAAACCTATTCATGATGCATAATTCACAAGTAACACAAAAAGGCAAACCAAATACAATGTCAGTATTCAGAGTCAACCCTGCAAGTAATGGCAATTCTTCAATTAATCTCCAGTATTATTTGCACCCCAGCATAGTACATAATACCCGCATCACACAACCACCTGATAAAGCAATCTTTTGGATGCACGTGTTAGTATTGGCACCTTCAGAATCTGCTCATTATAACAACCTCAGGTTCACAAAAAAGTTTCTCGCATGATTACAAATACTCATTTAACCATAACTGTTACTATTTTCATTTTAAACAGAAATAAACATGGAAAGCATTTGTAGCTGAATTTGTAGTTATTGCACAAACGCTGTAAACAGCAGCGGCACGGGCAGATTTTACTTACTTTACTACAATGATACAGCCCGTATAAAACCATTAAGAATCCTGTCCTTGTGTTGTGGGCCCTGTGTTCAGCTCACATTTCCCAGTAAGTTACTGCTCAGACCCCATTCCAAACTGATGACGCGAGGACTTGACTTTAAAGTCTATTGCTGCACAACATCCAAGCAGGAATGTGGTCTATCAAGTAAACCTAACTATCGAAACCACTGCTGGGCGCAGAAACTTGCCTAACAACGTCTCACTTCAAGGTTAATCATTGTAGGTTAAACATGAATCCAATTTAACCCATTTGATTTTTGTCTTACTCCCAAGTTTCAGTGCCAGAGAATTACTAACTTCTTAAAATTTACAGAAAAAACTGCTGCAGGTTAACCATCAGACGTGATTGGAGTTTCAATATGACGCGTCTTTACAATTCACAGTAAAGTTCCCAAACCAAAGCCCCAGCTCTGCACCAGCTTCCAACAAGACGTCATTCAAACCAGCAGGAAAACTTGAAATAAGAAGGGCGGAACTTAATGGATAAAAATCTCTCAAGTCTCTACCAATCATCTAACTGCATGTCCTCGCCTCTACACATTAACAGATGGGATAGGCCCCCCCCGGTCAGAGCTATCAGATGTTATCTGTGTATCTGTGTTAGTCACTGCCCAAGAATGTTTCCGTGAATGATTACCCTGCCACCCTCAGAGAACAGGAAGTAAGTTACACATGAGCTGGCCTTGTATCTCATTCAAGCAAGAAAAATTTAAAGGAAAAAAATTCCAGAGAGAGAATAAGTGAAGACAGAACAGGTCAGTAACAGAACATATGTTAGCTTAAGTTCGAAACCAAAACTGCAATAATCTATGTGATTAGATCTGTGCCGTTGGACGGTGTCAGATGAGCAGCAATTTCCTCCAGTTAAACAGTAGGAAGATCAAAGCCATCATTTTTGGCCTCCACCACAAATTCCGTACCCTCACCACCGATTCCATCCTCCCCCCTCCTCCAACTTTCTCAGTCTGAACCAGATCCTGAGCTAAAGTTCCAAGCCCATATCCAACTTCCACCTCCATAACAACACCCACCTCAGCCCTTCTGCAGCTCAAGCTCTCATCCACGGCATTGACATCTCAGACTCAACAACTGCAATGCTCTCCTGGTTGGCCTCCCATCCTCCAACCCCTGTAACCTCCAAGTCATCCAAAACAATGCTGTCCAGATTATTTCTGAAGAAGGTATCGGTCACCTCCAGACTTGATTGTTCTGGCCAACCTCCCATCCTCCACCTTGATAAATTTCAGCTCATCCAAAACATGCTGCCCGTATTCTAACCCAAAGCTAGGAACAGTGGAGGTCCAAAGAGATTTAGGGGTCCATGTACACAGATCACTAAAATGTAATAGTCAGGTACAAAAAAAATCAAAAAGCCTAATGGAATAACTAAAGGGCTAGAATATAAAGGGGAGGAAGTTTTGCTATAGCTATACAAAGCTCTGGTTAGACTACATCTGGAGTACTGTGTATACAGGATATACTGGCCTTGGAAGGAGTGCAGCGCGGGTTCACCAGATTGTTACCACGGCTCCACGGGTTAGATAATGGAGAGATTACATAAACTAAACTGGTAGTCCCTGGAATACAGAAGGATAAGGGATGATTTGATTGAGATGGGGGAGTCTAGGGCAAGGGGTATAACTTTAAAATCAGTGCCACGCCATTCAGGAGTGCAGTTAGGAAACACTTCTTCACACAAAAGGTTGACAGAAGCGTGGAATACTCTCCCACAAAAAGCAGTCGATGCTAGTTCAATTAATAATTTTAAATCTGAGATTGATAGATTTTTGCTAGCCAAGGGTGTTAAGGGATATGGAGCCAAGGCAGGTGGATGGAAGGTAT
The DNA here is from genome assembly GCF_035084215.1 of Heptranchias perlo. NCBI lineage: Eukaryota > Metazoa > Chordata > Chondrichthyes > Hexanchiformes > Hexanchidae > Heptranchias > Heptranchias perlo. The sequence continues at coordinate 21,891,205 of NC_090346.1, read as the reverse complement.
TTGATAAATAGAAGAGTGTTCACTTCAATAAGCTGCCATTTCACCACAGGACCACTGACCTCCGAATCAGGCCACTAGCTCCCCAGTTTTTTCAGGTCAGAACGTGAAATTGCGGCAGTACATTTTCCAACTTGGCTCTCAGTGTGTTTGGGAGGAGATGGTCAAAGTCAAGATATCATCTTTTCATGCCCCAGCTTCAGAATCAGAATAAAGATGGTGGCCCCAATCAGAGTAGGTATTACATAAAAAAATATAAAAACTTATATTAATACAATACACAGCCTTTGGAATAAAAATGATAAAATGCACACTTTTGAAATAAAAAGGATTACAGATCTTATCTTGTAGTATTCCTTTAATTGCAAGTTTTCTGGATGATTATTCCATGCTAAAGCATTCACATACCGTAAAAGAATATTACATATTAAATACAAATTCATGGATACACAACTCAGAAAAGTAAGATGTGGATACTGGCTCATTTGTCTAAAAACAAAGTAAGTTGGAAAACCTAAGAGCTTGGAATACTATCAAAAGTTACTGAATGACTAAAGGCACTGTGTAGCTGAGACCTACAAACCAGACCATCCAAAGTTTGATTCCAAGTGTGTGCCAAGTTGGCTGATTTCAGCTAGGCCTTAGTGCCTCTGAATTCGACAAGGGCATAATCTGTCGGGTGTGGGGTGTGTGGGGGTGTGTCAAAGACATGACTGGGCTCGGCTGTCGTGCCACTCATACCTTGACCAGTCAAATCGCCTGCCAACACTCACTGGACTCAACATGAAGAATTACTACTTGGATGAGGCAACACGGGGTGCTCAGCAATCAGCAAGTGTCAAGCCTTCAGTAAAGGAGGAAACTGGCAAAAACAGAGGAAAAAAGTTGCAGACACAACCTTGATTTTTTTTAATATAGGGATTTAGACTTTACTGGAGAGAGAGCGGGCGATCACTCGGCAGGGGGGTGGGGGGGAGGGGAAAGAGAGAGATCGCATCACGGGGGGAGCTCAGATCAGGGCCGAGAAGAGCACGGATCGCAGGGGTGAAGAGAGTTCGGATCGGATTGGGGGGGAAACGGGAGCAATGGGTCGGCCAATCGCGGTGGGTAGTGAGGGTTGGTCGGCCGATCGCGTGGCGGGGGGGTGCGGAAGTCAATCCCATGGCAATCGGATGGGGTGTAAAAAGGGCTGTTGATTTGCTATTGCCAACATATGGAGCATTCAACAGCTATAGAGGTTCTGCGCATCCTCTCAAGACATGCAGCAAATTGCTGGGACAGCGGTGGCATGCACTGCCTATCTGCATGACAATTGTAAACAATTTTACAACACCAAGTTATAGTCCAACAATTTTATTTTAAAATTCACAAGCTTTCGGAGGCTTCCTCCTTCCTCAGGTGAATGTCAAGAAATCCTCGAACCTCTCGCATTTATAAATCACAGAACAATACCTGGTGATTACAGAGAGTCTTTTCAACTGCCCGTTGCCAAGGCAACCAAAGTGTTCAGATAGGTGTTACCTACAGGGCCACCGAATATACAAACGGCCAGAACAAAAAAGAGAGAGAGGCAGAAACATAGAAGCATCCGGAAGGAAAAGACAGTAATTGACCCGTTATATTAAAAACAGTTAACTTTGTTTCTGCCTCTTTTTACACAAGTTTACACAAGGGGTGTGCACAGTGAAGAAAGCAAGGAATGTTTCTGTAAACTGTTATATTAAATCACTGGAATAACTGCTTGGTGTTTGGTTATCTTGTAGGACAATGATGAATGCGTACCATACTGACTTGAGGCTCATAATTTGTGTGATGGCTAGCTGTGAGGTCCAAGGATTTTATTTAAACCATAGAGAATTTTGAGGGAGGAGGCTGCTCTTTGATGGGCTGAAACTTCCAAAAATATTACTTTTATGCATCTGTGAAGGTGTCCTGAATGAGTTTGGATCTCAGCTGTCTAGCAGCACTAGCAACTGCACCTGCTTCATGTTCTTCATGGACCTGATCTTTGACATCAGTAGCATCATCATCAGCCTCTCTGACATCCTCCAAGACATCTACCATCAATCCTTTCCTGATAGCAAATTTATGAAGCACAGCATGATATCATAATTCACAAAGCGGTGCTCGACACATAATGCAGGAACCCCCAGACTGATTGGTCGCCTGAAACTTCCTTAGAGGAAGTGGCCTGCTTAATTCTAATTCTTGTCTTACTGGGTGCTTCACTGTGGCATTCCTATGCAACACTGGGAATAGCAGGTATCCCTTGTCACCCAAAAGCCATTCTGTCCGTTGTCCTTCCTGTTGAAATGGAGCTGAGAGACTGGATTGGTGAAGTATAAAAGCATCATCACAGCTCCCTGCATGTCAGGAATTCACATGCAGGAAACTGCCTATTGTCACAAATGACCTGCACATTTATGGAATGGAAGCATTTGTGGTTCATGTTAGTATGAGAGTTCACATTTGGGGCACACAATGCTACATGGGTGCCATTAATAGTCCCCACAACCCTTGGGAATCTGGTGATTCAATAAAAATTTATTGCGCAGTCATCTGTCCGGGCCCGCTGTTGTGGTGTATAAACTAAGCTGCCCTGGCAAAAAGAGGGCATTGATGATTTGTCTTATACAGGAATGTACAGCGAATGGTCTGATCTGGCAAGAGTCCCCTGTAAATCCCTAGAATGAGCCTGTTACATAAAAGTTGAGAGCTATGATCACTTTCACTGCTGTACTGTGCACTTCAGTTGCAGATCTGGCTGCAGCAACAAATAGAATTCTTCCAAAGCTCCATGACCAAGACACAGTGCACTTTCCAAGAGCTCTCGTGTGAGCTAAGTGCATCCTACTGAATGGGTACTGCTGGGATGTTCTGCCTCTCCTCTGGTGCTGCTCGATTAATCGGGCTTTCCTTAATCTTTAATAGGTGCTTCTTCAGCCCGCTCTGAAACCTGCCAGAACTTCAGCAGATCTTGGCTTTGCCTCTGCAAAGGTGCAAATCCCAATTTACACCCTTCCCCAATCCAAGAATTTCAGTGCCGTTAATATTAGTGCTGTGGCTGCTGCTGCAGTCAGAGGACACTGCCTGCCATGATAATGCAAAACTAATGGGAGAATGGATGTTATGATGATCATGTACAAAGTGGCCTTTGACCTTCCATCCATGAATCACTATTTTTTAAAAAGTGATTCTATGAATATATTTGAACCCAAAGCTTCTATGTCCAGTATTTACACGATGTGGAGATGCCGGTGATGGACTGGGGTTGACAATTGTAAACCATTTTACAACACCAAGTTATAGTCCAGCAATTTTATTTTAAATTCACAAGCTTTCGGAGGCTTCCTCCTTCGTCAGGTGAACGATTTTTCACATCGTTCACCTGACGAAGGAGGAAGCCTCCGAAAGCTTGTGAATTTAAAATAAAATTGCTGGACTATAACTTGGTGTTGTAAAATGGTTTACAGTATTTACACATAAGCCTTAAATTGACCAATTTAATTTCTCAATTTTGTTTAGCACAAATATTTATTAAAAGTGTTTGTGGAATTTAGACAAATTGTGAGTTTATTGGTTCCTTTCATTCACTGAATACACTGCATATATTCCAAGGATAAGCACTGAGTGTACTCTACGTACACAGGGTGGAACTTCTAGGCTCTCTAGGGGCCTTGCACATAGCGGGCAATTGATCAGAAAATCGTGGATGCTTTGCCTGCAATTTTGACATTAATGCTAGGAAAATTGCAGCTTTATGATAAACTGCCCACTGTGTACAAGGCCCTACCGGTAGCACAATGTCTTGGAAAGTTCTTCCCAGAACCTCTACCTCTGTTAAAATAGCAGAGGGAGAAATTCGATATTAGCACGTTAAGCATTTATTGCTCACAGTGCTTTCCAAGCTAATGCAGCATATGATGTTCTAAAGATTAATACCGCAAGCACAATGTGCAGTGATGGGTTTTATCGGGACAACTCAGCAGATAAAATTAACATTAGTTTGTTGGCACCCTATCATAGGAAAAAGATTATGTCCCCCATTCCTAGAGATGGTGAGCCATGGTTTTGCAGGTGGCAGGACCTTGTATACATAATTCAAACAGTTATTTTTAGGGCTGTCAAGTGAGTAAAAATATTAATTGTGATTAATCTCAATTAAAAATTAATCTCAACTTAATCTTTATTTTAATTGTTTATTTAATTGAAACAGTTACTGCATCCATCTCATTTGTTTTATTACTGATAAGAACATAAGAAATAGGAGCAGGAGTCGGTCTTACGACCCCTCGAGAGCCTGCTCCGCCATTCAATCAGATCATGGCTGATCTTCGACCTCAACTCCACTTTCCCGTCCGATCCCCATATCCCCTGATTCCCCTAGAGTCCAAAAATCTATCCATTTCAGTCTTGAATATTTTCAATGACTCTGCATCCACAGCCCTCTCGCGTAGAGAATTCCAAAGGTGCTATCATCATCTAAAAACAACCCAGCATAAAAACCTTGTTCTCCTATTACTGGATTCATATTGTTGGTCCCTCTTTATAGTTCCATATCTATTTACACAGAAAAACTCAAACTGAACTGTTTATTCTGAAGAGTCTCATCAAAAACTTTGGAGTCATCAAAGATTACTGATTTAAAAAGAAATTTAAAAAGAAAATTGGTAGCTTAACATAGCTACCCGCAAGAAAAAATGCGACGCTGGCTACAAATGTAAAAAGAACTTCAGTCCTATTTCTTGCTGCCATTTAGTCAGTTACTTAAACAGACAAGTTTGTTCACATTGCTGGGAGGTGATGCTGCTCACTTCTTATTTACAATCCCATCGGCAAGTGAGAAATGTCATTCGCATGGCACCGTTGTCACCAGTGTTGCTAAGTATTTACCTGCCAGCTTTGCTAAACATTAATGGGCACCAACATGTTTTGACCACCATTTCAATAAAGCACTTCTGCATCTAATACTGCTTGTACGAGCTGGAGTACAAATTTACCCCACCTCACAATATTGTCTTCAGTGGGGGTCGAACAAAATGGGCGCCAAGGAATCAGCAGCCCGTTTCAGACCTGCTCGATTTTCTTTCCCAAACTAAATAGGTGTTCAAAACGGGCAGCCGATTATTTATCACCTGTTTAGCATGACTGCCGAAGATCAATTTAGCCCCCATACATTTCCAGTTGCAACTATAACCCGGGGCCAATTTTTTCCCCTCCTTAGTCTAGAAATGCTAATGCAATTGTAGGGCACCCAGTGGTATCCTTGCAGAGATCAGTAAACTCAGCACAGACCAGGGATCAAACATAAGACTTTCCTGAGCTACATGACTCAGTACCACAACACATTGCAATAACCAACTAAACTATCAGTTTTTCCAAAAGAGTTTCTCCTACAGGTATTTACAGAAAGAATCTGGAAGGACAACGAGGACATGTCATACCTGTGAAGCTGTGGATTTCGGATGAAGTCTCCACGTTTAAACCTGTATTCCAGACCTCCTCAGATAAAACAAAGAATAAATGCTGAGAAAACAAAAATAACAATGAAAGATAAGACTAAAAAGGAATAAATTACATTGCACTTTCTAAAGTTAACCTCTTTCTCCTTCTCCCCTAGTGTTCGCCTAAGATGTTCCAAATATTCATTCCATTCCACTCCTCCTCCCCACCCTATCAACTATCACAACCAAAAAGATCAGAAAAAAAAAAGAGACACACAAGTCAGGTCTGTCATGGAATGTAAATCATCCAGTCAGACAACAGGAGTATAGTTAGTGGGTAGTGCCATCTATTGTCTTCATGAAAAGGATGTGGATCAAACATCAAACTTGTACACCCTCATGATATAAATAAAACCTTCCTGCTCTGTAGGAAAAATTAGAGAATTCTTTGTATTCTGTTTTGTTAGTGTATTATGTTATTTCACCATATTCTGCTATTGCTTTCACTTTTCCGACCCTCCCAAATGTGTTTGTGTAGCAATCAGTGTTATTCTAACTGTATTGGAAGGCTTCATACTCAATCTTTCTGTCAGATCCGGTACTACATTATGGATCAGCTGCCTCAAATATTCTGCTTATCGCATCTGCATTCTTGATCAGTCTGAAGTATCCTAAGCCAACTTAATCTCTGGTTGTAACTTCTGTAAACCCACCATTAGAGCTTCCAAATACTTTACTTAAAAGCATCAACTGCTGTCTTTCTGCCCTTCCAGCAGCCATTCCTTTTGGTCTCTTGCAAAATCTGTCTCTTGTAAGTTCTGGGAATTCTCATTTCCATTCTGTTTTTGTACTGATGATACAAGAACTAGCTTTCCTAAAGAAAATGCTAACCTTTTTGGATCAATCTTCACCGCCATTCTAACCTACATGACGTTGGTAAAGAACCTCCCTCTGTTCTATTCTCTTGAATGAAATAAAGATTTATCTTTGCCCAGCCTACATGGATTCCAATAAAGTTCTGATGGAGTCTCCAAACTTACTTATGCCTCATGCTTGTCAATCTCTTTACTCCTAGTAGACCTTGGAACTTGGTTGAAATTTGCTTGTTTTCACCCTGCCCCTCTCATTATTCCAACTACTATCTTATTGTTCTTAGATCAATACTAATCAATATTATGAATCTTGAAAGTTCTAATCTAATCCATAATTATTGCTATGGCTTTCAGCATAGCCATTCTGCTGTGATCTTGTTTCTGGAACTCTGTTCTTGTTCATTTCAGTGAGTCATCTACCATTGCCCAACAAAGCGTTTCATTATGGCCACATAGTTTCCTCTCAAATCACTAGCAATGTTGTACTTCATGGCTCATCTTCTGACTCATTCAATTAAATCAATATTCCCCAAGGCTCTGTCCTCCATCCCACTCTGTTCCTTCTTTGTCAGCAGTCTTCTCACCAATCATCCAACCCTGTACAGTTTTGCCGATGATCCCATTCTACATTCAACAATTTCCTCCAGTTCTCACAACCTCCTGTTCTCTTGCAGTGCAATGCCTGAATCACTATATTGACATCCTCCATGCTCTCCAATGGGACAATTAAAAATGTCTCAATTCTTCAAAGACACAACTTCATGTTTGTTACCTATCTAACCAGCAGATAACACATCTTACCTTTGACAGCTCCACCTTTTAGTCTGTCTTCATCATCTAACAACATTCTTGGCCTCTTGATTTCTATAAGCTATCTCTGATTTTTATTTGTCCACAACATTTCAAAATAAAGTTGTCTATTCCAATAAACCACCATGTGTTTCACAGGTCTATAAAGGATGATTTAAATCTTTTTTTTAAGGATGATAGAGAAACATTTGGAATGGAATGAAATCAAACACTTTTTGAATGTCAATGGTACCACATGAAAGAAATTGATCTCAATGGAGCACTCCTAATAATAGAGACTGCTTAGTAATGCCTACTCAGTCATGAAGGAGTTAACGCGAATCACAGTTGCTGATGAAAATCACACCACCAGTTTGGCAAAAACATTTTTGTTCAGAGCAGGATTGCTATTTACTGCAGATCTATAACAGACAAACTTCAAATATTTGTATTACTGCCTTTTTAAACATCTGTTTAGAAATTCTAGCCCAACAAAAAAGGTTTTCTAAAAAGAAACTGTTTGACTTCTGAAGTGTGCTGCTGCTTCTGATGGAATAAGACAGTAGATTGGTCATATTTAGTATGCTGACTACTTAAACCAATAAAGATAACTAAAGAAAAATAGATAATTAGGGTCATTTTAGGCCCAGAAAAAGGTTTGTATTTAAACAGGCCCATTTTTCCTTCATAGGCTGTCTCACAATCGTTTATAAACACAGTCAGGTGGAATGATCTAATCAGTATTCTGATTAGGCTAGTGGATTAAAAATTACATTTGTCCCAGATAAGTCTGTAAACTCAAGCAGCAAGAGTTTATCCTGACAGCTAATGAGGAAGACTTGTGGCTGATTTTTCAAAGAAAACTATTCCAGGAACTGGGTTGTCCCAAAAAAATCTCCCAATGCAGGAAAAACAGCTCATTAAGTGTTATGCTTGGACCAGGGATTGTATTGAGTGGGAGCGAATGGGAAGTGGCTTGCTACATTGGAATTCTACAGTCTGCCTGGATCAGTAGGTTCAGCTGGAGTTGAATGTATAAGCAAGTGAGATTTGATTATTCTGAAAACAAACAGAATCAATCACAGGCACTTCAAAAAAAACAAACTATAAAAAATGTTTCACGATTTCTTAAAAATAAGGCAATTTCAGGAGATGTGAATTGTAAAGCAACTGTCAGTATGCGGTTTCAAAATAAACAGAAAGAATTCTCATTTTATTGAAAATAGTGTACTTTATATTTTTGTTTCAAATAAGATGACAAAAGAATTGAGACGAGTTCCTAAGTCCAACAGTAGAAGAGAGCTAAATTGGACTGCAAGACAAAACCCTTAACCTAGTTCACTAAGTCCTCCGAGTTGGTCATCAGAAAAGGTCAGGAAGATTTGCAGTTTAAAATATAGATAGATATATACAAAGACAGACAAACAAAAAGGGAGGTTAAAATAAAGGAAAACTTTGGGGAAGTTCACTGTATTCCCAATCTGAACTACACTGCTGTGGGGAAGTTTCAAGTGGGCAGCAGGTTCCTTCCCAATGGGAAGAGGGGTAGCATTAAAATCATAAGGAAATTTGTGACAATGAGCCTTTTGGCAGGCGGAATCCTGCCTCTCCCCCCACAAAGAAACTGGCATACACAGCAAAAAACAGCCAATTCCTTAAGGGTTCCGCAAGCAATGTTAACACAGGAGACCAGGAGAACGGAGGTACCTTTTAAAATACTTTTGGAGGTTGCCATTGATTCTATTCCCCTCCCCAGCAATCGTCTTGGGCTGAACCAGACTGTTCGCAACCATGGCATCCTAGTCAACCCAGGGCTAAGCTTCCATCTCAATATGCTCTCTAACACAAATACTGCCTACTTCCACCTCTGATATCATCCACTGTCCACCTCTACCTCAGCCCATCTACCACTGAAACAGTTATCCATGCCTTTATCGCCTCCAGACACAACTATTCCAAAGCTCTCCTGGCCAACCTCCCATACTCCACCCTCCATCATCCAAAACTCTGCTTCCTGTTTCCTATCCTGCACCAAATCTTGCTCACCATCACCCTGTCTTCAATGATCTACAACTAAATATAGGGAAGACCGAAGCTATTGTCTTTGGTTACCGCTGCAAACTCTGTTCCCTAGCCACCGACTCCACCCCTCACCCCAGCCACTGTCTGAGGCTGAACCAGACCATTCGCAACCTTGGCGTCCTATTTGACCCCGAAAAGAGCTTCCGACCACATATCTGCTCCATCACCAAGACCGCCAACTTCCACCTCTGCTGAAGGGAAGTGGTTGCGGTTGTTGGAGGCCAATCATCTCAGTCCCAGGACGTCACTGCAGAAGTTTCTCAGGGCAGCATCCTAGGCCCAACTACCTTCGGCTGCTTCATCAATGACCTTACTTCCATCATAAGGTCAGAGGTGGGGCGGTTCACAGTAATTGCAGTGTTCATCTTAATTCGCAACTCGTCAGATAACAAAATAATCCATGTTTGCATGCAGCAAGATCTGGACAATATCCAAGCTTGGGCTGATAAGTGGCAAATAACATTTACGCCGCACAAGTGCCAGGCAACGACCATCTCCAACAAGAGAGCCCCTCACGATCCCCCTTTCAACGCCATTACCATTGATGAATCATCCACCATCAACATCCTGGTGGTCACCATTGACCAGAAACGCAATTGGACCAGTCATAAATGCCGTGGCTACTAGAACAAGTCAGAGGCTGGGTATTCTGTGGCGAGTGGCTCACCTCCTGACTCCCAAAGCCTCTCCATCACCTACAAGTCACAAGTCAGGATTGTGATGAAACACTCTCCACTTGCCTGGATAGGTGCCTACAACAACACAAGAAGCTCGACATCACCCAGAACAAAGCAGTCTGCTTGATCAGCACCTCATCCAGTTTAAACAACCACTCCCTCCATCACCATGGCTGCAGCATGTACCATCTACAGGATACACTGCAACTCGCCAAGGCTTCGACAGCACCTCTCAAACCCGCGACCTCCACCACCTAGAAGGACAAGGGCAGCAGGTGCATGGGGACACCATCACCTCCAAGTTCCTATCAAGTCACACACCATCCCGACTTGTACATATTTCGTCATTCCTTCATTGTCGCTGGGTCAACATCCTGGAACTCTCAACTTAACATTGTAGGAGCACCTTCACCACATGGCCTACAGCGCCATGCCAGCCACACCCATACCGCAAGAATGAAAAAAAAACTCTCCAACTCTGGCCTCTTGTGCACCCCTACTACCTTTTGTCCTACTATTGTTGGCTGTGTCTTCAACCACCTAGGCCCCATATTAGGGAATTATTTTCCTAAATCCTTCTACCTCACCACCTTCCTCTCCTCCTTAAAATCAACCTCTGTGACCAAGCTTTTCATGGTCACCCCTCCTAATATCTCCTTTCCTGGCTGAGTTACCATTTGTGTAGTGCCTTGGGATTTTTTTTTTAAAACATTAAAAGGTGCCGGATGAATGCAAGTTGTTGGTGGTGGTGGTGGTGATAATTTGATAATTTTTAAGGTCAAAACCAGAGTCCACTCAGTGTCAGTTTGGCTCAATTCTGGCCCTAGGAAAGTTATGGCTTCAAGCACTTGAACACTGGATTGGTACTTTGGGGGTAATTTTAACCCCCCACCCCTCAAAACAACAGGCAGGAGAGGATCGGGCGGGGGGGGCGTTAAATGTTAAAAGTGTGAAACCCAATCCTAACCTGCCGTGAAAGCACCTACCACTGGTTTAACCGTAATTATAATATGTTAATGAGGCCAGGGTCCTCAGATTTTAGCAGCCATTTAAATTAACGGCTGCGGGCTGGGTTTTCCAGGGCTCGGGAAACCTGGCAGCTGAAGAGAGGAGAGCGCTGCCGGGTCCAGCAGGTTAGTGTTTTTCCAGCAATGCCTGTGGGGCAGGAGGAGCAGGAGTGCTGGATCCAGCAGTTCTCGCCTCCCTTCAGCTGGGGTATAAATTTACATTATGGACTACAATGTCCACACTTAAAAGATGTAATAATTGTGACTTAATGGACTGGAATTTGCTGAAAATGTAACGGCGATGAACAACGCACGCAGTTACTAGCGTGCAAATCGGTGAGCAAGAGATACCCCGCAAGTTGCTGTACGATTTGCGCCGCTCCGCCTCTAGTTTCTCGAAAATGGCATCTCATCAGAAAGATAAGAAATAGGAGCAGGAGTAGGCCAAACGGCCCCTCAAGCCTGCTCCACCATTCAATACGATCATGGCTGATCTTCGACCACGACTCCACTGTCAACAACAACAACTTGCATTTATATAGTGCCTTTAATGTAATAAAATGTCCCAAGGCGCTTCACAGGAACCGTCGCTCATATCCCTTCCGATCCTCATATCCCTTGATTCCCTTAGAGTCCAAAAATCTATCGATCTCAATCTTGAATATATTCAATGACTGAGCAGCCACAGCCCTCTGGGGTAGAGAATTCCAAAGATTCACAACTCAGTGAGTGAAGAAATGTCTGACCCCTTATCCGAAGACTATGTCCCCCTAGTTCTAGACTCTCCAGCCAGGGGAAACAATCTCTCAGCATCTACCCTGTCAAGCCCTCTTAGAACCTTATGTGTTTCAATGAGATCACGTCTAATTCTACTAAACCCCAGAGTACAGGCCCATTCTACTCAATCTATCCTCATAGGACAAGCCTCTTAATTAACCTTAACCTCCCCATGAGTTTCATGAAGTTGCTGTATTTGCACATTAATTGCCCATTAAACTCACCATAGAAAGTTAAGTTTAGTAATTAATAGCACAAGTACCCTTTTAACAACATGATAATTGTTAATGACCATCAACCAACCTCTCTGGCCCAGAAAGTGAACAATTAAAAGTGTGGAGTCCCGTTCCTTCAGGTTGTGAATTGTTGTTGGAGATTTTAAAAACACAAATTTTAAATTTAAAAAAAAACTTATTTTCTTAGTCTCTTTTTTCTGTCGTAATCCAATCTTTCTTTCCCTCTCTATTTCTCTTGCTGTACCTGATTTGACATTGAATTCACCCTCCTTCTCAATCCTTCTTGTTTATTTCTCAATCCTTAAATCTCATTTGTTAAGGAAATACACTGTTGGTCCAATCGTTCATTAAGGTCCCAGGTGCCCGGTTGCCCCGTTATCAGCTCGCACTTCCAGGGCAAAAAAAATTTGAGCTGAAAAAGTCTGACTAAACAGGAACGCCACAAAATGCCTCACTCCAGCAAATTCTGGCGCAATCACTTAACTGAGTGACAATCCAGTCTGTATTACATACCATGAATTTTCTTCCCAATTTTTTTCTTACTATTGTGATGCTGATTGTTCCGGCAATTTCAAAATGCACATGGCATTACTCTATCATCTTAGTGAATAACTGGAGATTCTTTAGTCTGTGTATAGTTATAATCTCTATATAGAGGCAGGAACCGGGCAGGCAGTTAAAATCACCAATGGGACTTACTCGCATGGGTTCCGCTCTGTACCTGAAGATTCCAATTTTAACCTCCTCTTCTGAACAGGTGGGGGAGGACACCGGCCAGAAATCGGTGGGGTTCTCCTTTAAATATGCAGATCGGGATCCAATGACATAATTGAGGCCCAACTGTTATACTAACCAGAGACCTGGGCAGGGATGCCACTATGGCTTTTTTGCTAGCGGGAAGAGGAATCGGGGCAAGAGGCCCAAAAAGGTAAGTGTTCTTACTTTTTCTGAATCTCCTTCTGGGCCCGTAGTTTCCCCCCCTCTCCTACGATTGAGGCCTTCTTGAACTCTCTCCCGCTGTCTTTCCTGACTGCCGGAGACCATTCCCCCTCCTGCCACCCGACATTTCGTTCCTGCCAGTCACCAATCTGCTATTTCCCGCGCAGTTTCAGGCAGCAAACAGACTTGAGGCAAAGCGAACGAGTAAAAGTCTCCTGGGCCACACTGCCCAGATCAGGACGGTTTGACACCTGCCTCAGCCCCTGCTCGCCCAGAGTAAAAATCAGGGCTAATATATATTTTACAATTAATGTAGGCTTATTGCTGACAAATCAGACTAAATATTAATGGAAGAGCTATTGCAGACTTCTGATAAATGTGTCTTATACACAAACTAGAAAATTAGTTACTGGAAAAGTACTTTTAAATAAATGTTCACAATTCACCCACAAACAAGCCAGACTACTTTATGTTGACATGTCTAGAGCATACGGAGGAATTATCCAAATTTGTCCTGCCCCGTCAGGATATAAGCTTGAGGTTAATTAATACCGTTTTGGGAAGTTTTGGCCAGACTCCGTTCCTGAGAGAAGCCGACTAAGAAAATTCAGCCTGAATCCTGTCAGAGTGATTTGTTTCTTGGAACACATCTCATCCTCTGTAGTGTGGTCTTGTCTAAATTTATGTTTTTGTCAGCTCATTATAAATCTTAATGAGATGCGGCTGCAGGCATGACCAGCAACATAACAACATTATGGTCACATCATTACTCATGTGTCCTGCAGGAAGCATCATCAGTAGAATTTACAAATAAGAGATGTTGTCACTGTAGAACCATTAACCTTTAGAACATGTTTTGGCATCTCAATAAGTACACATAATAGGAGAGAGGAAACGGAAAAGACGACAACGTCCTCTTTATCAAAAGAGAAATAAAGGTAAATAAATCTAAATATAAATTACAATTATAACTGGTCAGGACCTTTAAAAAATGTCACACACACTTTTCCATGGACCCTTCCCTCAATGTCTAGAGTCAAATAATCAATTTCCTGTACAATCTATTCCGCTCAAACGCTTATAATTTTATTGTAAACCAATAATGAAGCACATTGTCAGTTTCTGCTACTGTAATACTTCACCAGTGCATTCCCCCTCCTCCCCGCTATCACTTGTTTGAATCTATATAAACCACAAACTGCACAGATCACATTAAGTTTCGTATCAAACGGAACAGATCATCAAATTACATAGAGGATCCAAAATGGGAGAGAAATTAAATAGGAATTTTTGGTTAGAATTTCAGCTCCTTCTTGGATCAGAGGTCAGGCTTCCTGGGAGCGGAGCCACTCGGCCGGGTCTCCACAAACTGAAAGCTTCTGTGGCAGAATCCCACTGGAAACAGCCTTCCAGTCATAAAAATACCCATCGACCATTACCTTTTGCTTCCTGCCACTAAGCGAATTCTGGATCCAACTTGCCACTTTTCCTTGGATCCCAGTTACTGGACTCTCCTAGAAATCCTGCCAGATATGTCAACAATGGGGCCAGCAGTACCTACACCTGCAGGAAGCAGCTAATTGCACCTTTCTTTGCCCCATTAAGAGGAATTCAAATGGCAATCGATCTTAGCCAGATCAACAACAGCACTGCTGGAATTTCTACCCTTTTGAGTCCGAATGAGGCAAACCAAGGACTAAAAATAGGGCTGTCACCTCTCCAGGATTGGTGTGGAGTCTCCTGGAATTGAAGATTAATTTCCAGGACACTGCTGCGAGTAAACAGAGAAAAATCATTGGGCATTAAAAAAAAGTGTGCTTTTTCATTTTCTTTGAACACTTCTGTTTATTAGTTATAAAAATATTGGAGACGGGGGAAAAAAGGCTGTTTGACTGACAGTCAAGAATCATCCAATTGGGTAATGAAGTGTCTTTTTGCTTTCCAATTGGCGTGGGAAGACCATGCGCCATGATGATGGGCGTGTTGGGCAATCAACTGTGGAAACATGGGGGCGGGAGGTCATGTGATGAAACCTCTAGGAATACATTCAACCAGAGTTGGCAACTCTAAATAGATATCATGTTACATTACTCTGCATAGAGCACACATTTATAACTCATAAGGTCTTATCATAGAGTATAATTTAATATAAAAATTGTAAATTTATTTTTAATGACTATGAAGAAAAGGGCATTTCAATACTCCCCATCACATCATGTGAGCAGCCACTCATTTCTCTCCAGAAAGAACTGACCACTGTCTTGAAACTTTCCCAATTGGTAATTAAATTCATGAGGCAGACTTGGCTCCAAATACTACATGTTTCACTAGGGAGTCGAGAAACTAATAAGTTTAGTTCTAAGGTTACGTAAAACTAAAAGTATATTTGTTCAAATGTCACCAGTGCTACATGCAAAGAACACACACTTGGGGGTAAATTCTCAACTTGCCGCCTTGGCGTAAAACTGGGGTTGTGGATTGGCCGCCGATTAGAATCATAGTAAGGTTACAGCACGGAAGGAGGCCATTCAGCCCATCGAGTCCAGGCCTGCCCTATGCAAGAGCAATCCAGCTAGTCCCACTCCCCCGCCCTAACCCTGCAAATTTTTTCCTTTTAAGTACTTATCCAGTTCAGTTTTGAAGGCCATGATTGAATCTGCCTCCATCACCCCCTCTGGCAGTGCATTCCAGATCCTAACCACTTGCTGTGTAAAACCACTCGCCGTTATAGAAACTGCTTGTTTTTCATTGCCATTGAAAACTGGGTAGTGCCTATAATGATAGCAAGTTGAAAATCTACCCCTTGGATTCTACTTAGCCAGCTAGGAGTCTGGTCATATTGCTGTCTTGGTCCAAATTTGGTAGAAGGGTAGTTACACAAAATCTTCAGTTACTGGACAAGGTGACTCATGGAGATTCAGGGCTGGATGATGACATGGCAACTGTGAAAATAGGATTTTTCTTTTTATTTGCAACAGTTGTCAGACACCACATAAATGGGAATATTTTTAGTCATCATTTAACACAAGCTGTCAAATAGAATTTGAACTCTTATTTCAGCAGCTGACATCACTGCCAAGGGCCTGAAGCCAATATAAACAAGCAGCACCTTTTAAGAATTAGCAAAAAGCATTTGAATTAACTTCAGATAATAACTGCCAATAATCTGCTGAGGGGTTCGGCAAAATGCTGAGAAATCCCACATTCATGATGACTGTCAGAACATATCAGTTGCTATAGATACCTTCATTGTTCTATATTTGATTCCAAATACAGTTTTAAATGAAAAGCATCTACTGCCCACTGTGAAACACATTCTAACAATTGTTGTTGGCATTGGAGGTGGTTTTTTTAAAAAAGTGTTTCTTCCTTTGTCATGACCTATACAGAACTAGGAATAAGGGAATTCTTACATTGTTCTCACCTACATGACTCTGATTCTCCTAAGCCAAAAATTATATTGCACAAACATACTTTAGAGCTCTTTATTTACTTAATGTGGTCTGTTCTTTTATACACACTTTTTCACACACTTGAAACTTTCATTTACAACATGAAAGTAGTTGCAGCTGTAAAGTCTCCCTCTCTTTGGTACAAGAGGTCATTTCTAAACAAAGAAAACATTTGAGACACAAATACTGACTCAGTAAGACAGCATCATGAACCATCTCTTTAACCATGGCTTTGGAATCTATGCTGGAAGAAAAAAGTGTTACGCTAAGGGTCAATTACAAAAGGAGATTTCAAAATGATTCTCGATTAGGAGGGCAGCCTTAAAGACGCCATGTTAAATTAAATACTGTGATGTTTCAAAGCATTCTAGCAAGAGCTTGCTGGACATGGAA
The DNA here is from genome assembly GCF_035084215.1 of Heptranchias perlo. Taxonomy (NCBI): domain Eukaryota; kingdom Metazoa; phylum Chordata; class Chondrichthyes; order Hexanchiformes; family Hexanchidae; genus Heptranchias; species Heptranchias perlo. The sequence continues at coordinate 21,874,540 of NC_090346.1, read as the reverse complement.
TTGCAAATGAACATCATTAAACAGGAATTCACCAGGGATGCCTTTTTCTAATTGTATCACCTGGAAAAAACTGTCTAGTTCAGAATTATGGGCACATATTGCAATTGGACTGCCTCACTCCAACAGATCACACACATTTTTCTTTTGCCAATCATTTTCCTCTCATCCTCTCCTAAAGGTATTGACTCTTGCTGAGATACAATTCCATTAGTACCAACTGTCCTCTCGTACCCCATTCAAGTGTCCATTCTCCCTTGTGTGAAATATAAAAACAGATTGTAAGAGCTATTGCAAGTATGTAAAAAGGAAGAGATTAGCAAAAGAAAAGGTGGGTCAATTAGAGGCAGAGGCAGGAGGAAATTATAATGGGGAATAAGGAAACGGCAGAGACATTAAACAAAATATTTTGTATCTGTCTTCACAGTAGAAGACCAAAAAAAAAATCAGAAATAATGGGGAACCCAGGGTCTAATGAGAGTGAGGAGCTTAAAACAATTAAGATTACTAATTAATGAGACTAAAAGCCGACATATCCCCTGGAACTGAAGGCCTGCATCCTAGGATTTTAAAAGAGGTGGCTGCAGAGATAATGGATGCATTGGTTTTGATCTTCCAGAATTCCCTAGATTCTAGAACGGTCGCCATGGATTGGAAGGTAGCAAATATAACCCTGCTATTCAAGAAAGGAGGGAGTGAGAAAACAGGGAACTATTGGCCTGTTAGCCTGATGTCAGTAGTAGGGAAAATGCTAGCATCTATTATTAAGGATGTAGTAACATGGCACTTAGAACATCATAATATGATTAGGCAGAGCCAACACGGTTTTATGAAAGGGAAATCGTAGGGTTGGACAAATCTATTAGAGTTTTTTTTGAGGGTGTAACTAGCAGGGTAGATAAGGGGGAAACCAGTGGATGTAGTGTAGTTGGATTTTCAAAAGGCATTCTATAAAGGTGCCACACAAGAGGTAGTTATAGAAGATTAGGGCTCATGGGATTGCGGGTAATAAATTAGTATGGATTGAGAATTGGTTAATGGACAGAAAACAGAGTAGAAATAAATGGGTCATTTTCGGGTTGGCAGGTTGTAACTAGTGGGGTGCTGCAAGGATCAGTGCTTGGCCTCAGCTGTTTACAATACGTATCAATGACTTAGATGAGGGGACCAAGTGTCATGTAACCAAGTTTGCTGATGATACAAAGCTAGCTGAGAAAGTAATCTGTAAGGAGGACGCAAAGAGGCTGCAAAGGGATACAGATAGGTTAAGTGAGTGGGCAAGAAGGTGGCAGATGGAGTATAACATGGGGAAATGTGAAATTATCCACTCTGGTAGGGAGAATAGAAAGGCAGAATATTTTTTTAAAAGGTGAGAGACTAAGAAATGTTGGAAGTCAGAGGGATTTGGGTGTCCTTGTACATGAATCACAGAAAGTTAACATACAGGTACAGCAAGCAATTAGTAAGGCAAATGGTACGTTGGCCTTTATTGCAAGGGGGTTGGAGTATAAGAGTAAGGAGGTCTTGCAGTGATTACACAGGGCTCTGGTGAGACCACACCTGGAGTACTGTGTACAGTTTTGGTCTCCTTACCTAAGGAAGGATATATTTGCCTTAGCGAGGGTGCAACGAAGGTTCACTAGATTGATTCCTGGGTTGAGATAGTTGTCCTATGAGGAGAGATTGAGTAGAATGAGTCTATATTCTCTGGAGTTTAGAAGAATGCTAGGTGATCTCATTGAAATGTAAAAAATTCTAAGAGGGCTTAACAGGGTAGATGCTGAGAGGCTGTCTCCCTTGGCTGGAGAGTCTAGAACTCGTGGTCATAGTCTCAAGATAAGGGGTCGGCCATTTAGGACTGAGATGAGGAGGAATTTCTTCACTCAGAGGGTGGTGAATCTTTGGAATGCTCTACCCCAGAGGGCTGTGGATGCTCAGTCGTCGAGTATATTCAAGACTGAAATCGATAGATTTTGGACACTAAGGGATGCAAGGGATATGGGGATAGGGCGGGAAAGTGGAGTTAAGGTAGAAGATCAGCCATGATCTTATTGAATGGCAGAACAGGCTCGAGGGGCCATATGGCCTACTCCTGCTCCTATTTCTTGTGTTCTTATGGAAGGCATCTTGGTCGGAATTGTTACAGTTGTCACCCAACATTTACCTATCTCTTGCTAACAATCCTGAAGAGAAACCCAAGCTTACGTTTGCCCTTCTTAGCCTAGATGTGGAGATGCCGGTGATGGACTGGGGTTGACAATTGTAAACAATTTTACAACACCAAGTTATAGTCCAGCAATTTTATTTTAAATTCACAAGCTTTCGGAGATTTTCTCCTTCCTCAGGCAAATGTTTCAAGAGCTCCTTGAAGCCTACGCATTTATACATATTGAACAATACATGGTGTTTACAGACTGCCCCTGCAACTGCCCGTTGCCAAGGCAATCACCGTGTTCAGACAGAGAGGTGTCACCTGCAGAACCCCCGAATACACATTCAACAAAAAAACAAACAGGGAAAAAAAAGAGAAAAAAAAACACAGAGAGAGGCAGAAACATCCGGAAGGCAGAGAGAGCCAGCAAATGACCCATTATATTAAAAACAGATAACATTTGTTCGCTGGTGGGGTAACGTGTAGCGTGACATGAACCCAAGATCCCGGTTGAGGCCGTCCTCATGGGTGCGGAACTTGGCTATCAATTTCTGCTCGACGATTTTGCGTTGTCGTGTGTCTCGAAGGCCGCCTTGGAGTACGCTTACCCGAAGGTCGGTGGATGAATGTCCATGACTGCTGAAGTGTTCCCCGACTGGGAGGGAACCCTCCTGTTTGGCGATTGTTGCGCGGTGTCCGTTCATCCGTTGTCGCAGCGTCTGCATGGTCTCGCCAATGTACCATGCTCTGGGGCATCCTTTCCTGCAACGTATGAGGTAGACAACGTTGGCCGAGTCACAGGAGTATGAACCATGCACCTGGTGGGTGGTGTCATCTCGTGTGATGGTGGTATCTGTGTCGATGATCTGGCATGTCTTGCAGAGGTTACCGTGGCAGGGTTGTGTGGCGTCGTGGACGCTGTTCTCTTGAAAGCTAGGTAGTTTGCTGCGAACGATGGTCTGTTTGAGGTTGGGTGGCTGTTTAAAGGCGAGTAGTGGAGGTGTGGGGATGGCCATAGCGAGGTGTTTGTCCTCATTGATGACATGTTGAAGGCTGCGGAGAACATGGCGTAGTTTCTCCGCTCCGGGGAAGTACTGGACGACAAAGGGTACTCTGTTGGTTGCGTCCCGTGTTAGTCTCCTGAGGAGGTCTATGCGATTTTTTGCTGTGGCCCGTCGGAACTGTCGATCGATGAGTCGAGCGTCATATCCCGTTCTTACTAGGGCGTCTTTCAGCGTCTGTAGGTGTCCATCGCGTTCCTCCTCGTCTGAGCAGACCCTGTGTATTCGCAGGGCCTGTCCATAGGGGATGGCCTCTTTGACGTGGTTAGGGTGGAAGCTGGAAAAGTGGAGCATCGTGAGGTTGTCCGTGGGCTTGCGGTAGAGTGAGGTGCTGAGGTGCCCGTCTTTGATGGAGATTCGTGTGTCCAAGAAAGAAACTGATTCTGAGGAGTAGCCTAGAGACACTAAAGCTAGTTGTGACGTCACCTACCACCACCCGGGGATGAAACCTGACACCTTCCCAGTTTATTTGGCTCCACTGTTCACTGAATATACTAGCTGAGTTATTGTGTAGGCCTGAATTGTTCTCCTTTTTTTAAAAAAAAGACACACATCACCTTATGGAAAGGTGTTTGGCAATCCCTTTCTCTGGACTTACAAAACCACATGGTCCCCAATTTTCATTAATATGACATTACAGTGTTCAACCCCATGTCCTCATTTACTGTGACTCAATGAAGATTAAGTGGTCAGGTGACTGTTTGCAAACAGAACAAAAAAGGTTTGCAAACAAAATCAAATGACCACTAAATCTTAGACATTATAACCCTTTGAATAATGGAGGTAAAAGGAAAACTGCAAGTAATGGAAAGTTGAAATTATAAAGCAGAAAATACACAGATTAGTCAACATCTGAACAGGAAAGACAAGTTAACTTTTCGGGTGCAATGGCAATAGTTCCATAATGTGTTATGGCTGCTGGTGCTCCATATTTCCCTTTATGTCACACGGGAAATTTCAGAGCACTGGCCGCCAGATTAAAACAACTTCATATGTTTACGATTGTGCATGCTCAGTTGTTTAAAAGTAATGATAGTTACTTTAAATTTTCTAGCTGTGAACCTCTCCTAATGTTAGGGAAGGTCTGCGCTGGCCATATCTGGGTTTTACTTTACTCTCAACTGAGGAAGTTTATAAAAATAGTTTAGTAAATTTAGACACAAAACAAAATATATTCCATGGACACTGGGACGAAATGGTAGTGTCCAACATCATCTTTAGCACTCACTGAGGTTCATTGGTACTATCAGGTGACGGCTGTAGAAATCCCCTCTTCGACTGGGTCTCCATGCTGCCTGTGGTGCTAGTGCCATCTAGTTTATATTACAGTGTCGCTGCTGGAGTTGACACTGGTATTAAGGTAGCATTAATATTGTCCAACGTTATAGCAAACAAATCATTCAGGGATAAGTTTGATAATTGGCTTCCTTTCACAGTACACCTAAATCAATTCCTTAACCATACTGCGTGGGTAACTCATGAAATTCAACATTTGCTGTAACAGACAGAAGTGCAGATGACTACCGAAGAGATTATTAAAATCCTTTGAAGTGCTTACATGTTCTCCTGTTTTAATTATGTTTCAAAACATAGATTAGGATAACACATCATTTCCTTTCCAACCACCACTCATCCACTTGAAAATATTGTTCAAAGTTGCTGCACCACACAGAAGTATCATTTTTCATTCTGCTGATCCACAGTCGTTTGAATTAACCACAAACTAGCTTGACAGAAAAAGAATGTTTTGTTTTATTGAACCTGCAACAGTCCTTTTATTATACAAAAAAAATAAGCAATCCAGCTGAACGTCTTTTTAAAACCGCAGAGGCAGGGAAGCTGCTTAATGCTCAATTTGCCTTACAATGCTTCACTGATAGCAGCCCCAAGTTCAGCAGCAGTTCTGTGAGGTGAATGAGATGGTGTTGCCGATTCTGAAGACAGCGAGACCCATGTAAAATGTACAGTGTGAAAGGTATGTCCTTTAAAGCTACTTTTAAAAGTTTGTTATAAATAAAATAAAATAAATTACAGCAGGCTCTTGAAATGGTTTCTTTTCCAGTTCATCACTTATTCTATATGGGGCTGAATATCCACAGCCTTTCCAGCACATTCCCACTGTACTTCTGGCAAAATTGTGGCAGAAGGAGTGCGAATTATACCGGTTCCTGGCTTCCCAAGGAGTTTCCGCAGGGTCTTGAGGGACATACCCTGCGGAAACATGTCCAGCAATGTATGGGGACCATGGCTGGGTGTGGAGACTCCCAAGACTGGGATTTCCCACATGACTGACCTAGCGAAAGGCTAGTATACCAAGTGGGGCAAGGCATATTGGCCTGTCCCAACAGCAGATTTGGGACTCACTTTGGGGTCCGGGTCTGGAGTTGGCTGAGCCCCTGAATATTTGGACATTTTTTTCCCCTCAGCCTCCTTAAAAAGATGGTAATGGTGTATTATTGTTTGAATCTATCACTGTCATTTGGAACAAATCACATGCAGATAAACAGACAGTAAGTGGGTAATTCTAATCTAACCAGTCCAGCAGCAGGCTGACGGAATATGATCGTTTTACACCCGCCCAATTTTAGTTTCCAATGACTTGAATATAGAATAAAATCGTTCCGGGCGTAAAACAGGCAGCTGACCCAATTCAGTCAGTTTTCTTCTGAGCGGGCTAGCTTAAAATTACCCCTCAAGTCCAAAATGCTGACTACCCAGGTAAAACATGACCGGTTAATGCACATGATCTTAGTTTCCATCTAAAATTAAAATTTTAACTCCATTATCCATGCTTAAAAGATTTTCATTCCTGATTATCCACCAGAAATTTTACAAAACCATGCTTTGAATGCCTGCTGAAAACAATCTCCACTTTTGGGAATTCTCAATTATCTGCCAAATTCCACTTGTCATCAGGAGGGGTCCCCTCAATTGTAGAAAAGAAATACCTTCATTTATTTGATGACTTATCACATTATAACATCTCAGAATATTTCACACAAGAAGTTAATTTTGAAGCGCAGTGACTGTTATGTAGGCAAAAATCCTGGCAGATAATGGAGCTTCCACTGTAACTGCAACTGCTGAAAGTGAATACCAGTTAAAGTTCCCAAGTACTGTACACTCAGCCAGCTGAGTAACAAAATGACAGTTAAAGCCAAAAGGACTATGAGATAGCATTTCAAATGAAAACTCCATTCCTAGGCTTCCTCTGCTGAATGGTTCCAATGTATGAAACACTTCAATTGGAGAAAACAGAGATAACATTGATATCTCCCTTTATAACAGTTAGGAATACGGGGTAATCAATAAAATATACTCCTTTTTAGGGACTTTATATGTACTTTAAAAAGGTGTAATTATAATATGGCTCTGAGGCATTCAGAGGCCTCCCACGTGTTGACAGAACCATCCCTTTCATACCAGAGGGCACCTTCAACAAATATGGCCACTGCAAACTTCCTACCCTTCAGTCCTTGAAGGAGCTTCTACAGGACCTGCCTTGGGTATGACTCCTCTTAGTGTGGTTCCAGAAAACAGCTTAAAAAAAAAGCCTGTTAACAAAAAAACTGTGCTGACACAAGACGGGTCGGAACATGTAGAGTTTCTTTAAAAACGTTTTCAGCTACTTTTTGAGCAATGCAAAGAGAAGATTGAGACAAGGCAGATCCTATGAGTACTGTATGAATGGAGACATTGGCCAAGTTCAATCATCTACAAAGTTGAGTACAGACCATACTATGGGTTTAGCATATACAGAATTTAGAATAAACAAATGTGATGAAAATAGTAGTTTCATTGCCTACATAACAAAAGTGACTTCAAGGTAATTTAACTGTATGTGAAGCATTTTGAGACACTTCTGTGAAAGGTGATCAAATGCTATATAAATAAAAGCTTTTTTTCATTTATGCTACATTATATTTATGGTGTGACAAATAAAAATATTAAACAACAACTTGCATTTATATGGTGCCTTTAACATAGTAAAACATCCCAAGGCGCTTCCCAGGAGTGTTACCAAACAGAATTTGACACTGAGCCACATAAGGAGATATTAGATGACCAAAAGCTTGGTCAGAGGTAAGTTTTAAGGAGCATCTTAAAATAAGGCGAGAGCAGTGGAGGCGGAGGGGTTTATGGAGGGAATTCCAGAGCTTAGTGTCTAGGCAAAGTTCAATTTTCCTCATGCCCCAATAGTGAAGAGGCATTGTTTGAGTGTCTTTGGAATTCAGGAAAAAAAATTACAAGAAAATTCCTTAAACAGATTGATAACTCAGCGGGAAAGCATTAGTAAAGGAATAGTGCCAAATCCTATTCCTCTAGTTCATTAAGAAAATCACCTGCAATGGCTTCTCTTCCTGCTCTCGCGCCATTACCTCTGGAGTCCCCTAAGGATCTATCCTTGGCCCCCTATTTCTCATCTGTATGCTGCCCCGGGCGATATCATCTGAAAACAACATCAGATTTCACATGTACGCTGATGACACCCAGCTCTAACTCACCACCACCTTCCTCGACCCCTCCACTGCCTCTGATTTGTCACACCGCTTGTCCGACATCCTGTACTGGATAAGCAAAAATTTCCTTCAACTAAATATTGGGAAGACTAAAATCATTGTCTTCCGTCCCCGCCACAAACTCCATTCCCTAGCCACCGCACCATCCGTCTCTCTGGCCACTGTCTGAGGCTGGACCAGACTGGTCACAACCTCGCCGTCCTATTTGATTCTGAGATGAGCTTCTGACCACATATCTGCTCCATCACCAAAACCGCCTACTTCCATCTCCGTAACATTGACTGTCTCCGCCCCTGCCTCAGCTCATCTGCTGCTGAAACCCTCATCAATGTCTTTGTTATCTCTACACTTGTCTATTCCAATGCTCTCCTGGCTGGCCTCCCATCTTCTACCCTCTATAAACTTGAGCTCATCCAAAACTTTACTGCCCTTATCCTAACTGTCACCAAGCCCCGTTCACCCTTCACCCGTGCTTGCTGACTTACATTGGATCCCGATCCAGGAACGCCTCGATTTTAAAAATCTCATTTTTGTTTTCAAATCCCTCAATGGCCTCACCGCTCCCTATCTCTGTAACCTCCTTCAGCCCTACAACCCTTCGAAATCTCTGCGCTCCTCCAATTCTTGCCTTTTGCACATTCCTGATTTTAATCACTCCACCATTGGCAGCAGTGTCTTCAGCTGTCTAGGCCCTAATCTCTGGAATTCCCTCCCTAAACCTCTCTGCCTTTCTACCTCTCCTTCATTAAGACGGTCCTTAAAACTCACCTCTTTGACCAAGCCTTTGGTAACCTGTGGCTCGGTATCAAATTTTGTTTGAAAGTCTCTATGAAGCACTTTGGGATGTTTTACTACGTTAAAGGCACTATATAAATGCAAGTTATTGTTGTTGTAAGTATGCTATGGTAACGAACCAGGTATACAAGAATAGACAGTGCAAAATACTGTCTGTAATTTCATTGAATACATTGGAACAAAATAAATAGTGGTAGGTTTGAGTCAATATGCAAAGCAACCATCCCCACTCCAAATACAGGCTCTGATTTTAACTCTGGTGGGTTGGTTATGGAGTGAGTTTGAAACTCTCCTGTAGATGAGTGGAAGCCACGAAGCCCAGCCCTATGGGAGAGGCAGTAGCACAGAGGCAGCGGTAGACATTGCCCTCTCTCGGGATGTCAGCGCCCTCTTCATCACCACCCTCTCAACCAATACCAGCCAGAAAGCCAGTTGGTCCAGGCTGCCCTGACAACAACTAAAGTGCTGAAATCTGCAGCTGGGCGCTCAGATACTCAAGCTCCAGAAATCATCCGCCACATCTCAAGGGTCCTCAAATGAGCTACAGCAGCCTTCCATCAGCTCTGCTGAAGCCTCTAGGAGAGCACCTTGTAACAGTATTAGAGTTAGTAAACCTTCTTTTAAGAAAAGCACTTGTGTGACAAAAGCATTCACTACAATAGTATGTTTGGAATTAAAATCAACACCTTATTACATTTGCAACTTTGATCCACAGTTTCCTCTTATTACAGTTTCCTAATCCAGATTTTAATACCCGGTGGGAGTCCTGCGGGCAGTGATGGAGGTGGGCAGGAAAACATCCAACCTTCCACAGCATGATGCTCGGGAGATTTTAACACCCAGGTCTCATCTGCATGCTGGCAGTCAGTCTCCCGCCCAAGCCTGGTGGGAAGTGCCGGCTAGGAGCAGGATTTCAGGCGGAAGGAGGCCGCCACTGGGGACCAAAGGAATGGTTTTGCTCCTCCTGGAAACAAAAAAATTACTTCTCTGGGCATCCTCTGGTAACCTGTGGGAAGACAGCAGGATCGGAGGGGGCAAGTTACTGTGGCCATTTTAACTGCCCACCCAACCGGTTTCCGCCAGGCAGGCAGGGTTAAGATCAGCCCTTTAGTCTGCATGGTCAGAATTTCATTGACAGAGGTTGAATGAATGTTTTCAATGCAGAATCAAGGGTGTGGTGAAGGGGTAAAAGGACTGTTAATGCTGAGGGGCTTTTTCTGACTTTTCAATTAAGGGAACTGAGGAGGTCACCAGAAACACTACTCTATCAATTGCTCCATGGCCTCTCTAGCTGTAATGTGTTCTGCTGGCCCTACTTCTTATGGTTCTTCCTCACCTTCATCCAATTTTTCCTCATCTGATGATGCCTCCACTGGTTGCAGTGCTTCCTCCAACTCCACCAGAGTTTGTATTGCCAGGTTATGCAGAATGCAGCAAACTACAATGATGCGGCCCATTTGTAGGGAGCACCCAGAGTGATGAAGGCACCTGAATCTTCAAAATGTCAATGGAATGCTCTATGATGTTCCTGGTGGTCCCATGACTCTTATTGTACCAGTGTTGCTCAGGCATGGTGAGATTGCAGAGGGGTGTCATCAGCTAGATGTGGAGGGGGTATCCATTGTCTTCTGGCAGCCATTCTTTGGCGTTCCCCGATTGTGCAAAAGTGGAGGGGGTATAGATGAGTGTTGCAGAATGAAGGCGCCGTGGCAGCTGCCACCAAAACTGGCACACACTTACAGTATCCTTCTAAGGTGATCACACACCAGTTGAACATTGATGAAGTAGAAGTCCTTCCTGTTCACATAAGCTACTAGCTTGTCTTCTTGTGCCCTGAGCCACAAGTGCAGTCAATTAAGAAAGAAAAGACATGCCTTTATATTAACACCTTTCAAAGCACTTTACAGCCAATGAAGGAAGCACAGAAGCCAATTTGTGCACAGCAAGGTTGCACAATCAGCAATGTGATAATGTGATATTATGCCCTGGACATGAGGGAAGCTGGGCACTGCTGCAAATCGAAGAACTCTCACATTCTGGCTGTTGGCATTCATTGGTTTGCACTGGCTAGGATGGTATTAGTGAGCTGTTTAATGCAGCCGTGCACAGCAGATGACAAGATGTGGGTGATGACCCCCATGACAGCCTGGATGGATCCTGTGGCAAAAAAGTTAAGTGCAGTGGTGATTTTAACAGTCACTGGCAAAGCATGGCCCCCTGGTCCAGCAGACAGCAGGTCCTGTTGCAACAGGCTGCCTGGTGTAGTACAGCCTCCTCCTGCACTGCTCCTCAGAAGTATCCAAGAAACTAACTCTTGGCCTATAGAGCCTGTGGATGGGTACAGCCTTTTACAAGTAAGCCCCCTCACCTGCTGTCTTCTAATAGATCCACCTATTGCTCTTCCTCCAACTATTCGTCCATCCAAAGAAGTGAAGCAAAAACAGCACCCATGGTAAGCAGTGAATGCTTAATGAGGGTAGGTAAGGTGGGGGGTGGGGGGAAATCAGAAAGAAGCAAACTGGAAGTTCAGAACTGCTTTGGAAATGGACTACTGAAAAAGGCACACAGATTCTAATGGTCTGAGTGCCTGCAGGTAAGAGCCCCTTTAAATTAATCTTCCAGTCATATTAGTCAATTTGTGAAGCCACTGCTGCCAACCTTTACTCAGCAGGACGATACTTCTGACCCACAACTGGAACACAATCTCTTCCTTTCATCATCTTATAAACCTCAATCAGTTGAAGTAATATCAGGATCCAAATGACACAATCTGAACCCAATTTGAATGTATTCATGAGGCATGTGCCTCTTTCCGGTGGGTGCGTTTACGACCTCAGTCAGCTGCAGGATAAAAATAGCGTTTGGCGGGTTGCCAGCCGGAACAGGGCAGTAAGTCAATCTTCCATATTCGAACAGGCTCACCCGCCCTGTTTCTGCCCAGCGGGTTGGGCTAAAATAAGGATCATACTGTTGGTACATCAATAGGTAACACAATGGGAGAAAAAGGACCAGAGGGAAGATAAATAAATGCACAAGGTCTCTCTCACAATTGAAAATAGGACTCTCGCTGGTTGAGCCACACAACATTGTGGTGAGTAAACAAATACAGGAGCCAACTAGGGACAAGTTTTAATAGCATAATAATTCAAGCAGCCACTTTGGAGCCCATCACCTTCATGTTTAATTTGGAGAAGTGCAGTGTTATGCATGTGGCAGGTCAAATGCTCAACATACAAACACCCTTCAGGTAAAAGCATTAAAGCAGGTGGAGAAAGAAAGAGATCTGGATGATCTAGTGCAGAGATCTCTAAATGCCGTGAAGCAATAGCTAGTGGAAATAGGGTGTTAGGGTGCATTTATAGGACAACTGACTTTGTCTTTGTACAAGACCTTGGTCAGGCCTCATTTGGAATACTGTGTCCAGTTTTGGTCTCAAGTGGTGGGTGATAGTGAGGCTTTGAAAAGAGTGCAGAGGAGGGCTACTAGACTAATTCCCAACTTAAAGCACCTTAGTTATCAAGATAGGCTAAAAAAGCTGGGACTCTACACTTTATTGAAGCACAGACTTAGGAGTGATCTGAATGAGGTTTATAAGATGATGAAAGGAATAGACTGTGTTCCATTTGACAATTTGTTCCAATTAAATACGTTAGGGAGGACCAGGGGGTCACAATTTTGTTGTACGAGGCCAGGTTTAGGTTAGATGTCAGGAGGTGGTTCTTTTCCCAGAGAATAGCGGACTTCTGGAATGAGGCTGCCGGCTCATGCGGTGGAAGCCGATTCGCTGAATTTCTTCAAGCGAGAGCTGGACCTGTGTCTGGCTGGGCTGGAGATCACCTCTTACAAAAGGGTAGGTAATGTAATGCATAGAATTATCAGGGCCAGAGTGATCTCTTGGACTAGTTTAATCGTTAAAGGGGTCGGAGAGGAATTTCCCCGATCTTTTCCCCCCTCAAATTGGCCTGGGTTTTTAATTCGGTTTCTCATCTCTCCCAGGAGATCACATGGTTGGGGCATGGAGTTTATATATTGTGACACACAAGGTATCGCGATTGTGTGGGACAAGCTGGATGGACCAGAGGGTCTTTTCCTGTCCGTTCATTCCCACAATACTTCTTGTGGGAAGTCTGCTCTTTTGCTGCAGGAACTAAACAAGTTAGAAATATTAACAGGACAGTTGCTATCCTCATGAAGAATCCAATCACTTGCAGTGAATAAAAGATATAGGGGTGACTACACAAATGCAACACATGTGCCACAAGTCACCAGAGTAGTTCTAGGCCTTGACTTAATAGGAACTTGGCTCTGATGATTTTATTTGTAATTTTCAGTTTGATTCTTCAAGTTAATAAAAAAGTGTAGCTATCAGCCAATCCGTAGAATTGTTTCAGCTGTCTGAACAGTGACCCAGTATTCCATGTGATCAGAGAAATTTGTGGGTTCACAAGTTGATCCCACAACAGTCAAAGAGGAGGTTGGGAAGGTGTGGGGGAGGGGGGCTTACAAGGGGAGAAACACAAGCAAGGAAATGGCACTAGACTGCTCTTGTACACCCAGCAATTGGTTATAAAACATTAGTCTGCTGCCCCAATTCATCAGTGAGTTGCTTAAGTGAGTGCCAGAGCCATACGGACCAGTATAGTCCTGGGTCTGTTCAGAGTTAGCTGATCCCAACTGAGATGACTACCAATGATCTAAGCCAAATTTCTGGTTCCTGTAAGCTGTTCAGCTACCTTGTTCAAAAGACTGCATGTAGGCATCATGTGCAGACAGAATTGGCCTCAGCTATGGCAGTTCCCATAGTCAAACTGCCTACCAACCTTCATTGTTTGGGTAATACAAGAATGATGGCTACTTAGATGAACCAAAAAAGGTCAGGAGAAAAAAAAACACATTAACACAAGCCTAGGAATAAACCAACTTTCTACTCATACAAGAAGAATAAAAAAGGCACAAATAAATAAAATTCATTTCTCTTGTAGTTAGAAAATGCCCTGCTGGCTGCCTCAAGAAACCAATGGGGCAATTTTCAGTTTGGGTGTACATTATATGGGTGGCGGGTACTCACCCATAGTGGGGGTGATGAGCCACAGCCCAATAGCAGGGGCAGTCATGCAATGGGAATGACAGCACATCTGGACCCTCATCACCTATCACTACCCTGGTGCCAGAAAGCCAACTGAGCCAGACTGCCCTAGCAGCCATTGAGTTACTGAAGTTCGCAAGCAGGCCCTCTCGGGCCCAGGCTGCTACTGGTCACCAACCACAAACATCTCATGATACTTTGACTGAGCCATAGAAGTCTTCCATCTCCCATGCTGCAGCCACTGGAGGAGCACATCATAGCAGCACTAAACTAGGTAAGACAGCATTTAAGACAGGTACCAGGAGCTCACCAGAGTGATAATTAATCTTAGGCATTTATAAAAAACTATAAAATTATAATCCTTACTGAAATCTTCGTATGCAGAGTGTTCCTGTTGTAGCTGGTAACCCTGCAATGTTAGCTGACATGAATATCAATATTGGTCTTTGGGCAAAAATAGTTTATTGGAGGGTGGATGAACTAGGCGAGATGTTGGACATGACTGTTAAAACAGAGGAGCAGGGATTGTTCAAATGACACACTCTTCAATAAGATGCTGTTGAAGAGCTCAGGATGCAGGCAACTAATGGAGTTCTGTTGCTCCTTCAACAACCTTTATGTCTTCACTGTCCTCTCCATGATCGCGATGACGCTCCTCGTCCAATGGTGGGTCCATGTGTTGTCCTCATTGCACAGCAAGATAGTGGTTTGATGTATGCTGCACAATCATATGGGACACTCTTTATGGGCTGCACTGCAGGAAGCCACTAGAGCTGTGCTGACAGCAGAATCGTTGTTTGAGGACTCAAACAGTCTGCTTGATGAGAGCTGTAGGGAAAACCATGGATCTGACTGTAGTGCAGTTCAACCACTGAGCATGGGTTCCTAAGTGAAATCATGAACCAGGTGTACAAAGGATAGATAGCCTTTGTCCCCAAGCAGTTTGCCTCTCACTTGCTGTGCAGGGGCAAAGAATGGAGGGGGGGGGGGGGAGGGGGGGGCGGCAGGGTGGGGGGGGGGGGGGGAATGATTGGCGCATTATAAAAACATCATAGCATCTGCCAGGAAAGCGAGAAGAGCCCTGCATGATGCACTGCTGGTTATCACACACCAGCTGCACGCTAACACAGTGGTAGCCCTTGCAATTCATGAAGGCAGCGAGGGTCTGTGAAGGAGCTCGCAGGATGACATAGAATCATAGAAAGTTACGGCACAGAAGAAGGAGGCCACATTCGGCCCACCGTGTCCGTGCTGGCCGAAATAAAGTTATTCAGCATAATCCCACATTCCAGCTTTTGGTCCATAGCCCTGTAGGTTGCGGCACTTCAAGTGCATGTCCAAGTACTTTTTAAATGAGTTGAGGGTTTCTGCCTCTAACACCCTTTCGGGCAGTGAGTTCTAGACCCCCACCACTCTCTGGGTGAAAACATTTCTCCTCAGCTCCCCTCTAATCCTTCTACCAATTACTTCAAATCTATGCCCCCAGTCACTGACCCCTCTGCTAAGGGAAATAGGTCCTTCCTATCCACTCTATCGAGGCCCCCTGGTGCAGTCAATGACGTTTTGGACTTGGGGGAAGCCTGCAATCTGTGCCAACCCCAGAGCCATATCCTGCTGCTTCTGGATGTCCATGAGAAAAGTGTTTAGCAAACATGGTATTAAATACCTATCAAAATTTGCAGATGATACAAAGATGGGAGGGAAAGTAGAGAGTGAGGAGGACATAAAAAACCTGCAAGGGGATATAGACAGGCTGGGTGAGTGGGCGGAGATTTGGCAGATGCAATATAATATTGGAAAATGTGAGGTTATGCACTTTGGCAGGAAAAATCAGAGAGCAAGTTATTTTCTTAATGGCGAGAGACTGGAAAGTACTGCAGTACAAAGGGATCTGGGGGTCCTAGTGCAAGAAAATCAAAAAGTTGGTATGCAGGTGCAGCAGGTGATCAAGAAAGCCAACGGAATGTTGGCTTTTATTGCTAGGGGGATAGAATATAAAAACAAGGAGGTATTGCTGCAGTTATATAAGGTATTGGTGAGACCGCACCTGGAATACTGCATACAGTTTTGGTCTCCATACTTAAGAAAAGACATACTTGCTCTCGAGGCAGTACAAAGAAGGTTCACTCGGTTAATCCCGGGGATGAGGGGGCGGACATATGAGGAGAGGTTGAGTAGATTGGGACTCTACTCATTGGAGTTCAGAAGAATGAGAGGCGATCTTATTGAAACATATAAGATTGTGAAGGGTCTTGATCGGGTGGATGCAGTAAGGATGTTCCCAAAGATGGGTGAAACTAGAACTAGGGGGCATAATCTTAGAATAAGGGGCTGCTCTTTCAAAACTGAGATGAGGAGAAACTTCTTCACTCAGAGGGTGGTAGGTCTGTGGAATTTGCTGCCCCAGGAAGCTGTGGAAGCTACATCATTAGATAAATTTAAAACAGAAATAGACAGTTTCCTAGAAGTAAAGGGAATTAGGGGTTATGGGGAGCGGGCAGGAAATTGGACATGAAGCTGAGTTCGGATCGGTCAATGCCCTGTGGGTGGCGGAGAGGGCCCAGGGGCTATGTGGCCGGGTCCTGCTCCGACTTCTTGTGTTCTTTAGATTTGTGGTTGGGATCAGATCAGCCATGATCTTATTGAATGGCGGAGCAGGCTCGAGGGGCCGATTGGCCTACTCCTGCTCCAATTTCTTATGTTCTTATGTTCTTAATGTAAGTTCCTTCATCGTTGCTGGGTCAAAATCCTGGAACGTCCTTCCTAACAGCACTGTGGGAGAACCTTCACCACACAGACTGCAACGGTTCAAGAAGGCGGCTCACCACCACCTTCTCAAGGGCAATTAGTGATGGGCAATAAATGCTGGCCTCGCCAGCGACGCCCACATCCCATGAACTAATATAAAAAAAAATTGCAGACTGACTGATATTACTGCTATTCCTTGTGGCAGCCTGGAAGGAGCCAGAGGCAAAGAGGTTGAAGGTTGCAGTGACCTTGACTGCAACAGGCTGTGCTTGCTGTGGCAGATGGTTAGAATCATAGAAAGGTTACAGCATGGAAGGAGGCCATTTGGCCCATCGAGTCCGTGCCGGCTCAATGCAAGAGCAGTCCAGCTAGTCCCACTCCCCCGCCCGATCCCCTTAGCCCTGCAAATTTTTTGCTTTCAAGTACTTATCCAGTTCCCTTTTGAAGGCCATGATTGAATCTGCCTCCACCATCCCCTCAGGCAGTGCATTCCAGATCACAACCACTCGCTGTGTAAAAAAGTTTTTCCTCATGTCACCCTTAGTTCCTTTGCCAATCACCTTAAATCTATGACCTCTAGTTCTTGACCAATGGGAACAGTTTCTCTCTATCCATTCTGTCTAGACTCTTCATGATTTTAAATACCTCTATCAAATCGCCTCTCAATCTTCTCTGTTCCAAAGAGAACAACCCCAGCTTCTCCAGTCTATCCATGTAACTAAAGTCCCTCATCCATTGAATCATTCCAGTAAATCTAGGTTGTAGGTCTTATTGGAGGAAGTGAGACAATTCTGTGACAGACTCGCTGGAGAAGAGCAGCCTACTTATGCACTGCTTCTCAGAGAACTGCAATATGTTTCCTTGGCATATAAACTCTGTTAGAATCATAGAATCACAGAAATTTACGGCACAGGAGACCACTCAGCCCATCGTGTCTGTGCTGGCCGAAAAAGAGCCATCCAGTTTAATCGCACTTTCCAGCTCTTGGTCCGTAGCCTTGTAGGTTACAGCACCTCAAATGCGTATCCAAGTACTTTTTAAATGCGATGAGGGTTTCTGCCTCTACCACCCTTTCAAGCAGTGATTTGCAGACCTCCCCACCCTCTCGGTGAAAATATTTCTCCTCAACTCCGCTCTAATCCTTCTATCAATTACTTTAAATCTATGCCCCCTAGTTTTTGACCTCTCTGCTAAGGGAACTAGGTCCTTCCTATCCACTTTAACTAGGCCCCTCATAATTTTATACACCTCAATTAAATCTCCCCTCAACCTCTTCTATTCCAAAGAAAACAACCCCGGCCTATCCAATCTTTCCTCATAGCTAAAATTCTCCAGTCCTGGCAACATTCTCATAAATCTCCTCAGTACCCTCTCTAGTGCAATCACATCGTTCCTGTAATGTGGTCACCAGAACTGTAAGCAGTACACTAGCTGTGGCCTAAATAGTGTTTTATACAGTTCTAGCATAACTTCCCTGCTCTTATATTCTATGCCTCGGCTAATAAAGGAAAGTATCCCGTTTGCCTTCTTAACCACCTTATCTACTTGTCCTGCTACCTTCAGGGATCTGTGGACATGCATGCCAAGGTCCCTCTGTTCCTCCACACTTCTCAGTATCCTACCACTTATTGTGCATTCCCTTGCCTTGTTTGCCCTCTCTAAATGCATTACCTCACACTTCTCCGGATTGAATTCCATTTGCCACTCTTCTGCCCACCTGACGGTCCATTGATATCATCCCACAGTCTACAGCTTTCCTTCTCACGATCAACCACACAGCCAATTTTTGTATCACCTGCAAACTTCTTAATCATGCCCCCTACAATTTAAGTCTAAATCACTGATACTTACGACAAAAAGCAAGGGACCTAGTACTGGGCCCTGCCGAACCCCACTGGAAGCAGCCTTCCAATCACAAAAACACCCATCGACCATTACCCTTTGCTTCCTGCCACTGAGCCAATTTTGGATCCAACTTGCCACTTTCCCTTGTATCCCATGGGCTTTTACTTTTCTGACCAGTCTGCCATGTGAGACCTTGTCAAAAGCCTTGCTAAAATCCATGTAGACTACATCAAATGCACGATCCTCATCGACCCTCCTTGTCTCCGCCTCAAAAAATTCAACCAAGTTAGTCAGACACGACTTTCCCTTAACAAATCTATGCTGACTGTCATGATGATTAATACTGTCCCTCAGAATTTTTTCCAATAATTTGCCCACCACCGAGGTTAGGCTGACAGTCCTGAAATTACACAGTCTATCCTTTTCTCCATTTTTAAAACAACGGTACAACGTTAGCAATTCTCCAGTACCACGCCTGTAGACAGAGAGGGTTGGAAAATGATGGTCAGAGCCTCCACTATTTCCTCCCTTGCTTCTTTTAACATCCTGGGATACACTTCATCCGGGCCTGGCGATTTATCTACTTTCAAAGATGCTAATCCCCTTAATATTTCCTCCCTCACTATGTTTATCCCATCCAATATTTCACACTCCTCTTCCTTAGCTACAATCTCTGCATCATCCCCTCTTTTGTGAAGACAGACACAAATTATTCATTAAGAACCATACCCATGTCTTCTGCCTCCACACACAGGTTACCTTTTTGATCTCTAATAGGCCCTACTTTTCCCTTAGTTATCCTCTTGCTCTATGTATTTATAAAACATCTTTGGGTTTTCCTTGAATTTACTTGCCAATATTTTTTCCTGCCCTCTCTGCTTTCCTAATTTCCTTTTTAATTTCACCCCTGCACTTTCTATACTCCTCTAGGCTTTCTGCAGTATTGAGCTCTCGGTATCTGACATAAGCTTCCCTTTTTTGCCTTATCCTACCCTGTATGCTCCTTGACATCCAGGGGGCTCTAGATTTGGGAGTCCCTCCCTTTTTCTTTGTGGAAACATATTTGCTCTGAACCCTCACTATCTCTCCCTTGAATGCCTCCCACTGCCCTGACACTGATTTTACCTTCAAGTAGCTGGTTCCAGTCCACTTTTGCTAAATCATCTCTCAGCTTAGTAAAATTGGCCTTTCCCCAATTGAGAACTTTTACTCCTGTTCTATCTTTGTCCTTTTCCATAACTATGCTAAATCTAACTGAATTATGATCACTATCACCAAAATGCTCTCCCACTAATACGCCTTCTTCCTGCCCAGCTTCATTCCCTAAAACTAAGTCCAGAACTGCCCCCTCTCTTGTTGGGCTTGCTACGTACTGGCTAAAAAAAGTTTACTTGAATGCATTTTAAGAATTCTGCGCCCACTATAACTTTTACACTAATTCTATCCCAGTTAATATTAGGGTAGTTGAAATCCCGTACTATTACTGCCCTATTGTTTTTGCACTTCTCAGAAATTTGCCGGCATATTTGCTCTTCTACCTCCCTGACGGTTTGGGGGAATGGGGCGGTGAGGGGTTGGAGTGGTAAGGATTCCTGGCAGCACGCCTCCTTCTGTTTGATATCCCTGCAGCTGCAGCTGTTTGCTTTCTCCTCATCCTCTAGCCAGACTGCAATTATTGAAGGACCCCCCATGAAAAAAAGTGTGTTGCCAAAACCCATTAAAAGTTCAGAACATTCTACAGCCACTACAAGCTCTTTAAAATAGTCTAAGTAGCAAAAAACATTATGTAATAGGAACAAAACGTCTCCCAAAACTTTCCAGCATTTTTGCTGAGCGCAGGTGAAGATCTCTTTAAATACGGCTGGAAATGTTCACCATGTGACTTGCACTGCCCATGGTTTGTAAGCGTGTTGAGGAATCATAGACATTTACAGCACAGAAGGAGGCCATTCAGCCCATCGTGCCTGTGCCAGCCGAGAAAGAGCTATCCAGCCTAATCCCACTTTCCAGCTCTTGGTCCGTAGCCTAGTCGGTTACGGCGCCAGGACCTGGTGGTAGCAATGCAGGCGGAGACGAAGTGGCACTGCAGCCTTAATTTGACCCCAATTTGCATATATTAATGAGACCCCTGTCTGTTTCCATTGGGAGGTCCACCTGGAAATTTGAATAGGTGGACAATCAGTGGTAAGTTGGCAGGTCAATCCTTCACTTGATTTTTGGCCTGCTACCACCCTGTTTTTTTTAGGCAAAAACTGCGTGGTAGTGAAATGATGATAATTCCCCAAAGACCATTACATTTTACCAAGAGTGTGTTTTACTTAAGATGCAAAGTAAGTGTATATATCTCACCAAGGACTGGTCAGGTGGGCAGAAGAGTGGCAAATGGAATTCAATCTGGAGAAGTGTGAGGTAATGCATTTGGGGAGGACAAACAAGGCAAGCGAATACATAACAAATGGGAGGATACCGAGAGGTGCAGCAGAACAGAGGGACCTTGGAGTGCATGTCCACAGATCTCTGAAGGTAGCAGGACAGGTAGATAATGTGGTTAAGACGGCATACTTTCCTTTATTAGCCGAGGCATAGCATATAAGAGCAGGGAGGTTATGTTAGAACTGTATAAAACACTAGTTAGGCCATAGCTAGAGTACTGCATACAGTTCTGGTTACCACATTACAGGAAAGATGTGATTGCACTAGAGAGGGTACAGAGGAGATTTACGAGGATGTTGCAAGGAGTGGAAAATTTTAGCTATGAGTAAAGATTGGATAGGCTGGGGTTGTTTTCTTTGGAACAGAGGAGGCTGAGGGGAGATTTAATTGCGGTGTATAAAATTATGAGGGGCCTATTTCCCTTAGCAGAGAGGTCAATAACCAGGGGGCATCGATTTAAAGTGATTGTTAGAAGAATTAGAGGGGAGCTGAAGGAAAAAAATTTCACCGAGAGGGTGAGAAGGTCTGCAACTCACTGCATGAAAAGGGTGCTAGAGGCAGAAACCCTCATCGCATTTAAAAAGTACTTGGATGTGCACTTGAAGTGCCATAACCCACAAGGCTACGGACTATGAGCTGGAAAGTGGGATTAGGCTGGATGGATGGCTCTTTAATTGGCCAGCACAGACACAATGGACCAAATAGCCTCCTTCTGTGCCGTAAATTTCTCTGAAGTGCTAGGATATTGGCTACAAGAGAACGGATAGGAAGAGCACTGCACAAACTGTAATTTTACTCAAATTGCTGTATTTCCATTACTATATATGGAAATGCCAAAAGTTCTGATTTTCTGCCTACATCGATTTTGGTATATGGAGATGCTCAGAACCTTAATTCCCCATCTCCACATACCCATTACCGTGCTTGGAAATAATGACATCTTTAACTTCCTGCCACCTTGGACCCATTATTGTACACAGAGATACCAAAAACTTTAATGTTCTGATTATTATTGTACTTGGAAACCCTGTTAGCCTCAGAACATCACATCTAAAGCGTCTGCTAAAATCCACTGGAAACCTGAAGAAAATATAAACATGGTTCATGGCACAGAATACTCTTAACTTGTGATTCTGATCATTTTGTTTGTCAGCGATATTGTACGTGCATATTTTAATTGGGTTGCCATGATAACAAAAAAAGTCAGTGTTCTTCAATTCTTAAAATATTCCAAAGCATTTCTGTAGCTATACACATGCAAGCGCTCCTGATGCGTGCAACAATGCACCTCACAAAGACACATGTACATACGCCCGCATATAAAATTTTAATGTCGAATTTATACTATGAATTAGAAAATTATCCATAGCTGGTGGTTTCTACTGTTCATAAATGTTTAACCTTTTAACATAACACTTTTTGCTGATTCAAAATGGTAGAAAACATGCACATAAACTAGTTTGTAAATTACAACTGATACTTAATCAAAATCATTTTGCTTCAGATTTTAAGAGCATTATTCAGCTGAGGATAATGGGACATGCCATTACAACACAAGCATTAGTCACAACAACAACTTGCATTTATAAAGCATATTTAACATAGAAAAGCACCCCAAAGTGCCTCACAGAGGTGTAAACAGACAAGAACAGACGTCGAACCAAAGACGGCAAGATTAGGAGGGGTGAAAAGAAGCTTGGTCAAAGAGGTGGATTTTAAGGAATGTCTTGGAGGAGAGGGAGGTGAAGAGGTGGAGAGGTTTAGAAATAGAATTCCATAGCTTGGGGCCTAAATTCTGACGGCACAGCCACCAAAGAGTTCAAAACAGATTAGCTCAACTAGCAGCTGGGTTTATTTGTCTAGATTTGCTTCTCATTCCCCTCCCTTACCGAAGAATGAGAAACAAATTAAGAAAAGTGAATCCAACTGCTCCAATTTAGAACAATTCAGATTTTAGTTAGAAAAATCCCAATATGGACCATTGGAGATCACTTTGGACTTAGTGAACATGGAGCCAAATTCCTCGAGCCACAGCTGCATGACTAGATGTTTGGTGGGTCAGTACCTACTACAGCACTCTGTCCTGGCAGTGACCCCATCTGAAATCCTACGGACAGCGTTTTTAATATAAAGCAGCCAGCGCCATTTACAGCCTCCCCAGGTGTCTGTGGACCAGGAATATCTGGTCTGAAAAGAATCAAAACCATTAAAATAAAACTGTGGATTTCAAACGAGCCATTTTCTTAGCGGCAGTTGATCGTTCTGGGATCTATTGCTGCTAGGAAAACAGCATTGTGGACCCCACTTGTCATGAACCAGCCACTTTAATCCAAATTGGTGGACGATCTTACTCATTTGTTCAGAACTATTTTACTTCCTGCTGGTTATAAGAAACCAAACTATTTGCATTTTGGCCTTCAACCCTAGGTAGGACCTTCTTTCCCTGCAGTCTCCTGTTTGTTTTTCACATCAGACTAACTCCAGTGTCAGCTTTCAGTCAAATAGAATACCTCTCCCAATCCAAGAGCAGAATCCAGCAGCTTATCAGCAATGGCTCCTGCTGAGTTAAGGGGCAGCATTTTAGCACCCGCTATCGGGTGCGTTCCTGGCGGGGAGGCCCCGAAAATCGTGAAATCCCGGAGCCTGCCTCGAACCCACGTACTTCCGGGTTCCCCGCTGACGCGCCGGCGTGCGCGCGCAGCCCCCGCTGGTGGGAATCCCGCAGGATGCCACTTGAAAGTATTTATTTAGGTATTGCAGGTCATTAACTGACCTGATTAGGGGATTATGTGAGGAGGGGTGGGATTTTAGAGCAACCTGGGACTGTTTCCCAAACTGGGAGAAACACTCCCAGTTCAAATGGACCTGATGCAGCTGTCAGCCTGTGGCAGCTGCAAAGGTCCATTTGACAGGGGGGGGGGGAAAAAAGAGACCCTCACTCATTGCAGGAGGCCACTCTGTCACTTGGGACAAAGTTTGGCCTCCACCACCCTCCTCCTGACAAGCAAAGTCACCAACTTGCACACTTACCCCGGTGTCCAGACACATATACCTACCTTGCGGACCCCCTCAGATGTACATCTTCCAGATGGGGGCCGCCGTAGCTGCAGTCACGACCTCCTCGGAGGGCGAACAGCATCACCAGCCTCGCCATCCACCTCAGACATGTGGAGCTCCACAACACAATGCTGTGCACATCCACCTGCACAGCAGGAGGGAGGGCACTACCCTCGCCACAGGGTCCACAGACCGAGACTCAGCTTCCTGGACCTCTCTGAGCAGCAGTGCACATGGAGGCTCAGAGTCACTCGACATGTAGTCGTGGACATCTGCAGCCTCCTTCATGCAGAGCTGCTCCCGGCTGGCCCGAGCACCATCTTCTTACCTGTCGCTGTCAAAGTCACCACTGCCCTCAACAACTTCTCCTCCGCATCCTTCCAGGGTGCAACCGGGGACATCGCCGATGTCTCTCAGTCGTCTGCACAAAAGAGCCCTGCAAATACACCTACACCCACTCTGCAGTGACACAATGGGTGGCATCAGTTGTGGGCCTTCATAGTGATCCTCAGGAAAGGGCATTATTGCACAGACCAGACAAGATTCGCGAAGACATGGCAGTAGTGGTGCCAATATAATATGTGATGTGAGTTGGTCAGAAATTCAATATAAGTAACAACCATGACAAACCCTCAAACACCCTTGTGCATCCCCTTCATGCTCACGACACGTTTGCCTTTCGCTGCCTACTGCACATATGTGATGCATGCCCAGTGGCTGCAGCACAGGTAGTGGCAGGTTGAGTGAGGCTGGCCGTGAAAGAGATGCACGAGAGGGTGAGTACAAGATAGAGCCATGAGATTGTATGAGGATTGGGTTGAGTGGTAGTGGCGGGATGAGTACTGGCGAGGTGAGTAGGTGCAGGTAAGATGAGGTTTGAGTGGGTATGAGGGGTGATGTGACAGAGTAGTGTTGGCAGTGCAGAAGGAGATGTGGGTTGGGGGCGGTGATGTGGCCCCGCCCGCCGGGAGGAAGATCTCTGTCCTCCCCCTCCTCTTCACCCCATGTATGGATACCTGGAGTGAGGCATCAGTAAACTGGGAGCAGCCTTCCCCCTGGGCTGCTCCATGCTGTGATTTTTTCTGTTTGTTGCAGCATCTGTCAGTGGAGGACTGCCCCTTTAAATAGAGCTCCTCCAGCTGACAGATCTTACTGCGCATGCGCAGCCCGCCAGACACGCAGATCAGCAGTGGGTAACCCGGAAGACCAGGTAAGTGGATCCAATTAGTGGATTGTATGCTACAATCGCGCGGGGAGCTGACTAATTTCACCGGGCGCGTTATCCACGCGCCCGATAGCCCCCCCGCCGAGAACCCGCAGCCCTGCTAACATCGGGCCCAAGATATAAGAACATAAGAAATAGGAGCAGGCGTAGGCCATATGGCCCCTCGAGCTTGCTCTGCCATTCAGTAAGACTATGGTTGATCTTCTACCTCAACTCCACTTTCCTGCCCTATCCCCATATCACTTGATTCCCTTAGTGTCCAAAATCTATCAATCTCAGTCTTCAATATATTCAACGACTGAGCATCCACAGCTCTCTGGGGTAAAGAATTCCAATGATTCACAACCCTCTGAGTAAAGAAAAGGCCGACCCGTTATCCTGAGACTATGACCCCTAGTTCTAGACTCTCCAGCCAGGGGAAAAAGCATCTCATCTTCTACCTGGTCAAGCCCTCTAAGAATTTTATACGTTTCAAAGAATTACCTCTCATTCTACTAAACACCAGAGAATAAAGGCCCTTTCTACTCAATCTTTCCTCATAGGTCAACCCGCTCATCCCAGGAATCAATCTCGTGAACCTTCGTTGCACCCTAAGGCAAGTATATCCTTCCTTAGGTAAGGAGATCAAAACTGTACACAGTGCTCCAGGTGTGTTCTCACCAGAGCCCTGTATAATTGCAGCAAGACCTCCTTACTCTTATACTCCAACCCAATTGCAATAAAGGCGAACATACATTTGCCTTCCTAATTGCTTACTGAACCGGCATATTAACTTTCTGTGATTCGTGTACAAGGACACCCAAATCCCTCTGAATATCAACATTTACTAGACTCTCACCTTTTAAAAAAATTCTGCTTTTCTATTCTTCTTACCAAAAGTGGATAATTTCACATTTCCCCACATTATAGAGTCATAGAGTTATACAGCACGGATAGAGGCCCTTCGGCCCATCGTGTCCGCGCCGGCCATCAAGCCCTGTCTACTCTAATCCCATATTCCAGCATTTGGTCCGTAGCCTTGTATGCTATGGCATTTCAAGTGCTCATCCAAATGCTTCTTGAATGTTGTGAGGGTTCCTGCCTCCACAACCCTTTCAGGCAGTGAGTTCCAGACTCCAACCACCCTCTGGGTGAAAAAGTTCTTTCTCAAATCCCCTCTAAACCTCCCGCCTTTTACCTTGAATCTATGTCCCCTTGTTATAGAACCCTCAACGAAGGGAAAAAGCTCCTTAGTATCCATCCTATCTGTGCCCCTCATAATTTTGTACACTTCAATCATGTCCCCCCTCAGCCTCCTCTGCTCCAAGGAAAACAAACCCAATCTTCCCAGTCTCTCTTCATAGCTGAAGCGCTCCAGCCCTGGTAACATCCTGGTGAATCTCCTCTGCACCCTCTCCAAAGCGATCACATCCTTCCTGTAGTGTGGCGACCAGAACTGCACACAGTACTCCAGCTGTGGCCTAACCAGTGTTTTATACAGCTCCATCATAACCTCCTTGCTCTTATATTCTATGCCTCGGCTAATAAAGGCAAGTATGCCATATGCCTTCTTTACCACCTTATCTACCTGTTCCGCCGCCTTCAGGGATCTGTGAACTTGCACACCAAGATCCCTCTGACCCTCTGTCTTGCCTAGGGTCCTCCCATTCATTGTGTATTCCCCATCTGCCACCTTCTTGCTCAATCAATTAATCTAACTGTATTCCTTTTGAGTTGAAATGAATAAAGTTGTCACAGCAACAAAGAGTGTGAGTGATCACTGGAATGTTAAGCTATCTTTCACTGTCTGTAGCGTGTTGGTTCTGACACTCGAGCGCTCCGTTTGAATCTTAATCTGTATCTCCCAGCCTTGCCGTCCATGAGTTTAACCGTGAGAACTAAGTTTAGCTCCAGAGTAGCATTTTTGACATATAATACTAAGATTTCCCATGGCAGCATAGACAGAAATCCTGAAATGTGACAATAACTTTTAATACATTCACTATAAAATCAGAGCGTAACTCATTTATTTTTCATAGCGTTTAGCAAGCAAAGCCTTTCATTACAGAGTCTGAGTTCTTATGGATGTTAAGCGGCTTTTGTTCCAATCTCAGAGGTTCATTGTAACTATTTATGTGTTGGAGTCACAGATAGTGAACTATGAGGGTTCATTTTATGACTGTATTCCCAGCACAGGTGTCAGCTTTGGCTCAGTGGTAGCACTCTGTCAGAAGGTCATGGGTTCAAGCGTCTTAAGCCCATAATCTAGGCCAACACTTCAGTGCAGTACCAAGGGAATGCTACACTGTCGGAAGTGCCGTCTTTTGGATTAGACATTAAACCTCAGGTGGATATAAAAGATCCCAAGGCACTATTTCAAAGTAGAGCAGGACAGTTCTCTTCAGTGTCCTAGCCAGTATTTATCCCTCAACCAACATCGCTAAACAACTTTATCCAGTCATTACCTCATTGCTGTTTGTAGGACCTTGCTGTGCACAAATTGGCTGCCATGTTTCTGATATTACAATAGTGGTTGTAAGCTGCTTTGGGATGTCCTGAGGTTGTGGAAGGTGCTATTTAACTGCAATTTCTTTCTTTCTCTCTTTTCTGCTGCTAGAAGTGCACATCAGGAATTTGTTCCCCCCCCCACTCTCCCACCTCCCCTTTCCCAATATGTGTTCTCAGCGGCCAAAGCTCTGCACCCTGAGGGCCTAGTCATTAAATTACTCCACTCCATAGTGTGTTATTTTGCCACCACAAATAAAGTTAATATAGTTCTAGTCCTCTGAACTCATATAACATGGAGAAATGAACATGCTTTTATTCAGTTTCTAACAAATGGTATATCAGCAGTTTTACCATTAATACCTATTTCATACCTTCTTGATTTCTCAAAGGGATTTGCCTTCTTTCAGTGTAATAATCCAACACGTTTTTCACATCACACATACATTTCACTTCTGTAACATAAAAAGGAAAAGGGTAAAACTTAATCATCTCCAAATTGAGCACATAAGTTCATAAGTTAATGAGGCCCTAAGATTATACACAAATGGTCACAACAAATTGTTTATTTAAATAAAAAGTCTGTAAAGAGACCAAATTCTATTATATCTTTGCAGGGCTGACTAGATTGAACATTTGAATGAACTTGATTTAAGATCGTCTGCACTTTAATTACCTGCTCTATGTATCTATATGGCTGCAGATATAACAAATCTGCTCTTTGCAAGATTTCATAAACAACAAACTTGGGAAGGAGATTCTTAGAGTCATTTGTCACAGCTAATTGTTTTTTCAGAACATGAACTAACTCACTTATCCCGTAAAATGTAAACTACACAATCTAACTTTCCAAATAGCCAAACTCTGTTACAGCTGAAGCTGGGATGGAGCTACATTGTATAATCGAACTAGACACAGCATATCTTAGTGCAGCTTGTAGGTTTTTGTCCAGCACTTTCGAGCGGTACTTTACGTTCAGAGTGATTTCTGAGAATACTGACATGCACAATGAGACACACCAGACCTGCCCCTGCTCTCCATCCAGAAAGCAGTTGGATGCTGCCTTCCCTTTGCCATAACGTGCCCTGTTGGAGCTACTCGTTTTTGGCTTGATTTCTTCTGCTGACCTGGAGCAGTTATTCAGATTGGTTGAGCTGATCTTGATGACAGCTCCTCTCTCCATACAATGTTGCTGGTGTTTCCACAGTGCTGAAATCCGGTGTTTCACCCACGTTACTCACCATTTTACCAGATAACCAATAAGCAAGAACCAAGGAAGTAAAGCAGGCACACAAGGATCAAACAACACACACATACTCTGCTTTTTATCTTACCATTTTTACAATGAATGCAAAAAAAGCATATGCCATGCAATTAATAATATTGAGATCACATGCCCAAAAATGATGTCTATTATTTATTTTTTATTTAATCAAAAATGCAATTAGCCACACGTGGATTCCCAATTGGCCAGTGGCTGATGCATTGGATAACACTGCCCTGGAATGTTGTCTTGTGTAAAAGCAAAAATATGTGCAGCTTTAAGCATTCAATGTTTGAAACATATTTCCCTCAGGTTAAAGCACTAAGAAATCAGTCCCTATAAGAATGATCCCTAGTTCTTGATGTTCCATACGTTCAAGTTATTAGCCCAATTAGAACTACTACATTCCACTCAATGACCTAGATTTCCCATTGCACCAGCCTGATTTTAGGGTAGGAATTGGGTGCGGGTGGGCATCTATTATGACAGATCCCTACCCAGTGTTCATCCAATTTTCCACCACCATTTCCAGTGGGCTTTGAGAGGTTGCCAATTTATGTAAGCTTTGTGCTGTGGATGCTAGTGGAAATAGATTTATCCGTCCCAAAATGTTTTTAATTTTGTATCTTGTACAGTCATTACAGAGAGGGGACATTCATCCATCATGTCAGTCTAGAAGGAAATAACTTACATTTTTACAGTCCCTTTCATGATCTCAGGATGTCGGAAAGCACTTCACTGTCAATGAAATACTTTTGAAGTGTAGTCACTGTTGTAGTCTAGGCTTGATTCAAACCCAGACATCAAGAGGTACAAGGGCAGTGCTGTAACCTACTGTGCCACACAATCACTGGGAGAAGCATTCTCTTAACACTATACTGCCAAGTGCTCATTTCAGAAGATGGTTACAAACAGAAATGTAACGTTGGTGCACATTCCAAAGGACAGCTGGTGTTTTTTTTGAAAAATGAACTTGTGCTTTAGAATGATGCAATATGCATGAAATACTCATGAATAGGAATTTCCCCACTGACATCCAACTGCATTACTAAGCAAGGGCTTAGTCTGTTATTTCAAGAGGATTATTACAAAAGATGACTTTTTAAAAAGTGAAGCAGCATGCCACATTCATCCGATTGGCTCTAGACAAGTCCTGGTTCAAGTCTGGTGACATAACAGTTCTGGGCCCCAAAATCTTCCCTTATGTACACATCAAACATTCAGGTGTAATAGTTCAGTATTAACCCCAAATTATGGAAACATTCACATTCAGCATCTGTGAAGAGAACTGATTAGTTAACTTCGTCAAAACAGTTAACTCACCCGTTGTCTCCACAGATCCTGACTGACTTGCTGAGTGTTTCCATTACTTTCTGATTTTGTTTCAGATTTCCAGCATCTGCAGATTTTTGCTTTATGCTCAGCGGATTCTCCTCTTCAGGGCGGGGTTCTGGCAGCGGGGGGCTACCACCATTTTCCTGGATTGGGACGGGGTCATTTGTAATGCCACTTAGAGGGAGGCCACCAGTGCAAAGAGGAGAATCCCAATGGTGCTGCAACGGGGACTCCACTGCAGCATCAGAAAAGCCAGCAAGGA
This sequence comes from Heptranchias perlo, assembly GCF_035084215.1. NCBI lineage: Eukaryota > Metazoa > Chordata > Chondrichthyes > Hexanchiformes > Hexanchidae > Heptranchias > Heptranchias perlo. The sequence goes on along the minus strand of NC_090346.1, from coordinate 21,844,276 downwards.
ACCTTGAAGGGACAGAAGTGCCCTGAAGATGGAATCAAGGTTCCCACTAGGCCTCAGCTGGGACTGAGGGCTTTAACGGGTATGTGTTGGACCTAATTTGGAGGGAGAGGAGGCCTCTACAAAGCCTTATCCCTCAAATGAGGGGGGTTTCAGGGCCTTTACCACTGCTTCCCAGAGCCTACTACTACCTTCCTGGGAAATGGCGTTAAGTGGGGTGGACAGAAAGGAAATCCATCGGGGCCCCAGGTCCCACCCTCCTGCCTCTATCTGCAAGGGTGAGCAGGAAGGTGCAGTCAGCGTTGCCCCTGCCGGAGGTGCATAAGGAATTCTTGGTTGGAGTGGCGAGGCTGAGGAGAATCCATCCCAATGTGTTATAAAGGATCTCAACATAAACATAGTTTCTGGAACAGCTTGAACCAAAATAGCCAGTTAAAATTTGCTGCCTTCGTAACTTTTCTACAATCTTTAGAAATCTTTGGCTGTTGTTTTAATGGCTCTTGACTGGTGGACAAGGCAATACAATAACATAATTTCCCACTCTTTGATTTGTTTTAGGATATTTTCTTTTCGTCTATAAATAATGTTTTTAAAATATGAAGTTGACAATTTTCCCTTAATAGTAAAACTAAATTATCTGAACTTGGAATCAAGAAACTCAACGTTTCCCTAGGATAGCAGGCGCAAAATAAAATTCTGAAAGTTTCTTCTTTTCTTGCCAGTCCTTACCTCGGTGATTTATGCGGGTGTACAGTTGCTCAGGCACCAATAGGCATCTCATTCTTCATGTATTAGCCTCAACAATAAATAAATAATATTGCCCCCTCAATTGATGGATAAGGCTTTGTAGAGGCCTCCTCTCCCTCCAAATCACATGTCCTCACCCGACATCTACACATGGGCACTTTCCAGTAAGGGTTGTCGGCACGCATAATCAGTGGGAAGCCAAGTTGATTTTTTCTTTCCTTAGTCCTGGGATGCTAATAGCAACTGTGGAATCCCACCACCTCTCCTGACACAGATTAGTTGGATCAGTACAGATTATGGATTTAACCTGTGCCTTGTTGGTTTGTCTGGCTCCATATCACAACATGTCTTGCAATTACCCTCTGACCCATCAAGGAAGCCAGTCCAAAATTCCTAACATGAAAATACCAGCAAAATATCATCACTCGGCTTTGTCAGCAGGAACCTGGCTGTCAGCAGAAGTCATTACTGAAGCCTGGACACAGACATCTGCAGTGCAGAAAGGAAGCCATTCAGCCCATTGGAGTAAATTTTAACCGGGAGCCAGGAAGAGATCTTGACATAAGAATGTCTTTCAATTTTTTTCAGTAGGTTTCCTGCCCGACAGCCAGCCAGATTGACAGGCTGGTTGTCAGTTGGACAGGAGAGCAGCCAGGAAGCAGATGCCAGCAGTTAAGTCTTAGATCGGGGTGGGGGGGTGGTGGTCAGAGCTCTTGGATGGGGTCAGAGATCATGGGTGGGGGTCGGAGATCATGGCCCCGATTTTAGAATGGAGGCAGGGTAGTGGATTTGTGCGTGGGTAACCCGACTAATAAAATATGTCCGTTTCACACGTGAATTGGTGCCACGTAACGTGGCTTCCGGGATTGCCATCCGAAAGCTGCGCAACGGGCGGACTGCGCACCCGCATCACACGCTGTCAGCTGGAGCGGCTCTATTAAAGGGCCATTGCTCCAAAGGTTTTTGCTGGAGCAAAGACATAGAAATCACTATGGTTCAATCCAAGGTTCAGCGATGCCTCACTGCAGCAGCTACTGGGCGGGGTGAGGAGGAGGAGGGAAGTGTTTTGCCCCGCAGATGGAAGTGCCCTGCCTCTGCCAGCAAGAAGGCCTGGCTCGAGGTGGCAGACTAGGTCACCAGCAGCAGCCAGTGCAGGAAGTGTTTCATGACCTAACTAGGTCAGCAAAAATGAGTACAATTACTGATTCTCCTACATTCTGTGTCGCACAATCACCGTCCCCTCCCACGCCCAACTCATTCTGCACTGCCAAGGCTACTCTATCACATCACTCCTCACACTCACTTAAAGCTCATTCTCCACTTACCTGCACTCCCTCACCTCCCCTTTAGTCACCCCACCACTATCACTCACCCCAATCCTCATCCAATGTGATGGCTCTGTCTCATGCTCACCCTCTGATGCATCTCTTTCACAGTCAGCCTCATCCAAGCAATGCATTCGTCACTTGGCCACTTCACCATCACTCACTCACAGTCTGTACTCTCTCACCTTCTAAGAGAAGACAGCGAAAATGCACGGGAGAGGGCGAGGGTTGGAGTCGGGGGGGGGGGGCCACATCAAGTAGTGGTCCTAACAGATGCGCAGCAGGAGGCGCTGGGGATCAGCCAAACCCTCGGGTGCCTGTCCGTCGGGGACACTGAGACTGGCACCCGACAAACGTCTGGTGACACAACTTTAACATTCATCACACACAGTATGAATTGACGTTAACAATGCTTGGCATGTTCAACACCTCAGTATGCTCATCGCAACATGACAAATCAGTGATGATGCTTAATATTGCCTTCTGTTCTCTTACAGGGCCTTCAGCGACCGTAGTGATGGCAGAGGGCAGAGGGCGATTCCTCAGAGGATCTGCCGGCCTCTGAGGGTGCACCATCACATCAAGGCGAGCCATCCACCAGCGCAGATACTCACACCTCAGTGGGTCCTAGTAGTCAGTTAGTTGGGTTGGCACCTGGTGAGTCACCACACACAAGTGAACACGAGCAGATACAGCTGGCAAAGGCAGCTGTGGAGTGTCGGTGGGAGCACTCCTCTCCAGGCTCTGCTCAGCTGGATGCAAATGCTGAATCCCGGGGGCCATTCTTTAAACAGAGAATGGTCAAGGGACAACAGCACATTTGCGAGGCACCGGGGCAGGTGCCATGCACACTCTCCACAATAGCACAAGGGATGGAGGAGTCCAACTCCTGCATGAGTGGAATGGTGGCACAGGTACGGGAGGGAATCTCAGATAGTGTCACAGGGACATGAGCAAGTGTCTGAGACAGTGTCACAGGTAAGTGCGGGAATGTCTGCGATGGAGAGAAGGCTAGCCTCCATTGAGCTTCAAGCACGGCTCACAAATGAGTCCATTCACACCCTAACAGTCGTTCAGACTCGTGGCAGAATATTGTTCACCCTCTTAATCAGGCAGGCAGATACTTTACAACTGGGCTTCCAAGGCATCACACATGTTGTCCAGCAGGGTGGTAGGAGTGATGTGGGCCTGGTCCAGGAGAGGGATGATGGCGAAAGGGGAGATGGAAGTGGGACACTCCCACGTCTCACCCGTTGCCCCCCCTCCCAACCAGTACCGGCAATGCTGCCTCCTCTCCAGGTGGCCGAGTCACAGGTGCAGGTGGAACAGTCTATGGAGGGGCCCTCATGGGCTCCAAAACCCAGTAGGCATAGACCGAAAGCATCTAAGTAGTCAGGGCATGAACATGAGCAACCTTCCACTACCTGTGCTGCAGACATAGGGGATGCACCATGTAGAAGTAGTAGCAAGAGAAAGGCTAAGGTTTTGTGAGCATGAAGGGTATGCACAAGGGTGTCTGACAGATGGTCATGTCTTTCATTTATATTTGGTGTTTGTTAAACTCACATTAAATGTTATCATTCTCACCACTACTGCCATGTCTTGCCCATTCTTGACTGGCTTTTGTGATAGGGCCCTTTCATGAGGTTCACCATGAACGGCGACACTTGATGCAACCCATTGGGTCACTTTACAGTGGGCGTATGTGTAATTGCCGGAATGTTTTGTGCAGGGAGGGGTGACTAGGCTGGTGATGTTACTCGTCCTCGGATGTAGTGGTGAATGCAGCCATGGCGCCCCCATCCTTATGGTGTCAGTTTGAGTGGGTCCGAAAAGTTGGTAAATGCATGTGAACAGAAGAATTGGGATTGGAAAGTAAGAATTTTCAGTGAAAACATAAAAGATCTCACAGCCAAAGGTTTGTGTGAAAGAACAGAGTGCCCTGCAGCAAGAACTCACCTTTTCTCCCCATCTGTCAAACAAGCATTTGCAAGTCCAACTGGCTGCTGGCTGAAACATGTCTGGTAGAACATGGAGTGTTTCCCACAGCATGGGAAAGACGCAGAGGATGTTTGAAAATCGGACCCCTGCCTCAATGTGCACAAAATTAAGTACTTCAAGTATCTAAATAACTCTTAACGGTCATCCTGCCGGCTTCAATTGCCGGTGGGACTTCCGCATTCGTGAGGTGCGCGCACACAGATGCATCAGTAGGGAACTCGAAAGTCTGCGAGTTGGAGCTGGGTTCCCAACCTGCTTGGGATTTCCCTAATTTTTGGAGCCCCTACCCCCGCTACTTCATTCTAAAATAGAGCCCCATGGGGATTGGGGGGGTGGGGGGGCGGTCGGTGATCGTGGGGCAGGGTTGGAGATCCTGGGACGGGGGGTAGGGTTGTTCACAGAGAGATCAGGGGAGGGGTCAGATCATGTGAGGATAGGACATGGGGAGAGATTCGGCCACGTGTGGGATTGCAGGAGGTGTATTTTTTGGGCTAGGAGGAAACACTCTTGCTCCTCCTGACCCACAAGTGGTGCAATAGAGGCACTTACCTGTTGATCCAGGCCTTCTTGTCTCCTTCTGTGTGGCATGAAACAGAAGGCCCGGGAATCCCGGCCCCCAAGAGTAAAAAAATAATAAACCTATTAAAATGGAGGCCCGCAGCATTCTTTAAATTTTATACTGACCAACCCGCCTCCTGAGAGCGGGTTGGTTGCCCGGCCCTCAACCCGTCTCCGTTAAAAGTGGAAGTGAGTGGGTTGGAGGCTGGTTTTACTTTTTTTTTACAATTTTTCCCTTCCCACCCGTCCCCAACCCACCTGTTCATTGGGTTAAAATTTACCCCAATATGTCTGTGCTGGCTTTTTGTTGGAGCAATCGAAAATTAATCCACTGCCCTGCTCTCTCCCCACAGCCCTGTATCATCTTCTGCTCCAAATGTTTATTCATCTTTCCCTTAAAGTGATATACCTGTTCCCAGAGTACAGCCGAAAAAACAGCAGCAGCAAGGAGCAGGCTCTCGTTTCATTTACAACTCTTGAAATGTTAGTTTGCACATTCCCAATGACAAGTGAACAGCAACAAAAAACATCTGTGATGGTGCAAATATCATCTTTGGCAATGTTAGCAATTAAATAACTTGTTTTGTTGTCAGATGATCATGTGCCCATTCCAACTTTGCATATGGCATAAAATACTCATTTGTCTGAATAGTGGAGCTACTAGCTCATTAACCTCCAATTAAAAGTAGACTTTTCCAATTTATAACAACTTGCCTTTAGTGCCGAAAAAACTCCTAAGGGGTGTCATAGAGGTTTGATCAAAAAATAGACCCTGAGCCAAAGGAGATATTAGGAGAGGTGAACAAAAACTTAGTAAAAGAGGTGGCTTTTAAGAAGGGTCTTAAAAAGGAGATGGAGTGGTTTAGGGAGGGAATTCCAGAGCTTAGGACCTGGATAACTAAAAGCACAGTTGCTAAAAGAATGGTGAAGGGAGGGGAGATGCATAACAGGCCAGAGTCGGAGAAGCAAATAGTTAAACATTAGTTAAAAATGTCCACCAAAAACATTAATGATTGTAACAGAATTATGGGCCCAAGCACCTTTAAATCACAGCATGGATTTCCCCCAGTACTGGAGACAACACTGGAGTAAGTTTTGTGGCCAAATTAATCCAGAATAGTGAAAGGTATAATTCTGCGATAGGTCAGTATAAGAATAAGTTAAGAAAGTACATGATTAATTGCAGTAATACAACAATCCATTTGGTTTTCCAAAAGGAGCCAAGTGGTGTTCCACATTCTAGGACATTTGTGACAGTGGGAACTGTAATTTTTCTATTGATTAAACCTAGCTGAAGGCCAAGGCCCATTGTGCAGGTCACTATGAAGGTTGAAAAAGAGAGAAACTGGGAGTTAATTTCAAACAGTTTTGTTTCCCACCCCAGCGAAGGTGGTCTCATGATTCAACTGATGACCCTCCAGTACTTTGGCTGATCAGCCATTCTCCATTTGTAAGTCTAATCAGTGAGCATCAGCAGGTTATTTGACTGTGGGAGAATTGCAGCCAAGTCCAATCCTGTCCTCATTTAAGTGCACACACACCCTTTCTAGCAGACGTCATTGGATAATACTGGAAAGGGAACCTTAACACATCTTCCACTCCATAGTTCAGGCCAATGGTACATCCCTATTGCCAGGATGGTTTGATCAGTCAACTCAACATAGACCAGGTGATTGATCCCAAGACCTTGGTGGTCTGTACAGGTCAGTTTTGCAGCTTGTAGTCCATTAACACATTGAAGCAAACTCAACCACTTCAGACTATACTTCCATGACAATTAATATATTAGATATACTAATTTAAAATTTGAAATGCTCTCAGTCTTTCTTTACTCCCTCACCCCTCCCCCTCTTCTTCCCCATCCCCCCCAAATTCATTCTCCTCCATCTACACCATCCTCCTCAGTTATGGGCTCAGTCCATAGGCATCTCTACAGATCCAGCCAAGGAATTAACCATACACAGAGGGCTTTTGTTCAGCAACCCTTGGAAATTCCCACTGGGAATGTAATTATTCACCAGTTTTGCAGCCAACAACATTTTTTGTCGCAATTACTGAATTCACAAATGACCACAATTTTCCAGGACATAACAATAGGCAATTTATTAGCCTATGCAAGTCGCACAGAATCCAAAACTGTGAAGTAGCAAATCGAACTGTCAAAAGCAAAACAAAAAAGCTGATTATTGTAAAATCAGTTCCAAGATCCCTTTTTCAAGTCCTTCAGTGCTGCTCAGTTTACAAGCCAACTAAAGAAACCCTGACTGGGACCATGGAAACTCAAAGCCTGGGAGTTTCCTCTCCCCACCCCGGCTTTGCTGCATTTGACAGTGAGGACCAAGTTCAGCCCTAAAAAAGTGCTTAGGGAAACCTGTACCTGCAAGTTTCCTGGGGCCTGGATGGATTTACACAAGGACTGCAGTGGAATGGCCAGTGGGTTTTTGGGGCTACCAAGTCCTGTCAATAAATATTTAGGCCCTGAAATTATGCCACAGTTTGTTATACAAATATCTGATTAATCTGAAATTCCTCTTTCTGCTATTTTTGTGAAAGAGTTAGCCAATGGGTAACTCCTTCGCTAAGATAATGGCGAGAGAGAGAGATTTCAGACAAATTTGTTATGTGTTTGTATGATAGATAATATCCCACGGCATCATTTCAGGGTCTTAGTTTCACAATAAAGCCTAAAGTTGTCATTAAATTGGCCGTTAATAAAGGTATCTTTACTTTTTTGAAAAAAATTTGCAAGTTTTTTAAGACATTGGATCAAAACTCTTGAGCAGTGCAAAATACAAATACTTTCATCTGAGTCAACATGAACTCCAAAGCAAAGGTGCACATGGTATCCATTCAGAGGAAATAGCAAAAATTGTCATAAGCAAAAAATCCAAGGCTCCCAGGCACATCCAGATTAAGTGAATCTGACACTATAAGACACCAACATGTTACAAAAATTAACAGACTAAATGGGTACCCTGACTTCTTGCATTTAAACAAAATCAGCAATTTGTATGAACAGATACATTTTCTGATGTTATCATGGATTCTTTCAGAGTTAGGGATTTTCACCACAATGTTCCCTACAGTAACTCAACAGTTAACTGCCACATCATAAGACACTAAGCCTCAAGGATCGGGTACATCTCAAGTCTATACGGAGACAAGGATGGCAATAGCCACTACAGATGGTCCTAGCATAATTTGCGAAAGATCATGGAGTGGATCTTAACTTCCCATCCAGAACAGATGGAAGGGGGAAACAGAGTGGCTACCAGCAAGGGAAGATCAGGCAACCCTTGGCTGCCTCCCAGCTTGCAGGTAAGTGGTGGAGACGGAATCTGGAACAGGGGAGGCCACGACTTTTCTTGTGGGCACTCCTGCTCCTACAAAACAAATTACCCATTTACCTGGAGGGCCTCTTCGTCCTTCCTAGCAGCTGCCGACATTTCAGATCTACAACATATCCTCAGGGTCTTGAATATATCTTTTATTTCTGTAATTTCTCTCACTGTTACCTCCTTTTGTCTCATTACTTCTGTCATTTAATCATCTTCTGTCCTCCACCTACTCACAGACCATTCTTTTCTTTCCTGCCCCCTTTTCCCTGGCTTTGTTCCTCATTATCAACTATTCATCTACAGCATCTTCCAGTTCTGAAGAAGGGCCATGGTCCTGAAATGTTAACCTTACCTTCCCCTCTCTACAGGTACTGCCTGACCTGCTGAATGTTTCCAGCATTTTCTGTTTGAAAACTATAAAGCTCTTTGACCACAGTTTTGAATAGCTAAAGAATGGAAGTCAGAACTTTTGTTTCAGTTGAATTCTCTTTCAAATTAGGATGATCAAAGAGCTATTAAGAAAAAGAAACAAAATGCTTCAGCATATCTCCTGCACTGCAGTCCATGTTCAGTCAGTGTTTGACAGAACTGTTCAGTCATTTTATTCCATTTACTTTTGATGCATTTTAAAATCAATAACCTGTCCCTCATTCATACACGTATTTGGCTGGCAATAAATAAAGGTTTTGTTGGCGTCAGTCTTGACAGGGCCCATCGCATCCTGGTGGCTAGCTGTGATATTCACCTTGTTTAACACTCTACTTATAACCTTGGTGGTTTTCGTAGCAGTTTCCTTCTTGGTAACCACTACAACCAGCATGTCTCATAGCACAGACAGCAAAACGACCAAGAGGTGAGTATTCAGAGAAGTTCTCCACACACTTCATGAATTTGGGCATTTATTTAGGAAGCCCAACTAAAGACTAGTGTGATCTACCGTAATCAAAATGAGCAAACTGCGGAGACATTTGATCATTATTAATTAACTACCTCACTTTGACTTTTGGTTAAGAACGTGCATGCAGTTTTAAACAAACTTTTACAACAGAAGAGAGGTAATAAATTTCAAGTTATTACACTAGTTAAACAGTGTCAGATTGTTCAATCTGGCTCAAGGTACACTTCAAATCAGTTAAACTATTTAATTACCAAAAGCCAAAGGGCATGACTGCAGCGACTCAAACATCACTAATTACCAACATTACTGAACTTCCTCCTCCCTCAACCAACACATTAACAATGTACAGTTTATTTATGCTACAAAGCATCTGAATATCAGTACTTTATAATGTTGCATCTGTTCTATTCCTTTGCAGTGTAACAGCCTTGTTCTTGACTCACATCTGAGCTGGAGGTTCAATTGCCTACCTACACTACTTGCCAAGAGCTATAAAATCGTCACAAACTCAGTGCTCTAGTAGAAAACAAAACACTTCTTCCCATTAATCAATCCTTATGAAAAAAATGTAATATGACCCAGTGTAGTTTCCATTCAGAATCCTAGAAAGTAGGGTTTTTTTTTAAAACCTTAAGCTGCTTTTAAGCATTACTGAAATTCCACCTAATGATAATTTTAGCAGAAAAGCAATGCGAGTACAAACCAAGAGGTGTTGCTATAATTACTTGATGACAGTAAAGCAGACAACAACTTGCATTCACATAATGTTCCACACATTAAAGAATTTCTCAAAGCACTTCACAAGATGGAGATAGAAATCGAGCAGAAAAAGCAACCTGGAGGGGAGGAAAATAGATTGACGGTCAAAGAGGTATAGTAAGGTGGAGGGAGGATGAGAATTTCAGAGTGCAAGCCTACAATTGCCAAAGGCCCTGTGAGTGAGGGAGAGAAAAGGGGAACGCACAGTAGGCTAGAGTTGGATGAACGGAAAGCGCAAAGTGGGGTGTAGGATTGGAAGAGGTTGCAGAGGTAGAGTGAGCCAAGGTCATGGAAGGATTTGTAAACAAGGACTAGGATTTTCAAATTAATGTACTGAGGGACAAGGAGCCAGTGGAGAGGGCAAGGACAGGGATGGTGGGTGAATGGGGCTCAGTACAGTGTTTATGTAGGCAGCAAAGTTTTGGATGAGTTAGAATTTTTGTAGGGTGAAGCTTGAATGGCCAATGAGGAGACAGTTGGAGAAGTTAAGCCTGAAAGTGATAACGCCATGGGTGAGAGTTTCAGTGGAGATAGGAGTGAAGTATAAATAAAGATGGGTGATGTTACAAAGGTGCAAACAGGCAGTCTTGGTGATGCTTAGGATGTAGGCTTTGAAGCTCAGCCCGGGTCAAACAGGACACAGAGAGTGGGCACTATTAGGTTCAACATGAGTGAGGATCCAGGGAGGAGGCTAGAATTGGGAACTAGGATAGAGTGTTTCTGGCAGGAGCCAAACAAGGTGGTTTTGGCCTTGTCAGCATTGAGCTGCAGGAAGTTCTGTGTCATCCATAACTCAAAAGGGAATGTTTTACAAAATATGAGGGCAACATAATACCAACACACAGGCTGATCTTTGTTCTCAAGGTGTCGAGATAAAAGATAATTATATCATGGTTCTATCAATAACAAATAATTTTCATTGGATTCCTATAATTAGAAAAAGACAGAAAACTTCACAGCTGATCTTAGAAAAAGAAACCTGCTTTCCGAGTGGAGGCAATCCCCACAGAGTAGGGTACAGTAGCATTATGGTTATGTAACTGGATTAGTAATCCAGAGGCCTGAACTAATAATCCGGAGAAATGAGTTCAAATCCCGCCACGGCAGCTGGGGAATTTAAATTCAATTAATTAAATAAAATCTGGAATTAAAATACTAGTATCGGTAATGGTAGCCATGAAACTACCGGATTGTTGTAAAAACCCATCTGGTTCACTAATGTCCTTTAGGGAAGGAAACCTGCCGTCCTTACCCGGTCTGGCCTATATGTGACTCCAGACCCACAGCAACTCAGTTGTAAAATCTCGCTAAAAAAAGTCATAAGAATAAAACCGGCATCGGAACACTAGGCACCGGACACGACAAAGGCAAACCAAGCCCAGTCGACCCTGCAAAGTCCTCCTCATAACATCTGGGGACTTGTGCCAAAATTGGGAGAGCTGTCCCACAGACTAGTCAAGCAACAGCCTGACATAGCCATACTCACAGAATCATACCTTTCTGCCAATGTCCCAGACTCTTCCATCACCATCCCTGGGTCTGTCCTGTCCCACCGGCAGGACAGACCGACCAGAGGTGGCGGTACGGTGATACACAGTCAGGAGGGAGTGGCCCTGGGAGTCCTCAACATTGACTCTGGACTCCATGAAATCTCATGGCATCAGGTCAAACACGGGCAAGGAAACCTCCTGCTGATTACTACCTACTGCCCTCCCTCAGCTGATGAATCAGTCCGCCTCCTTGTTGAACACCACTTGGAGAAAGCACTGAGGGTAGCAAGGGCACAGAATGTACTCTGGGTGGGGGACTTCAATGTCCATCACCAAGAGTGGCACGGTAGCACCATTACTGAACGAGCCCTGAAGGACATAGCTGCCAGACTGGGCCTGCGGCAGGTGGTGAGCGAACCAACACGAGGGAAAAACTTACTTGACCTCATCCTCACCAATCTACCTGTCGCAGATGCATCTGTCCAGGACAGTATTGGTAGGAGTGACCACCGCACAGTCCTCATGGAAACAAAGTCCCGTCTTCGCACTGAGGACACCATCCAACTTGTTGTGTGCCACTACCACCGTGCTAAATGGGATAGATTCAGAACAGATCTAGCAGTTCAAAACTGGGCATCCATGTGGCGCTGTGGGCCATCAGCAGCAGCAGAATTATATTCCAGCACAATCTGTAACCACATGGCCCGGCATATTCCTCACTCTACCATTACCAACAAGCCAGGGGATCAACCCTGGTTCAATGAAGAGTGTAGAAGAGCATGCCAGGAACAGCACCAGGCGTACCGAAAAATGAGGTGCCAACCTGGTGAAGCTACAACTCAGGACTACATGCATGCTAAACAGCGGAAGCAACATGCTATAGACAGGGCTAAGCCATTCCACAACCAACGGATCAGATCAAAGCTCTGCAGTCCTGTCATATCCAGTCGCGAATGGTGGTGGACAATTAAACAACTAATGGGAGGAGGAGGCTCTGTAAACATCTCCATCCTCAATGATGGCAGAGTCCAGCACGTGAGTGCAAAGACAAGGCTGAAGCGTTTGCAACCATCTTCAGCCAGAAGTGCCAAGTGGATGATCCATCTCGGCCTCCTCCAGATATCCCCACCATCACAGAAACCAGTCTTCAGCCAATTCGATTCACTCCACGTGATATCAAGAAATGGCTGAGTGCACTGGATACAGCAAAGGCTATGGGCCCCGACAACATCCCAGCTGAAGACTTGTGCTCCAGAACTAGCTGCGCCTCTAGCCAAGCTGTTCCAGTACAGCTACAACACTGGCATCTACCCGACAATGTGGAAAATTGCCCAGGTATGTCCTGTCCACAAAAAGCAGGATAAAACCAATCTGGCCAATTACCACCCCATCAGTCTACTCTCAATCATCAGCAAAGTAATGGAAGGTGTCGTCGACAGTGCTATCAAGCGGCACTTACTCACCAATATCCTGCTCACCGATGCTCAGTTTGGCTTCCGCCAGGACCACTCAGCTCCAGACCTCATTACAGCCTTGGTCCAAACATGGATAAAAGAGCTGAATTCCAGAGGTGGTGAGAGTGGCTGCCCTTGACATCAAGGCTGCCCTTGACATCAAGGCTGCCCTTGACATCAAGGCAGCATCTGACCAAGTGTGGCACCAAGGAGCCCTCGTAAAATTGAAGTCAATGGGAATCAGGGGGAAAACTCTCCAGTGACTGGAGTCATACTTAGCACAAAGGAAGATGGTAGTGGTTGTTGGAGGCCAATCATCTCAGCCCTAGGATATTGCTGCATGAGTTCCTCAGGGCAGTGTCCTAGGCCCAACCATCTTCAGCTGCTTCATCGATGACCTTCCCTCCATCATAAGGGCAGAAATGGGAATGTTCGCTGATGATAGGGGAACTGAACATTGCACAGATAATGAAGCAGTCCGAGCCCGCATGCATCAAGACCTGGATAACATCCAGGCTTGGGCTGATGAGTGGCAAGTAACACTCGTGCCAGGCAATGACCATCTCCAACAAGAGAGAGTCTAACCACCTCCCCTTGACATTCAAACGGCATTACCATCACTGAATCCCGCCATCAACATCCTGGGGGTCAACATTGACCAAAAACTTAAACTGGACCAGCCATATAAATACTGTGGCTACAAGAGCAGGTCAGAGGCTGGGTATTCTGCGGCGACTGACTCACCTCTTGACTCCCCAAAGCCTTTCCACCATCGATAAGGCACAAGTCAGGAGTGTGATGGAATACTCTCCACTTGCCTGGATGAGTGCAGCTCCAACAACACTCGAAGCTCAACACCATCCAGGACAAAGCAGCCCACTTGATTGGCACCCCATCCACCACCCGCACACTGTGGCTAAAGTGTGTACCATCCACAGGATGCACTGCAGCAACTCGCCAAGGCTTCTTTGACAGCACCTCCCAAACCCGCGACCTCTACCACCTAGAAGGAAAAAGGCAGCAGGCGCATGGGAACACCACCACCTGCACATTCCCCTCCAAGTCACACACCATCCCGACTTGGAAATATATCGCCGTTCCTTCATCTTCGCTGAGTCAAAATCCTGGAACTCCCTTCCTAACAGCACTGTGGGAGAACCTTCACCAAACGGACTGCAACGGTTCAAGGCAGCGGCTCACCACCACCTTCTCAAGGGCAATTAGGGATGGGCAATAAATGCCAACCTCGCCAGCGACGCCCACATCCCATGTACGAATAATAAAAAAAAGAGTAGTACTTGTGCCCACCATGGAGATCTGTCACTGACTCTGGCCAACTTTCTGGTCCATGATTATTTGCATGCTTGAGGTGGCTCCACGGTCACAGAAAACTGGCAACGGAGATTTACCTCCGGGGCCTTCCACAGCAGGAAGACAGCGGCAGGCATCTGAAGAATGAAACTTTTTCCTTCTGCAAAATTTGTCCTGCAACCTTACAGAGCTCTGGTTAGACCCCATCTGGAGTACTGCATTCAGTTCTAGGTACCGCACCTCAAAGGATATACTGGCCTTGGAGAGGGTGCAGTGCAGATTCACCAGAATGATATCGGGGCTAAAAGGGTTAAATTACGAGGACAGGTTGCATAGACTAGGCTTGTATTCCCTTGAATGTAGCAGATTAAGGGGTGATCTAATTGAAGTGTTTGAGATGATTAAAGGATTTTATATGGTAGAGAGAAACTATTTCCTCTGGTCGCGAGAGTCCAGACAAGGGGGCATAATTTTAAAATTAGAGCTAGGCCGTTATGGGTGATGTTGGGAAGCACTTCTTCACAGAAAGGGTAGTGGAATTCTGTCCACCAAAATGCTGTGTGGCTAGGTTAATTGAAAATTTCAATACTGAGATTGATAGATTTGTGTTTGGTAAGGTTATTAAGGGTTACGGAACCAAGGCGGGTAAATGGAGTTGAGATACAGATCAGCCATGATCTAACTGAATGGCAGAACAGGCTCGAAGGGCTGAATGGCCTACTCTTGTTCCTATGGTCCTATGCTGCTGGGATTGTGCTTAGCCACATTCCAACAGTACTATTACAGGCCCCTTTATACTTGAACCCAAGGCTACTTCCATCTACCTTTGAAATTTGGACGCTGGAGTCTAACAGTCCAGGATCTGCAACCAACATTAGAACTGGGTAAATGTCGGAAGCATGGGAGAGATTGTGATTCCCACATTTTTGCTTCATTTGTATGTGCCTACACACATGGGCGAACATATTCTGGGCCATCAGGACTTCCGTCTGTAAAAGGGAATGGCAGAGACTTGGTAGAACGTGTCTCTGAGCACATTTCCCACCCTGTCCGCTCCAAATCCACCGGAAAACTGCCAAGATGGAGTAGAAATACCTGGGCCGATACTTCTACAATTGAACAGTACTAAAATGTCTCTCTTTTGTCTAGTGGAACCTATACTTGCCATTCAATATAATTCAACTGTACAATAAATACCAGTGTTCAGAACACTATCAAGTTGGCCTCTACGTGGCCCATTAAGCAGAGGGGACCACCACATCACAAGCACCCTTCCTGTACTGCACACAACCCAAAGCAGAGCCACCTCCCTTACAACATGGAAGCAGCTTTGTTGTGGATACTTTCATGAACATTTGTGTTTAATTAAATCTGAGGAAGAGCAGCCCCCACACTTCCTATTCATCTTCACCTTCCCAGATTTAAAAGGTTCTGTTGTCAGGATTTTCTGGTCGAAGCTAAGCTGGCAGCAGACATTTCAAACCATCATAAACTTTACCCAGTTCTTTCTTGAACTGTTCCAAAAAGAAGCAGTGTTTGTGTAATTGCTTTCCAGTGAATTTAGCTCTGTTAAAATGGTTCAAAATGTTGTGGCTATTACAGCCTTGACAGTTACACACACAAAATCCTTGTGCAGTACCTCTTTAAAATGCCATATCTCCGAAATAAAATTCAGCTAACAATTCTCGCTTATGACCAGTTTGGTGATGGCCTGTTTAGGTAATCCCTCCCCATATCCAAGGACTTTTCTAAAATTTCCAAACAGAGTAGCTATTTAGTACACAAAAAAAGGCAAAGAACAAAGGAAATGCCCATTACTTTTCTTTCCTGAGCAAAATGCTACTATCAGTCCTAATTGTACTGGATGGGTTACTCCCAGTGCAGTAGTCCCATTTATACTGGATGAGTACTCCAGTGTGGTAAAGCAGTACCACTTAAATTAGACTAGTTATGCCCAGGTCAGTAAAACATGCTCAATTTTACTGGATGAGTTACACCCAGTGCAGTAAAGTAATTACCTCCTTCGAGTAAAAGCTATTTTTGTGTCACTGAAATTATGGCTGGTGACAACAACATAAAAAGACCTTAAATTCTAAACTAAATCTACCTATTTTCTCTCTTGTTTAATGGAGCTGCACTGTCTGTTGCCTTAATCATTATGTCTATGGGGAATTCCAATCCATTTAGAGGAAAAGGAAGAGAATTTAAGAGATAATGGCTTACGGACAGTTTTGTTGCCACCCAGTTGCTTAAAAAGCTTCAATTGTTAGGCTGCACCAACATTAGTGCTGCCTGTCCGAATTCTGTTCCAAAGTGCTTTTCAGAAGGTTAATCGGCAGCAAATATGTTTAATCTGCACCTTCAGTCATAATCCCCCAAATCCTCTTTGTCAGTTGACTTTGAAGACTGTGACTCCCATGCATATAACAGAATGTCAAACATCCAGCAGAAAAATTGCATCTCATTCCATTGATCCTAAAACACAAGAAGATTTCTATTAATGTTTCTGAAATTATCCAGTTTCTTTTTACTAAATGGTAGTTTGATTTCCGAGTGGACATCTGACCAGCCTCATGATACAGTGAATATTTAGTTGCTAATGCTTTCAACTCAAAATAAATCATTGGGCTATAAATTGGGCCATGTAAGCACTATGCGACCTCCTACGGACCCAAAATGGCAACGGAATGCGCTCACACGCTTCTGGCATAAAGTGCACCGGACACCATCTTGGTAAAGGCGTTTGCGCACGTGCAGATAACGAAAGCTGGCAGCATGTAAAAGTAAGGAGAATCTGCATTAGATCAGTGTGCAACACTGATTTAAAGGGACAGATAGGATTTTGGAACTCAACGCTCCAGCTAATGCACTGTCCTAACCACGCACAGCTGAACAGGTCATAGACGGCCTCGAGGACCACCCACCCCCCCCCTCCCCACCAGCGCTATTTAAAGGGATCATGCAGGTGTTGCAGGTTAGTTGCTGGATTATTGCTTCTGGCTGCTGATGGTATTTGTGGTGTTTGTTGAAGATTCCTTTAAGAACATAAGAAATAGGAGCAGGAGTAGACCATAAGGCCCCTCGAGCTTGCTCCATCATTCAATAAGATCATGGCTGATCTTTGACCTCAACTCCACTTTCCTGCCTTAGGGTCCAAAAATCAACCTATCTCAGCCACTCAGAATCCACAGCCCTCTGGGGTAGAGAATTCCAAAGATTCACCACCCTCAGTGAAGAAATTCCTCCTCATCTCAGTCCTAAATGGTCAACCCCTTATCCTGAAACTATGCCCCCTAATTCTTGATCTCCAGCCATGGGAAACAACTTCTCAGCATCTACCCTGTCAAGCCCTCTCAGAATCTTGTATATTTCAATGAGATCACCTCTGAGTCTTCTAAACGCCAGATAATATAGGCCTATTCTACTCAATTTTTCCTCACAGAACAACCCTCTCATCCCAGGAATCAATCTAGTGAACCTTTGTTGCACCACCTTTAAGGCAAGTATATCCTTCCTTAGTTAAGGAGAGCAAAACTGTACACTGTACTCCAGGTGAAGTCTCACCAAAGCCCTGTACAATTGTAGTAAGAATTCCTTACTCTTGTACTCCAACACCCTTGCAATAAAGGCCAACATGGAATCTGCCTTCCTTATTGCTTGCTGTACCTGCACGCTAACTTATTGAGTTTCTTGTATGAGGACACCCAAATCTCTCTGAACACCCACATTTAACAGTTTCTCACCATTTAAAAAAGATTCTGGTTTTCGATTCTTCCCACCAAAGTAAATAACCTCACATTTCCCCACATTATACTCCACCTGCCACCTTCTTGCCCACTCACCTAACCTATCTATATCCAGGGATATACTTGGAGAAAGTTGCAATAGTATATAGAGAGTGGTCAGGCAGGTCCTGCATTTCTGTTGGTGGCATTTACAACAGTGGACTGAACAAGATTTCTGGCAAACATGAGTGGCCTCCTAGGGCTCTGTCTGGGCACCTAACATGACTGGGAGCATGCAGAGAGGCCATGCAGAGCAGGTCAACCTGCGAGGAGAGGGAGGAGCAGGAGGCCATATCCAATGAGGGGCTTCAGGGACCAATTCTCTTTTCTAAACCTGTGCGAAGATCAGTGCATCGGACAGCTGCGGTTCACAAAAGAGGCGTTACGGAGAAACGTCAACTGCTGCAGCCTCAGAGCAGGGCAAGGACAGCATTGCCTGTGGCTGTCAAGGTAACTGTGGGCGCTGAAATTTTACGGCTCTGATTCATTGCCAGCAGCAGCCTGAAAGATGTGCAACATCTCGCAGTTTGCAGTGCACTACTGTATGAGGGAGGTCACTGAGGCACTGAACGAGCTGCACAACAGATTCATAACGTTCACCCTTGACAGAGAGAAGTAGAACGAGCGAGCACGAGGGTTTGCTCACATTGCAGCCTTCCCCATGGTGCAGGGTGCCATTGACTGCGCACATAGTGCCATGCATGCTCCATATTTCAACTCAACCATCTTCACAAACAGAAAGGGGCTCCATTCCCTCAATGTGCAGCTGGTATGCGACCACATGCAGCGCATCATGCAGGTCAATGCCCGCTACCCTGGCAGCAGTCATGTTTCCTTCATTCTACGGGGGTCCAACGTCTCACCTATCTTTCAACCAGCTCGGCAAGTCAAAGGCTGGCTACTTGGCGACAAGGGCTATCCCCTCGAGGTGGCACATGACTCGGGTCAGGAACATACGCACATGTGCAGAGCAGGCCTACAATGAGAGCCAGGCCGCCACGTGAAACGTCGAGAACACCGTAGGCGTCCTAAAGCAAAGCGTCCGTTGCCTGGACTGTTCTGGAGGAGCCCTGCAGTTCTCCACTGAGCAGGTGTCAAGATTCATCGTTGTATGTTGCATGCTGCACAACCTCACCCTTTTGAGAGGACAGCTTTTGCCACCGCCTATCCGGCAAGACCCCGAGCCAGAGGAAGTGGTAGAAGAAGCAAGGAGGCAATAAGATGCACAGGTCATGTCTGCCAGGGTGCTGCGTGCCCACCTTATTCATGAGCAATATCAGTCACCTCAATGACACCTCCCAAGTCACCAACAGTCCCACACTCTTCACCTTTCCTCTCCCACATGACCATCCAATTGTCCTCCTTATGATTACACATTGCTTCCTCCCGCAGCTCATCGCATAAATAAAAACCACCACCAAATGCAAATTCAAATACAAATTTATAAACTTACATATCGAATCATGTATACAACATTACACTATTCACCCTTGTGCATTCCCTTAGTGCCCGTCATTCATGTGCCTTTTCCTTTCCTAGTGCTCCTACGAGGTACATCCCCACTGGCTGGAGCACGAGTAGGAAAGGCTGCTGACCTTCAATTGAGGAGTGTGCAGATGGTCGTGGAGGACGACCTTGAGCAGCCCTGGGCCGGGAGGTCCTGGCTTCAGACTGCACCATCTTGGCCTGGATTGTAGCAGTCTAGCCTGGCTGGCTGACAAGCAACAGCAAGGGCACTGGTGGAGTGGCAGGGGTGGGAGCAGGAATGCAGACATCCTGAGAGAGGACAGCAGGTTCATCTTCCATGGCGCCACTTTCACTCTCCCGGGGAGACACCTCAGCAATCCTGGTGATCTGCTGGAGAATGGATTGCTGGAATGCTCTGACACTCTGGAAGCCCCATTCCACACTGGTACCCAGAGCCACGATAGCAGAAGTCTGAGCTTGTAAAGCAGCAGTCTGAGCTCCAAATGAAGCATGCAGACCTGAGATGGCATCGGTCTGTGCTGTAATGGAAGCTGTGACATCAGTCATCAGATGCTGCATCATGGTGGGTTCCACAGGTGTGCAGATGGAGGTGACCACACGTTCCATGTGGGAAAGGATGGGCTCCAAGCTCTGCACAAAGCCCTGTGCCAAGTTGGAGCTGGACTCGTCTATGTCCCTTGACATTGTGCATAGGCTTTCCAGTGCCCCAAGCATTTGGTTGTGTACGCCCATCAGCCTTCTTCTGTAGCCTGGCCCATCGAAGTCATCATCTGACTCCTCTGCAGCAGAACTAGTGAGCAACCTCGCCCTCCAGCGAGCTGGCACCTGCAGCATCTGTTCCCACTCCCTCAGCTCCTGCATGTGCCCGGTATCTCACCATGTTCAAGTCCTTCCTCTAACCTAGCCTTTAAAGATCATGCAATGTCAGTATCTGAGCTGCTGGAGTGACAGTGTGGCTTCATTGTCACTGTCTTCCTCCTCCTCCACCTCGGACGGTGCCGACTCCAGTGCTTGGGTATCTGTAATGACAAAGGGAGACGGGTGGAATTGTGGAGCAGAGAGATAGGAGAGAGTAAGACGTGCATGCTGACACCATCTGCTGCACGTGAGTCAGAGAAGATTTTGGGATGAGGGAGATATGGGAAATGAGAAGGGGGATTAGGGGCCGAGACCCTCAACTTCGATACCTCCAGCGCAGCCAGTGGCCACGGCATGCCTGTCCTCCGTCCTTTCTTTGCTGCTGTGAGCTATTATGTGCCACCTTCTCCTGCAAGACAGAGGGAAGTGTGTCAATGAGTGTCCTGCAAGATGTTTGGGTGATGTACCTATCATGGTTGAATAGCTGCCAGTGTGTGACCTGTGAGGTATGGTTGTGTGGACTGCAACAGTGGTAATGTCTGAGGGTGAGATGCAGCATCTCAAGTGCAGCGTTGCGTATGGATGGGAAGTGACTGTTGGTCTGTTGGAGGTGGATGACCGGGGTGGTGATGGTGTCGTGCGTGGAGCGGTGGTGCAGTTGGTAGGATGTGCCACTTGCATTCAATCTTGACCACTCATCAATTCATTGAACTTTTCCTGCATTGCAGCCACGTGCGTGGTGCAATGCTCCTAGCATTCACCTCCAGGGGGACACTTCCTCCCCCTGCCTCCGCAGCTGGTGTCCGGAGAGTCTACTGCCACCCTGCGGGTACAGAATGGCCCTTCGTACGTCCACCTCCTCCAACAAGGCCTCCAGTGAGTCATCGGAGAACCTCGGTGCATGCTCGCTTGCAGGTCCAGCCATTCCACTTGTCTTCCTCAACTGATTGCATTGACAGTGTACCTCCCCTTTAAGAGGTGCAGGCCATGCCATATATTGGGCTCCCTGCTGAGGCGTGGCGCTGGCTGCTCGCAACAATTGTGCAGATGAGTCGGTAGCACAAATCTCACGTGCTGCCGGCATCTCATCAACCGGGCGCTGATTAATTGCGCACTACGACCCCCGCGCCTAGATTCTCAGCCCCAGGGCATTGCTGCAGGAGTTCCTCAGGGCAGTGTCCTAGGCCCAACCATCTTCAGCTGCTTCATCAATGACCTTCCCTCCATCATAAGTTCAGAAATGGGGATGTTCGCCGATGATTCCACAGTGTTCAGTTCCATTCACAACCTCTCAGATTATGAAGCAGTCCGTGCCCGCATGCATCAAGGCCTGGACAACATCCAGGCTTGGGCTCATAAGTGGCAAGTAACATTCGCACCAGACAAGTGCCAAGCAATGACCATCTCCAACAAGAGAAAGTCTAACCACCTCCCCATGACATTCAGCAGCATTACCATCGCTGAATCCTCCACCATCAACATCCTGGGGGTCACCACTGACCAGAAACTTAACTGGACCAGCCATATAAATACTGTGGCTACAAGAGTAGGTCAGAGGATGGGTATTCTGTGGCGCGTGACTCACCTCCTGACTCCCCAAAGCCTTTCCACCATCTACAAGGCACAAGTCAGGAGTGTGATGGAATACTCTCCACTTGCCTGGATGAGTGCAGCTCCAACAACACTCAAGAAGCTCGACACCATCCAGGACAAAGCACCCTAAACATTCACTCCCTTCACCACCGGTGCACAGTGGCTGCAGTGTATACCATCCACAGGACAGCAGGCACATGGGAACAACACCACCTGCACATTCCCCTCCAAGTTACACACCATCCCGACTTGGAAATATATCGCCATTCCTTCATCGTCACTGGGTCAAAATTCTGGAACTCCCTTCCTAATAGCACTGTGGGAGAACCTTCACCGCACGGACTGCAGCAGTTCAAGAAGGCGGCTCACCACTACCTTCAAGGGCAATTAGGGATGGGCAATAAATGCTGGCCTTGCCCACATCCCAAGAACGAATTTTAAAAAATTTGGGGGTTATCCAATTTAACCCCCATTGACTCTATAATGGTACAATTTTAAAGGGGGTGCAGGAACAGGCAGACCTGGGGGTTTATGTAGAGAAATCTTTGAAGGTGGCAGGACATGCTGATAAGGCTGTTAAAAAGGCATACAAAAAAATATATAAATAGAGGCATAGGAGTATAAATGCAAGGAGGATATGCTAAACCTTTATAAATCACTGATTCGGCCTCAGCTGGAGTATTGTATCTAATTCTGGGCACCACCCTTTAGGAAGGGTGTCAAGGCCTTGGGAAGGGTGCAGAGGAGAATTACTACAATGGTACCAAGGATTTAATAGAGGTGTTCAAAATCATGAAGGGGTTTGATAGTAAATAAGGAGAAACTGTTTCCACTGGCAGAAGGGTTGGTAACCAGAGGATACAGATTTAAGGTAATTGGCAAAAGAGCCAGGTGAGATGAGGAGAAATTTTCTTTGCACAGCGAGTTATTATGGTCTGGAATGCACTGCCTGAAAGGGTGGTGGAAGCAGATTCAATAGTACCTGTTAAAAGGGAATTGGATATATACTTGAAGGGGATAAAATGGCTGGACCAGGGAGCGGGACCAACTGGACAGCTCTTTCAAAGAGCCAGCACAGGCAAGCTGGGCCGAATGGCCTCCTTCTGTGACGTAAGGTTCTATGATATGGTCCCAGGGATGAAGGACTTCAGTTACGTGATTAGACTGGAGAAGATGGGGTTGATCTCCTTAGAGCGAAGGAGGTTGAGAGGAGATTTGATAGAGGTGTTCAAAATCATGAGTGGTCGAGGCAGAGCAGATAGAGAGAAACTGTTCCAATTGGCGGAAAGGTTGAGAACCAGGGGACACAGATTTAAGAAAGAACCAAAGGCAACATAAGGAAAAACTTTTTTTTACGCAGCAAATGGTTATGATCTGGAATGTACTGCCTGAGGGGGTGGTGGAGGCAGACTCCATCTTGGCTTTCAAAAGGGAATTGGATAAGAAATTGAAACGAAAAAATCTGCAGGGCTACAGGGAAAAGACGAGGGTGTGGGACTAGCTGGATTGCTCTTGCAGAGAGCCGGCATGGGTTCGACGGGCCAAATGGCCTCCTTCTGTGATGTAACCATTCTATGATTCTACAGTTGAGTATTTTCTTTGGCTACACCTTATAAACATTTTAGACCTTGGCCTTTTGATAAACCAGGAAACAGATTAAAATCCACCCTCTAATTCTTTCTTAATCTCTTTTATATCGGTGCTTATTTAGTTCAGAATCTCAGAGAATGGCATCCACAAGCTAGTTCCTAGCATTTACGATGCTAAATCTGGTTGCTTTGGAATTTTGGAATCTATTATCAAGGAGACAGTAGCGGTACATTTGGATAAACATAATTTAATAGGACAAAGTCAGCATGGCTTTACGAAGGGGAAATCATGTCTGACAAATTTGCTTGAGTTCTTTGAGGACATAACGTATAGGGTGGATAAAGGGGAACCAGTGGACGTAGTGTATTTAGACTTCCAGAAGGCATTCGACAAGGTGCCACATAAAAGATTATTGCTCAAGATAAAGAATCACTGGATTGGGGGTAATATTCTGGCATGGGTGGAGGATTGGTTATCTAACAGGAAGCAGAGAGTTGGGATAAACGGTTCATTCTCGGACTGGCAACCAGTAGCCAGTGGTGTTCCGCAGGGGTCGGTGCTGGGTCCCCAACTCTTTACAATCTATATTAACGATTTGGAGGAGGGGACCAAGTGTAACATATCAAAGTTTGCAGATGATACAAAGATGGGAGGGAAAGTGGAGAGTGAGGAGGACATAAAAAACCTACAGGGGGATATAGACAGGCTGGGTGAGTGGGCGGAAATTTGGCAGATGCAATACAATATTGGAAAATGTGAGGTTATGCACTTTGGCAGGAAAAAAAATCAGAGAGCAAGTTATTATCTTAAAGGCGAGAAACTGGAAAGTACTGCAGTACAAAGGGATCTGGGGGTCCTAGTGCAAGAAGATCAAAAAGTTAGTATGCAGTTGCAGCAGGTGATCAAGAAGGCCAACGGAATGTTGGCTTTTATTGCTCGGGGGATAGAATATAAAAACAGGGAGGTATTGCTGCAGTTATATAAGGTATTGGTGAGACCGCACCTGGAATACTGCATACAGTTTTGGTCTCCATACTTAAGAAAAGACATACTTGCTCTCGAGGCAGTACAAAGAAGGTTCACTCGGTTAATCCCGGGGATGAGGGGGCAGACATATGAGGAGAGATTGAGTAGATTGGGACTCTACTCATTGGAGTTCAGAAGAATGAGAGGCGATCTTATTGAAACATATAAGATTGTGAAGGGGCTTGATCGGGTGGATGCGGTAAGGATGATCCCAAGGATGGGTGAAACTAGAACTAGGGGGCATAATCTTAGAATAAGGGGCTGCTCTTTCAAAACTGAGATGAGGAGAAACTTCTTCACTCAGAGGGTAGTAGGTCTGTGGAATTTGCTGCCACAGGAAGCTGTGGAAGCTACATCATAAAATAAATTTAAAACGGAAATCGACAGTTTCCTAGAAGTAAAGGGAATTAGGGGTTACGGGGAGCGGGCAGGAAATTGGACATGAATTTAGATTTGAGGTTAGGATCAGATCAGCCATGATCTTATTGAATGGCGGAGCAGGCTCGAGGGGCCGATTGGCCTACTCCTGCTCCTATTTCTTATGTTCTTATGTTTATCTCAGCCGTAGAATCCTTCTAGACTCAGTTTTTTGTGGGCCCACAATGCCTCGAAGGGATAAAGAAACCAGATTTAGTAATGTAAGTACAGGGAGCCAATGAACAGATAAAGGATCCAAATTAAAATTACAAAGAAATGCTAGCCCTCCACCTCATGCATCCTTTTACACGTATAAAATGTGCGTCTACGGGTTCAATATGGTGTGCATGCTCATTCCACATTGACAGTGCACCGCTTGTCATATCGAATCGGGCTGATTTGTAGGCATCCAGGGTGCATGCCTGCATTAGGCTGATTGTACATGCAAATTGGGGGACCTAACGCCCGTTACAGGCCCCTTTGAGAAATTGGTTTGTGAATGACTGCAGCAAGCGCCACGAATGCCGCGGTCAGTTTTTTCAGGCGCTCAACTCCCAAAACAGCAGTCCTTAAAGATCTGCCACTCAAAAGGTAAGTTTAATGTTTATTACTTACCTTATTGTGGGGCCAGAAGTTCTCCTCCCATTTCCACATTAAAAGCACGGGCTGCTGCTGGCCACTACTCAACCCACCTCCCCGGATATCTCCCTCGACCCACCCCGGACTCTCCAGAGACCCTCGGCCGGCATTCAAGTCAGCCAATCTCGCCGTGGTCCTGCCGCCAGCCTCATTAGTAGTGTTCAGCGTGTCCTGCACTGGGAACACCCCCCCACCCCCAAGATTCAGGCACGATCATATTCCAAGGCCGTGGAAACCTTGGTCTGTTGACTGTCAGGGTTCAATATGAGACAAATTTGGGCAGTCTCAACCAAGCTCCTAGTGAGTATAGTCCACAGCAATAGAAGTGCCCTCAATTGTGCTAATTGGCAATCTCAGTCCAAATGCCACAGAATGCCTGGTGTAGGATACCAAAGTTGTGAAGCTTATGTAGTATAGTCTTTTCTTCTTCGGTTAAGGGTAAGATGGATTGAAGGTGTACACTAAGGGAGTTCTCCATATAAGCATCTTACAGCAGACCTGGGAGTGCTCATAACACTTGGAATTTGAAATGGGAAAATAGTCTGTTGCCCTGCACCAACATCCTACACCTTGATCATCAGAATCATCAACCAATGTTTTCATTGTAATGTCATTTTTTTTTTACTTACTTACAATGCAGTTTCCTAGAACTGGACTAGGAAATCAAATTTCTTGGTCATTAAAAATTGAACTTGTACTCAGGTTACCTTAAAAGAACTAAACCCAGAAGCACCTTAAACCCAGAAGCCCTTATCTTTCAAAATGCTGGTGCCTAGTCTGGAGGATTTTCTTGGGTATAGTGCATTACTGAAATTAGCAAGTTATCATTTCCAAAAAGAATTCATGAGATATGATATGTCCCCCTCCTCTCCCCCTCAGCACTTTCTTTCTCAAAAAAGGAAAAAGAAAACATTCCCACCTCCAGTCTTTGTCAGTAACTCCTACTTGGAATTGGATAAATACTTGAAAGGAAAAAAATTACAGGGCTATGGGACTAAATGGATAGCTCTTTCAAAGAGTTGGCACAGGCACGATGGGTTGAATGGCCTCCTCCTGTGCTATACCTACTTTGATACTAAAAAAGGTATGTCCTTGTAGTTTGATAACCTTTATTGTAAACACAACTGTGCTAACTTCCACACATGTATACACATTCATAATGATAGAGAACAGTACATATTGTATACAAAGACTCTGATATTAGAATGGAGGCGGGATGGCAGCAGTGGTGGGGGGGGTGGGGGGGGCGGTAAAAGGTAAACCAGCCCAATAAAAAATGCCCCTTTCGCACGCGATCGCGATTCAATTGTTGCCACTTAACGTGGCTTCCGGGTTTGCCATTCGAAAGCTGCGCAGTGGGTGTGTACCCGCATCACAGGCTATCAGCTGGAGGAGCCCTATTTAAAGGGCCATTGCTCCAAAGGCTTTTGCTGGAGCAAAGACCCACACACCACAATGGAGCAGCAGAGGTGCAAGGCTGCTCTAAGTTTTAATGATGCCTCACTCCAGGTGCTACTGGATGGGGTGAGGAGCAGGGATGCCTTCTGCTCTCATACAGGGCCTTCAGTGACTGCTGTGACGGCGGACGAGAGGAAGTGGCCTGCCTCCGCCACCAAGAAGGCCTGGCTCGAGGTGGCAGAGGAGGTCACCAGCAGCACCATCTCCAGCACAGGAAGCGCTTCAATGACCTAACTAGGTCAGCAAAAGTGAGTACACTTACTCATTCTCCTACATTCAGTGTTGCACATCACCTCCCCCACCCCCCCCAACTCATTCTGCACTGCCAAGACTACTCTATCACATCACTCCTCACAACCACTTAAGGTTCATTCTCAACTTACCTGCACTTCCTCACCTCTCCATTAATCACCTCACCACTACCACTCACCCCATACAACATGAGTCACTCACCTGACGAAGGAGGTAAGCTCCGAAAGCTTGTGATTTTCAAATAAAACTGATGGACTATAACCCGGTGTTGCAAGATTCCTTACGTTAATGTGGACAAAATTAAGTACTTTAAGTATCTAAATAAGCATCTTAACTATCATCCCGCCTGCTTTAATTGCCGGTGGGACTTACGCATTCGGGAGGCGTGCACGCTCCCAGAAGCGTCAATGGGGAACCCAGAAGTCTGCGGGTTGGAGCCGGGTTCCGTACGCGCTCAGGATTTCCGCGATTTTCAGAGCACCCCCCCAACAATTTATTTTTAAAATTGACCCCAAAGGATTTCATACCGAACTGTAGAGCTCCGTGACTTTTACTTTTACTTCAGGAGCTTGCATTGAAATAAACATCTGCACTCTTAAGCAGACAACTAACTCTCCTATTTTTCTGGCCAATGTAAAATTAAGCTTCCTTCCATTTGTCCAGGACAGGCACAAACCAATTTCTAAACAAAAGCACAATAATATTTTACTATTTGAACAATTCATATTCTCCATTCTGCATCAAAATCTAGTTAACAGGACAGTTTACTAATAGTTAGATATTATTAAATAGACAAATAATTGATCAATTATTTATAGCAGCAAGGAGGGCTCTGGTCCACAAAATAAAACTTATTTTCAAAACAAAATAAAAACCACAACATTTGTATAATAGTGGTTTCTGTTGTATTTACCTAGTTTGGATGTTGAAAATTAGTAGAGTGCAATGTACCTTACTGGAAATCTTGGGTAGATACAGTAATGTAAATTGAATTATTTCTCTCAGTCTGAGCCAAACAAGAATTCTTGTGCGCTCTGGTGTCTCATACAATGCCACCAAATTACAGTTTATCAAAAATCAAGGTAAAAAATGTCAGCACTGAGCTGACCAGTTGACATTTAAACAGTATATTGACATTAATAATGATATGAATGCTTCAGACATAGCTCAGAGTTTGGTGAGTCAGTACAAATCAAACTAAACAGATCATCTAAATCCAGGCCTGCCCACTAACCCCAAACTTGAATGTTACAATGGGATGTTTTTTGCCCTTCCTCCATCTTCAAACTCATGACAAGGCTTCCACTATCAATGGGAATTTTTTGCAGAACGAAGTATAAGTAGTTCACACACTGTACGAATAGAACACCACACATCACATGTACATAGTTTGGTACCGTAATCAACTAAGCACCTCACCATTTATTGAGGCTAGACAACAAATATAGAGGAAATATATTATGTTTGAACACGCTTCTGATCAGATCGGTCTTAATCTGCAGAAATGGAGATGAAAATTATTTGCAACAGAAAATGTAAATCTCCAAAAAGGCACATGAGTGATTGATTCTACATGTTTCAAAGTTAGCCCTAGCAGGAACACATTTTCAGGATCAGCTCTTACAAACAACTTAGTGACTAATAGAATAAAAGAACATTTCAATGAATTTATAATCATTAGGAACAGCACAAGACCAAATTTCACATTGAACGAGAAATGAGATTTTACCCAGGTATAATTTTACAGCTGTTTACAAGTTAATACTGCAGCAAGACAGGGCACCAATGCTTAAACAGGCAAAAATACAATTTCATAGCATTTTTTTTTAACCTCATCATAAATATCTAGAAAGATCCAATACTAATCTCATAATTCACTGACTCCTGTTTTATTAAATATTATTTCCTGTAAAATATTTTAGGCTACAATTTAAAAAAAAAGATTTAAACATTTAAAAATAGTGTAAGCAATGAATCCTATCCTTGCATACAACTGAAATGTAGTACTTGCACCAATCAGTATTAAGTAT
Organism: Heptranchias perlo; assembly: GCF_035084215.1. Taxonomy (NCBI): domain Eukaryota; kingdom Metazoa; phylum Chordata; class Chondrichthyes; order Hexanchiformes; family Hexanchidae; genus Heptranchias; species Heptranchias perlo. The sequence goes on along the minus strand of NC_090346.1, from coordinate 21,815,262 downwards.
TTACCTCTCCCCGCAATTTTTTAAACAAATATTTCTGGTTATGTGATCTTTTTTCTGGCCATCAAGATGGCACATGAATCATCCAAAATCTAAAAATCATGACCATCATTTTCATATAGATATTGTTAACCTCAGCACTGTACTAATATCAAAACTATATCAATATTTGCCATATTAATTATTAAAAGGACACTATGAACTGAACTCAGCAAATGAAAATAATTTCATACATGTATTAAAAATGCAACTTGAGATCTGCAACAGTTGTCTAACATTAAAGAGTCAAGAGCTTCCAGCTTTCAAAAATGTGTCACACAAGGTATGTTTTTGTGCTAAAACCACATAGAAGTCATTGGTTGTAAGTAGAAAATACAGAACCAATGTGCTTACCTTGCCCTCACATTCACCTCAGCTGTAGTCAACCAATTGGTACTTTTCCAAGTGTCAAGGGCATGCAGTGAGCAGCTAACACATATTCAAATTCACTGGATACTATACATACGCTTGTGAAACTTGGATGTTTCTCTTCCTCACCAGCTTTCTCTTCACTGACAAGTTCAAACTGGTTTCTTTCAGCAGGAACAAACTGACAGTCAACCTTGTGGGCAATTGCAGGAAGCTTTAAACTTAAGAAACTACTTCCGTGCGAGATTTCTTGAAAAAGTGTAATAAGAATATCAAATCCTTCCAAAAAGTGTCGAATTTCAGGGCTAAGGCCGTTGTATGAAATTTCCATCCAGGAATCTCTTCATCCACTACAATTTGCTCACTGCTTCAACATTTCTGTGAAAGGGAGTCTCTTTTCGTGGCTTTCTGCATTTAATCATTGCTCTGGCTGAATAAGATACTCACTGTACTTACAGTCTGCTGGGCAACAAAGAATCTCACAGCCAACTCAAAAAAACTAAAAGCAAGCCACGCACTGCCCCAATGGTACAGATGACTGGTCCTGATTACAGATTAACAAGGTTAGTCAGGAGGAGCGAGGGGGACAAAACACATAGTCATTGCTACAATGAGCTCATTTATTCACTCTGGCATCTCATGTTGTCTTGTTTTGATCATCCACTCACATTCTGACTTTTTTCACTGCTTCATTTCTGAAATTTGCAAAACTGCTGTTCAAAAGGTACCCATAATGAGCTAATCTGGAACTCCTTACACAGCAGATGGTAGCATAGCCTGCAATTAGTAATGCTAGGAGCTCAGGGCACTGAGTTAATAAATACCAATTTAATTTTAGTTAAAAACAAAATAGACACATGCCACTTAAACAGCTCAAAAGGAGACAAATTCCTATTGAGTAAAAGCCCATATTTTTATATAATACATTGTTTTGATAGAAGCTAATTTGATGTCTGCACAGAAGAATGATCATGTTGCTCAGGGAAGGTGTTTTTGTTTGAGATGCAATTCAGTTTGAGATCCTGCATGTATATTATCATCCTGAGCGTGCATTTTTGAAAGGGGTGTAGTCTCTGCATCAGGGAGTTTGTAACGTCAGCTCTGTTCCTGAGACAGACAGACAGATACAAACTCTCAGTTCAATGTCAGCTATGTCAGGCACCAGAATGCAGCTTTCATAGTTTCACATTACTCTTCAAGTAAAAAATGCTTGTAGCCATAATTCTGTCATCATATCACTGTCATGGCCTATTGCATTTACAAACCTAATAAAATAACTTCACCAGGGGACAAGTCACAACTTATTCCTAGGAGGTCCTAATAGGTTGGGAATGACTCTCCCTCCCATGGCGGAGCCTGAGGATTCAGCAGAGTAGGCGGGTGTTTGAACCCGTGTCCCACCACTCTGTGCTGTTGTGTTGATGTTTCATTGTGCTGTGCCACCTTTAACAGGAGGCCTTTGAAAACCATAAATTATCTTTGAAGTGTCAGTCATAGCACATGGTGGGTTAATTTATTCTGAAAGTTAAGGGTTAACATCAGTTTATCAAAAGTACACACACACACATACACCCAAAGTTCAATTGAACACTTGCAATATAATTTAGAAATGCACTTCACTTACAACCAATAACAGCGATCAATGTAGAGTGAATATCATCAGTAACGTTATTCCTTAGTTCGAAGGTCCTGCTTTCTCCAATGACAATGGGTTCTATTTTGAACAGGGTGCGGTGAATATAAACGTTTAACTTCCAGAAATCTGAGTTATCTTAATGGCATCACTGGAGCCAGGGGGTCGGTGCAATTAAAGCCAGGCAGCCAAAGCAAGTGAAGCCAAGGATCCAGGTCTAAAATAAGCCATTAGCACACACATTATGTTACAATGATGTAACTGCAAACATCTAAAATAAATTTTGGCCTTTGTAGGGCTAACATTATTCTTCAGAGCTCCAGCCAGCCATTTCTGGACCCCACTAATGTTTTGATGTGATGAACTCAACAGCTTAAATGTATTATTATAATAACACTTTCTTGTAAATAAAAAATTTGGACAATTATAAATAAATTTTAAAATTAAACAGCACGATTAGATTGGCTCTCTTCTCCACATCTCAAGTCCCTTTGCACCATTCCCTGCCCACAAAGGCAGGCAGGTGCCCTGAACTCTAGCCTGTGCCCATGTTGTTCTGTTATCAACCACTAGGAGGTGTGCAAGTACATCCAGGATCATTTCCCCAAAAATGTTTTGTCCCTCAGAGGCAAAGTACCTGGCCTTCCGTCAGCATCTCAAATAATTAACAAACTCAAGAAAGCACCCTGCTAGGGATGATCATGGACCTGCATGCTATTATTCTGTGACCCAGTACCTACCATCAATCACAGAATCACACTCGTAAAATCAGTGCAAGTTAAAGATTTGATTTTAGCTCCTCCCAAGGTCTCCAAGATAAATGCAGCATCCAAGTGTGGCTCTGATCCATACAGAAAGTCCCATGTTCGATTCCTGATCTGTGCTGAGTTAGCAGACATTAGGTAGAATGATTGGCCTTAGTGTTCCCTGATATAAGATGGGGAGGAAAAAAATGATCAGGTTTTTCCTGACCAGTGAACCCCTGCTAAAAAGAAAAATCGGATGGAGTGTAAAATAGGCTGCTGATTCACCATCACCTGTTTTGCACTACTGCCAGAGACAAATTTCTACCCCACTCTCTCTTTTATTCATATAAAATAATGAAAGTCCTGTGTTGATGCTCATGGTTAGCCAGAGGAAATGGAGGGGCAGAAATTTCCAAAGCCCCGTGCCACTAGCAGTCTCATACTCACTGATCTACTCCTAGAAGTGCATGGAGTGTCATGCTGACTGTACACTGCAGTTCCACTGCATTACTGGGCACAGATGCACCATCAAGATGTTAAAGTCAGTAAGGGAATTGGATATATACTTGCACCTGCTTTTTTCTCAAAGATCATCACATCACCTTCAGAGTCTTTTATACTATAGGCCAGGTCTTGAGACATCAACTAAAGAGTGCTGTTCTGCCGAATTTACACTGCAAGTTGCACCATTGGCAGCTGTGACAAATTGCTCTCCGCTCATGCACATAGAAATTATGTTGTAACATCAGCCCTTTGGGTTATGATATTATATGAGGCAGCCATGTAAATGCTGATGTCATGGCATAACGTCATGACATCAAGGGGGAGGGTATGCTCAAAATGCAATCATTTCACCCCAACACCATTGCAGCACTTTTATTGGCCACCATTACACCGGCACAGAGACAGAGCACAAAGGGGAAAAAAACAATGGTCATTCTGCCGAACAACTGAATTGATCTGCAGCAAGAGGACAGAATTATATAAAATCAGCTTTTATTAATAAATTCTATGCTCCTCCAAATACCCATTACACCTTGGAAATGCATACTTGTTGTTACGATCTGGAATGCACAAAGGCTGGTGGAAGCAGATTCAATAGTAACTTTCAAAAGGGAATTGGATATATACTTGAAAAGGAGGAATTTGCAGGGCTATGGGGAAAGAGCGGGAGAGAGGGATTAATGGGATTGCTCGTTCAAAGAGCCGACAAAGACATGATGGGTCGAATGGGCTCCTTCTGTGGTGTAAGATTCTATGGTTCTAAATATACAGTTTGACCGAAATTAGCAAAACTGCAATTTTTCATGTAGGTTTAGTTCTCATGTTGCCTGGGAACACTGGATTCCTCTTAGTTTGTATGATTCCATACTCTTAATTTATAGAAATCACTCCACAGGTTCAGTCCAACAAATTCCTGAAGTGTTACTATCTTTAGTTAGCTTCTGGAGTAATAGACAGAATTACTTTTATGAAGAGTAGGCCTGCATAGTGTTGACAGCTATTTAACACAGTACATGATGGTTTACAAAAGTGACATGCACTGCCTTATACTTCAGAATCAGTATAATTAAGATTACAATATATCCCCAAATAGCTACATGGAGTAGAGTTCATTTTTGTTTCTAGGGGTCATGGTGCCCCATAGTTCCTGTTCCCCAGGGAGTGGCCAATGCCTCAGAGAGGAGGCTCATTTCCTCATCCTTCATGTTAACACTGACTTCTGTCACAAAAAGCAAAGCAAATCAGTGCATGAATAACCACAGTGAATTGCCTGCTGGCATGGGGCCCTGGGAAAAGCTGGGCTCATTTACTGACAGAAACCTGTCCTCAAAAGTCCTGTAAGTCAACACTCTATACACGAATGTACCAGATCTGAAAACGTAATAAATGCAGAGTCAGCAGCAGCTAGCAATCGAAAGCTGGACTCCCATTCAGGGAGACTGACTCATTAGGCACTTTGACTCTCAGCTAGGCAGCTGCCAGATAACACACTTCACTACAACAGTATGCTGCACCATAAGGGGTTTGGGGAAAGAGAAAGATGGTATAACTGGCAGTTCCTTGTAGATGGGCATTTGCTGCTGGCCAGTTACTGAGCAATCAAGAAAGCTCACAGATCATACCATCTCAATCTTACCCTCATATCTGTAGAAGGAAGCATGATAGAAGCAGAATGCAAAAGAAAAAGGAATAAAAACACAAACCAAATTCAGTTGCCAAGTCCCGAACAACGAGTGACAAGGTGGTCATAAGGAGTGCCAAATTGTAGGGAATGCTGAAAGGCAATAAATTAAAATGATATGTGGTACAGTATGAGAGACTGAAATCTAAGTCTGTAGCCAAATTGTCTAAAACTGGAATCTACAGTAAGCTCCATGAACACCATTCCCATCATGTATGTGAACTATGTTCAGCTGTTCTATTATTAGATGCCTTAAAAGTCTCCAGAGATATACTGAGCAACACAAAACACATTACACCAAACAACCCTTGGCAGTGAACTTTACACCAGCCATAACACTGCAGCCTGGAAACAAGACTATGCTGAAAGTCTCCAGTTTCAACAAGGAGAGTCCTCAGAATTCATTTGTCTAAAAATTTACAGCAAATAAAAAGATAATTTTGCAGTGCATTACCACATATTGTAATACATGCATTCATATTATTAAAATGAAAACATTTAGACAAAAAAAGCTGTAAAAGACCAAATAATAATGGATCAGATTTCTGAGATTTCATTTGCAACACTGTTCAAAAGATATTTCACAATGCAATATTTTAATTTTCGGGCGTAACACATGGCCTTCAATATTACATTCACCAATATAATCAACCTCTGACATAAATTGCATTGTTTATGGCTTCTTCGTTAATAGGTGGAAAAAACACTGCGAAATATTTTATGCTCACCATTAGCATCACCAATAAAGCTGATGCTAAAGAGATACATAATGGCACAGCATTAAAAACCCATCTTATCTTATTCGCTACCTTGAAATGGAATTAAGGGCCTCCAAATGAATAATTTAACATTACTTCTAGTGCACTCTTATTTTGTACCATTATTATGCTGGGTGCCTGAGACAAATGGCCACACATATCATGAGGCACTACCAGAGACATCTCTCACCCATTTATCATTAAACTAAGAGAAAGCAAAATAAGGTAGAAACACTGCTCCATCTTGATTAATGTGGAAGCCTTTTGGTGTTTCTTTCTCCCATGCAAAATAATCCACTACTGCCAACAAAAAAGTGTCTACACCTTTCGGGTGTTGCCACGTACAAACCCCCCTCCGCCCCACACAACAGAGATACTTTTTAAGCTCCTTTTTTAAATACTGGCAAAAAGACTAGCAAGATAATCCCCACTGAAACTGCTTTAATTATAGCAGGACAGAAGAGCGGGTTGTTGACTTGCCATTGCAAGTTCACACATGTACACTGTCAGGATCTCCACACTTACAAAATTCTAAGCAAAATACACTAGGAAAGGTAGGTTTAATTTATTCAGAATTCACTAAACTCAGAGGGGTTGATTTTAAGTCCTGGGCAGAAATACGGTCTAGTGAGTGGCCATCCCATCCAGGAGCAGTAGTGAGTAGGCCCTGCCAATTTTAACAGCTAGGCCAGCATGCTGCTGGCAGACTTTCGAACCAAAATGGCCTGGAAGCAGCAACCTGGCCGTTAACATCGGACTGCAGGAGGCTGTTGTCAGGGACCAGGGGTCCCCAGCCCTAAGGTAATTCTTTAGGAGGGGAGGTCTTTTAGAGATTGCAGTCAGGGAACAGGGAGGGAAGCCCAAGGTTTCTTTGTGGGGCCTGGAACTCACTTCTCGACAGCTTTGGCCTGCCAGGGAAGCCATTACTGCTCTTCCGCTCAGGCCTAAGGTTAATGTTGCAGTCGTGCGCCAATGACATTATCGGAGCATGATCTGCATATCTAAAGAAGGATCCCAGCTTGAGGCGGTTGTCCTTACCGCCCGCAAATTTAAAACTGAAGTCGGAAAGATCAGGGCAGGAAGCCAGTGGGTAAGTCACCTGCTCCAATCTAACTGCACGCTGGGCCGGGGGGTTAAATTTCCCTCCATAGGTTTCAAAATTCTAGGTGTTCTGCTCCATCTGTGGAAGTTCAGGGGAGCGGAACTCCTGGCTACCCAGACATTATGATGCAAACTCTGACTCAAAATCCCAGGCACTGCATGGATGTGGCGAGCCGCAGGCACCTGCAAGGATGTGGCGAGCCGCAGGCACCTGCAAGGATGTGGCGAGCCGCAGGCACCTGCAAGGGTGCATCAGCAGCAATGCCCAATGGAAGCTGGGGCATCAGAGCCAGTCCATATCACTTCAAGGGCAGAAAGAGACTGCGGTGTGGCTCAATGAACAAGCTATTGTTTTTTTTAAGCTCCCAATGGAGCCAAGGGGCTTCTCTTCTAGGTAATTTATATTTTCTGAAATTACTTTTGCCTTCAAAATGTTTGAGGCCTTTGCTGGGGCCTGAGCAGGACTCATGACAGAGTTCTGCTACAGTCTTACAACATGTACTGACTGGAATTCCCAGGATAATCATGGAACTCCCCCAGGCACACCCCCTTGATGTAGGGGGCTGGGCAGAGGAATCGTCCTCTTTCCCCCACTGGAAAATAGCAATCGTTAAGAAATGCAGTGGAAATCCAGCAGAACCTGATTCTGTCCCAAATTCCAGCTGCTCGCTTTCTGCCCTTGGCCCGGACCAGAATTTTAAGCATCTGATGTTTCTAGTGGCCGTTTCAGGTACCACTTGCCACTAAACAGAAAGGTAAAGGTGGAACCAACCACACCAGTCAGGCAAGCACAGTACCCTTCTGAGTCAGTTCCCCGAATGAGGGAATCAGTACTCATTGTTTACAGGGAAGCAGTTTCATACTTAGAATTATTAGGTAAGATATTATTATGGAACACCCAGGAACCATCTGCATCAAGAATCTGTTACCTCATCATAATGTTCACGACACAGCAAGTTAGCTCAACAGCGTGATGACCTTTCACAATGCTGTTTTCAATCTTTTACATAGGGGAAAAAAAAAAGTAGCAGTAGAGATGATCAATGATTCAAGGATGTCACTGCATCACAAGGGAGAAGTATCCTGCCCAATGCCATATCTCACCATCGCAGGTCAGTCCCTATGTAACAGAACTAATTTTAAATCAACAAAAGATCATTAGTTTTTTCTTAAAGCAAAATCACATTTGTTTGCAACATTATAATGTTTTAATTCTTTAGAACCCATATGGCAATAGAATTCTTCCATTAAACATTCAGTAGAGAGTGTCACAATATCCAACACAAAGATAAGATAAACTTGTGCTATTAGGACATTCAGGGGGCTAAATTGGGCCGTGTAGCACCCATTTTGTAGGCATTACGCAGTCACCTAAGCCCCGAAAATGGCATCAGAGATGCAGGTGCACACTTCCAGGGTGATTTCCTCAGGAAACCATATTGGCAAAGGCGGTTGTGCACGCCCACCTAACGAACACCGGAAGCATGTAGAGTAGGGAGACTGATCTGAAGCAGCTGGCGGCATTTTCGAACTCCCTGCTCCAGCCAACGCACTGTCCTAACCTCACACAGCTTAACAGGAGTTAAAGGGCATGAAGGACCCCCCACCAGCACTATTTAAAAGGATCATACAGGAGTTACAGGTTAGTTGCTGGATTATTTATTCTGGCTCCTGGTACAATTGTGGGTGTGTGTGGAAGTTTCCTATACTTGGAGAAAGTTTGCAATATTCTATGGGGAGTGGTCTGGCTGGTCGTGCAGTACTGTTAGTGGCATTTAAAATAGTGTGCTGACCAAAATTGCTTCTCAACATGGGTGGCCTGCTAGGGCTTCCTCTGGGAATTGAGCATGACTGGGAGCATGCAGAGAGGCCACGCAAAGCAGGACAAGCTGCCAGAAGAGGGAGAGGGATGAGGAAGAGAAGGAAGAGGCAGGGAAGCACCAAGGTAGACAGGCCCTGCCTGCCAGGGCTCCGTGTGATCAGATGATTAACGAGCAATACCAATAACCTCAACGACACCTCCCCATTCACCAACAGTCCCACACACCTTACCTTTCCTCTCCCACATGACTATCAAATCATCCTCCTTATGATTACACACTGCATCCTCCCTCAGCTCATCGCAGGAATGAAAACCAGCATCAAATACAACTTCATAACCACATTTATAGATTTACACATCAAATGATTTAAACAAACTGATACTATTTGACCTTGTGCATTCCCTCAGTGCCTGTCGTGCGTGTGCCTTTATCTTTCCTGGTGCTCCTAAGAGGCGCATCCCCAACGGCTGGAGCATGGTGGAAGGTGGTGGAAGGCTGCTGACCTTCAATTGAGGAATGTTTAGATGTCTGTGGTGGATGCACTCGAGCAGCTCTGGGCCAGAAGGGCCAGCTTCAAACTGCACGGTCTCAGCCTGGGCTGAAGCAGTCTGGCTTGGCCAGCTGACAGGTAACAGCAAGGGCACTGGCAGAGTGGCAGGGGTGAGAGCAGGAATACTATCATCCTGAGAGAGGACAGCGGGTCAGTCTTCCATGGCACCATTGCCACCCTCCGGGGCAGCGCCTCAGCAATCCTGATGATCTGCTGGAGAACAGATTGCTGGACTGCTGTGAGCCTGGAAATCCCATTCCACAGTGGAACCCAGAGCCACGATAGCAGCAGTCTGAGCTTCCAAAGCAGCAGTCAGACCTTGGATGGCAGATGTTTGTGCTGCAATGAAAGCTGTGACCTCTGTCATCAGACGTTGCATCATGGTGGACTCCACAGGTGTGCAGATGCTGGTGACCACACGTTCCATGTGGGAAAGGATGGGCTCAAAGCTCTGCACAATACCCTGTGCCAAGTGGAGCTGGACTTCTCCGTGCCCCTTGACATTGTGCAGACTTTCTAGTGCACCAAGCATTTGGCTGTGTACGTCCATCAGACTTCTTTTGTCGCCTGGCCCATCGAAGTCATCATCTGACTCCTCTGCAGCAGAACTAGTGTTCAACCTCGCCCTCCAGCGAGCTGGCACTTGCAATATCCGTTCCCCCTGCCCCGGCTCCTGCGCACTTGTGCCCGGTGTCGCACCATGGGCAGATCCCTCCTCTAACCTACGCGCAATGTCAGTATCTGAACTGGTGGCTGCGAGTGTAAGATCAAGTGATGGTGTGTCTTCATCATCACTGTCATCTGCCTCTGCCTTCTCTGTTCTTGGGTCTCTGAAATGACAAAGGGATACTTGTTGAGTTGTGGTGCAGGGAGAGGATAAAGCAAGACATTCGTGCTTACACCATCTGCAGAACATGATCCGAAAAGATTGTGGGGTGAGGGAGATATAGGAATCGAGGCAGAGGATTGGGTATGCAGAGACCCTCATCATCTATACCTCTACCACAGTCAGTGGCCACGGCCCGTCCAATGATAGACGGCATTGTCTCCTCCATGGGGGTGAGGACGTGTAGACCTGCCTGTCCTCCCTTCATTATTTCCTGCTGCCTGTTGTTATTCACCACCTTCTCCTGCAAGAAAGAGGGAAGTGTGTCAATGAGTGTCCTGCAAGATGTTTGGGTGATGTGGCTGTCATGGTTGAATAGCTGCCAGTGTGTGTGACCTGTGAGTTGTGAATGTGCAGCTTGCCGGAGTAGTAACATGTGAGGGCGAGATGTAGCATGTGATTTCAAGGGTTGAGTAGTGATTCAAAGAGTTTGTTGGTAGGTGGGTGCCGGGGGAAGATATAGTGCATGGAGCAGTGGATGAGGAAAGTGGTGCAGTCAGTCGGAGGTGCCACTTGAACTTACTTACCTTGACCACTCATGCCAAATCATTGAACTTCTTCCTGCACTGCATTCATGTGCGTGGTGCAATGCTCCTGGCATTGACCTCGTCCATCATAACCTTCCACTGCCTCTTCAGCATATGTCTGGAGGGCCTCTTGCCCCCCTGCAGATATAAGCATTGCCCTCCATCTGTCCACCTCTTGCACCAAGGCCTCTAGAGCACCATCCGGGAACCTTTGTGCACGCTCTCTCGCCAACGCAACCATTCAGTATATTCCACCACAATGCATCTCCCCTTTAAGAGGTGCAGGCTGCCTTTTAGTGCTAGCCACTTCAGATATTGGAGTCCACTGCTGGTGCATGCAGTCAATCAACAGCGCAAATAGCGCTGGCTACATGCAGCTATCATTGAAATAATCAGGCAGCACATGCTGCTTGCATCGCAACCAACCAGCGTGGGTTAATCACGCTTCGCGATCCCAGCACCTGTTTTCAGGGGTTAACCAGTTTAACTCCCTCATTGTCTTCTAACAAATACTGGTGATATCACTCCCAGCTATCCATTATTCTCTCCACCATGTCATAAAAGTTGCTTTGAACATTCAGATAGAACATTACATACCAATACTTGTTATTTCTGAAGCAGAAGCTTGCACTAACAGAGAATAACCAGGTAAAGGAAGTACATTTCATTTTGACATAACCAGTTGCTTGCTTAACACTACTGAATTTGTGCCCTAGTACTTTTTGATAGTCCTAATATTTGACAATTCATTTCATTTAGCTACTTGTTTTTTTCATGCAGCTCCTTTCAAAAAAGTGCCAAAGCAGTGATCCAGTTTTCAGGGATATCCATGGACACGGTCAATGCTGTGCTGAGACTGGCCAATAAGAAGCATGACAACACGGTCAAGGGCAATTATTTCTTTCCTGTAAGAAAGGACACTTCACAAAGAGTACTTGGTGTAATAGTCTCTGAAAACTGACAAAACTCTTCACAAATGAGGCTGAACACAGCTTGAATGTGAGACACAGGCTGGGAAGAGCAGCGGGCTTACCCATATTTAATCTGTATGCTGCAAAAAGGCCCAGCAGTAACTGGATGCAATTAAATCTGCCATAACAGGCCTATTCAGTCTTGCCCATAAGGAATGACACTCCTATTGTGTAATCTATTTTGATGAACTTCACTCAAAAGATAAACACAGCTCCATTTTTTTTCCCCCCCTTTTAACTTCCCAAAGTTACTCATGCTGGGGATGGTTACAGAGGGCCCAGGCACCCTCCGTAATCTCACCCATGTATGTATGTATGTATGAGCCTAGACATTTGAGTATTGGAAACCTATTTCACTGTGGGATATCACAGCCAAGCTCAATTTGCACTCACCAAACATCCATACACCTGCACTTTCCAGATCACTGAATAGATATATGAAAGGACATTGAGTGTTTTTTCTCTTTCCAGGAACCCTGTGGTTAATTACAACATCCCTATTACTGTCCTAGCTGATAGGACTATTTTGAAATGGAATAATACTGGCCAGAGCCAATGTCACCAGGACAAATTAGATACACGTGTCGTCCCCAAGAGAAGGGCACCACTAATATGAACGGCCGCTTCAAACTAAAATGGTGGAAGGGAAACCGAGCCTAATGTGATGAAAGCAGAGCTTCATCCTGCGTCGAGTAAGGGAGAAATGCTGCACCCGAAATTCTAACAGTGCTGTTGCGCCATCAGAACTGAAGTGGGCAGGACCTCCAGCTACCATGAGGTCATAGCGCTAATCCTTCCATAAATTGCTGGGACAGTTAGTTTAAATATGCTGAGGCATGCAGGCTGCCTACATACAGCTTCAATGCCTCAAACGCTGGTGGTGGAAAAACTCCATATATGACCTAAAAACCTGAGGTGTGGGGGGGGGGGGGGGAGCGGTGCATGGAGATACCTGGAGGAGAGGCCAAAACCTGGTGCAGCAGCAGGATTTTAAAAAAGGAAGCAGGCAATCTGGTGACCAGAATGCCAGCCAGATCAAACAAATGAGCTGCAAACGTCAGGCAGATGGATCTGGATTTCTCCCAACAGAGAAACAAAGCTGGATGGAAAGGCCTTTTGGGATCAGGGGCCTGAGACCTTCCAAGCACGTGGAGGGATGTGGTTGTGGTAGTGAGTGCCACCTTGCTGAACCTCAGCACTGCTTTGCAGATAGATGTTTAATGACCTCACCAGAGCAGGGACAATAAGCTACCTGCTCCTACTGACCCTTCCATGCAGTCTCTTTATATGAGGGGCACTTCTTCATTTATTACTCTCACAATGCCAGGAGAGTCAGGGTAAAAATGGGTTCTAACTGTGGCAAACAAAGGTTCGTTAGCCTCTGGCTCTCAAGCCTGAGGATTCAGATCTCTGGGGTCCTGCTGTAAAAAGGAAGCTAGATTAGCATTGCACTCACACGAAGGCACTGAGTATCATCTCAGGAGGATCTGAGACAAATGGCAGAGGTCACAAAAGTTCAACACCAGCCTCACTGCCAATATCTGAGGATTTGATACAATGCAGTGCTATCAGGAACAATTGCTGCCACTCCTACCCCCCTCCCTCCTGTCAGAGAAACCTCCAGGCTAGTCAGTGCATCCAACATAGATTCTTTGATCACTGACCAGGCCATGGGGGACCATTTGTAGAGAATGATGTAAACCGGCTTCTGAGAGCTTTGGGCCATCATCTGTCAGGATCAACTTGATATGATCAGATCAGCCCTCCTATTGATCAATGGGCACTCTGATCCAGGCTCCAGCACAAGTGGTGTGGCCAGGGTCCACCATCATGATGCTGTCCTCTCTCCTGACGACACTTCATGTTCCTTTTCTAGCCCTTCCCCCAGATACAGCAGCAGGCTGCCCCCACACCTGCAGTGGCAATACAGCCTGCTTACAAGTCCTCCCAGGACTCAGAGACCCTTATACCACGGCAGCTAAGCAACACTGGCATCCCTGGCCTTCACATGATACCTCAACGGAGTACCCGGATAAGTTTAAGAACATCAGGGAGGCACCAGGGTAGGTACAATTGGTAAAACGTATCTCCTGTTGTGTGTGTGTATATATATGTGCATTATAAAACAATTTTGTGATGTGGGGTAGCATTTCCACGGGAGTTCCCCACTTACCTGCCGTAACTTTAGTGGAAGATCGTCAGAAAGACCATGTCTAAAGCAAAGATGGAAACTGACTTCCCTTGATTAAAAATAGCTTCCCTTTGAAGGCATCTAAGCTATTCACCTCAACTACTCCCTGTGGTAGCAAGTTCCACATTAGAATCATAGAATGGTTACAGCACAGAAGGGAGGTCATTCGGACCATTGAGCCCACGCCAGCTCTTTGTGAGAGCAATCCAGTTAGTCCCATTCCCCTGCTCTTTCTAACCCTGCAAATTTTTTCCCTTCAAGTATTTATCCAATTCCTTTTTAAAGCCACAATTGAATCTGATTCCACCACCCTTTCAGGCAGCTCATTCCAGATCCGAACCACTTGCTGCATTAAAAAAGTTTTTCCTCATGTCACCTTTCATTCTTTTGCCAATCACCTTAAATCTGTGTCATCTGGTTCTTGACACTTCAGCCAATGGGAACAGATTCTCTTCATTTACTTTATCTGAACCCTTCATGATTTTGGACACTTCTATCAAATCTCCTCTCAACCTTTTCTTTTCTAAGGAGAAAACCCCAGCTTCTCCAGTCTATCCATGTAACTGAAGTCCCTCATCCCTGGAACCATTCTAGCAAATCTTTTCTGCACCCTCTCTAAGGCCTTCACATCCTTCTAAAGTGCGATGCCCAGAATTGGACGCATTACTCTATAAAACACTGGTTCAGCCAGAACTAAAGGTTCAACATAACTTCCTTGCTTTTGTACTCTATGCTTCTAGTTATAAAGGCCACTTTCCCGTATGCCTTTTTAACCACTTTCTCAACCTGTTCTGCCTCCTTCAAAGATTTGTGCACATATACCCACAGTTCTCGCTGTTCCTGCACCCCCTTTAGAATTGTACCATTTAGTTTATATTACCTCTCCTCATTCTTCCTGCCAAAATGTATCACTTCACACTTCTCTGCATTAAATTTCATCTGCCATGTGTCCACCCATGCCACCAGCCTGTCTATGTCCTCTTGAAGTCTATTACTATCATCCTCACTATTTACAACATATCCAAGTTTTGTGTCATAGAAACATAGAAAATAGGAGCAGGAGTAGGCCATTCGGCCCTTCGAGCCTGCTCCGCCATTCCTTTAATTCCTCCTTCTCACTAGTCCCTTGGCTCCCTAGCATTTCTGGGAAGTTATTTGTGTCCTTTTCCTTGAAGACAGAACCAAAGTATTTGTTTAATTGCTCTGCCATTTCCTTGTTCCCCATTATAAATTCTCCCGTTTCTGACTGTAAGGGACCTACATTTGTCTTCACCAATCTTTTTCCTTTTTACATACTTGTAGAAGCTTTTATAGTCCACTTTTATGTTCCTTGCAAGTTTACTCTCATACTCTATTTTTCCCCTCTTAAATCAATCTCTTGGTCCTTTTTTGCTGAATTCTAATCTGCTCCCAATCCTCAGGCTTGCTACTTTTTCTGGCAACTTTATGACTCTTCTTTGGATCTAATACTATCCTTAATTTCTTTTGTTAGCCACGGTTGGGCCGCTTTTCCTTTTGTGTTTTTGTGCCAGAAAGGAATTTATAACTGTTGCAATTCATGCATTCGTTCCTTAAATGTTAGCCATTGCCTATCTACCGTCATGCCTTTTAATGAAGCTCCCCAATCTATCATAGCCAACTCACTCCTCATACCTTCAAAGTTTCTTTGTTTAGATTTAGGACTCTAGTTTCAGCTTGGACTACTTCACTTTCCACCTTAAATGAAGAATCCTTTCATGTTATGGTCACTCTTCCCTAAAGGACACTGCACAACAAGATTATCTGCAAATTTTGAAATTGTGCCCTATACACCCAAGTCCAAGTCATTAATATACACAACAAAAAAAAGCAGTGGTCTTAGTACCGACCCCTGGAGAACACCACTGTATACCTTCCTCCTGCTGAAAAACAACCAGTCACCATTACTCTCTGTTTCCTGTTACTTAGACAATTTTGTATCCATGCTGCCACTGCCCCTTTTAATTCCATGGACTTTAATTTTGCTGACAAGCCTATTATATGGCACTTTATCAAACGCTTTTGAAAGTCTATATACGCATCAACCATACTGCCCTCATAACCCTCCCTGTTACTTCATCAAAAAACTCAATTAAGTTAGTTAAACACGATTTGCCTTTAACAAATTCGCACTAGCGTTCCTTTATTAATCCATGCTTGTCCTAGTGACTGTTAATTTTGTCCAAGATTATTGATTCTAAAAGCTTCCCCATCACAGAGGTTAAACTGACTGGCCTGTAGTTGGCGGATTTATCCTTACACCCTTTTTGAACACCCCCATATCTAAGGAGGATTGAAAGATTATGGCCAGAATCTCTGCAATTTCCACCCTTAATTCCCCCAGTAACCTAGGATGCATCCCATTCGGACCGGGTGACTTTTCTACTTTAAGTACGTACAGCCAGTCTTTCTAGTACCTTCACTTGATCAATTTTTAGCCCATTCAGTATCTCAACTACCTCCTCTTTTACTGTGACTTTGGCAGCATCTTCTTCCTTGATAAAGACAGATGCAAAGTACTCATTTAGTACCTCAGCCATGCCCTCTGCCTCAATGCATAGATCTCCTTAATCCATCCGACCCCTCCTCTTACCACCCGTTTACTATTTATATGCCTATAGAAGACTTTTGGATTCCCCACGTTGGCTGCCAGTCTATTCTCATACTCTCTTTGCCCCTCGTATTTCCTTTTTCACTTCCCCTCTGTACTTTCTATATTCAGCTTGGTTCTCACTTGTATTATCAACCTGACATCTGTCAAATTCTCTTGCTCGCTCTCTTGCTTTGGTTGCCCTACCTTTCCCCCTAGTGGGAATGTACCTAGACTGTACTCCAACCATCTCCCCTTTAAAGGCCACCCATTGTTCGATTAGATTTTTGCCTGCCAATCTTTGATTCCAATTTACCCAGGCCAGATCCGTTCCTGCTGAATTTGGCCCTCCTCCAATTAAGTATTTTTATTCTACATTGCTCCTTGTCCCCTTTCATTAATAATCTAAATCTTATGATACTATGATCACTGTTCCCTAAATGTTCCCCCACTGACACTTGCTCCATTTGATCCAACTGAATCCCCAGAACGAGATCCAGAAATGCCTCCTTCCTTTCCTTTCCTTTCCTACTACTCTCTGGGTAAAGTTTCTCCTGAATTCTTTATTGGATTTGTTAGTGACTATCTTATATTTATGACCTAAATCAAAAGCAAAATACTGTGGACGCTGGAAATCTGAAATAAAAACAGAAAACATTTGAAATACTCAGCAGGTCAGGCAGCATCTGTGGAGAGAGAAACAGAGTTAACATTTCAAATCGATGACAGTTCTGTCAAAAGATCATCGACCTAAAACGTTAACTTTGTTTCTCTCACCACAGATGCTGCCTGACTGGCTGAGTATTTCCAGCATTTTCTGTTTTTATTTTGTATTTATGACCCTTAGTTTTGGACTCCCCCCACAAGTGGAAACATCTTTTCTACATCTACCCTATCAAACCACTCCATTAGGTCACCTCCTTAGCCTTCCCTTTTCTAGAAAAAAGGCCCCCCGCTTATTCAGTCTTTCCTGATAGGTATAACCTCAGCAAGTGTTTTAAATTCTCAACTCACATTGCCTTTGCTACTAACTACAAAACATGAATTATGAAATGTTTAAATTCCTCATTTTTTGTAAAAAAAAAACCTTTGCAGGAAATACTGACAAGATTCCAGAAGACACTTACAAAAGGGATAGCACATTTCAGTCTTTGGGATTAATTTTTACTCTCAATGTTCAAACGATTACGTACCCTTGTTTGCTCCCTACCTTTCCCATCTACAATGTCTGTTTTTGTTAAAAGCAATATCTATCGATACCACATTGTTTCATAAATGAATCTCCTATTAAAAGCTTTAAAGTAAACATCAGCCACAGTCTACTCCCACAGTACAAAGTCTGTCCAGTTATCTCTTCCAGCATACAATGGCTGTCTGTAACAGATGTGGAAAACATTGAGCAATTGTGGAAAATGTGTGTGGTGTCTGCCCACATCGCAATACCAATGGGACCAATCAGGGGAACAGATTATAGTATAAATACTAAAACAGACATTTGCATTATTTTGATTATAAAACATCAATAAAGATAGATATTATCAAAAATAAGTTTTTTTTTAAAATGACAATTTTTAACCCCACTGAGTGCTCGGAGGGACTTCCGTGACACCATTCTCTTTACTTCATATTTATGAGGATCCCTGCTGAACTTTAACACTGAATAGAGTTATCGGAGGTGAGAAACAGTAAGACATGCGTCATCCTGAATTTTTTGAATAAACTGAACATTTTAAATAAGATGTTTAAAAAAAAATCACAACCATAATGTTCAAGTGCCCTCATCTTAAAGAGTCATCATTAACCCCACCCCCCACACTACCCACAAAACACGACTATTTTTTGGTCTATTTCAATTAATTTTTGGGACCATTTTTGTCTAAACAGTGAGTGCTGATGACATCATTAGGAAATGTGTTTGATTGTGAAGGCACTGCCACACCACCCTCTTCTTACTGCTGGAGTGACAGCAGCTCAATGTCCACAGTTGAGGCAAGGAATGCTATTGGCACTCTTCAATTTGTAAGTTTCCTGTTTTACCTACAAAAGGAGGCCACAGCCACAGAAACAGCACAGTACATGAAATTACAGATTACACGGCTCAGTATCAGAAATTTTCTAATCTGATCATCTGTTTAACATTACAATCTGACCCAACACCAGTCTTTAAATATTGTATACCTATCCACCTAATGCATTGCTAATTCCATCAACTATATCTTACACAGGGATTTGGCTCTGCTAACTGGGCAGAAGAAAATGGAAGATTGGTGAGCACACCTATATATCCAACTGACCTATAGAAAGAACTTGCATTTATATAGCACCTTTCACAACCTCAGGATATCCCAAAAGCACTTTACAGCCAATGAAATACTTTTGAAGTGTAGTCACTGCTGTAATGTAAGGAAATGCAGCAGCCAATTTGCACACTGCAAGGTTCCACAAACAGCAATGAAAATAATCTGTTTAGGTGTTGGTTGATAGACAAACGTCAGCCAGGACACAGGGAGAACTCCACTACTCTTCTTCAAATAGTGCCATGGGATCTGTCACACCCACCTGAGAGGGCAGATGGGGCCTCGGTTTAACATCTCATCTAAAAGATGGCAGCTCGATAACTGCAGCACTCGCTCATTACTGCACTGAAATGTCAGCCTAGATTATGTGTGCAAATCTCTAGAGTGGGGCTTGAACCCATGACTGCCTGACACAGAGGCAAGAGGTTTACCACTTAGCCAAGGCTGACACCTATAGCAGAAACAGTGGTTCACTGCAAGTCATTACTGCCAACCTACTAGCGAATCACTGATAATGGCCAGTCTGGGAGTGCATCAGTGACTGTGCCCATCCAGTGCTGAAGTACACACCAGGAAGAACTTATGGTGCTCTGGCAGCATTATCTGCTACCTTCTAAAATGTTGAGGCATCTTCCCCTGGGCAACATGAGCTGTCCTTGTTCTGGTGGTTGGTCCAATGGTTAGTCAGAACCTCAGTACGAATGCAACAGCCAATATCGCAGACTCTCCATGCAATGTCTGCCTCTACCTTCTGTCACATGTCAGATTCCCCATACAATATCTGCTTCGATCACTAAAGGTCCATTTATCTGGTCTTTTATGGGGTTGATTGAATGAATGGCAATGATTGATGTATGGTTACATGATTCACTATATACTTTATACAATCTTGTGCCACCTTTATTCTGACAAGGATGCACCATTCTTATTTGAGCAATTAAAACAGATCATTTATTAATAATCTTCCTTCCCTCAGCTGCAGAAAAAGTGATTGCATCCAAAGAAAACACAGAGAGTAAGGCAAGTAGAAAGTGTGTAAGAAGATTTCATGCTACTATATGAGGAAATGTTCAAGCCAGGGTTCCAGTGAAGCACACTCTGCTTCTAGAAATCATGTAAAATATCATGCATGTGCAATACACTCCAGCAAATATACAGCTGCCAGAACATTCAACAAGTAACACCGGTCCTTCAGTCAATCTGCTTCTAAAGGACACCAGGAAAAGCCAAAAGCATGGGATAGTACGGAGAAGCCTACAAAAAAGCACTATTAGAATGGAAAGTGTTTACAAAAGTATGAAAAGGTCTTGGATTAACCAGAAACAATTATAATCCAAATGCATTTTGATTTGTTCACCCCATTTATAATAGAATCTCATGTACTATGTAGAACTTGCAATTCTGGTGTGTGGAAAGAATAGAGGCCATGTCAAGCATGTGGCAGCAAAAATCCATCACTGCAATTTGCACAAACTTTTCCCCCAGTGTTCTGTTGCATTAGTACCTTTGACGTTAAAAGCGTAACATAGTTGCCTTGACAAGCTGTAATTGCATCTTGACCAAAACATGTAATATTAAAATGTATGTAATGATGTTAAATGCCTTTCATAATGTTTTGGTTAGGAGATAGGAGACAGAGTAGGGATAATGGGTATGTACTCAAATTGGCAGGATGTGACTAGTGGTGACCCCCAGGGGCCACAGCTTTTTACTATATTTATAAATGACTTGAATGAAGGATTAGAGAGCCATATATCCAAGTTTGCTGCCAACACTAGTTAGGTGGCACAGTAAATACTGTAAATGGGAGCAGAATGTTGCTAAAGGACATCGATAGATTAAGTGAGTGGGCAAAACTATGGCAGATGGAGTTAAATGTGGAAAAATGTGAGGTCATCCACTTTGGACATAAGAAAGATAGATCAGAGTATTTTCTAAATGGCGAGAAGCAAGGAACTGTGGATGAGCAGAGATTTAGGGGTCCATGTACAGAAATCACTAAAAGCTAGTGGACAGGTACAAAAAAATTAAAAAGACTAATGGAATGTTGGCCTTTATCTCAAGAGAGCTGGAATACAAAAGGGGTGGAAGTTATGTTGCAGCCGTACAGAGCTCTGCTTAGACCCAATCTGGAGTACTGCATTCGGTTCTGGGCACCGCACCTCAATATATTGGCCTTGGAGGGGGTGTAGCACAGATTTAGCAGAATGACACCTGGGCTAAAAGGGTTAAATTATGAGGACAGGTTGCAAATTACGATGCCTGTATTCCCTTGACTATAGAAGATTATGGGGCGATCTAATTGAGTTGTTTACAATGATTAAAGGATTTGATAGGGTAGATAGGGAGAAACTATTTCCTCTGGTGGTAGAGTCCAGAACAAGGGGGCATAACCTTAAAATTAGAGCTAGGCCATTCAGGGGTGCTGTCAGAAAGCTCTTCTTCACACAAAAGCTGTTGAGGGTAGGTCAATTGAAAATTTCGAAACCGAGATTGATCAGATTCTTGTTAGGCATGAGTATTAAGGATTACGGAACCAAGGCAGGTAGATGAAGTTAAGATACAGATCAGCCATGCTCTAACTGAATGGTGGAACAGGCTCGAGAGGCTGAATGACCTACTCCTACATTGCTTCAGATGATCTGTGCCTATAAGAGGAAATGATTGCACTGAATAGTGCAATCATTTAGAAAATGCTGTCCAAAGTGGTCCCAACATTGCTATTTCTTTCTAATGTTAGTCATCCATTTTTGCAGAATGTTGTATAGGCCTTGGCAAATGTTCCTTCCAAAATGGAGTCTCAAACGCACAAAGCAGCAAATGGTGCCAGTACAGAGCTCTAAAGAGGCCAGAGTTCTTTTATGTATTCAGAACAAAGAAATGGCGTCCTGTGGGCTTTCCTTTACGGCAAAGTCTGAAGATTTCAGGAGACATGCCAGATCAGTTTTCCAAAGAAACAGTACAATACAAAAAGCTTCAATCTCTAACTTACTGCATTTGCCAATCTGTAAAGCTAGTTTCAGAAATGCAGCATTGTCTATACAAAATATGAGAAATTGCATATCAACAGCTCAGAGACATATTTCACTAGACTCTGCAATCAGACAGATGTTGGTTCCTGTACACTCCTTACATTTTAGTTAAATTTGTTAACGGATTGAAGATGATCAATCTAGTAGCAAATATACATCAAATACAGACTTAGAATCATACAGCACAGGAGGTGGCCATTCGGCCCATCATACCTGTGGTGGCTCTTTGAAAGAGATATCCAATTAGTCCCACTACCCTGCTCTTTCCCTGTAGCCCTGCAATTCCCCCCCCCCCCACTTCAAGTATTTATCCAATTCCCTTTTGAAAGTTACTATTGAATCTGCTTCTACCACCCTCTCCAGCAATGAATTCCGGATCATAACGACTCGCTGAGTGAACAAAAATTCTCATCTCCCCTCTGATTTTTTTGCCAATTACCTTAAATGTGTCCTCTGATAACCAATCCTCCTGCCACTGGAAACAGTTTCTCCCTATTTACTCTATGAAAACCCTTCATGATTTTGAACGCCTCTATTAAATCTCCCATTAACCTTCTCTGCTCTAAGAACCCCAGCTTCTCTAGTCTCTACATGTAACTGAAGTCCCTCATCCCTGGTACAATTCTAGTAAATCTCCTCCGCACCCTCTCCAAGGCCTTGACACAACACTGCAGCTGAGGCCTGACCAGTGATTTATAACTGGTTTAGCATAACTTCCTTGCTTTTGTACTCTATACCTCTATTTATAAATCCTGTATGCTTTTTTAAAACAAAACAGCCTTCTCAACTTGTCCTGCCACCGTCAAAGATTTGTGTACATACAGCCCCAGGTTTCTCTGTTCCTGCACCCCCTTTAAAATTGTACCATTTAGTTTATATTGCCTCTCCTCATTCTTCCTTCCAAAATGAATCACTTCGCACTTATGGCAGATGAAATTTCATCTGCCATGTGTCTGCCCATTTCACCAGTCAATCCACCATGTCCCCCTGAAGTCTGTTACTATCCTCCACATTGTTTACTACATTTCCGAGTTTTGCGTCATCTGCAAACCTTGAAATTATGCCCTGTATACCCAAGTCCAGGTCATTAATGTATATCAAAAAGAGCAGTGGTCCTAATACCGACCTCTGGGGGACACCACTATATACTTTCCTCCAGTCTGAAGAACAACCGTTCACCCAACATTCTCTGCTTTCTGCCCCTTAACCAATTTTGTATCCACGCTGCCTCTGCCCCTTTAATGCCAAGGGTTTCTATTTTGCTAACAAGTCTGTTATGTAGTAGTTTATCAAACTGCCTTTTGGAAGTCCATATACACAAAATCAACCACACCCTCTGGTTGTCAGATACGATTTGCCTTTAACAAATCGGTGCTGGCTGTCATTTATTAATCTATGTTTTAAAAAGTGACAATTCATTTTGTTTTCGATTATCGTCTCTAAAAGTTTCCCTACCGCTGACTGGCCTGTTACCAGGTTTATCTCTCTCCCCTTCTTTGAACAGAGTTGTAAGATTTGCAACTCTCCAGTCCCCTGGCACCACTTCCATATCCAAAGAGGATTGGAAAGATTGTGGCTAGAGCCTCCACTATTTCCACCCTAGCTTTCCTCAGCAACCTAGGATGAATCCCATCCGGACCAGATGACTGAGTGTTGCCAAGCTGTTAAGTACCGCCTCTATCTATTTTTATCCTATCCAATTTCTCTACTGGATCCTCCTTTACAGTGATATTGGCTGCATCTATCTTCACGAATGAAGAGGATGTTAAGTGCTCATTTAGTACCTCAGTCATGCCCCCTGCCTCCATAAGATGATCTCATTTTTGGTCCTTAATCAGCCCATCCTTCCTTTGACTATTTATGTTTATAAAAACTTTTGGGTTCCCTGCTAATTTATTCTCATACACTCTCTTTGCTGCTCTTCTTTCCTTTTTCAGTTCTTCTCTGCACTCTGTATTCAGCTTAATTCTCTGCTTTATTATGAATCTAACATTTATCATAAGCCTCCTTTTTCTGTTTCATTTTAATCTCTAGGGGGGGCTAAATTGGGCCACATAGCACCCATTTTGTAGGCGCTATGCGGACACCTAAGCCCGGAAAATGGCGTCCGAGATGCGCACGCATACTTCCGCTGTGACTTGCGCAGGACGCCATATTGGTAAAGACTTTTGCACACACGCACCTAATGAACGCCAGAAGCATGTAGAGTAGGGAGATTATGGCGTAAATCAGTGTGCAACACTGATTTGAAGCAGCTGGCGGCATTTTCAAACACCTCGCTCCAGCCAACGCACTGTCCTAACCTCGCACAGCTGAACAGGAGTCAAAGGGCATGAAGGACCCCACCGCCCCCCAAATCAGTGCTATTTAAAGGGAGCATGCAGAAGTTACAGGTTAGTTGCTGGATTATTTATTCTGACTGCTGGTGCAATTGTGGGTGTTATTGGAAGTTTCCTATACTTGGAGAAAGTTGCATTATTATATAGAGAGTGGCCTAGCTGGTCTTGCAGTGCTGTTAACTGCATTTAAAATATTGTGCCAAACAATGTTGCTTCCAGACACGGGTGGCCTGCTCGCACTTCCTCCGGAAATTGAACATGACTGGAAGCATACAGAGGCCACGCAGAGCTGCTAGAAGAGGGAGGAGAAGACGACGGAGGAGGAGAAGACGAAGGAAACAGAAGAGATGACGGAGGAGGCAGGGAGGCAACAAGGTAGACAGGCCCTGTCTGCCAGGGCTCTGTGTGATGAGATGATTAATGAGTGATCCCAGTAACCTCAATGACACCTCCCCATTCATCAACAGTCCCACACTCCTTACTTTTCCTCGCTCACAGTGGTTGGAATCATACCTAGCACAAAGAAAGATGATGGTGGTTGTTGGAGGCCAATCATCTCAGCCCCAGGACATTGCTGCAGGAGTGGCTGGCTTGATTGGTTTGCCCAAATCTGTGGAGCTCACCAGAAAATTATTTTTGTTTGGAGGTATAAAGTTTGGCCAAAAACATGCAAAACTGCAATTTTTGATGTAGTTTTAGTTGTCATGTTGCCTGGAAATACTGAATTCCTCTTAGCTGCCAAACAAAGTGACTACAAGCAGGAAATCAGGTTAAAAGGGTTTCACTCGAAAAGGATGTAGCTTCGATCTGAAAAACGTTAAGGCCCGTCCGCCACATGCTCGGCTGTGTGCCCTATCCTAATTGCTGGGGCGGGATCATTTGTTTGGTCATGGAAGACACCAGCACCTGCAAGGGCGCTTCAGCAGTGCCCACCTCAACCCACCCTTATAAAGGCAGAGTAGCCCACAGTTGCACTGCCCTGTGTGCCCCCAGATAAATGGCCCAAATTTTCTTCTTCATCTGAAGATAAAAATCTAGCTGCACAAGTCTTCGGTCCAAAAGGAGCCATTCAAGGCAGAAGGTAACTGATCCCCTCGGAGGCAGAATTGGGGTTCCCCCCCACCCCCCATTTACTAGCTCCAGATCTGGAGATATGCCGGGATTCTGCCTCCGCAAAGACCAGAACTTTGGCTACTAAAAGAATATTCTGCCACTTTATGTGATCTTTATTACGCTCGTTGGTCTCCCGTATGTAGTCTGGGGTCTGGAGCAGCTATGATGTTTAGTTGCTAAGATGGAGCTAGTTTGAACTAACCCTTTAACACCACTGTTGATACTCCCAGTGAAAAAGTGATGTAACTGGACACACCCTGAGGTCAGTGACAATTAATTGTCGAGAAGTTTCTGTGGATTGATCGTTCCTTGTAAATCAGCAAACATTTATTTCCTGTTGGTCGCAAAAAAAACCTGCAGGAAATGACTGGCTTCTGTTCTTTTTTTTATATAAATACTTTTGACATTTTGATGCATAT
Source organism: Heptranchias perlo (assembly GCF_035084215.1). Lineage (NCBI taxonomy): Eukaryota > Metazoa > Chordata > Chondrichthyes > Hexanchiformes > Hexanchidae > Heptranchias > Heptranchias perlo. The sequence continues at coordinate 21,789,678 of NC_090346.1, read as the reverse complement.
TGGCCACATGCTGGAAAGCAGACTTATATGTACTAGCAGATGTTCCATGATAGTAGTCACACACTAAATTAGAGACACTATTTTGTAATAACAGGTGCATTATTTTAGGTAACGCACAATATATTCTAGCAACAGAATAATACATGTGTCCCTTTAAGAGTACTTATTGGAATTGTTCTGCATTCTTGATGTCAATGCTCAGGACAGTTACAGATCAGTCTAGGTTTTGTCCCTTTTTTTGTAAATGCTAAAGGGTCCAAAGTCTAATAGTTAGATAAACAGAATCTCAATTGTTCACAGAATATTGCAGATTGGAAAGTGGGTGACAATTTCAGAATCAGCAGCATTAAAGTCACTGGCTTTTTTTCCCCTCATTTTCAAATTGTTTAATATAGATATAAATGTTCCATTTGAAGGGAGCTGCAAATGCACACTCAAAAATAATTATAAACTGTATCAGTATGAAATTTTGCCTAAAGGGTAGACAAGGTATTTTAAATCTAGATTGGTTTGGTTTCAATTGCTCATGACCATATCAATGCAATTCACAGGTATTTCCTGTTATTTGTAATCTTAAACCACATACCTGTCGAGGAATCTTACAACACCAGGTTATAGTCCAACAGTTTTATTTGAAAATCACAAGCTTTCGGAGGCTTTCTCCTTCGTCACCTGACGAAGGAGCAAGCCTCCGAAAGCTTGTGATTTTCAAATAAAACTGTTGGACTATAACCTGGTGTTGTAAGATTCCTTACATTTGTCCACCCCAGTCCATCACTAGCATCTCCACATCACAGATACCTGTCTGTCGTTAATGTCTGGAAACTTGTGAATGAGTTTTGAATCTGAGCAGTCACAAATATAGCTTCCCACTGATTGGGTCATAGAATTTCTGCTGTGCTCCATATTTGCATAGAAGATTCTGGCCCTGAAATTCCATGGGGCTTCTCCTAGTCTCCTGCTGCAACTCCAGCAGGACACTGGCAGAATCTCCAGGGAAGATGCTGTTTACCATTTCCCTGGCGATGGGGAGTTCCACCATTCTTTTCTTGGGAGTTGTGATTGGAGACTGGAAGAAGCCCAGCAGAATTTCAGGAGAACCACCTGTGGAATTTCAGAGTCTCTATTTGTATATTGTAGCTTTCAACAAGTGCAATACTTGAGTGTAATGTTGTTCATCATGGTCAGTCGTCTAGCATCAGAGCTCTCCTTGATCTTTCATTAACTTATTATGTACTGCAGCTCAGTCACAGCTTGCAGGTTGTGGATGCCATTGGTTAATTCAAGGATTAGTTCATCTGCCTGTTGATGATATTTCCTCCATCGAGGGTCCCACTCCCCTCCTCCAAGCCGTCATCCGCCCAAAGCTGTTGGCACTTTCTGGAAGTTACTTAATCGCCGCCCGGCAGTTGGCATTGACCAATCACAGGTAGTGCCGGTCTACTGTTATTATGGTAGCAGCTTTTAACCCCTGACCTGCTGCTCATCTAACAACTTGACTTCAAAAGATTTAGATGTAAAGAGGATATTTATTTCAGCTCAGCAGTTCTTCTGAAATTCTTGCAGCCAATTCATAAAAGGACTCGCGTTGCATTTCCTACTTGAGGAATATGGTTCAAGTTCGTATACTGGTGCCTAATTTACACAGAAGTTCACATTGGTTCCCTAAATGAACGATGAAACAAGATTTCAAAAGATACTTAAAGTGGTAGAAGAAGATGGAAACAGGCCAAATTTGCGATTCAGAAACAGAGCATTTCCAATAAACATCAGAGCCTTCCTTTTTATATCCAATGAAGTCCACTGCAAAGGGTACTTAAAGTATTATGGACTGTTTTCATTGCATTTACATTGTATTTACTAAATGTGCTTCCTATCTCAGTTAATCTACTTATTTGTAATTAAACAGTTATAGTCTGGAAAACTGGACTGAGTTCAATATCCAGCAACCTGAAGTGAGTGTGATAGTGTAGCATGTTAAATCCAATTATATCAATAATCAGACAATGACAAATTGAGTAACTGTTAATCTTCAGGTCATGCAACTCTGCAAGGAGATTACAGAAAAGTAGTTTCCAATTGTGCAGTTCCACTTACATGAACCAATGCAAAATTAATAGTTGTTAAAAATCTGAAATTGTAACAGAGCCTGAAAACTTGTGAGGACAGAACTGACACCTATGTAAAAAGAGGCATAATGCTAGATAAAAAGTAGTCAAAAAGGAATAGAGCTGAGAATTTAAAAGCATATAACTATGCTAGAGATGGCAACCTGGCAAATTAAATTTGTTGAACTCCATGATGTTAGGACAGACAGGTTTTCTACCATGCACAAAGGGCTCAGAAACCACAGCGCTGAGGCGTCTTTCCTTTTGTCTACTATTCTGATCCCAAGTTAAAAACACACATCACAAGTTCGCTCATCTGTCACACCAAGTCAAAGTTTCATTGTGCAAAACCTGAAAATTTCAGTCATAAAACCACAACTAGCACAGCGACAGACATCTATTTGTTTCAATATGACCCTCATAAAATGCAAAACATATCCTTTCATTTCTAATCCATTAATGATAAACTCAGCAGCAAATTTTTATCTGGTCCAAGGTAGCTATTTTCATTTCTGGGAATCAAAAATTACATCACAAAAGAAATGACAACACTCAATTAACAGCAAACAAACTTGCATATTAAGCATTAAAGCAACAATATAAAGTAATTCTTCACAAGACACAACAAAGACACTTTGAAAATGTAGCTAAGCAAAGAGTATAAATTATGCAGAGTATGACTTTACTGAATAGTAGACTGGCTGAGTGACACCAGATTATATTTCCTAGAAGTTTGAAAGACAGGTGGTTGATGAAGGCCTCACAAAAGTCAGTCAATTTTCACACGTATGTGGTGTAATCAAAAACTTAGTGAACAGTGTACCCAAGGGACTGCGTATTGTCCACAGCTCAGCATCATTAAAAAGGGGCTACAGCATCCCAGTGACCAGCATATGTTTACACTAATACTGTCCCCCACAGGTTGATATGGCACAATTAGTTTCAATCTCAGCCAAGACATCTGTGCAGAACGCTGTCAAGGCAATTCCTCCGGGGCAGTGAAGCAAATGCTGGAAGGAGGGTTGACCTATAGCATACATGCAAGTTTTCCTGATGACTCAGCAAGTTTATCCAGCAACTGACTGAGCCATACAGACCAGGAAGGATTTAAGTTTGATCCCTGATTTGTGCCAAGTTACTGGATATAGCCAGAACAGCGGTACAGTGCCCATTTGCCAGAAAGGGAAAAATCAGAAATGGTGTCCATTTCTGACTGCTATCCAGCTGGAATTGTGAGTTTGATGACATCGGGTAAGGACTAATTGGGCTCTGAAATTATGCCCTTTACAGATGAATAGCCAGAAAATACTGACTGCAGAGGCTCGCACTTGGGCAAGGTAACGAAGGGTGACCAGAGCCTGCAGAAAATTGGTGCAAATAAAAATTTCTCGTGGAACATGACTGCTGCTCCACAGCACGGTAGATATAGGTCAACTGCTCGACCTCTGAAGTAAGCAAGACATCTACCATGGGAGGACAAAAGGGTAGAGGAGAAAAAGCACTACAAGATGAGAATGGTGGAAGAATAAATAGTTTCTAATCTTTTTGCAAGGTAACTTTGCATTGTTGCATAAAGGCCAAATTTTCCAGGCGTGTCAAGCATGAGATTTTCCATCAGAATGTCCATGCAGATGCTCAGATTTTCTTCACCTTAATCAGTCTATTTTGTTCACATTGGTTGAAGCTCAGGCACTTCCTGCAGATTACTCCCTCTCACCCTAACCTGCTGGCACAACTATGCACTGTTTCACAATTGGCAACCGGCTCAACCAATGGCTTGGGGGGGGGGGGGGGGGGGGGGGAAGGGGGGCGGACGGTGGCAGATTTGAAGTGCTACGCCAACTTGGAGTGTGTTTGTGTGAAGAGAATTAGGTTGCACTCTCAGCTCCCAGGTGATTATACATAAAGGTGTCACAACTGACAAGACAGTTCCATGGCGATCGACCACACACAATGCACACATCTGCCTTTTGTTCTGTTCTCAAAGTGCAACACTTTGGAGATGGGGAAATTAAACTCCTCTCCCAGGAAGGAAATAGCCATTGGACAGCAGGCATGCAGTAGTTAGAGCACTAATACCATACCGACTTTTATTTCAAATTGAGTGAGAATTCGGTATAAAAACATGAAAGCATGAGGCTCGGTTGGAATGTCGAAGACGACTCCTGCACTTGTGAGACTTGGCACATATCCAGTTGGAATACAGCAATGGAATGCAATCACTGCATAACTATTTGGAAAGGTTTCTTTTTGCTAAAACCACTGGGGAAAAGTTCTAACTTTTTGAGGCATGTTGTTCCTAGCACTAAGTATACTCATAAAGCTCCCCAAGGAACCCACAGGCTGTTTAGCTATTTAAACAGCAATATCTATTGAGCCATTAGATGCTTCTATACAAGAGTAGTTAGATCTGTATTTTTGACCTTTACCTATTGTTTTCTCCTCTTATTTTGTCAGTCTGGTGAAGGGAATGATCTTTCCTTTTCAAGGCGAAATGTAAGCCTGGCTTGTCTATTTTCAGATTTCCAGCATTCAGTTTTTCTTTTAACTCTGGGTACTACACTGGAATGAGCCTAAGCTAGTTTGAAAAAAAATGTATCAAGGCTGGCATTACTCAACTGCGTCAAGCTTATAAATGTTTGATGGGAGCTGAAGTTGGTTATCATTGGGAACATGGGCAGCATTAGTAAGTTTTACAGGAAGTAAGCACACATCAACATAACTCAAACGTGACAGTTAAATTCAGCTGTCCCAATGAGGGCTTCCAGGAGCTATTTCTTCAGACTTCAGAGCAATTAGCTTTGGACTCCTTCAGCCCTGACCTATATTTAGGCTTTGCAATATTTTCCTTTATGATGAATAGATATATCTGCATGAATCATTCTTTGTGAATTATTTGACTTGTGTTCTTTGTTCAAAGTCTTGGGCATCATCAATGACTGGAATCTGATATTAAGTGTAATGGGCAAATGCTTGGATTTTCAACAGAGGTTTCTGACACAAAGTTGGATATCTTTATTAATGTGAAGATTTTAAATCTATTTGGACAAAGGGAAAAGGGAACAATAAATATCCCATTCAACTTCCTGCTGGATATCCTATTGTTATGTAGTTCCCAAAACTGTCAGCAAAGTCCCGATTTTAAGTACTTCTACATGTGGGGGCCAGGCGGACAGGAAGTGCCCACGACAGTACTGGCATGAGGCTCAGGCCGTTTTAATTCCAGGCCTCATTACCATGTAGGAGGAAGGACTCACGTCTGAACATGGCAGGAGTGACCAGTGGGTGGACTAGATTTCACGTGGCAGGAGGCTGCTGCTGAGGATCCAAGGGAGCGGTCCCCAGCACTAAGCTGAGTGATGAGGAGGGGTACGGAGGCAATCATAGGTGGTACCAGGAGTCAGTGTCTACAAGGAGAGGGGAGGGGGGGAAAAAAAGGGGAAAATTGGCAAAAAGGTAGTATTTCTGTACATTCCGCAACTAACGGTAATTGGGAACAGCATCAATGAGGGAAGATTAATATGGCAGGCACTTTTCACTTATTAAAACGAATAGATGGAAAATTGACATCTGATAAACACAGAAGCGGAATATCCCAGCCACATTATCTGCTCCTTTTTTCTCTTGCAGTCTTATTACAAGAATAACAACAACTTGCATTTATATAGTGCCGTTAATGTAGTAAAACATCCCAAGGCGCTTCACAGGAACATTATCAAATAATATTTGACGCCGAACCACATAAGGAGATATTAGGGCATATGGCCAAAAGCTTGATCAAAAAGTTGGGTTTTAAGGAGTGTCTTAAAAGGAGAAAAGGTAGATAGGCGAAGAGGTTTAGGGGGGGAATTACAGAGTTTAGGGCCTAGGGAGCTGAAGGCATGGCCGTCAACGATGCAGCTATGAAAATAGGGGATGCGCAAGAGGCCAGAATTGGAGGTGCGCGGAGATCTCACAGGTTTGTAGGGCTGGAGGAGGTTCCAGAGATAGGGAGGGGCGAGGCCATGAAGGGATTTGAAAAAAAGATCAGAATTTTTTTTTAAAACGAGGAGATGCCGGACCGGGAGCCAATGTCGGTCAGCGAGCACGGTGTGGGGGGGGGGATGGGTGAGCTGGACTTGGGGTGAGTTAGGATTATTTTGAGTTTTTTAAAATTAATTTTTTAAAAAGTGACATCAACCAAAACTACAATGCATTTTAGAATTCAAACGTTCCAATGTAATATTTCGATCAATCAGCACCTAATGTTGCAATTTTCAACACTTCAGGAATCTCTCTTGTAACTTGTTCAATTTCTTAAAGTCAGATTACTGTGCATCCAAAACACAGGTTATCAAAAAGTGGCATCCTCAAGTTGATTATATTCTAATTGGACTGATAGATGTATTATACATCACAAGAACAGTGTTTTGAGAATTCTATACTCAACATTTTTCCTGTATTTGCCCACCTACTAGCACGTTTGATCTGTGCTGTATAACAATTAAAAAACATTTTCTGTAATGATAGCATTGTTTTCCTTTGTCTTCCACAGGTTAGGACAGGGGTCCCTGAGAATGTGTCAGTACTCACAAAGCACTTAATAATCATTGTTCTAAAGTGCTTCTTGGCATGAAAGATATATTTTAGCTTTCTCACTTCATACAGGCTGCATCAACACGATGTTTATTTTTCAATAAATCTACAGCGTAGCATATCATTCAATGTTCAGTTTTAAATTAATCTCAAACAAAAGCAACCAAAATTACAAGAGAGAATTTGTGCCAAACCCTGATGCTGATTATTTTAAAATCAGTGGTGCCCTTTTCTCTGGTTTCTTAAATCACCATCATTCTAGCACAGGAAACAAAACATGTAGGTACAGGAAGTTTCAATGTCAAAGTTTTTAAATTATCCTCCATATCGTATCTCTCCTATGGGACGAGGTCAGGTCTGAGTTGCAAAGATCCTTCCTTTCCCCTTCTCCACCACCACCCCCCCCCTTCCAGGTTCCACAAGATGATCACCCGGATATATGATACACAAGCTGTGCAATATCTTCCAGCACTTTATGGTAGCAGGAATGATGTGGTCATATTCAATTGAGTTCATTATTCCATGATTTGTACATGAATTCAGATGCACATTTGCATTTACAGGTACTTCAAAATTTAGTCAAATTAGCAAAATATTCATTTCACAAGCAGATTTCTGAAAACTCTGCAGCCATGCAACAATAACAGAAAATCATTTATCAAATCAAGACCTAAATATGCACATTAAGCAATATTTGTACCATATCCTATTTCTATTTAATAAGAAAAAGGGTCACATATGAGCTCATTATAAGGAAAATTACTGTACGATATTGAGGACCTACACACTCTTTAATTTATGAGGTATACAATTACCACAAGCATAACAAATTTCTCTTTGCAGGTAAAGTAATTCAGATTTTTAAAACATCTAAGAGATAATCCCATTTAGAGATTTACTTAGAATTTCAAAGGTCTTCATTAATAAAAGATAATTATCTCTCTTCCTCCTAGTGGCTCATACTCTCCCCAAGGCCATTACTATAACAATATTCAACAGAAAGATACATTGCTCAAGCAGCCCCACAGCATGCCCATACACTGATCAAACATCTGCAGCAAAAGTGATCACTTCCAGATGCAGGGACCCCTATGGTGGTCTAACTGTCAGGAATGTCCCAACAGTTCACTTTATGTCACTCACAGCGAGGTGAAAATTGATGTGGGGAACTGAAGTTCTGTAACCAATCTGTAAAACAGAGTATGAATTACTTAAAGTTGCAATGCACGAACACTACATTGTCCATTTTTTCCAATTTCTTCTCCTCCTCCTCTTCAACTAATCCCGGTGCTTGAGCATGGTTCAACAACCACCGAAAGTCCTTCACTTCCTCACCCACATGGCCATGGTGCATGGGTGTGTCTGGTGCATGTTATCTAGGCTCATCATTGCCAAGCCAGACTTCACCCAACGTCCACACAAATGCACTTACTGGGAGAGTAGGGGGGTGGCTGGATGGTAATCAGAAGCTAGAATGCTGACTGATTTTTTTCCCCTTCCCAGCCAGTGGCACTGAGGCCAACTCTAGTAGCCTCACCAGTGCCTCAGGTGAGACCAATTAACTCAACACATATGGGGTCACTTTCTGCCCAATTTTAGATGGGGGCTGGGGCGAGAAGTCTGCTGCGGAACCATTCTGCCGGCTTCCTGTCAATCATATTCACTTCCAGAATTATCCACCAGAAACAACATTAGATATGTCTAACCAAATTTTCCAAGTGGCCAGTAATGACAGAGTAGCATCGTACATCACATCTGAAGAATGCCAGTGTGTTCCCAGCATCCAATGTTGCTATAGCAGGTGGGAGCACACTGAAAATTTAAAAGGACTCCCAAAAGGACTCCCAAAAGGAATCCCAAACTACATATTTTTTTTTAGTGTGCATAGGGCCACTAAAGACTTTAACCAGCTAAAATCACACAGCTTACTAGCACTGGTAAGCTTCCCACTGCTTGTCCAAGAACATTATTAGGCCATTGACTAGAAAGGTTGTCAGGAGCAAAGTAGGAAGAATCCCAATCCCCTTTGAAATTATATTAATGAACAAAGTTGTCTGGTCAATCAGCAAACATGCCCAACTCAAATCAGTTCAGAGTGTACCACAGAGGGTTAACTCAATTACAACCTACCAACACAATCCTGAAGCCATATTGACCCCAAAGAAACCTTGCACCAAGGAGGATAGTCACTATTTCATCATTAGGCAACGGACAAGAGCTCTTGTTAGGGGGACAGCAGATACCAGGGACTCCTTACAAGCGATATGCTGAGCAGCACTTTTGTGATTGCATCAATATCATCCTCCTGACTGCAACAGTAGCTCATCAACAACAAAAGCAACTTGCATTTATAGAGTGCCTTTAACATAGTAAAACAGCCCACGGTGCTTTACAGGAGCGATTATCAAACAAAATTTGACACCAAGCCACATAAGGAGATATTAGGACAGTGGACAAAGATAGGTTTTAAGGAGTGCCTTAAAGGAGGAGAGGTAGAGAGACAGAGGAGGTTTAGGGAGTGTATTCCAGAGCTTAGGGCCTAGGCAGCTGAAGGCACGGCCGCCAATGGTGGAGCGATGAAATTCGGGACGCATAAGAGGCCAGAATTGGAGAAGCGCAGCGATCTGGGAGAGATCATAGTATCATAGTAGGTACAGCGCAGGAGGCCATTCGGCCTATCGTACCTGTGCCAGCTCTTTGAAACAGCTATCCAATTAGTCCCATTCCCCTGCTCTTTCCCGATAGCCCTGTAAATTCCACCCCCCCTCCCCAAATATTTATCCAATTCCCTTTTGAAAGTTACTATTGAATCTGCTTCCACCACCCTTTCAGGCAGTGCAGTCCAGATCATTACAACTCGCTGCGTAAAAAAATGTTTCCTCATGTCGCCTCTGGCTCTTTTGCCAATCACCTTAAGTCTGTGTACTCTGGTTACCGACCCTTCTGCCACTGGAAAGTGTTGGCCAGGGGCTGCAGAAACTACTGAGTTTATTCCGAACTGCTGACACACAGGGAAAAGCAACTTTTGAACTGAAGTAACCTGAGTTCAGTCGCTGGCCTGAGCTGGCTGGAACCAGTTTGAATTAGCTAAGTTTTGTGAAAGACAAAGGAGATGTGATAAGACACAAGTCCTTATTTAGAAAAGGAGTAATGAGGTAATGCTACCTAAGTCCTTGGGACAGAGCCAATGAGGAGAAGACACAGACTAGGCGAGCAAGCCTAAACCAACGGGAGAGAGAGACAGCACAGCTTGAAGAGATAAGATTCGGAATAAGAATGAAGAATCTCGAATCTCGGGCGTGGAGCCAGCGACGACTCCGGAGACCAACCATCGCGGAAGTGGAAGAACCTACGTCAGGGACGTAGAGACGACGTTGAAAGAGAGAACGGAACGCCTGGCCAGCGTCAGCTCTCCTTTTTGGGTATTAGCCTTTATATTCTGTGACCACTCAGGAAGTGTCAGAGAAACCTAGTAGGTGTGCATTTAGATCTTAGTTTGGGTATAAAATTGTATAACCTGGTGCAAACTGCATGTCTATATCTAACCAGACGTATAAGCTATATGTATATGATCTAACGACGTGAATAAAGCGAATTGAGGGTTAAGAGAGAATTGACTCTTCTCCTCTTTGTACTAAGCCAATAACCGTAACCGGTGACTCCGGTCAAAAGTTTCTCTTTATTTACTTTATCAAAACTGTTCATGATTTTGAACACCTATCAAATCTCCCCTTAACTTTCTCTGTTCTAAGGAGAACAACCTCAGCTTCTCCAGTCTCTCCACATAACTGAAGTCCCTCATCCCTGGCACTATTCTAGTAAATCTCTGCTGCACCCTCTCTGAAGCCTTGATATCCTTCCTAAAGTGTGGTGCCCAGAATTGAACATAATACTCCAGCTGAGGCCTAACCAGTGTTTTATAGAGCTTTAGCATAACTTCCTTGCTTTTGTACTTTATGCCTCGGTTTATAAAGCCCAGGATCCCATATGCTTTTTTTAAAAAAAAAACAACAGCCTTCTCAACTTGTTCTGCCACCTTCAAAGATTTATGTATACGCACCCCCAGGTTTCTCAGTTTACTACATTTCTGAGTTTCGTGTCATCTGCAAACTCTGAAGGCACGGCCACCAATGGTGGAGCAATCAAAATCGGGGATGCGCAAGAGGCAAGAATTGGAGGAGCGCAGAAATCTCGAAGGGTTGTAGGGCTGGAGGAGGTTACAGAGATAGGGAGGGCAAGGCCATGGAGGGATTTGAAAACAAAGACAAGAATTTTAAAATCGAGGCATAGCCAGGCCGGGAGCCAATGTAGGTCAGCAAGAACAGGGGTGATGGGTGAATGGGGCTTGGTGCCAGTTACGATGCGGGCAGCAGAGTTTTGGATGAGTTCAAGTTTATGGAGGGTGGAAGATGGGAGGCCAGCCAGGAAAGCATTGGAATAGTCAAGTCTAGAGGTAACAAAGGCATAGATGAGGGTTTCAGCAGATGAGCTTAGGCAGGGGCAAAAACGGGCGATGTTACGGAGGTGGAAGTAGGCGGTCATGGTGATAGAGTGGATATGTGGTTGGAAGCTCATCTCAGGGTCAAATAGGTTACCAAAGTTACGAACAGTCTGGTTCAGCCTCAGTCAGTGGTCAGCGAGAAAGATGGAGTCGATGGTTAGAGAACTGAGTTTGTGGCTGGGACCGAAGAGGGCTTCAGACTTCCGACTTCCCAATATTTAGTTGCACTGAATCACCGTAGCTACCAAGGCTTCAGTAGGAGAGCGTGTGGTCTCATATCAGCCTCCAAGTAACACATTCCAGCAGCAGTCACACACGACTCATGGTTTCCTCAACAGTTACACAACAAACGTCCACTCTCAGTATGGTAACGGAAGCTATGTGCCAATGACCTTGATGTTATAAACATCCAAGTGTAACGCCTCATACCAGGCTTACTCATCACCAACTACTTAATCCAAGTCTTCATGTGAGGAGCTTTGACAAAGACAGGTATTGCCATGAGGCAGATACCCCCTCCAAGGTCCTCAATTACTGCGACAGGTTGGTGTAAGCATTTCCTGCATTCCTTTCCCTTTTTTTGGTCACAAATTCAGCTCAGTTTTCCCTTGATCTAGTCTGTCACCAACATGGTCAAAAGGGATGACAAACCACTGAATTCACAGGTGACTTTTTAAAATGTTATTTATTTCACTTTTAATGCTTCTTAGTCAATATTCAAACTCCCCAACCAGACAGATTATGTAGAAATGGTGCCAATACTTGTTGTCACTCATTCCTGCCATTCTCTGGGCTCTTGCCAATAACTGAAGTCAGCTGCTCTCCAACAAACCCATGAAGGCATCTTTTATGTCTAAAGACAGCATTATACTGATTTGGCATCTGATCCAACAGGCACTTGTAATGACCCATCTGCATGGAGGTTGGAAAAGTCAGTGGAATATGCTGCGCATACAGAAGGCCTTATGAACCAGATCACTAGGAGGTTGTGATTGATGCCAACCGTCGTCTGGACATAATCTCTTCTCAGTACAGTTCAACGGACTAACGGCATCCTTTCTCTTCCTTCAGTGATATCAAAATTCCAATGCAGGTTACCTATGTGGCCAAACAGTTCTCCTTCAATGTTCAGATTGCAATAAAAGACAGTGCAACTTGTCTTTGCGCAGTAACACAAAAATGAATACATTAACTTTCCCACATCAATCTTGTTTCCCAACATAATTGATGTGAGGTGTTTATCGAGTATGAAGACAGGCTAATCAATTGCTTATTGCTTTTGGTCTTTAGGGAAGCAACAACAATGCCTACACATTAGCATCTTTTGTCTCAGTGTTTTTTAAAAAGTTGTGTGAATACACATTGCTTTAAAAACAAACATTTAATTGCGACTTTTTCCAAATCTTTACTGTGGAAAAAAAAGGTCAGAAAAATCTCAAATCACAGGGTCCCAAAAAAAGAGACAGAGCAGAAAATGGATCAGAGTGGTAGTATGCGTACTAGTAAGCAGAATAATTTAATTATACTTCTTCAAACTACAAAATAAACTTTTGACACTGCACTATAGGGGTAAAAGTGAAATAGATAAAATTGAAAAGTCACCTGTGAACTCAATAGAAAAACAAACCAATCCTCAACAACTGGTTTCTCAAAATCAACCATAGTCAACAAATCTATTGGTTCAGGAGTCAGCACCCGCCAGGATCCCAAACTGCACTGTGCTGGTAATTTAAATAGCCCCAAAAGTTACATAACTTAAGACTTCAGACACAGTAACATTAATATGTCTATAAAATACAACACAGCCCAAAATGTTCTTTCATGTAAAATAACAGTTGATTCAACAACTTCTAGCAACTATTTTCAACTAAACCTTTTTTCAGTTCATAGTATCACAATAGGTACAGCACAGGAGGAGGCCATTTGGCCCATCGTGCTTACCAGCTCTTTGAAAGAGCTATCCAATTAGTCCCACTCCCCTGCTCTTTCCCCATAGCCCTGTAATTTTTTTCCCTTCAAGTATTTATCCAATTCCCTTTTGAAAGTTACTATTGAATCTGCTTCCACCACCCTTTCAGGCAGTGCATTCCAGATCATTACAACTCGCTGCATAAAAAAAAAGTTTCCTCATGTCACCTCTGGCTCTTTTGCCAATCGCCTTAAATCTGTGTCCTCTGGTTACCAACCCTTCTGCCACTGGAAACAGTTGCTCCCTATTTACTCTATCAAAACTGTTCATTTTGAACACCTCTATCAAATCTCTGCTTAACCTTCTCTGTTCTCTGTTCTAAGAAGAACGACCCCAGCTCCTCCAATCTCTCCACATAACTGAAGTCCCTCACCCTGATGGATTTTTTTTCCAGAATTATGCTGCACCAACAAAGCACCACAGCCATCCAATATGGTCAGGTCACTAGCTCTGAAGTGCATGCACTCATGCAAGATCAGCTGGCACCACATTTTCAAAGAATTGTAGACTTTCAAGATCACTTTGGCTGCAACTTTTAAAGCAATGGTCATAGCATTTTGCTGCATTTGTATTCCAATAGCCTAGGGCACGGAACAGTGAGACGTGGCTTTGCTCCACTATTCTCAAAGTGTCCATTCGGAGGAATGTGCTCAGTGGGAGGTAAAGCATTCTCCCAACACCTGCTGGTATTCAGCTCATCAGCAGCCTTGGCAACAGCCTGTGTGCAGGTAGGTCACTCTCTCTCAGCCAGAGAATCAGACATAGCATGGGAAGGGATTTGAAAAGCGCATTTTCAGTAAATTCACAAGGACTTTCCAGGCTATTGGAATTTTAGTAAATTCACAAGCGCATTTTCAGTAAATTCACAAGGACTTTCCAGGCTATTGGAATTTTACAATCAATAGGTGTGTCACGTTTTGGGATTTTTGAACCAATTTTCCGCTGAAAGGATTTGGAGAAAAGAAGTTTCTGACCGAGTTGCATGAAGTGTAGGTTTCCCATACCTGAAGAGACTCCAGGGCCTACAGCGATTTCAGGGGGAGGGCCAACTGGGTCAACTCCAAGCACCACTGAAGCAAATTACTTCCCTCAGTAACCTAGGATGCATCCCATCTGGACGGTGTGACTTTTCTACTTTGAGTAATCTTTTAAGTAAGTCTTTATCTATTTTTATCCTATCCAATATCACTCCTACCTCCTCCTTTACTGCTACAATGGCAGCATCCTCTTCTTTAGTGAAGACAGATGCCAGGTGCGAAGTATTAATTTATTGCCTCAGCCATGCCCTCTGCCTCCACAAGAAGATCTCCTTTTTTGTCCCTAATTGGTCCCTTGCTTTCTTTGTCTACCCTATAACTATTTATATGTTTATAAAAAGAATTTTTGGTTCCCATTCTCTCTCTTTGCCCCTCTTATTGCCTTTTTTAGATCTCCTTTTGCAGAAATACCCATATGTGTCTTACCTGCTCAATGAGGAGATATGGGAGGCAACATTTTACACTGCCAGTTTGGGGACAAGGTGGAGTGTTCATTGGGGCACAGCTGCATAGCCTAACTGGCAGATGGCCATGCAGAGGCAGCCCACTGCAGAACCCAGGAGCAGTTAACATCCCAAGATGAAGCTGGGGAAAAACAGTGGTCCAGCCACAAGTGTCACCCAACAAATTCAGGGCCTGCCAGATAGCACAGGCATATCCTGCCACACAATACGTGAATGGCATCAGTCTTGGCTCAGTGGTAGCACTCTTGAAGCTGAGTCAGAGAGTCATGGGTTCAGGCCCCACTCCAGAGACTTGCGAATGACACTTTGGTGTAGCACTGAGGGAGTGCCGCACTGTTAGAAGTGACGTCTTTCAGGTGAGCTGTTAAACGGAGGCCCTGGTTGCCCTCTCAGGTGGGCCTAAAAGATCCAATTGCTTTGAAAGTTGCAGCCAAAACAACCTTCAAAGTCTACAATTCTTTGAAAGAGCAGTGCTCCCAGTGTTTGGCCAGCATTTATCCTTAAACTATTCATGCAGCTTGTGGGCCCCTGGGGGCTGAAAGGATCCATAGTACGGTGGCACACCCAGCGAGGACCATATAATCTTCACAAGCAAGCTGCAAGATTCAGACACCAGAGACCTACCCTGGGGCAGGAGATGGTTCATGTTTTGCAACTTTTTGAACATTGTTCCAGAAAGGATTTGGGGAAAAAAAAGTTACTTTAAAAGGATGATATTTTAAAGCAAAGTGTATCGTAGGGTCTGAGGAACCCTGGATATTAGGCCTCGGACCCCATACACAGAGACGGAGGTGCAGGAGGAGGCCATGCAGGTAAGTGCAAGAGGTTCAGGCCACTGCTTGCACCGAACACTCGAACCATTTCCAGGGTTTACAGGCAGCAATCAGGGTGAATTTTCCCTGACCTGCTAATCTAACTGAGATGAGCTGACACAGCACAGACGTAAGATTGAACCTGTGATCTCCTGGTGTGTACGCCTTAATATTAAAAGTAGTTGCCATGACTCACTAGGCCATTAAAGAAGCTTTGAATAAGAATTTTAATCAACTTTTTCAATGTTAGTTGAAATCACATTAGAGTTCTATCACCATCTTCAAAATTGTGAACTGTCAGTAATGTTCTTCATAAATATTTGGCTTGCAACTTAAGAGAAATTTATCTTCGTGAAGAGATTCATGTATCATGGATACTGCAACTTGAAGTAATTGGTCTCAGCCTGACTGTAATCCTTCAACCATAAAACCACCTAGATTTTCCTACATTACACAGTGACTACACTTCAAA
This sequence comes from Heptranchias perlo, assembly GCF_035084215.1. NCBI lineage: Eukaryota > Metazoa > Chordata > Chondrichthyes > Hexanchiformes > Hexanchidae > Heptranchias > Heptranchias perlo. The sequence continues at coordinate 21,773,740 of NC_090346.1, read as the reverse complement.
AGTACTTAAGCACTTTACAGCCATTTAGGGACATGGTGAGGTTGTGAAAGGTGCTATATAAATGCAAATCTAATTTGATCAAAAAATAAAGACAGAAGAAAAACATTACACACTTAAACAAGAGGCCGTCTTGTGTTTTCATTAGTATTCACGTCACAATATGTTTGGGCACAGGCTAGAACCGTGGATCTTAATTACATCTTGAAGTATATAATTTACAAAAGCTCAGACAGCCAGGGTGACAAATGTTAGCATTATACAGTAGTACCGTAATTACTGTTTCAGAAGAGTGAAGATATATTGTTCTGCATGCAAATACCTGCAGCAGGAAGTCTGCACGTCAGTGTTCCAGGGATGCAACACTCCAGTTCATGGAAATGTTTAGAGTTTCTTTTTAATCAGTGCCATCATCTATGGCTAAACAGGCGTTTTACTTCCAATGTTGAAATGGGGGGGAAAATCTATAATTCCAATTGCAGTTCTACTAAACCACTAGTTAGTATGCACATATTAAAAGGTTTGTAAAACTTTGCAATATTGCATTTGACCCTGGTGAATACTTCAACAAAGTGCTGACAAATCATTTGAAAATCTCTCGCATAATGCAATGCTCCCAAATGCAACCTTCTTGTGAGAACCTAAGGGGAAAAATTCAGATGAATGTGGTCTCTACAATGCGCCCATCAGCACTGCATGAATTGATTGAGGCAGGATGTGGAGGTGTTCAATGAATACTTTACATACTTTGCTCACAATAGCAAGCCACACCCTTGTATAATTTTTAAATTACTGCCAGTTGATCTCCTGTGATGTTACTTATGGACAAAAGGGGAGGGGAGAATCAGCTCAGGCAGAGCAGAGACCAACTAGATCAGAATCTCAGCAGTCAGAAGAACAAAATGTTTTAATACATTAAATTTGCTATGATGTTGTGCTCTTCTTATAATCGATACTTCAGTGCAGCACTGAGGTAGAACTGCACTGTTGGACATGCTGTCTTTCAGATGAAACGTTAATTCGAGGCCCCATCTGCTCTGCTAGGTGGATATAAAAGAGCCCACAACACTCTTCAAAGAAGAGCAGGGGAAATTATGCTGGCCAACTTTAATCCCTCAATAAACATCACTAGAACAAAAGCTTTGGTCATTTATTTCATTGCTGTGTGTGGGACTGTGCAGGTTTACTATTGTATTAAAGACACCCGAACATACATTACTGACAAGATTTTTAATAATAGTCTGTTTGAATTTGAGACTCCTGCCATTTAATAAGAAAATCATATACAAAACACAATTACATATTTTGACTGTACTAACCGTCGTGACTTTTTTTTTTAAAACAGTAAATTTGGAACAGGCACAGTTTAATTATAATAAATTGAACCACGTGCAGCTATTTTTTTCCATTCAAAATAGAACTATCCTACTGTTTCCAGGTGCGTGTCAGTGAATTACTGACGGCAACTTTATATGCATCATTTCTTTATTCTGGCCAAATTTACAAAATAAATTTGAACAGGTTGCTGAAAATAATAGCTAGCGGAAAGCAGCTATAGGGAGTCAAATGCAAGCCAAAGCAATAATGGAAAGATAATACTGGGCACTGGATACAGGATTATTGGGAGAGCAGCAGCAGATACACAGTTTGTGAAGACTGACTGTTATAGCATCATGCCAGTAGAAGATGATACAATGACCCGATTCTTTCAATAACATTAACAATCCTTACTTGACAATGTTCACAAAGTCCCGGCCAAGACTACCTTTCCACATTTGGATTACATCCCCATTTAACTCACATCAATTGAAGTGTAAAGCACAACACATACACTTTCAGAGCAATAGCAGTGACACTGCAGATTCCTTCTATTAGCAACTTGTTTAGCAGCTTAAAAATTAATAAATATGATGTGGTCTCAGTAAAATAAGTAATTTTTACTCAAATATGAAGCAATTTCCTTGAACAAACCTTCAAAATGAACAGTTCTGCTATAAAATTACAGTGTGGGCCAGCCCATAATTCATCTCTGGACAAAAATTTCATTCAAAGAGGCTCTCTGGATTGCTGGGTGGTAGGACTGGAAGTGGTAGAGTGGGGTTGGGGCCCTTTGCTGAAGCAGAATGGGAAGTGCTTTGTTCCATAGATAACTGGCTGGTGTTTAATGCTGATATTGGGTGGCAGAAGTGGAAAGATTGTTCCATGAAAGTTACACCCCTCACCCACAGAGGGGAAATTGTTGAAGTGGCCAATTTGTGGTAATTCTGATTACACTTCTCATGAAATGAACTTATGAGCTCTTTGTGTATATATGGATGGAATGTGACAGGCCTGAATTACAATAAATTGGAAGCACTAATGAAGGAGAAGACATCTTGAATTCACTGTGTTATGGTTCCTCATAGCTTTCATTCTAGAACATCTAATTCTGTATCAAAACACATAATTTTGCACAAATAAATGCTGGATGCACATCACATCCTCATTATAATGTTCTCAAGTCATAATCATCTGTTAGAAGGTTACAAAGTTACTGAACTTTGCTGTCTAAGTTACTGAAAGTGCACTTTATGCAAAATTAAATTAAATTGAGATGTAGTCATGTGCACAGCACTGTAACACATAAAATGCTTGGTTTCCGAAGACCACGCTATAATGCAGATGGACACCAATTCCATGCAAGACAATGTATTGGCCAGATGGGTTCATTTCAAGAAAACATAAATATAATAAAAAGGCATGTTCAGTGAATTAAAACCTCTGATGTAGTTCATAATCAGAGGCGTGGAATACTTTTACTCTTGTTTATTCATTGGAAAGAACTTGCATTTATATAATGCCTCTCATGTCCTCAGGATGCCCAAAACATTTCACAGCCAATGAAGTACTTTTGAAGTGTAATTACTATTCCTTTGTAGGCAAACATAGGAGCCAATTTGCACACAAGGTCACATAAAGAGCAAATGGAATAAATGACCAGTTATCTGTTTTGGTGGTGTTAGTTGAGGGATAAATATTGGTCAGGACACCAGAACGCCACTGCTCTTCAAACATTTTCATTGGACCTTTTACATCCACCTGAACAGGCAGTTTAACATCTCATCCAAAAGACAACACCTCCAACAGTGCAGCACTCTCTCAGGACTGCACTGAAATATCAGCCTGGATTTGCTCAAGTCCTGGAGTGGGACTTAAGCCCACAATCTTCTGACTTAAGAGAGGAGAGTGCTATCACTGAGACAAACTAACACTTTATTTATTAGGTTACAAAGCAGAGTATAGCTGGAAGCAGCTGTAACAAGGACAGATCTTATGGAAATATATGTTAATAGGCGCTCAGGATGCAAACACAGACTCTCAGTAACTAGGGTGTCAACATGCAGGGCTGAGGTTTACTGGGGCCTACTGCAAATTGAACATCCGTGGTTCAATGCATGATAGCTAACTGTGTCCAAACTTCTGTGTGCAAGGAGATGAGTTTCAGATGATGCCTGGAAGAGAGCGAGTTCCACAGGTTGAGAAAACAGTAGAAAGCTTTACTGCATCTATTCCATGCAGACATTTGGGTTGATCTGGATTGTTCTGGTCATAATCAAAGGTTTGGCTGACATGCTACCAGTAATTATGCTTTGCTCTAGTTATGAGTCTGACCTTGCCTAGGATGGTGTATAAAAGTGCAGGCATATAACGGTCATTATGGTTTAGCTTTAACCTGAATTCCCGGTACCTGTACTAGGCATGTCCTCTTAGTTCAGAAGCACTTTGTATGGACTGGGGACTCAAGACTTCATTCCCTACAAATCAAAGAATGGTTACAGCACGGAAGGAGGCCATTCATCCGACGAGTCCCAGCCGGCTCTCTGCAAGAGCAATCCAGCTAGTCCCACTCCCCCGCCCTATCCCCGTAGCCCTGCAATTTTTTTTACTTTCAAGTACTTATCCAGTTCCCTTTTGAAAGCCACGATTGAATCTGCCTCCACCACCCCCCTCAGGCAGTGCATTCTAGATCACAACCACTTGCTGTGTGAAAAAGCTTTTCCTCATGTCACTTTTGGTTCTTTTGCCAATCACCTTAAAATGTATGTCCTCTGGTTCTTTACCCTTCTGCCAATGGGAACAGTTTCTCTCTTTCTACTCTGTCTACACCCTTCATGATAGAGGTAATCACAATCAAATCTCCTCTCAACCTTCTTTGTTCGAAGGAAAAGACCCCAGCTTCTCCAGTCTATCCACGTAACTGAAGTCCCTCATCCCTGGCATCATTCTTGTAAATCTCTTCTGCACCCTCTCTAAGGCCTTCACATCTTTCCTGAAGTGCGGTGCCCAGAACTGGACAATACTCCAGCTGTGGCCGAACCAGTGTTTTATAAAGGTTCATCATAACCTCCTTGCTCTTGTACTCTATGCCTCTATTTATAAAGCCCAGGATCCCATATGCTTTTTTAACTGCTTTCTCAACCAACCCTGCCACCTTCAATGATTTGTGCACATATACCCCCAGGTCTCTCTGCTCCTGCATCCCTTTTAGATTTGTATCCTTTAGTTTATATTGCCTCTCCTCATTCTTTCAACCGAAATGTATCACTTCACATTTTTCTGTGTTAAATTTCATCTGCCACGAATCCGCCCATTCCACCGGCTTGTCTATATCCTCTTGAAGTCTATCACTATCCTTCTCACTGTTCACGACCCTTCCAAATTTTGTGTCATCTGCAAATTTTGACATTGTGCCCTATACACCCAAGTCATTACTATTATATCAAAAAAAGCAATGCTCCTAGTACCAACCCCTGGGGAACCCCCTGTATACCTCCCACCAGTCCGAAAAACAAAACCATTCACTACTACTCTCTGTTTGCTATTACTTAGCAAATTTCGTATCCATGCTGCCACTGCCCCTTTTATTCCATGGACTTCAACTTTGATGACAAGCCTATGACCAGAGAATTGCACCTAATCCTTGAGACTAGACTGTAATATCTTAGAATGAACAGCGTGAGAAATGTTAAGGAGCACTTTGTGGCTGTAGTTCTTCAAGTGACATTCCTAATCTCAATGGGGGCATATGAGAGGGGCAGTTAGTGCTCCTCCAAAAGGGAGGTAGAGAGGAGTCAGTAGCCTATGCAGCCCACAAGCAGTGGCTGCACTGCAGAATAATACTTATTCGTACACAAAATATCAAAATAAGTAAACATGTTGTATATACATCACCCCCTCAATATAAAGCTCTCAGTCATAACCATCTCTGTTACAGAGTTACTGAACCTTGCTATTCGATGCATTAAAAAGTTACATTTCAGGTAATATTACAGAACATTGAAATTCAGCTATGCATACAAACAATGGCACTGATCATATAGAACTCGTTACGGGAGACAAGAGGATGTCAAGCAAAAGGCAGTAAAGATTAAGTGGGAAAAAGAGAAAGGGGGTTAAATTAGATAACCCCTGAAAACGGGCACGAGGATCGCGGTCCGCGATTAACCCACGCCCAGTCATGGCAATGCAGGCAGCAAGTAACATTCGTGCTACCTGCTGTGTGCAGCCAGCGCTACCTGCGCTGTTGATTGGCTGCGCCCATCAGCTGGGGGGGGGGGGGGCCGATATCGGGAATGGTTCACACTTCTTAAAGGCAGCCTGCATTATTTAAAAGGGAGGTGCATTGTGGCTGCAAGAAGTGATGGTAGTCGTTTCAAAACTGAATCTGTGCTGTGATACTTTGAAGAATGGCTGCACCTGGGAGAGAGTGCACCAAGGTTCTCTGATGTCGCACTGGAGGCCTTGGTGCAAAAGACAGACAGAAGGAGACGCATCCTATATCCGCAGGGGGGCAGGAGGCCCCTCCAGAAATATGCTCAAGCGACAGTGGGAGGAAGTAGCGGAGGAGGCAAATGCCAGGAGCATGGCTCCAAGAACATGGATGCAGTGCAAGAAGAAGTTCAATGATTTAACACGAGTTGTCAATGTGAGTGAGTTCAAGCTTCAAGTGACGTATCCTACTAACTGCACCACGAGCCTCACCACTGTTCAATATACGCGCCCCCATAACAACAATCTCGTTCAATCAGTATTCCCGTTCGTATCATATCCTTCATCTCACCCTCACACACATGCATTGTTGCAAGTGACACACCCACAACTCACAGTTCACACACTGGCAGCTATTCAACCATAATAGCCATATCATCCAAACATTTTGCAGGACACTCACTGACACACTTCCCTCTTTCTTGCAGGAGAAGGCGGCACATAACAGGAGGCAGCCAGTGGCAATGGCTCCATTGAACAGGAACCTGTTGTCCTTTCTCAGGATAATAGCATTCCTACTCCCACCCTGCTACTCCGCCAGTGCTCTTGCTGTTGCCTGTCAGCCAGCCAGCCCACTTTATCCAAGTATAGGAAACCTCCAAAAACATGTACAAATTCACCAACAGACAAAAGAAATAATGTAGCAAATAACTACCTGTAACTACTTCATCATCCCTTTAAATAGCACTGATGGGGGTCCTTAGTGCCTTTTTAAAAAATTCGTTCATGGGATGTGGGCGTCGCTGGCGACGCCAGCATTTATTGCCCATCCCTAATTGCCCTTGAGAAGGTGGTAGTGATCCGCCTTCTTGAACCGCTGCAGTCTGAGAGGTGAAGGTTCTCGCACAGTGTTGTTAGGAAGGGAGTTCCAGGATTTTGACCCAGCGAGGATGAAGGAACGGCGATATATTTCCAAGTCAGGATGTGTGTGATTTGGAGGGGAACGTGCAGGTGGTGTTGTTCCCATGTGCCTGCTGCCCTTGTCCTTTTAGGTGGTAGAGGTCACGGGTTTGGGAGGTGCTGTCGAAGAAGCCTTGGCGAGTTGCTGCAGTGCATCATGTGGATGGTACACACTGCAGCCACAGTGCGCCGGTGATGAAGGGGGTGAATATTTAGGGTGGTGGATGGGGTGCCAATCAAGCGGGCTGCTTTGTCCTGGATGGTGTAGAGCTTCTTGAGTGTTGTTGGAGCTGAACTCATCCAGGCATGTGGAGAGTATTCCATCACACTCCTGACTTGTGCCTTGTAGATAGATGGTGGAAAGGCTTTGGGGAGTCAGGAGGTGAGTCACTCGCCGCAGAACACCAAGCCTCTGGCCTGCTCTTGTAGCCACAGTATTTATGTGGCTGGTCCAGTTAAGTTTCTGGTCAATGGTGACCCCCAGGATGTTGATGGTGGGGGATTTGGCGATGGTAATGCCATTGAATGTCAAGGGGAGGTGGTTGGACTCTCTCTTGTTGGAGATGGTCATTGCTTAGCACGAATGTTACTTGCCACTTATCAGCCCAAGCTTGGATGTTGTCCAAGTCTTGCTGCATGCAGGCACGGACTGCTTCATTATTTGAGGAGTCACGAATACAAATGAACACGGTGCAAACGTCAGCGAACATCCCCATTTCTGACCTTATGATGGAGGGAAGGTCGTTGATGAAGCAGCTGAAGATGGTTGGGCCTTGGACACTGCCCTGAGGAACTCCTGCAACAATGTCCTGGGGCTGAGATGATTGGCCTCCAACAACCACTACCATCTTCCTTTGTGCTAGGTATGACTCCAGCCACCGGAGAGTTTTCCCCCTGATTCCCAATTACTTCAATTTTACGAGGGCTCCTTGGTGCCACACTCGGTCAAATGCTGCCTTGATGTCAAGGGCAGTCACTCTCACCTCACCTCTGGAATTCAGCTCTTTTGTCCATGTTTGGACCAAGGCTGTAATGAGGTCTGGAGCCGAGTGGTCCTGGTGGAACCCAAACTGAGCATCGGTGAGCAGGTTATTGATGAGTAAGTGCCGCTTGACAGCACTGTCGACGACACCTTCCAACACTTTGCTGATGATTGAGAGTAGGCTGATGGGGTGGTAATTGGCCGGATTGGATTTGTCCTGCTTTTTGTAGACAGGACACACCTGGGCAATTTCTCACATTGTCGGGTAGATGCCAGTGTAAAAGCTGTACTGGAACAGTTTGGCTAGAGGTGCGGCTAGTTCTGGAGCACAAGTCTTCAGCACGACAGCCGGGATGCTGTCGGGGCCCATAGCCTTTGCTGTATCCAGTTTAAGTTGTGCTCAGCTGTGTGAGGTTAAGACAGTGCGTTGGATGGAGTGTGGAGTTCCAAAATAGCAGCATTACCTTCAAATAAGCGTTGCACACTGATTCGCGTCATCTTCTCCCTACACTGCACACTGCAAACTGCCAGCGGTCGATAGGTGTCCACGCATCTTGGATCCCATTTTCGAAGCTTAGTTGTCCGCGCAGCACCTAAAAAATGGGTACTACACGGCCCAATTTCACCCCCTTAGATTTTTAAGACACTTTGAAAGAAGCAAGACAGTTGGTAAGGCAAATTGTTCAGGAAGAGGATTCCATAAACAGGGACGAAGTGACTGAAAGAATGGCCTCCATCAGTGGAGGGGAGAGAGCAAGGGACAAGCAATAAACCACAGCAGACAGTGGGGCCAGGGCATATAGCTCAGATAAGGTGGGTCAATATCATGAAGGGATCGGAAAAAGAACCGGAGGTCATTGCACCAGCGGATCCTGACAAAGACAGGACTTCAGGAATGCAGAACTTTGTGCAAGAGAGGGGATTTGGGCCATGGATTCCTGAATTAACTGGAGTTTGTAAAGGATGAAGTGATTCAAGAGCAGCTCAAATAAAAGCCTGAAAGCAAGTCTCTTATCCATTTTTAAAAATTGAAATTGGTCAGGAAAACTGCATGGTGAAACCAAGAAAGGAAAGTAAGTGAATTAGAATGAAATAGCATGTATCTGCAATCAATGGGGAACAAAATCTTGCAGCATGCCAGTGATTAAGGATTTTATCACCAGCATGCTACAACTGTGCTCAGGAAGAAGCTAACAGAAGAGGATAATTGTACCAACGCGGACGTCCAATAATTGAAACGTACGTACACACACGTTAAATAATATTTCATTTGTAGCAAAGTGATGTACGGGTTGCCCTTTAACTTTTCATTCACAATTACTTACTACAGCTGAAATTTAAATATGAAGGCTGATTCTTTTCCTTTGAGAATTTGTGGTATTCTGAACATAATGAATTCAAAAGACTTTTTTGCAAATGTGAACTGTGTTTTGCTGCATTGTTCCACATTGTTTTCTTTAGCTGCATTCTTGCATTATAACAGGCCATCTCAGCAGAATACTGACCATGGGATTTATAGGGAATAATAGTCATTACTCAATGCTGGTTTCTTAATGCAGTTAAACTGTACTTCACTAAATGCCATACATGTACAGTTGTCTTCTGAATGAAAACACAGTTAGCCTTTATGTCAGCTATTTCTTTTTCAGCAGACAGACAACTAACTTCAAAAAGAATTTTGAAACTGCTGTGAATTCTCCAATGCTGATTATAAAGATGAGTTAAAGAAATGTTAATAAACAAAACATTTGGAATAATTTCTGAATTAAAAGTTGAACTGTACTATGGCACAGTAACACAGCAAATGGGACCAATGATGCATGGCACAAAGTGTGATGGACACAGGTTTTATTCCCCACAATGGTTAAATCCCAGGTGCCAGGCAGAAGGGCGAGGGAAAAGAAAACCTCCAGGATGGTATAAATCAACCTTTCCCTTTGTATTGTACAATTAATATTATCTTAAACCTTTATAAAATTCTATGCAACAAAACTCTTATCAAGTAGACCTGGTGACACAATGGGTTACAACACTGCCCATTCAACACTGAGATCTAGGTCCAAATCTAGCCCAAATATAGGATGAAAGCCTTCTCTAGTCTGTTCCCAGGGGATGTGAACCCACCCACAGTTCACAGCTTGAGCTTGTAACGACAGGTTAGTCAGCTGTCATAATGAACAAAAGAAAAACTCATAGCAGCCACACTGTAGTGATGTAACTCAAGCTTTGCTTAAAGACTGTGGTGTTGGGAATGAAGCAAAAGAGTTATGATGGAGCACTGAGTCGACCTTATCTGAAAATTGTTTTCTTTTCCTTCCTGCTGCCGTTTCCTCTGATTTTTCCCTCCCCTTTCCTCTTCCCCTCCTGAAGGTGTGGTTTAGTTCCACAGATACCAGTCTCCTGCCAGCATCTCATCCAAGCACCCACTTTTGAGGTGTGCATCTAGCCAGTGAGTGTCACCAGGCTATTCAACAACAGGGGCATCGCCACCTCATCGGATCATGTCCTCCCACCTGATGTCCACGTACACACTTCCTGCAACGTCATTAGATACTGATCAGGAGTATGAATCTTTGTTGTTTTCTTTCCCCCTTTCAAGGACCCCGAGGACAACTGTGACAGCTGAGATCAGCTAATTCAACACTGACCAGGGCCATTATAATGACTGAATAAGTCCAATTCTATTTTTACTACATGGGATTGTGTGATTTCTACCAGTGTTCTTGTAATAGAATATCACTTTTCTGCAAAAACCATAAATCAGCAGCCTGGGTCATTCGGCCTCATTTCCCTCTGAGACAGTGCACCAAAAGACCATCATTGACTGTGATTCTCAAAGTTCCCATTTCACAAAGCTGGTCATCATATCTTATTCTTAGTGTATCATATACGCGAAAATCTTCTTGCACAAAATAACCTGGCAAACTGCCTTTTGAAAGAACATTTCTTTAACTTTGGTACCTTTATAGGATAATATAACTTACCACCAGAATTGACTTGGAACATTTGAACTTTTATAGAAACACACCCACAAATAAACAAAAATCTCAAGGAATGTTTAATGAATATACATTATGCCCCACTGAACTGCTGACGTTAACAGGCAGTTAATAGCAGGCAGTTAAGAGGATTTATTAATGGCAATGTTCAATATGTTTAGAGCTTTCATATTCCTTCACTGTATTACAGCAAGAAAACATGCTTCCAAAGAGGTTTTATATTTAAGCCTTTTAAAGTAATCAATAGTGATTTTTCTTTAATCAAAATGACATTATATCCAACCCAAAAAACAGCAATATTGTTTGTAGGTTCACCATGGTAATTAGTGCAACATAATCTCATTTTATCCTTACAGAAAAAAGGAATGAAGCCCCCATAAGATTAATAGGAAAATAGGAATTGTTAGATGAAAAATGACCAAGGTCCATTTAGTTTGCCTTCTACCATCCTGGTAGTTGCATGATACAATGGTAATGGAGTTGTTGACAAATCTTAGCAATCAATCTCCATTAATTAGTCTGCAACAGAGCCAGACGAGGAAAACCCCCAGTGATGGAAAGCTTTGGGAACCATACTCCCAAAGTCACCTGTTCCTCCCAAGCATGCTACACTTACCATATGCCATGTCTCAAATTACTCATATACTGTATCCCAAAATATTATTTTCTGAAAGAATTCTATCTAATTTGCATTTGAATAAATCAACACTATCAGCTTCCACCGCCTCCCTTGGGAGCCTGTTACATAGATTAAACACTGGCTCACTGAAATATTGTTTCCGTGGACTAGTTTTGAATTTACCCCCCTTCATGTACAGGCCATGTCCTCCGGTTCTACTGTTCCGGACAAGGTGAAATAGCTCGTCATGGTCTACATTATCTAGTCCCTTTAGAATCCCAAGAACAGCAATCATATCCTCCTGTAGCTTAAACTGTTCAGGTTTGCAGTCCACTACCTTCATTAGCTTTGTATCATGTGCAAATTTAGCCACTGGGCTTGTGATTCCTAGCTCCAGATCATTTATGAAGATATTAAACAAAAGTCGTCCCAAAACAGACCCATATTGGTCCCACTGGTAACATTCTCCCAGTCTGATGGCAATCCCTGCACCACCACTCCGAGCTCTATCGGTCAATCAAGTCCATAACCACTGTAAAATACTTCCACTGATTCTTGCTTTCTTCATATTTAGTACAGTTCCTTTTGGAAAGGCTGGTATCAAAGGCCTGAAATCCAAGTACACCATTTTCACTGTCTTACCTCCACCGAGCTCCTTTGTCACACGCTCAAAAAAAAGTAAATTAGATTGGCAAGACCACCCCTTTATGAACCCACATTAACTATCTTTTATGATTTTATTTCTCTTCAGATGTTCTATGGTCTTATCTTTAATAAGGGTTTCCATAACTTTACCCACAATGGACATCAAACTCAATGTTCTCTAGTTTCCTGAGCTACTTTTGCTACCTTTTAAAAAAAAATAAGAGTAGCATCTGCATTTCTCCAGTCCCCAAGCACTTCTTCAGTATTCAGTGATTTCTGAAAGATTTGTGGCAGAGTTCCTGCAATTTCCTCCCTTACTTCCTTAAGGATTCTCAGATGCATCTTATTCGGCCCCTGAAATTTATTTACCTTAAGTTCGGTCAGCTGTTTGCCAACCATGCTGGTAGTAATGTGAATAGTGTCAAAACTTGCCTCTGCAATACCCTCTAGTTCCCGTTCCAGATCAAATAAGATACTCATCTCCTCCTTGGTAAAAACTGAAGCAAAAAAAAAATCTTATTTAGCACTTTTGCTGGCTATATAGCATCAGTTGTCATGCCCTCATCGATCCCACTTCCAGTGGCCCCACTCCATCCCTCATTTTTCTTTTTCTCTTAATAGAATTAGAATTTTCTTTATTATCTTTTACTTCTCTTGCCATATTCAATTTGAATTTTTTCTTTCCTGTTCTGATGCCTTTTTTAACACTCATTATGCCTTTTGATATTGAATCTGTCTTAATTCTGTGCCATTTTCCTTTGTGGCCTTAAATCCCTTTTTTCTTCTTTGAGTTACCTGGCAGGTCTCTTCAACCAGGCAGTCGTACCTTTAGGCTTGGTACCGTTGCTTTGCATGGGTACACATTGGACCACTGCATTCAGAATCACCTTCTTGAAGGAACTCCCTAGATCCCCCACTCCCCAAGCAATATTCAAATCTGCCAGGCACACTCTGATGACTTCTCAAGTGCATAAGGTTGGTCCTCTTTAAATTTGGCAATTTTATTTGGGAGCTGTGTGCTAAAAGCAGACTGTGGAGATTAACAAGTAACAGTGTAGCAAAATCCTTCTGTAGTCTTCTCAAAATCTGTATACAGAGTAACCTTCCTATAAGTACAACCTAGTTTTAAATCCTTCATAGATATTTTACATTTCTAACATTTTATATTTTGTAGCAATTTTAAAAATTGTGGCTAGCTAAACTACATTTTCAGTTCAGTGGTTTAGTTATGAGTGGATTTGCTTTTGGTACTTTATTCCTCCCTTGAAGACAATAAGACTGCTAATCCACACACTGGAATCTTCCTGCCGGAGATAAAATGTAGCTCTCCGAACCCTCCCATGCTTCTATTGTTTTCCGTTAGGAATACACTAGTCGATGTGTTATAATTTTGCTTTCTTAAAGTGATCATTTAACAAATGAAAAGGAGTAACAATTATTATTTTCCCCACTAATAGTTTTGTGGCAGTGAAATGTGGGTTCATGCAGTTCAAAAGAACTGAATGTTATTATTGTGGTTTGCATTTTGAGAACAATGACTATAATACCACATGTGGAAGGGGTGGTGGAATGCTTTGGGTAGATCAGCAATCTAAGCACACAAGTTGGTCTTCATTAATAAAACCAGGATAAGTTATGTACCCTCATTGTCACAACAACGGTGGTTTTATTGGCAGTGGGGATGGAATCATTTATTCCAAAAAGGTTCATTCAATACCAAAGTGTAGATTATATTCTGATGAAAGGTCATTGACCTGAAACATTAATTCTGCTTCTCTCTCCACAGATGCTGCCTGGCCTGCTGAGAGTTTCCAGCATTTTCTGTTTTTATCTGTAGATTATATGTTGCATTTGCAATGGTGGCTTCCCTTCCACGGGTTACTTTTCCAAAAATTGACCACGAAAACTGCTAAATGATGGCACCAACACCACCAACCCAATTAGATTTTTTTTCCTCTAACTTGCTCTGTCCTATCCTCCCAACTCTCGCCTCAAACTGACCAGGAGGGGAATAAATTTGAAGTCACAAAATTATGTATCACCCTCCAGGCCAAACCAGCAAGCCCATCCTAAAAAACCCAACAAACTAAATAATAGTAAAGCACTTGGGGGAAATTGTTGGGGTACTCGATACACCTTGTATAAATAGAATACACTACGGGTATTGATGGTTTACATCAAATAAACCACTTAGGTCATTGATACAACTTATTTATGCCAGAGGCACTTTAGTTATTTGGCTGACATCAGTCCATATGTGCTTTCTGTAAATCACTCGTCCCCAATGTACATCTTCTATAGATTGCATTTGCTTTCATCCAAAACAAGGTTTAGCACTTTGCTTAAATCAAGAGACGAGGACCGTCATCATATTAGAGAACATTAAGGCAGGCGAACTTCACATATCGGCAATAACGTGCTTCAACAATTCAAGGGAAAGCTCATCGACACTGCAGCTGACACCGCATAACGAATTTCGCTTTTTTTTTGGGTGGAGGAAGGACGAGCAGGAAAATAATAAAAAATTTAGAAGTTTCAAAGGTCAGACAAATCAATATTATAAATCACTGTAACCCAACTCTTTTCAAATCTGACAAAAACATTTTTAGCAAGGCAATGCCCCTTTAAGAATGTGCCGCAAATTGAATTAGGATGTCAGGATCACCACTTCCGAACTACTGTTAAAATTGTTCCCATCACACAACTCATTGTCACAGTAATGACCAGCGGGTCGCTTCGCAAAAACAAATTACTTAAAAACGGTGTAACTGGGAATGCGCAACTTAAGCTCAACAGCCTGTTACTGTAAGGGGTTAGGGTGAAAACGGATTAGCGCCATTCACAGCACGAATAGCCCGGCTTCACAAACTGAGAGGGGGGGGGGGAAATCACCAAGAATCTAAAACACCGCCAACCAAAAGACACAGTAAGTCGCACGATCGAGAGGTATAAACTTTCATTGGAATATATTACAAGTTGGATAAATAAAATCTGAGCTGCATTAATTGCCATAGAACACACAGCCTAACCCAGACAGCAACGATCAGCGTCCCTTTTCCGAGTTAAATATTATCAACAAGGGATGTTGGTACAAATCACATGCTGTATTCCTATCGGAAGGAGGGATCGTGAAACGTTCCGTCCGCTTGAACTGACACTTAAAACAATCCGAAGTCAGGATCCGACACACAATCCTAAGCACTCGTGTCTTTAATTGCCCCCCACCCCCTGAAGTTGCCGAGATGAACTTTTTCGAATAATTGCTTCAGCGCCCCGACGACCCCGTGGCGATATCCCCAGCCCCGCCGCGACAACTCCGACCCCGTCCCCACCAACATGCCGCTTCAAACGTTACCTTCTCGGGAGTGTTCGCTCGCAACACCTCAGTGTCGACAACTTCTCCCCGCGCTCAGCTCACGGTAGAAGCGGCAGCGGTGAAGGAGCCTCTCGCCGCTCAGATGCGGACGGTGGACAAAAAAAAAACACAGGGAAAGAAAGTCAAGAACATCTGATCCTGCGGGCTGACGTCAGGAGTTACTAAAAAGGTTCGAGCCAAACTTCAAACAACTTCCGCGCTGCTGCTTCTTAAAGGGGGCTGGCCACCAGGATGTGACACCATTATTTATTTGCCGGGACAAATGAGCACTTCGCGACCCGCCTGTTTTTCTTGCAGTGACTTCAAAAGTATTGTGACTTAGAATTTTACAGCAGGGAAAAAAATGGTTTTTCGATCCGTCGTGATGGTGCTGGCTTTCTGAGAGTGCTATCCGCTTAGACCCATTCCCCCTGACCTTTCCCCATATCCCTTTATGATTTCTTTTTCAAATATTTAAGGTGAAACTTGGTGTTATTACACAATTATATATGGAATAGATGATACTTGGGAGGGGAGTCTTTTTGGATAAAAGTGCTAATGTTGGAAGCCTGAAATGCAAACAGAAAATATGTTAAAATTTTGCAATTAAACTCTTCGTAATTTCTGATGAAGAATCACAACCATTTTTTGTAAAATTCGTTCATGGGATGTGGGCATCACTGGCAAAACCAGCATTTATTGCCCATCCCTAATTGCCCTTGAGAAGGTGGTGGTGAGCCGCCTTCTTGAGCCGCTGCAGTCCGTGTGGTGAAGGTTCGCCCACAGTGCTGTTAGGAAGGGAGTTCCAGGATTTTGACCCAGCGACGATGAAGGAACGGCGATATATTTCCAAGTCGGGATGGTGTGTGACTTGGAGGGGATCGTGCAGGTGGTGTTGTTCCCATGCGCCTGCTGCCCTTGTCCTTCTAGGTGGTAGAGGTCACAGGTTTGGGAGGTGCTGTCAAAGAAGCCTTGGCGAGTTGCTGCAGTGCATCCTGTAGATGGTACATATTTTACAGTTGCCGAAAGAGCTGCATATCTCCGTTTCATTTTCTTCCTCCAATTTCATCTAATTTTCTACCTTATTCCTCCTCTCCTGAGGTGGCGACTCAACAACAACATGCATTTATATAGCGCCTTTAACATAGTAAAATGTCCCAAGTCACTTCATAGGAACGATTATCAAACAAAATTTGACACTGAACCACATAAGGAGATATTAGGACAAGTGACCAAAAGCTTGGTCAAAGGGATAGGTTTTAAGGAGCGTCCTAAAGGAGGAGAGAGAGGTAGTGAGGCGGAGAGGTTTAGGGAGGGAATTCCAGAGCTTAGGGCCTAGGCAGCTGAAGGCATGGCCGCCAATGGTGGAGCGATTAAAAACGGGGATGTGCAAGAGGCTAGAATTGGAGGAACGCAAAGATATTGCAGGGTTGTAGGGCTGGAGGAGGTTACAGAGATAGGGAGGGGCAAGGCCATGGAGGGATTTGAAAATAAGGATTGAGAATTTTAAAATCGAGTTGTTGCCAGACCGGGAGCCAATGTCGGTCAGCGAGCATGGGGTGATGGGTGAACAGGACTTGGTATGAGGTAGGATACGGGAAGAAGAGTTTTGGATGAGTTCAAGTTTATGGAGGACGCAAGGTGGGAGGCTGGCCAGGAGAACATTAGAATATTCAAGTCTAGAGGTTTCAAAGGCATGGATGAGGGTTTCATCAGCGGATGAGCTGAGGCAGGGGCAGAGACGGGCAATGTTACAGAGGTGGTAGTAGGTGGTCTTAGCGATGGAGAGGATATGGGATCAGAAGCTCAGCTCAGGGTCAAATAGGACGCCAAGGTTTTGAACAGTCTGGTTCAGCCTCAGACAGTGGCCAGGGAAAGGGATGGAGTCGGTGGCTAGGGAATGGAGTTTGCGACTCAGGTTGTGGTACAGTTCCAGTAGTCCATCAGTATTAAGAGGTCATGCTTCACGTTGTTCATATTGGCAGGCTATGTGACGATGCATCACAGTCAAACCCATTATGTCCTCACCAAACCACCATACACATGCACTTTCAGTAACTATTACTGGGTGACAATTAGAGGCAAGAACCTTGGCTCATTTTTCACCTCCCTAAACTGGGGATGCAACTTTACTGCTGCCCAAGTAACATCAGCTAACACAGCCAACACAGATCAGGAATTGACCTTGGAACCTTTTATCTATGGGTTAATGCCACACAGTGCACTGCATTTACCCCAGTGAGGAGACTGAAATAGACTGAACACTTAAACATATCCATGAGCTTTAACGCCATTTCAAGAATCAAGAAGATCCTAGAGTATTTGAAATGCATTTTAAAAACTCTTGATTTTAGCCTCATTGATATCACCTTGAGGGTAACAATTCAGTTTTTGGCCTGTTAGTGATGGGAATGATGTGTGCAGGACATCCCACTGACTTGTAGCAAATGGCTGTACCCACCAGAACCTCTGGGCTTCTGTCTAATTAAATATTCATGGACTGCCTATGGGTGCACTCACACAAGAAGTAGGACATTTAAAGAGCTGCTGCAGCTGCTAAAAGGCTGCAGTGATGGAGTGAATACTGCTGAGAATCTGTACTTACGGTGCTTAGGTTTATTCTTTGTAGAACGCAAAATATACAAAATTCAAAGCAATAAATGCTCTGAATTAAAATCCTGTTTCGTATGAACTGAGATGAAGGGGCAAAAAATGATTCACACAATTTCTCATGAATGGATGGCTATTGAAAGCTTATTTACATTTGGTATTCTTAAGGTTCTGATGCTTGCAGGGAAGGTAAAGAGGACTGCCTTGGTTGGCACTGAAAGGATCACCCCAGAAAAGAGGCATCTGAAGTACCAGCTGAAAGATTGACTGTTGTCTGCAGTACCAAGAGGACCTGGCTACAAATGTGGAAGAAGATGACACATCTGAAAAAAGGTGCCAAGATAATGCTGTCCTGCAGTTTCCTATAGCAAGTATCTATTTGCAAGTATGCATGCCACAAAACTCACAACACCTCAAGACTACTTCTCTGCTTTCAGAATGAAATGGCACATAATAAAAGGAGACTGCAGAAATTACAGGTCCTTTGCTCCCTTTGAGAAGACATTTGTACCTGCAAGTGCATCAGAGGATTAGGGGAAGTCAGAGGTCTTCCCCAAGCTCAGGGACACTACGATCCTGCTCTTTTTATAACTTATTCCATCCCATTCACTGACACAAAAACACCACCCATAGTATCTTTCAATGAAAGCTGTCTCTTGGAGCCAGCTTCCTAATGTATGTTCTAGCATATAGTAGGACTGGAAGAACAGTCTGCCAGCACTGTTAATGGGCCAGAACAAAACAGTACTGCATAGTACCCTATGCCATTCTCATTAATTGCATTGATGGAAACTTGGCTTATGGGTGATAACACCTTTTTCCTTACTGAAGCCTCCCCACCTGGCTATATCTTCCATCCACCGTCCCAGGCTAAACCACCACAGTTCCAGTGTGGCCCATATCACTAAATCTTAGCTTGATCTGTCCCCCTACTCCTCTGACACCTTATCCTCCTTTGAGCACCTCACCTTGTTCTACGCCTTTCGCCTCTCCTTTAAAATCCTTAGTCCACCCAAACCCCATCCAAAGTTTCTTATGGAAATATCCTCACTCCTTTCCTCTGTCAGCCTCTGCACTGAGCAACTTCTCATCCTCGGTAATTTAAATCTCCAGCTGCAACAAATCAAATACTACCTGCTAAAACTGCTCTTTACCCCAGGATGATCCTGGAATGTAAAGATAACCC
Organism: Heptranchias perlo; assembly: GCF_035084215.1. Lineage (NCBI taxonomy): Eukaryota > Metazoa > Chordata > Chondrichthyes > Hexanchiformes > Hexanchidae > Heptranchias > Heptranchias perlo. Next base: position 21,754,639 of record NC_090346.1, on the reverse strand, counting down.
TCGACTTCTTTTCTCCACAACCAGCCGTTTCCTTAAACTCCTCTTCCCTGACCCCTTCACCCTCACTACCAACAAGTGCGAGGAGCTCATGGACTTCTTTGTCACTAAGATTGAGACCGTCCATTCAGCTGTCTCTACCACTTCTCTCCCTTCCCCTAGCCCACCAAGCCTAACCTCCCCCAAGGTTCTCCCCTGCCCGAGCCCTGAAACCACATCTATCTCTAGTTTCTCTCCTATCTCCAGCCTCGTGTTCTCTTGAACTTATTCCAACAAAACCACCAAACTTCCCTTTCTGGCTCCCATGCTAGCTGATATTTTAAATGGTTCCCTCTCCTCAGGTACTGTTCCTCTCCTTTTCAAATCTATCATCATCACCAAACCCCATCCCCCCCACTCAACAATACCAACCTTGAACCCTCTTTCCATGCAAACTACCGTCCCAACTCCATTTCCTCTCCAAAGTCATTAAACATGTTGACACCTCCCAAATCTGTGTCCATCTTTCCCACAACTCCATGTTTGAATCTCTGCAATCAGGTTTCCGCCCCTGCCACTGCACTGAAACAGCCCAAATGAAAGTCACAAATGGTATCCTCTGTGACTGTGACCCTTCTCGACCTCTCTGCAGCCTTTGACACAGTTGACGACTCTATCATCCTCAATGCCTCTCCTTCATTGACCAGCTGAGAGGGACTGGTCTCGGCTGGTTCCACTCTTACCTATTCAGTTGTAGCCAGAGATTGTCCTCCAATACACCTTTACCTCTGGAGTTCCCCAAGAATCTGTCATTTACTGCTTCCTATTTCTCATCTACATGCTGCCCCTCAGCAACATCATCTGAAGACATGACATCAGGTTCCACATGCATGCTGATGACGTCTAGCTCTACCTCACCACCATCTCTCTCAATCCCTCCTCTGCCTCTGTGTTGTCAGACATCCAGTCCTGGATAAGCAGCAATTTCCTCCAATTAAACATTGGGAAGTCCAATGCCATTGTGTTCGGCCTCCACCACAAACTGCTGAAACCCTCATCCATGCTTTTGCCACCTCCAGATTCCACTCTTCCAACCTCCCATCTTCCACCCTCCATAAACTTGAGCTCATCCATCACCCATGCTTGCTGGCCTACATTTCTCCTGGCTCACCAATGCCTCGAATTTAAAATTTTCATCCTCATGTTCAAATCCCTCCATGTCATTGTCTGTCCCTATTTCTGTAACTTTCTCCAGCCCTACAACCCTCCAAGAACCCTGCATTCCTCCAACTCAGGCCTTGTGCATCCCCCACTCCCTTCGCCCCACCATTGGCAGCCGTGCCTTCAGCCGCCTAGGTCCTAAGCTCTGGAATTCCCTCCCTAAACCTCTCCATCGCTCTACTCCCCCCCCCCCCTTTAAGACCATTCTGAAAACCTGCCTCTTTAACCAAGCTTTTAGTCACCCATCCTAATATCTCCTTCTTTGACTCGGTCTCAATTTTTTTCTGATTACACTCCTGTGAAGCTCCACAGGAGATTTTCCTACATTAAAGGTTCTGTATAAATGCAAGTTGTTATTGTAATTATTCTACATATAAGCACTGCTACACAGCCTCGACAAATGCAGATAGTGAGCTTCAGGAGATAGCCCAGGATGAGAAGGAACAAGTAATGGTGCCAAAGGAAGACCAGGAATTTTGTACCTGAATGTCCACATGGATGCCTTCAAAGAACCCACAGTACTTTGGGAAATCCAGCACTGTGGTGAACTTGGGCGACAATGTCATGCTCCTGTTGCTATTCAGTGGGAAAAGAGACAAGATAGGTGGCCCTGCTCAAGAGTGCATAGGTCATTTGTTTGTTACATCTGCAGACTGCAGAATTTTTGATATTGCAGATGATCCTTATGAAAGCCTAGAAGATGGTGGACGCAGAAATGTTGAAGGAGGAGGTGACCCTTACCACTGGTAGTGCCATTTCTATAGTTAATGTTCGGTGCAGATCTCCTTGCAGTAGATGACAGCTCTGCAACTCCTTCTCTGCTGAACTGGAGCCTGTGGAAGCAATTCCCCTTTATCACTGCCAAGTAGTTGTGGCTAGGCCTGCAGACACAGTTGGTGACAGAATACCAGATCTAGTACCATCTGAGGTCCCTGACATACCTTCTTTAATCTTCTTTGTTCCTTTGCCCCCATGATAGAGGTGCTTTGAAAGCAAACCCCATATCTTGCAATAGGTAAAAACAAAATACTTTTCCAATAGGCAGGAACCTTGTTTGAAGGATGTCCATTTTAAATGGGAGGACTTAACACTGTTCAGGAAAATCGAGAGCCCACAGTACCTTAATTTGCATTGTATGTAATTAAGCTCTCACACTATTTGTATTAGACTGAGCAATGTCAGCAGGAAATCAAGTATGTGAAGTTCTGTGGTACATGGATCGGGTGGGGAGGCAGTGAGCTTTACAAATTCATTATTTTCTGGCCCCTGCTCCTTTAGTTCCTGATGGTAAAAGCACCTTTGCTGGCTGGAATTTTTTGGTTGAAACTCTATTTAATTTTTTTAAGTAAATTTATTCAATGTGATTTTTTTAAATGCACTTTAATTGGAATTACTGCATTTCATTTAATTCTGCCAGTTATTCCTTTCATGTTTTATGGAGATGCCAATTACCAAAAAGATTGTGTTTATAGTTCTACCTTTTCTATCATTTCATAATTACAGAACATGGCATCAGATTTAAGCAAGTCATTACCATAGACATACTATGTTTTTGTATCTGATTTATTAATTAGTATGGGAAGTATTACAGGAGTAGCAAACTCTTTAATAATCAGTTATGTCATCTGAATTGCCTCTTTCTCCAGAGGTGAGTCATTTTGAGAAACAAAAATCCTCAAGGAATTAGGCTAAAATTATTACATAGAGACAGCTGCAAAAACAAAAAAATTTTAATATTGGTCATGGAGATGGTTTCAACTTCCAGCTCTGCAACTTATCGCTCTTTTGAATATTGTTTTGCTAATTCTTTGACAGCTGCACAGAAAATACATGTCAATGTTTCTTTGTCAGGATTCTACTTAGTGATGCTGAAGCCCAGAGCAGCCTGTTAGTGTTTGTCAAAGATTTTCTAAGTGTTCTCCAGATTATAAATTACTGGATTTCCGTCAAATAATTTTACACTATGTCTAAATTGTACCCAGATGCCTGAAAAATAAGCTAAGCATTCCCATGTGAAAAATCTAGCTTGTTGTTCAGTTTAGTACATATATATAAGTTTGCATATTTACTTTTGCTGTATGTTTGTTATATTAGTGCTTTAAATATCTCTGTATTTCTTTTGGATAGTTTTCAACCAGAATAGAGTAGCATAAGTTTGTTGATGTCTCACACAAGATGATTCTTCCAAGGACTCTGTGGGTTACATATAAAAAGCAACAAAAACAAAGGAAGGATAAAATACAAGTCTTCAGATTTAACTCTCCAGGAACTTTCAATGAAATTTCTGCACAAGCAATTTGCCCAGTCCCAAAAGGATAACTGGGCAAATGTAGGTATATAGTTGCTACATAAGATGATAGGAAAACTTTCATCTTGGCATCGCACACATTTCCATTGTAGTTTCCAAATTTTTAAATTTGGATAAAACAACAAACATTCACAGTTTTGAAAGCCATATTTAATGGGTGAATAACATGTTGTGATGTGAAATTTCACACAATATTTTCTTTTTTATTTTGCTCTCTTGCTTCCACACCACAGCATAAATATCTGGGTTCCTGGCTCTGAATATGGGGCCTCATGGAGCTCCAAGAAACACATAAGGATTCTATTACATGCTACTTGAAGATGCAGAGTAACATCATAAGGTTATAATGGACATGCTTCCTGATGCCTAGCATAAACTACTGTTTTAATTAATAAGATTTATAATGAACAGAAATGTAGTAATAATGTCTTAAATGACTTTTTCCGATCAACAGTGTTTAATTATACACGTCTGTATATACAATGCTTATTGCCATTTATGGTTCTAGTCTGTAGTTCAGCCTCACTGCTATGATCTTAACCTTTGGTACCTTTGTTATGGACACAAATCTAGATTTTCCAATTGGAACTGCCCATTTTATTGGCATAAATCAAGCAGCTGGGATTGTGTGTCTGTGCCAGTTCTTTGAAAGAGCGATCCAATTAGTCCCACTCCCCTGCTCCTTACCCATAGCCCTGCAAATGTCTCTTTTTCAAATATATATCCATTTCCCTTTTGAAGGTTACTGATGAATCTGCTTCCACCACCCTTTCAGGCAGTGCATTCCAGATCATAACAACTCTCTGCGTAAAAAATGTTCTCATCATTTCCTCCCTGGATTTTTTGCCAGTTATCTTAATCTTAAATCTGTGTCCTCCTGCCAGTGGAAACAGTTTCTCCCTATCTACTCTATCAAAACACCTCATAATTTTGAACACCTCTATTAAATCTCCCCTTAACCTTCTCTGCTCTAAGCAGAACAATCTCAGCCTCTCTTCTTCATTCCAGCAGAACTCTACCCATTTTGGCATCCATCCCATTTTCCAGTGTAAGTTTTGGGTGGCTGCATGGAAATGACATGGCGATATAATATGCCACATTTTCTGTCATTTCTATCACACTAATTCATGTTCTCACCTATATAAAATGGACATCCAGGGTTGTTAGGTGCTGTAAAAAAGGTGGAAGTGAATTTAAAGAGCCCAACAGCTGTAGTTGTAGCATTTGCAGAAACCTTATTTATAACATGTTTGTAGTGCGTCTTTTTTCAAAAGTTTGGTTGACACGAACTTTCCCATTTGCCTTATGCCACCTCTGCAAACATCCCCATTCTCAATGATGGCGGAGTCCAGCACGTGAGTGCAAAAGACAAGGCTGAAGCGTTTGCAACCATCTTCAGCCAGAAGTGCCGAGTGGATAATCCATCTCAGCCTCCTCCCGATATCCCCACCATCACGGAAGCCAGTCTTCGGCCAATTCGATTCATATCAAGAAACGGCTGAGTGCACTGGATACAGCAAAGGCTATGGGCCCCGACAACATCCCAGCTGTAGTGCTGAAGACTTGTGCTCCAGAACTAGCTGCGCCTCTAGCCAAGCTGTTCCAGTACAGCTACAACACTGGCATCTACCCGACAATGTGGAAAATTGCCCAGGTATGTCCTGTCCACAAAAAGCAGGACAAATCCAATCCGGCCAATTACCGCCCCATCAGTCTACTCTCAATCATCAGCAAAGTGATGGAAGGTGTCGTCGACAGTGCTATCAAGCAGCACTTACTCACCAATAACCTGCTCACCGATGCTCAGTTTGGGTTCCGCCAGGACCACTCGGCTCCAGACCTCATTACAGCCTTGGTCCAAACATGGACAAAAGAGCTGAATTCCAGAGGTGAGGTGAGAGTGACTGCCCTTGACATCAAGGCAGCATTTGACCGAGTGTGGCACCAAGGAGCCCTAGGAAAATTGAAGTCAATGGGAATCAGGGGGAAAACTCTCCAGTGGCTGGAGTCATACCTAGCACAAAGGAAGATGGTAGTGGTTGTTGGAGGCCAATCATCTCAGCCCCAGGGCATTGCTGCAGGAGTTCCTCAGGGCAGTGTCCTTGGCCCAACCATCTTCAGCTGCTTCATCAATGACCTTCCCTCCATCATAAGGTCAGAAATGGGGATGTTCGCTGATGACTGCACAGTGTTCAGTTCCATTCGCAACCCCTCAGATAATGAAGCAGTCCGAGCCTGCATGCAGCAAGACCTGGACAACATCCAGGCTTGGGCTCATAAGTGGCAAGTAACATTCGCGCCAGATAAGTGCCAGGCAATGACCATCTCCAACAAGAGAGAGTCTAACCACCTCCCCTTGACATTCAACGGCATTACCATCGCCGAATCCCCCACCATCAACATCCTGGGGGTCACCATTGACCAGAAACTTAACTGGACCAGCCATATAAATACCGTGGCTACGAGAGCAGGTCAGAGGCTGGGCATTCTGCGGCGAGTGACTCACCTCCTGACTCCCCAAAGCCTTTCCACCATCTATCTAAAAGGCACAAGTCAGGAGTGTGATGGAATACTCTCCACTTGCCTGGATGTGTGCAGCTCCAACAACACTCAAGAAGCTCGACACCATCCAAGATAAAGCAGCCCGCTTGATTGGCACCCCATCCACCACCCTAAACATTCACTCCCTTCACCACCGGCGCACTGTGGCTGCAGTGTGCACCATCCACAGGATGCACTGCAGCAACTCGCCAAGGCTTCTTCGACAGCACCTCCCAAACCCGCGACCTCTACCACCTAGAAGGACAAGGGCAGCAGGTGCATGGGAACAACACCACCTGCACGTTCCCCTCCAAGTCACACACCATCCCGACTTGGAAATATATCGCCGTTCCTTCATTGTCGCTGGGTCAAAATCCTGGAACTCCCTTCCTAACAGCACTGTGGGAGAACCGTCACCACACGGACTGCAGCGGTTCAAGAAGGCGGCTCACCACCACCTTCTCGAGGGCAATTAGGGATGGGCAATAAATGCCGGCTTTGCCAGCGACGCCCACATCCCGTGAACGAATAAAAAAAAAAAAATGTGGGTCTTTAATTCTCCCTCCACCTTCTCAAACAGGGTACAATGGGTTTACCATTCATGATTTGCCTGTAACTATGCTTTATACAAGATGAAGAGGAGCAACAGGGGGAGGCCAAGCTGGTCAGGCAGCACCAGATTTGCAGGGTCCCCCCCTGCCAGTACCCCCACACCAGAATATATATACAGGGCACATTTTCGAATTTTCTATTATTAGGTGTTGAAGGGAATTTTGGTTTAAACTATAATATGTTTTTGATATGAAGTTAGATTCAGGATTCTAAAGATTAAATCCCAAAGATCCTGCATCCTTTTTTATCTTTACATAGAAAAATGCTGAAACCAATGGGACAAATGAGAACTAGGTACGTTAATGAGCTCTCTCGGAAGGAGATGAGCTAGCCATCAAAACTGTTATCCTTATCCCTCTCCCTGGCCACTGTCTGAGGCTGAACCAGACCATTTGCAACTTTGGCCTCCTATTTGACCCTGAGATGAGCTTCTGACCCCTTATCTGCTCCATAACCAAGACGACCTATTTCCACCTCCGAAACATCGCCGATCTCCGCCCTTGCCTCAGCTCATCTTCTGCTGAAACCCTCGTCCAAATTACCTCTAAACTTGATTATTCCAATGCTCTCCTGGCTGGCCTCCCATCTGCCACCCTCCATAAACTTGAGCACATCCCTCTAAATACCAACATTTCATATTCTTTCATCTTTTAAAAAAAAATCTGCTATTCCATTCTTCCTACCAAAGTGGATAATTTCACATTTCCGCACATTATACTCTATCTGCCACCTTCTTGCCCACTCACTTAACCTGTCGATATTCCTTTGCAGACTCTTTGCGTCCTCCTCTCAGCTTACTTTCCCATCATTCTTTGTATCGTCAGCAAACTTGGATACATTACACCCGGTCCCCTCATCTAAGTCATTGATATATATTGTAAACAGCTGAGGCCCAAGCACTGATCCTTGTGGCACCCCACTAGTTACAACCTGCCAACCCGAAAATGACCCGTTTATTCCTACTCTCTGTTTTCTGTCCATTAACCAATCCTCAATCCATGCTATTATATTACCCCCAGACCCATTAGCCCTTATCCTCTGTAACAACCTCTTGTATGGAGGACTAATTTGGAGGGTCATGGTGAAAAAGTTGGGGTGTTTGACTAAATTGGACAGCTCTTTCAAAGACCCGACACAGGCACAACGGGCCGATTGGCATCCTTCTGTGCTGTAAGATTCTATGATTCTAGTTACATTGGTAGACTTTTAGAGCCCTTGTGGAATTTTGGGGCCATTCCCTCAAAACTCACTCTAAAGCTCAAGTGTGATTTTGTTAAGCTTATTAGCCTGAATTAGTCTGTTCATTTCACATTTTACCCCATCTCTCTGCACGAGTAAAGTAGCATTTGATGAGAGGAGCGGAGCGGAGCGGAGGGAGCGTCCGATAAAAGGCGGGATTTCAGAGCGCTGAGAACAGCCGAGCGGAGCCGAGCCGAGCGGAGGGAGCGTCCGATAAAAGGCGGGATTTCAGAGCGCTGAGAACAGCTGAGAGGAGCCGAGCCGAGCGGAGGGAGCGTCCGATAAAAGGCGGGATTTCAGAGCGCTGAGAACAGCCGAGCGGAGCCGAGCCGAGCGGAGGGAGCGTCCGATAAAAGGCGGGATTTCAGAGCGCTGAGAACAGCCGAGAGGAGCCGAGCCGAGCGGAGGGAGCGTCCGATAAAAGGCGGGATTTCAGAGCGCTGAGAACAGCCGAGCGGAGCCGAGCCGAGCGGAGGGAGCGTCCGATAAAAGGCGGGATTTCAGAGCGCTGAGAACAGCTGAGAGGAGCCGAGCCGAGCGGAGGGAGCGTCCGATAAAAGGCGGGATTTCAGAGCGCTGAGAACAGCCGAGCGGAGCCGAGCCGAGCGGAGGGAGCGTCCGATAAAAGGCGGGATTTCAGAGCGCTGAGAACAGCCGAGAGGAGCCGAGCCGAGCGGAGGGAGCGTCCGATAAAAGGCGGGATTTCAGAGCGCTGAGAACAGCTGAGAGGAGCCGAGCAGAGGGAACGTCCCATAAAAAGGCGGGATTTCAGAGCGCTGAGAACAGCTGAGAGGAGTGGATCAGAGGGAGCTGCGACGGAGTTCGAAGTGACGTCAGGAATCAGATCGGGACGCGACACAGGGGAGGCACCTGATTGGTGAGTAGGTTCAGGTGAGTATTTCTACTTATCTACAGTAACTAAAGTAAAAAGAAAGGTAAGGTCTGCAGGTCTTATAGCAAGTAGCGTTTTTTTAGTGAATCAAGGTCCCTAGTGTAGTTAACATTCTCTAAATTAAGAACAATTTAAAGGAGTAAACTCCTTAAAGGGAGTGGTAAGTAGTTTTTCTTTCCTTTTTTTTCTCTTGACATTGTAGTTGTTGTTAAGCTAACTTAAGGGTTAAGTCATGGCAGGAGATCCCAGGGCCGTGTCATGTTCCTCTTGTGGGATGTGGGAATTCAGGGATCCTTCCTGTGTCCCTGGTTCCTTCACCTGCGGGAAGTGTGTCCAACTGCAGCTACTGTTTGACCGCTTGACGGCTCTGGAGCTGCGGATGGACTCACTTTGGAGCATCCGCGATGCTGAGAAAGTCGTGGATAGCACGTTCAGTGAGTTGGTCACACCACAGATAAAAATTACTGAGGGAGATAGTGAATGGGTGACCAACAGACAGAGGAAGAGTAGGAAGGCAGTGCAGGGGTCCCCTGCGGTCATCTCCCTCAAAAACAGGTATACCGTTTTGGATACCGTTGGGGGAGATGGCTCACCAGGGGAAGGTGGCAGTGGCCAGGTTCATGGCACCGTGGCTGGCTCTGCTGCAGAGGAGGGCAGGAAAAAGAGTGGCAGAGCTATAGTGATAGGGGACTCGATTGTAAGGGGAATAGACAGGCGTTTCTGCGGACACAACCGAGACTCCAGGATGGTATGTTGCCTCCCTGGTGCAAGGGTCAAGGATGTCTCGGAGCGGCTGCAGGACATTCTGGAGGGGGAGAGTGAATAGCCAGTTGTCGTGGTGCATATAGGCACCAACGATATAGGTAAAAAACAGGATGAGGTCCTACAAGCTGAATTTAGGGAGTTAGGAGCTAAACTAAAGAGTAGGACCTCAAAGGTAGTAATCTCAGGATTGCTACCAGTGCCACGGGCTAGTCAGAGTAGGAATGACAGGATAGCTAGGATGAATACGTGGCTTGAGAGATGGTGCAAGAGGGAGGGATTCAAATTCCTGGGCCATTGGAACCGGTTCGGGGGGAGGTGGGTCCAGTACAAATTGGACGGTCTGCATCTGGGCAGGACTGGAACCAATGTCCTAGGGGGAGTGTTTGCTAGTGCTGTTGGGGAGGGTTTAAACTAATGTGGCAGGGGGATGGGAATCGATGCAGGAAGTCAGTGGGAAGTAAAGTGGTGACAGAAACAAAAGGCAGTAAGGGAGAGTGTACAGAACATGACCGGACAGATGGTCTGAGAAAGCAGGGCAAAGACCAAGGGAAGTCTAGATTAAACTGCATTTATTTCAATGCAAGAAGTCTGATGGGCAAGGCAGATGAACTCAGGGCATGGATGGGTACATGGGACTGGGATGTTATAGCTATTACTGAAACATGGCTAAGGGAGGGGCAGGACTGGCAGCTCAATGTTCCAGGGTACAGATGCTATAGGAAAGATAGAGCAGGAGGTAAGAGAGGAGGGGGAGTTGCGTTCTTGATTAGGGAGAACATCACGGCAGTAGTGAGAGGGGATATATCCGAGGGTTCGCCCACGGAGTCTATATGGGTAGAACTGAAAAATAAGAAGGGAGAGATCACTTTGATAGGATTGTACTACAGACCCCCAAATAGTCAACAGGAAATTGAGGAGCAAATATGCAAGGAGATTACAGACAGCTGCAAGAAAAATAGGGTGGTAATAGTAGGGGACTTTAACTTTCCCAACATTGACTGGGACAGCCATAGCATTAGGGGCTTGGATGGAGAGAAATGTGTTGAGTGTATTCAGGAGGAATTTCTCATTCAGTATGTGGATGGCCCGACTAGAGAGGGGGCAAAACTTGACCTCCTCTTGGGAAATAAGGAAGGGCAGGTGACAGAAGTGTTAGTGAGGGATCACTTTGGGACCAGTGATCATAATTCCATTAGTTTTAAGATAGCTATGGAGAAGGATAGGTCTGGCCCAAAAGTTAAAATTCTAAATTGGGGAAAGGCCAATTTTGATGGTATTAGACAGGAACTTTCAGAAGTTGATTGGGAGAGTCTGTTGGCAGGCAAAGGGACGTCTGGTAAGTGGGAGGCTTTCAAAAGTGTGTTAACCAGGGTTCAGGGTAAGCACATTCCTTATAAAGTGAAGGGCAAGGCTGGTAGAAGGAGGGAACCTTGGATGACTCGGGAGATTGAGGCCCAAGTCAGAAAGAAGAAGGAGGCATATGACATGCATAGGCAGCCTGGATCAAGTGGATCCCTTGAAGAGTATAGAGATTGCCGGAGTAGAGTTAAGAGAGAAATCAGGAGGGCAAAAAGGGGACATGAGATTGCTTTCGCAGATAAGGCAAAGGAGAATCCAAAGAGCTTACACAAATACATAAAGGGCAAAAGAGTAACTAGGGAGAGAATAGGGCCTCTTAAGGATCAACAAGGTCATCTATGTGCGGAACCACAAGAGATGGGTGAGATCCTGAATGAATATTTCACATCGGTATTTACGGTTGAGAAAGGCATGGATGTTAGGGAACTTGGGGAAATAAATAGTGATGTCTTGAGGAGTGTACATATTACAGAGAGGGAGGTGCTGGAAGTCTTAAAGCGCATCAAGTTAGATAAATCTCCGGGACCTGATGGAATGTATACCAGGACGTTATGGGAGGTTAGGGAGGAAATTGCGGGTCCCCTAGCAGAGATATTTGAATCATCCACCGCTACAGGTGAGGTGCCTGAAGATTGGAGGGTAGCAAATGTTGTGCCTTTGTTTAAGAAGGGCGGCAGGGAAAAGCCTGGGAACTACAGACCGGTGAGCCTGACATCTGTAGTGGGTAAGTTGTTAGAGGGTATTCTGAGGGACAGGATCTACAGGCATTTGGAGAGGCAGGGACTAATTAGGAACAGTCAGCATGGTTTTGTGAGAGGAAAATCATGTCTCACGAATTTGATTGAGTTTTTTGAAGGGGTAACCAAGAAGATAGATGAGGGCTGTGCAGTAGACGTGGTCTACATGGACTTCAGCAAAGCCTTTGACAAGGTACCGCATGGTAGGTTGTTACATAAGGTTAAATCTCATGGGATCCAAGGTGAGGTAGCCAATTGGATACAAAATTGGATTGACGACAGAAGACAGAGGGTGGTTGTAGAGGGTTGTTTTTCAAACTGGATGCCTGTGTCCAGCGGTGTGCCTCAGGGATCGGTGCTGGGTCCGCTGTTATTTGTTATTTATATTAATGATTTGGATGAGAATTTAGGAGGCATGGTTAGTAAGTTTGCAGATGACACCAAGATTGGTGGCATTGTGGACAGTGAAGAAGGTTATCTAGGATTGCAACGGGATCTTGATAAATTGGGCCAGTGGGCCGATGAATGGCAGATGGAGTTTAATTTAGATAAATGTGAGGTGATGCATTTTGGTAGATCGAATCGGGCCAGGACCTACTCTGTTAATGGTAGGGCGTTGGGGAGAGTTATAGAACAAAGAGATCTAGGAGTGCAGGTTCATAGATCCTTGAAAGTGGAGTCACAGGTGGATAGGGTGGTGAAGAAGGCATTCGGCATGCTTGGTTTCATTGGTCAGAACATTGAATGCAGGAGTTGGGATGTCTTGTTGAAGTTGTACAGGGCATTGGTGAGGCCACACTTGGAATACTGTGTACAGTTCTGGTCACCCTATTATAGAAAGGATATTATTAAACTAGAAAGAGTGCAGAAAAGATTTACTAGGATGCTACCGGGACTTGATGGTTTGACTTATAGGGAGAGGTTAGACAGACTGGGACTTTTTTCCCTGGAGAGTAGGAGGTTAAGGGGTGATCTTATAGAAGTCTATAAAATAATGAGGGGCATAGATAAGGTAGATAGTCAAAATCTTTTCCCAAAGGTAGGGGAGTCTATAACGAGGGGGCATAGAATTAAGGTGAGAGGGGAGAGATACAAAAGGGTCCAGAGGGGCAATTTTTTCACTCAAAGGGTGGTGAGTGTCTGGAACGAGCTGCCAGAGGCAGTAGTAGAGGCGGGTACAATTTTGTCTTTTAAAAAGCATTTGGATAGTTACATGGGTAAGATGGGTATGGAGGGATATGGGCCAAGTGCAGGAAATTGGGACTAGCTTAATGGTATAAACTGGGCGACATGGACATTTTGGGCCGAAGGGCCTGTTTCCATGTTGTAACTTCTATGACTCTATGACTCTATGACTCTATATCTGGTATTACTGTGCAGTCTCTGTATAATGAAACTCAGTACTATGAATGAGGACACATCAAATCCAGAGAAAGAAAGAATGTGCATTTCCATAGTGCCTTTCATGACCTCAGGACATAACAAAGTGCTTCATAGCCAATGCAGTACTTTTGAAATGTAGTCACTATTATGCAGGGAAACACGGCAGCCAATTTGTGCACAACAAGGTCCCACAAACAACAATGAGGTGAATGACCAGATAACCTGTGAGCAAATTGGCTGCCGCGTTTCCTACATTACAACAGTGACTACGCTTCAAAGGTATTTCATTGGCTGTAAAGCACTTTGGGACATCCTGAGGTCATGAAAGGTGCTATATAAATACAAGTCTTTCTTTCTTTGTGAGGAGCGATAATTACTGGCTATGACACGAGGAGAACTCCCCTGCTTTTATTGTCAAATAGCCTGAAGCCTAATCTGATTTCACAGCCTAAGATTGGCCCTGGTTCCCTTCTAATTTACATGGGGGGTTAAATTCGATAACCCCCGAATCCGGGAGCGGGGGTCGCGATGTGTGATTAACCCGCGCCCGGTCGTTGCAATGCAGGCAGCACATGAGATTCGTGCTGCCTGGTCATTTACCAGATTTCTGCGAGCAGCCAGACCTGGCTGTGCCGTTGAATGGTTTCTCACCAGCAGGGGGGGCCTCAATATCGCGTGAGTGGCTCGCACCTCTTAAAGGCAGCCTGCACCTCTTATTGCAAAATATAAGATAAGGGTCCACACGGAGTCTGAATGGAGATCAGACATCTCACACATAAAACACACATGCAGGTCCCCTCACTATGTTTATAAACTATTGAATTATGTTGAAACGTTGAATAAAGGTTGTGCACTACTAATTTCCACATCCTCCAATCTGCACGCCAGACCTCACCAATCTGTCATTCTGAGTTTGTACTGCGAGAAAGTGTGCACCAAGGCTCTCTGATGATGCACTAGAGGCCTTGGTGCAAGAGGTGAACAGAAGGAGAGGCATCCTATATCTGCAGGGGGGCAAGAGGCCCTCCAGACATATGGTTAAGAGGCAGTAGGAGGCAGTAGGGGACGAAGTCAATGGCAGGCGCATAGCACCACAAACATGGATGTAGTGCAGGAAGAAGTTCAATGCTTTGACACTAGTGGTCAAGTTGAGTGAGGTCAACTATCAAGTGGCACCTTCTACCAACTGCACCACTGGCCGCATCCACTGCCCCACGCACTACAACCCCCATCACCCACATACCAACAAACCCTTTCAATCAGTACTCAACTCTTCCAATCAGATGCTTCCTCTCACCCGCACACATTACCACTGTTGCAAGCGACACACCCACAACTCATAGGTCACACACACTGGCAGCTATTCAACCATGACTGGCACATCACCCAAACATCCTGCAGGACATTCACCGACACACATCCTGCTTTCTTGCAGAAGAAGGTGGCGCATAACAGGAGGCAGCCAAGTGGCAGTGGCTCCATGGAACATGAACCTACTGTCCTCTCTCAGGATGTCAACATACCACTCCCACCCCTGCCACTCTGCTAGTGCCCTTGCTGTTGCCTGCCAGCTAGCCAGCCCACTCCCTGTAGCGTATCAAAACTTTATTATAGGAACATAGCAAGGTAGGAACATGAGAAGGCCATTTAGCCCCTCGAGCCTGATCTGCCATTCAGTGAGATCACAGTTGATCTGTGACCTAACTCCATACGCCCACCTTAGCCCCATATCCCTTAATACCTTTGGTTAACAGAAACCCATCAATCTCAGATTTTAAATTAACAATTGAGCTAGCATCAACTGCCGTTTGCAGAAGAGTGTTCCAAACTTCTATTATCCTTTGCGTGTAGAAATGTTTCTTAACTTCACTCCTGCACATCCTGGCTCTAATTTTTAGGCTATGTCCCCTAATCCTAGTATTCAAGTATAGGAGACCTCCAAAAATGGTACAAATGCATCAGCAGCAGCCAATCAATAATCCAGCAACTAACCTGTAAATCCTGCACAGTCCTGTTAAATAGCGCTGGTGGGGGAGGGGTTCTCCAGGCCGTCTATGACCTGTTTAGCTGTGCGTGGTTAGGACAGTGCATTAGCTGGAGTGTTGAGTTCCAAGATCGAATCTGACCCTTTAAATCAGCATTGTACACTGATCTAATGCGTATTCTCTTTACTTTACATGGTACTGGCGTTTGTTATCTGCACGTGTGCAAATGCCTTTACCAAGATGGTGTCTGCTGCACATCACGCTAGAAGTGTGCGTGCGCTTTTCGGAAGACATTTTGGGACCTTAGGAGGCTGCGTGGTGCCTAAAAAATGGGCACTGCGTGGCCGAATTTATAGTCCATAGAACTTTTGTGTCACAACAGAAAACATATTAAAATATCCACTTTGTACTGTTGTACATAAAATTGTCCAACTTTGCACCAAAGATAGTTCTGTTGCCAATAGACAATAAAGTGTGCATTTGGCTCATATGTTTCTTTGCCCTGTAATAGATTATAATGTTAAACTGAATCAAATATGCTGTACACATCACTATATTTGGTTTGGAAGACAACTGTGGCTTTAACAATTTCTTTAAGCTTAAATATTAGCAAAATTCAAAGAATCTCATGTTCTACTTGTTTCTGAAAATGGAGTCTCACTCTCAGTAATTCTTTTAAGGAAGTAAAATCTTCGAGAAGATTTATAATTAATTTATTTGGTTCTGTTGACTTCTTGAATGTTTTTGTTTAAACAAGGACTGCTGGTGACCTCTTTGAGGAAACTGGCTGGAAAGAATTTCTGTGTCGACTAACATGACAGATGGGGCTGAATTTATATCAGTAGATGCAGTCTTTAACCGAAAGTGCTTTGCAGTCTTCTTATTTCAATAGTGAATGTTAATTCAGCTCCCTTAGGCATAATAACTCTTCCCAGCTCATACCATGAAGAAGTCATTCGCACTTAAGGTTTAAATAAACCTATTCAAAAGTCATCAGAAATAGAAAGAAATTAAAAATAAAATAAAAGCTCATCTCAATTTTTTATGTTTAATTTTTAAAAGGTTACCAATGATGAGAGTTATTTTCTAATGTACCTATGATTGACATTTATTTAATGAAGAATTTGAAGAAGTACAGTATAACTGTGTATACTTCAAGCTGTTACATATTGATATTTTAGCGACTGGCATTATAGATTTGTCAGTGATAAATTAAATAATACTTTGTATAAAGTGATAAAATGGTATATTTGGTCTTCTCAAAATGAGCTTTGGCAACAGAGAAAGGCTTGAAATCAGAGTTTAAAAGATATGTCACTGTGATTTACACCTTCAATAAACCTGAGTACTGAAATGTCAAAACATTATAATTTAATTCCACAATGTAATTAAATGCATTACTCCTCAGGGAGAAAGAGCACTTAACCCTTTCACTTACATGTTAACCTTACTTGCAACTACTTGACACAATTTCCTCACTGTCATTATTACTGCCTTATGCTATTTAATTAGGAAGATGTAAAAGCTTTAGATTTCCTGCAGTGGTTGCCCAAATTATATGTTAGATGAAGCTTTTATAAAAAAAAATCGTCAATCAGCTTAGTAGCAAAATAACTAGCTCGCATAAAAGCATTTGGACTTCACAAAGAAACTGAGCTTACAATGGTGTTGAAAAGAAATGATCAGTAAAAATGCAAAAAGTAATGGACACAAAGAAAATACATAGGGGGTAGATCTTGACTTTGTGCAATGGTGTGAACGGGTGATAGCAAGTCGGCAGCCCGTTTTACCCGAATGACTTCAATGGAAATAAAAATTGGGAGTGATGCAAAATGGGCTGCCGATTCGTTATCACCTGTTTTACACTGTCGCACAGAGTCAAGATCTACAGTGAGCTACATAGTGAGATGGTAATATCCCATAGAAGGATGGTACTATGACAAGAAATGATCATTCCAGAAACTGCTTCTACCATCCAGAAGTAAGTCACAACAGACCATTTGATTACACTCATAGCTTGTTTCTAGTTTTTTTTACTGTAAAAGATTTTTTTCTGAAAAGCTGAGTGTTAGAAGAATATCTTATTAGTAATTTGATGGACTTTCAAAACATATATGAAATTCTGACATTTTGGATAATGTGACTTTTTATGTTGTGGAATTCCAAATTTTGATAGACTTTTTGTTGCATGAATCATCAATGTTTAATGCATAACAGAATTGCACTGCACTATAACTTAAACATAATTTACACTGAACAGCTAAAACATGAAGTGAAGACTTACTGTTCATATTTAACTTATTAACTTAACTTGTTACACACATTTAAAACCACAGCAAAGTAGTTCTATCAGATCATTTTGTACACCCTGGCTCTACATCTTATTAAAACAATCCTATACACCAAAACAAGTCAACTGCGCCCTACAATAACTTTAGCTGGCAATAGAGAATCTCCCTTACAGATACTAAAAGCACAGCAAGACTATATAGGATTTTTTTTTAACTTTGACTATTTGATTGTACATATATATAAACTATCCAATCAAGTATGCAAATTTTACAAATTTGTTTCCAGGTTACAATTTATATCTGCAAAATACTTTTATTTCCTACATATACATTTTCATAAACAACAATTTGTTTCAATTTTATTTTATAGCATCCATTACTGCCTCTGTGAAGCACCTTGAGATGTTTTTCTCCATTAAAGATGCTATTTATATGTACGGTGTTGTTGTAACTCGCTGCTAGTCATCTATTTTCAAATTTACAAGGGCTGATTCTGCTCTCATGGATCAGTAGAGCTCACAAGTGCAGGTTGGGAAATTGTGTGTGTTTTTTTTAACCATCAGACTCGTGATTTCCTCAATTGTGCTCCTTGCAAGTGGCTCTCCTCATTAGGAGTGTTGGATCACAGCATCAATAAAATAATTCCCTCTTCTAGATATTTATATTATTTTTACAGAAACTAGAATAATTAATGAATATTTTACGGTTTAGCACTTTTTCTCTAAATTCACAAAAATACACTATACTTCAAAAACAGACAAAAACTGAACACTTGTAATGCTAGATCACTAATTTATTTTGCTCCTAAATTGTACTTTTGCAGATAGTTTTGTTAAATGGTGTTGAGATAGAGAAAACTGGAATCCAGTCTGAAGAATGTGCAAAATGTGCAAAAAATGTTCTGTTTCATTTCATCTTTATTTTTAAGTCACATTTCAGGATTTGGATATGATTTATATTAAAATGTTACTATTAATTAAACTTTGCTCTTGATGGGTTAAGTTCTCTGAACAGCCCATGCTGGGAGAGTTGGATTAGAATTCAGACAAACCATCTATCCAGAGCGGTGCCTACTGCATTCCACTCTGACTTGAGACAATGGAAATCATTAAAAACATGATGTGGAGATGCCGGTATTGGACTGGGGTGGACAAATGTAAGGAGTCTTACAACACCAGGTTATAGTCCAACAGCTTTATTTGAAATCACAAGCTTTCGGAGCTTTCCTCCTTCGTCAGGTGAGTGTCGGATTCCATAAAGGTACAGCATATATAGTCAGAGAACAATGCCTGGTGATTACAGATAATCTTTCCAACTGCCCGTTATCACCCTCGGCAGAGATATAATCAAAGCAATCAAAGGAGTGGAATGGTGTTCAGACAGAGAAACATTACATACAAGACTACTGAATACACAAACGGTCAGAACACAAAGACAGAGAGACACCCGAAAGGCAGAGAAAGAGAGAGAATGACCAGTTGTAAGACTCCTTACATTAAAAACATCCCAGCAAACATTCACACCTCATCCATCTGAGCTCAGTAGCAGTTAGTTTCAAAAGAGCCCATGTCTAGGGGGCCACTAGCCAGTTTAATTGGCAGAACTACTTGCCAATCCGCAGACACAGAGAGCTGGGAGAGCATCAGAGGTCAAGCCTTCCTATCCAGCTGGGAAAAAAATAGAGAACACAATTAAGCAAGATTGGGGAAGGGGGCCAGACCTAATGAGAGAAAAGTCTCTCATTTTAAGATAGAGCTGTCCAAATCCAGAAGAAGCCTTGGTCATAAAACGTACATTTAGCCCACTAACAGGGACAGTGGCCCCAATATAGACGGGGAGGGACAGGGGTGCATGTCAGCGGAAATACCGCGAAATACCTGAATTTAACAGCAGGGCCTCATTAGAATTTTTTTTCTCCGTTTCCCACCTGGCAGCCAGCCAGATTGAGAGGCTGGCCGGCTGCCGGGCAGGAAAGCCTGCTGTACAAGGCAGCAGCCAGGGACTGCTGGGGACGGTCCCCCACATTCAAGAAGATCAAGGGTCAGTGGGGGTGGGAAGGGTTCGGAGGATGTCAGTGAGGAGGGAGGGAGAGATCGCGGGGGAGGGGGAAGAGATAGAGATTGCGGGGAGGGGGAGAGATAGAGTTTGCGTTTGAGGGGGAGAGATAGAGAACGCGGGGAAGGGGGGAGAGATAGAGATCGCGGGGGAGGCAGAGATGGCGATCACTGGGGAGGCAGAGATGGAGATCGTGGGGGAGGCAGAGATGGAGATCGTGGGGGAGGCAGAGATGGCGATCGTGGGGGAGGCAGAGATGGAGATCGTGGGTGAGGCAGAGATGGAGATCGTAGGTGAGGCAGAGATGGAGATCGTGGGTGAGGCAGAGATGGAGATCGTAGGTGAGGCAGAGATGGAGATCGTGGGGGAGGCAGAAATGGAGATCGTGGGTGAGGCAGAGATGGAGATCGTGGGGAGGGTCGGCAGAGATGGAGATTGTGGGGGAGGCAGAGATGAAGATCGTGGGGGAGGCAGAGATGAAGATCGTGGGTGAGGCAGAGATGGCAATCGTGGGGGAGGGTCAGCAGAGATGGAGATCACGGGGAGGGTCGGCAGAGATGGAGATCACGGGGAGGGTCGGCAGAGATGGAGATCACGGGGAGGGTCGGCAGAGATGGAGATCGTGGGGGAGGCAGAGATGAAGATTGCGGGGAGGGTCGGCAGAGATGGAGATCACGGGGAGGGTCGGCAGAGATGGAGATCGCGGGGAGGGTCGGCAGAGATGGAGATCGCGGGGAGGGTCGGCAGAGATGGAGATCGCGGGGAGGGTCGGCAGATCGCGGGTAAGGGGAGGTCAAGGCAGAAGATGTGCTTGCGGGGCTTGGAGAAGTACTCCTGCTCCTCCTGGCCCACAAGCAGTGCTGGAAAAGCACTTACCTTCTGTTTTCGGCAGTTCTCGTCTCCCTTCAGCTGCCAGGTTTCCCGAGCGGGTTACTCGGCCGCCCCTCAACCTGCCGCCGTAAAACCGGAAGTAGACGCATTTGCGGCAGGTTGGGGTCGGGTTTCACATTTTTAACAATTTAACCCCACCCTCTCCCAACAGTCGTGAGGGGATTAAAATTTCCCCCAGTGAGATCTGGAAGTGGAGCGTAATGTAGATGAGTGGAGGCATATCAGCTCCTAGCTGCAGAGCAAGTGGATGATGATTTCAGAGGTCCTGCCATAAAGAGGATGCTAGCAGAGTATCAGGCACAAATGAAGGCTTTGAATTGCTTCTCCCAATGCGTGTTCCAAATGGCTAGGATAGTTGTGGAGTCCACAGGCCTGTTGTGCGCCAACATCCAAGAGGGGTTCAAATGATTGCAGAGCAGCCTCTGCAAACCTTCCCCTGCTTCACTAGAGATCCAGGCAAGTCAGTCAATTCAATGTGGAGACAGTGGGTGAAGAACTGCAGGTCTTGCGGAACCATCTGGAAAGGTCATTGTCAACTGGATTGCAAAGAATACAGAGTAGGATCTCTGTGGTATTAAAGGACATTTGGTTGACTCTCTCTCAGGGATTTACAGATCTTTCTGATTCTGTAAGGTCCATTGTCCTACTGATTGCTGGTAACCAGAATCCTGTTCCCAGTACCAATGGAGAAGCTGGTGTGCGTGCCTCAGAGATTTCTTCCCTCCACAGGAACACAGAGGAGCACTCCAACAGCTCCTGCAGAAGCCCTCATCTTTGCAGGACCAGGCTTCCAAGAAGCCCACAACAAAAAGTCAGCCTGTTCCATGTCTTTCTGAGATTTAAACACAGTGCGAGCGCAGCATCAGCAGAGCCTATCGGGAGACCAAGAGCGGCAGATACCTGACAAATAGAGGGGAAAACTCAAAAAGGGACGTCATAGTCAGCACAGGGTGAGGAGGAGAGAGCCGAGGAACTAGAGCAAAGTGATTAATTTATCATTTATCTTAAGTATTAAGAGCATAATATGATTTAGGTAAATAAATAGACCTAAGAAGCTAAATAGCCAAAATAGATCTAAGGGGACAAAATAAATTAAGTAGAGGAAACCAACGTTAAAGGGATCCAATTTGCATTAAATAAGTGTCTGCTATACAAAAATAATAAATAATCAGTGTAATTTCAAATTAATTTCAAATCAAACTAATCCATCAGCTAATTAATACTAGACATCAAGTCATTCTATTAGTTCTAGAAATAATTTATTGCTAACTAACAAATCAAGAAAGATTAGACATGGCAGTGCAGGCTATATGTCGGGACTACAGCATGTAGGAGTTTGTGGACAGTGAGATTATCCTGGATTGCCACGTCAACACATTAGGTAGAGGGAGGAATTTCTGGATAGTTTTCTCCAGCATACAGTCACATCTCAGAGGAAAGCACAGGTACAGGAAAGGGAGAGTGTGACTGCTGGCAGCAGGGTACGTTGAACCAAGGGGAGATAGAGAAGGAGGTCCCGCAGACACTGGTACAATGTGTTTGCTATCTGTGAGGATAAGAGTGCAGGCTGCGGGGTGGACAGCCAGAAAGCTAACCATGGCACCGTGGAGCAGGAGGCAATCCAAGCGGGGAAAGAGCAGAATAAAATGGTTGTAGTCATAGGGGATTCAATAATTAGGGGGATAGATAATGTCCTCTGCAGTCACGACCGAGAGTCCAGGTGTTGCCTGCCTGGTGCAAGGGTAAAGGATATCTCGGAGCAACTGGAGAGGAACTTGGAAAGGAAGGGGGAGCATCCAATTGCCATGGTCCATGTCGGGATCAATGACATAGGGAAGAAAGAGGACGATGTCCTGCTAAGGGAAAATCAGAAGTTGGGAACTAAATTTAAAAAAAGGACCTCACGGGTGGTAATCTCGGGATTACGACCAGAGCCACGTGCTAATTGGCATAGGGATAGACAGATCAGAAAGGTGACTGCGTGGCTGAAAGACTGGTGTGGGAAGGAGGGGTTCCATTTCATGGGACACTGGCACCAGTATTGGGACACGAAGGAGCTGTATAGTTGGGACGGGTTCCACCTGAACTGCAATGGGACCAGTGTCCTAATAGAAAGGATAAACAGGACTGTGGATAGGTCTTTAAACTAATAAGATGGGGGGAGGGATCTGGTGAAAATAACATAAGCCTGAAGATAAAAGAAATACGAGATGAAAGTAAAGGTCAGACCAAGGTAAAGAATAAAAGTACCATAAACAGTCAGAGAACAGATACAATTATAGAACATAAGTATAAAATGACTTAAAAATAAAGTGAGTGGAACAATTAATAAAAATAAATTAAATTATGTGTACAGTAATGTGCAGAGCATCCAAAACAAAACATGAAACTGGAGGCAATAATTCGTTATGAGGAGCCAGGTGTAGTAGGGATTAATGAAACAAGGAACCATGGCTTAATAATGAACAGGACTGGCAACTAAATATTGCAGGATATAATATATTTAGAAAGAATAGGGAAGAAAGAAGGTTGCGGGGTGGGGGGGGGGGTGTTGAGGTAGCTCTACTAATTAGAGATAATATTATGGCAATCGAAAAAAGGGACATAAGCAACATTAAGATAGAAACAGAATCCATATGGATTGAGACAGAGGATAAAAAGGGATCGATCACGTTAATAGGGGTATTCTACAGTGGAAGGAAAGTGGAGGAAGAACTATGTGGGCAAATCTTTGAAATGAGTAAGAGACATAGAATAATAATCATGGGAGATTACAACTACCCGAAAATAAACTGGCAAAAAGGGGTAGGGAAAGGGAAAAAGGGAATGGAGTTTTTACAGTGTGTATATTCTTACAGTATGTGAGAAACCCAACAAGTGAGGTAACACTGCTGGATCTAGTAATGGGAAATGAACCGGAGCAGATAATAGAAGTAAGCATAGGGGAACATCTAGGCAATAGCGATCATAACATAATAAGGTTTAAAATAATGATTGAGAAAGACATAAGACAAAGACCAAAGTAATAAATTGGAAAAAAGCTAATTTTGAGGGGATGAGAATAGATCTAGGGAAGGTAAATTGGAAAAAAATGTTGAGAGACAAAGAGATAGAACAACAATGGGAAATATTTAAGATGGTGATCAATAGAGTTCAGGGGAACCATATTCCTCTAAAAAACAAGAACAGTCTAGCCAATAATGCAATGCCATGGATAAATAAAGAGATAAGGGTAAAATTGAAACTAAAAAAAGGCATACTCTAAGTACATAGACAATAAAGGAGAAGATGACAAAAGGGAATACGAAGAGGTTAGGAAGGATGTCAAAAAACATTGGAAAGCAAAGAGGTAATACAAAATTAAGTTATCAAGGAATATAAAAAGAAATAATAAAATATTCTACAGACACATAAATAACAAAAGAAAAATCATGATAGAGATAGGGCTACTAAGGGATGCACAAGATAAACTCACAGGTAATGACAGCAAAATGGCAGAAATATTGAATAGTTGCTTTGCCTCAGTATTTACCAGGGAGACTAACAAGGTGGATATGACATAAGAAGAAGAAATCAAAAAAGATGTAAAGACATTTAAGATAGAAAAAGGAGAGATAATTGATAAACTAATCAAACTTAGAGAGGATAAAACCCTTGTTCCGGAGGGATTGCACCTGCGCATACTGAAAGAATCAGAGAATCATAAAATGGTTATAACACAGGAGGAGGCCATTCGGCTCATAGAGCTTGTGCTGGCTCTCTGTAAGAGCAATCCAGTTAGTCCCATTCCACCGCTCTTTTCCTGTAGCCCTGCAAAGTTTTTTCCTTCAAGTATTCATCCAATTCCATTTTGAAAGCCACAGTCAAATCTGCTTCCACCACTCTTTCAGGCAGAGCGTTCCAGATCATAACTACTCGCTGCGTAAAAAATTTTTTCCTCATGTCGCCTTTGATACTTTTGCCAATCACCTTAAATCTGTGTCCTCTGATTCTCAACCC
The DNA here is from genome assembly GCF_035084215.1 of Heptranchias perlo. Taxonomy (NCBI): domain Eukaryota; kingdom Metazoa; phylum Chordata; class Chondrichthyes; order Hexanchiformes; family Hexanchidae; genus Heptranchias; species Heptranchias perlo. Next base: position 21,730,385 of record NC_090346.1, on the reverse strand, counting down.
TTTCGCCAATGGGAACAGTTTCTCTTTATTTACTTTATCTAAACCCTTCATGATTTTGAACACTTCTTTCAAATTTCCTCTTAACCTTTTCTGTTCTAAGGAGAATAATCCCAGCTTCTCCAGTCTATCCATGTAACTGAAGTCCCTCAACCCCGGAACCATTCTAGTAAATCTTTTTTGCATCCGCTCAAAGACCTTCACATCCTTCCTAAAGTGCGGTGTCCAGAATTGGACACAATATTCCAGTTGTGGCTGAACCAGTGTTTTATAAAGGTTAAACATAACTTCCTTGCTTTTGTACTCTATGCTTCTATTTATAAAGCCCAGGAGTTCTTTTTTAACCACTTTTTCAACCTGTCCTGCCACCTTCAAAGATTTGTGCGCAAATACCCCCAGGGCTCTCTGTTTCTGCACCCCCTTTAGAATTGTACCATTTAATTTAGTTTATAACAAAAGAAGTTAGGGAAAAAATAGCAGAGGTGCTATTACATATATATAAAAATTCATTAGAAAAGGGAATAGTGCCAAAAGGCTGGTGGACAGCTAATATGATTCCTATATTTAAAAAGGGAGATAGAGCAAGTCCAGGGAACTACAGACCAATTAGCTTAATGTAGGTGGTAGGAAAGATAATGGAATCTTTACTCAAAGATGTAATAGAAAAACATTTAGAAAATATAATAAAGAGTAGTCAGCATGGATTTCAAAAGGGAAGGTCATGCTTGACCGACTTTATTGAATTCTTTGAAGAAGTAACAGAAAGAGTAGACCAGGAAAATGATGTAGTAGATGTAATATATTTGGATTTTCAAAAGACCTTCAATGAGATACCACATTGTAGACTCATGACTCAGGTCAGAGCATATGGAGTCAGGGGACAAGTAACAGGATGGATAGCAAGCTGGCTACAAATCAGAAAACAGAGAGTAGGGGTTAAGGGTAGCTACTCAGACTGGCAAAAGGTAGGAAGTTATGTTCCATAGGGATCAGTGCTGGGACCACTTTTGTTCATAATTTTTATTAATGATTTGGACTCGGGAATCGGAAGTACAATTTTAAAATTTGAGGATGGTACAAAATTGGGAGGTACAGTTAATCGAATGGAAGATTGCGACAAAATACGGGAAGACATTAATAAACTTGCATAATGGCTGTGTAAATGGCAAATGAACTTCAAAATAGATAAGATTGAGGTGGAGCATTTTGGTAGGAAGAATAAGGAGGCCACATACTGCTTGGATAATACAAGTCTAAATGGGGTAGAGGAGCAAAGGGATCTCGGGGTACAGATAAACAAATCACGAAAAATAGCGATGCAGGTTAATAAGGTCATAAAAAAAGCAAACCAAGCACTGGGGTTCATTTCTAGAGGGATAGAATGAAAAGCAGATAAGTTATGTTAAACTTGTATAGAAACTTGGTTAGACCACGCGTGGAGTACTGTGCACAGTTCTGGTCTCCATATTATAAAAAGGATATCGAAGCACTGGAGAAGGTGCAAAAAAGATTCACAGGGATGATACCAGAACTGAGAGGATATATTTACCTAGAAAAGGTTAGGCTGAGGGGTAACCTGATAGAGGTCTTTAAGATAATGAAAGGGCAGACATAGAGAATATGTGGGGTGTCCAAAACTAGAAGTCATAAATATAAGATAGCCACTAATAAATCGAATAGGGAATTCAGGAGAAACCTTTTTACCCAAAGAGTGATAAGAATGTGGAACACGCTACCACAAGGAATAGTTGAGGCAAATAGCATAGATGCATTTAAGGGGGAGCTATATAAGCACATCTGGGAGAAAGGAATAGACAGATATGCTGATAGGGTTAAATGAAGAGGGGTGAGAGGAGGCTCGTGTAGAGCATAAATGCCGGCATAGACCAGTTTGACGAATGACCTGGTTCTGTGCTGCAGACTCAATTTAAAAAAAAAGACTTGGAGCCCTGAGAGAAAGGCCACCTCCATCCTAAGAAGCTCATAATAATTTGCAGCCACCGTCTACATCTCAGACCCCAGGCCCTCAGGTAGCACGTAGAAGAAGTGTTAAAATAAAGCAGAGAAAAGCTCATGTGGTCACAAGGGATGTGCATGGTGACAAAGCTAAGTAATGTTTTTGTGAATAGTTGTAAGAAAGAACCAGAACATTTGATGTAAGACTGCTTGGTGTTTAGTTCTTTCCTGATTGCAAAGTTGTGAAGTACGTAACAGGTTATCACAATTTGCAAGACAGTGCTGGGTACATACTGCAAGGCACCCCCAGAACTAACCAGACACTGAAACCTTCCTTTGAGCTTTCCATAGCTTGCTCACCCTTGTCCTCACTTGCGCTTCATTGTAGCAGTCCTCTGCAGCACTGTTGGCCCTATTAAATATACCTAAAAATGAGGTGCCAACCTGGTGAAGCTACAACACAGGACTACATGCATGCTAAACAGGGGAAGCTACATGCAAAAGACAGAGCTAAGCGATTCCATAACCAACGGATCAGATCAAAGCTCTGCAGTCCTGCCACATCCAGTCATGAATTGTGGTGGACAATTAAACAACTAACGGGAGGAGGAGGCTCTGTAAACATCCCCATCCTCAATGATGGCAGAGTCCAGCACATGAGTGCAAAAGACAAGGCTGAAACTTTTGCAACCATCTTCAGCCAGAAGTGGATGATCCATCTCGGCCTCCTCCCAGTATCCCCACCATCACACAAGCCAGTCTTCAGCCAATTCAATTCACTCCACGTGATATCAAGAAACGGCTGAGTGCACTGGATACAATAAAGGCTATGGGCCCCGACAACATCCTGCCTGTAGTGCTGAAGTCCTGTGCTCCGGAACTAGCCGCGCCTCTAGCTAAACTGTTCCAGTAGAGCTACAACACTGGCATCTACCCGACAATGTGGAAAATTGCCCAGGTATGTCCTGTCCACAAAAAGCAGGACAAATCCAATCCGGCCAATTACCGCCCCATCAGTCTACTCTCAATCATCAGCAAAGTAATGGAAGGTGCCATCGACAGTGCTATCAAGCAGCACTTACTCACCAATAACCTGCTCACCGATGCTCAGTTTGGGTTCTGCCAGGACCACTTGGCTCCAGACCTCATTACAGCATTGGTCCAAACATGGACAAAAGAGCTGAATTCCAGAGGTGAGGTTAGAGAGACTGCCCTGACAGTAAGGCAGCATTTGACCGAATGTGGCACTAAGAAGCCCTAGTAAAACTGAAGTCAATGGGAATCAGGGGGAAAACTCTCCAGTCGTTGGAGTCATACCTATCTCAGCCCCAGGACATTGCTGCAGGAGTTCCTCAGGGCAGTGTCTTAGGCCCAACCATCTTCAGCTGCTTCATCAATGACCTTCCCTCCATCATAAGGTCAGAAATGGGGATGTTCGCTGATGATTGCACAGTGTTCAGTTCCATTCGCAAAACCTCAGATAATGAAGCAGTCCGTGCCTGCATGCAGCAAGACCTGGACAACATCCAGGCTTGGGCTGATAAGTGGCAAGTAACATTTACGCCAGACAAGTGCCAGGCAATGACCATCTCCAACAAGAAAGAGTCTAACCATCTCCCCTTGACATTCAACGGCATTACCTTCGCCGAATCCCCCACCATCAACATCCTGGGGGTCATCATTGACCAGAAACTTAATTGGACCAGCCACATAAATACTGTGGCTACAAGAGCAGGTTAGAGGCTGGGTATTCTGCGGCGAGTGACTCACCTCCTGACCCTCCAAAGCCTTGCCACCATCTACAAGGCACAAGTCAGGAGTGTGATGGAATACTCTCCACTTGCCTGGATGAGTGCAGCTCCAACAACACTCAATAAGCTCGACACCATCCAGGACAAAGCAGCCCACTTGATTGGCACCCCATCCACCACCCTAAACATTTACCCCCTTCACCACCGGGGCATTGTGGCTGCAGTGTGTACCATCCACAGGATGCACAGCAGCAACTCGCCAAGGCTTCTTCTACAGCACCTCCCAAACCCGCGACCTCTACCACCTAGAAGGACAAGAACAGCAGGCACATGGGAACAACACCACCCGCACGTTCCCTTCCAAGTCACACACCATCCCGACTTGGAAATATATCGCCGTTCCTTCATCGCCGCTGGGTCAAAATCCTGGAACTCCCTAACTAACAGCACTGTGGGAGAACCTTCACCACACGGACTGCACCGGTTCAAGAAGGCGGCTCACCACCACCTTCTCAAGGGCAATTAGGGATGGGCAATAAATGCCGGCCTCGCCGGCGATGCCCACATCCCATGAACAAATTTTAAAAAAGCAGTATTTGAGCCACTGTAGGGGGTATCATTTGTCTCCCAGCAGCCATCCCGCCCCTTGCCCCTGCTGGTGAAATAGAGCTGAGGCACTGAACTGACAAAGTATAAAATTACCCAGCATGTTGTGAATTCATGTGCAAGATGCTGGACCTGTCACTGCAATAAGCTGCACATTTAGAGGGTGGAAGCCTTTGCGTATTGGGGTTTACATGTGAGGCAATGCCTCATGGATGCAATCAATAACTCCCACAACTCTGGGGAATGTGGCAATTCTGAAAAATTTGATGTCCCTCTCATCATCTGTGTAGGAACATTGTCATATTGTATAAATTGAACTTCTTTGTCAAAGTGGGAAGTGCTGACTTGTTTTCTAAAGGAGTACACATCAAATTGATTGATCTGGCAAAAGTTTCCTGTGGTTCCACGGAATGAGCCTGTAGTAACACAGAAACATAGGAAATTTATGGCACAGAAGGCGGTCATTTGGCCCATCGTGGCTATGCCGGTCGAAATAGAGCTACCCAGCCTAATCCCACTTTCCAGCCCTTTGTCCTTACCCTTGTAGGTTATGGCATTTCAAGTGCATATCCAAGTACCTTTTAAATGTGATGAGGGTTTCTGTCTCTACCACCCTCACGTAGTGAGTTCCAAACCCCCACCACCCTCTGGGTGAAACATTTTTTCCTCAGCTCCCTTCTAACCTTTCTACCAATTACATTAAATCTAGGCCCCCTGGTTCTTGACCTCTCTGCTAAGGGAAATAGGTCCTTCCTATCCACTCTATCTAGGCCCCTCATAATTTTATACACCTCAATTAAATCACCCCTCAGCCTCCTCTCTTCCAAAGAAACCAACCCAGCCTATCCAATCTTTCCTCGTAGTTAAAATTCTCAAGTCTGGCAACGTCCTTGTAAATCTCCTCTGTACCCTCTCTAGTCCAATGTCATCTTACTTATAATGTGGTGACCAGAACTGTACGCAGTACTCAAGCTGTGACCTAACTGGTATTATATACAGTTCTACCATAACCTCCCTGCTCTTATTTATGTGCCTCAACTAATGAAGGAAAGTATCCCAAATGCCTTCTTAACAATTTTGTCTACCTGTCCTGCAGGGATCTGTGGACGTGCACTCCAAGGGCCCGGTCTTCCTCTACACCTCTCAGTATCCTCCCATTTATTGTGTATCCCCTTGTCTTGTTTGCCCTCCCCAAATACATTACTTCACACTTCTTCGGATTGAATTCCATTTGTCACTTTTCTGCCCATCTGACCAGTCTATTAATATCTTCCTGCAGTCTACAGCTTTCCTCCTCACTATCAACCACACTGCCAATTTTTGTATCATCTGCAAACTTCTTAACCATACCCCCTACATTTAAGTCTAAATCATTGATATATATACAAAAAGCAAGGGACCTAGTACTGAGCCCTGTGGAACCCCACTGGAAACAACCTATCAGTCATAAAAATACCCGTCGACCATTACCCTTTCCTTCCTGCCACTGAGCCAATTTTGGATCCAATTTTCCATTTGCCCATGGATCCCATGGGCTTTTACTTTTTTGACCAATCTGCCATGTGGGATCTTGTCAAAAGCCTTGCTAAAATCCATGTAGACTACATCAAACACCCTGCCCTCATCGACCCTCTTTGTTACCGCCTCAAAAAATTCAATCAATTTGGTCAGACATGACCTTCCCTTAACAAATCCATGTTGACTGTCCTTGATTAACCCGTGCCTTTCTAAATGATGGTTTATACTGTCCCTCAGAATTGATTCCAATAATTTGCCCACCACCGAGGTTAGGCTGACTGGCCTGTAATTACAAGGTCTATTCTTTTCTTCCTTTTTAAACAACAGTGCAATGTTAGCAGTCCTTCTATCCTCTGGCATCACGCCTGTAGCCAGGGAGGATTGGAAAATGATAGTCAGAGCCTCCGCTATTTCTTCCCTTGCTTCTTTTGACAGCCTGGGATACGTTTCATCTGGGCCTGGTGATTTATCTACTTTCAAAGATGCTAAACCCTTTAATACTTCCTCTCTATTTACCCCATCCAATATTTCACACTCCTCCTCCTTAACTACAATCTCTGCACCATCCCCCTCTTTTGTGAAGACCGACACAAAGGGGCTGATTTTCCGATGGCGGAGCGGGTGCGTAGGGGGTGGGGAGGGCTCCTAAAATGGTAGAATCCTGGAGCGGGTTCGGAGCCCGGCTCCAACCCGCTGACTTCCGGGTTCCCCAGTGACACGTTCGGGTGTGCGCACAGCTCCCGCATGCGGGACTCCCACCGGCAAGTAAAGCCGGCGTGATGCTAATTTAGATACTTATTTAACTAGTTGAGGTACTTAACAGACCTCATTGAGTGGAGATTTTGGCAGGGGTGCAATTTTGAAGGATCCTCAGCGTGTTTCCCGTGCTGTGAGATACACTCTCTGTTGGAGCAGACGTGTTTCAGCCAGCAGCCAGTGGGAGATACAAAGGATTATTTGACAGGTGGGGGGAAAACCTAATTTATTGCGGCAGGGCACTCTGTCACTTCAGACAAAGTTTTGGCTGTAACACCTTTGTCTTTCCACTCAAAATTTTTAATTTATAGCCTAAACTCGGCTGTGCAAACACATTTACCTACTTTGCGGGCCCCCTCAAACTCACACCGTCAGGATGGGGGGCGCCATAGCTGCATTCATCACTTCATCCGAGGACGAGCAACATCACCAGCCTAGCCAGGCACGCCGTCCACCTCCGCCACGTGGAGCTCCACAACACAGTGCTGCGCCACTGGCATCTGCACAAAATGGTAGTGCAACTACACATACACCCACTGTAGGGTGACCCAATGGCTGGCATCAAGTGTGGGTATTCATGATGAACCTCATGAAAGGGACTTATTACACAAGCCAATCAAGAATGGCCAAGACGTAACAGTAGCAGTGACAATAATAATATTTAATGCGCCATGAACAAAAATCAAATATAAATAAAAAACATGACAACTGTCAAACCCCCTTGTGCATCCCCCTTGTGCTCACAAAACCTTCGCCCTACGCTTACGAGTACTCCTACGTGGTGCTTCCCCTGTAGCTGCAGCAGAGGTAGTGGCAGGTTGCTCTTGTTCATGCCCTGATCGATTAGATGTTTGGGCGTACACCCTCTGGGTTTCGGTGCCCGTGAGGGCCCCTCCAAAGACTGCTCCATCTGCACCTGTGCAGAGGCAGACACAGCCACCTGGAGAGGAGGCAGCATTGCAGGTACTGGTTGAGAGGGGGGCAACAGGTGAGACGTGGGGGCGCTTTTAGTGGCGTCCCCATTTCCATGTCCCCTTTCGCCATCATCCCTCTCCTGGGCCAGGCCCACATCACTCCTACCACCCTGCTGGACGACAGTTTGGAGGACATGTGTGAAGCCTTGTAAGGCCAGTGCCAGAGTATCTGCCTGCCTGTTTAAGGCAGCAGAAAGTTGCTCACCCTGAGTCCGAACGGCTGTTGTCAGGGCCTCAATGGACTCATTGGTGAACCGTGCTGGAAGCTCCATGGAGGCTAGCCTTCCCTCCATCGCCGACATTCCCACACTTACCCACGACACTATCTCAGAGGTGCCCTCACGTCCCTGTGACAGTATCTCAGAGATTCACTCCTGTACCTGTGCCACCATTCCACTCATGCAGGAGTTGGACTCCTCCATCCTCTACGTGATTGTGGAGAGGGCGCATGGCACCTGTTCCAGCATCTCGCAAATGTGCTGCTGCCCCTCGATCAATCTCCTTTTAAAGGATGGCCCCCAGGGTTCAGCATCTGCGAACAGCTGAGCAGAGCCTGGAGAGGAATGATACGGACTCTCCACAGCTGCCCCTGCCACCAGTGTCTGCTCATGCTCACGTGTGTGGTGACTTACCATGTGCGACCCTAACTAGGTGAGGACGGGGACCCACCGAGGTGTGTATCCTCTGAGGAATCGCCCTCCGCCGTCACAGCGGTCGCTGAAGGCCCTGTAAGAGAACAGAAGGCAATATTAAGCATGATGACAGATGTTGAAGTGCTGAGATGGCAAGGCATGTTAACATCTTTTGCTATTGTGAGTGCTGAATGTTAAAGTTCTGTCACCAGCTGTTTTTCGAGTGGCAGTCTCGGTGTCCCCGACGGACAGGCACTCGAGGGTATGGCTTAGTTCAAGAGTCTCCTGCTCTGCATCCGTGAGGACGACCAGATGTTGCGGCCCCCCTCCAGTCTTCGTCTCTCCTGTGCATTCTGGGCTATCTTCTCCTATAAGGGGAGAAAGTAGAGAGGCGTGAGTGAGAGATGGTGATGTGGTCAACCGCTGAATGCATTGGTTTGGGTGAGGCTGACTGTGAAGGAGATGCATCAGAGGGTGAGTATGAGACAGAGCTATGACATTGTATGAGAATTGGGTTGAGTGGTAGTGGTGGGATGAGTACTGGGGAGGTGAGTAAGTGCAGGTAAGTTGAGGATGAGGTTTGAGTGGATGTGAGGAGTGATGTGATAGAGTAGTGTTGGCAGTGCAGAAGGAGTTGTGGGGTCGGGGGGGTGATGTGGAAGACGGAATGTAGGAGAATGAGTAAGTGTCCTCACTTTGGCTGACCTGGTTAGGTCATTGAAGCGCTTCCTGCACTGGATCCATGTGCGGGAGACGTTGCTGCTGCTGGTGACCTCCTCTGCCACCTCGAGCCAGGCTTTCTTGGTGGCAGAAGCAGGCCACTTCCTACCGTCCACTGGGTAGAAAATATCCCTCCTCCTCCTCACCCCATCCAGTAAGACCTGGAATGAGGCATCGGTAAATCTGGGAGCAGCCTTTCCCCTGATCTGCTCCATTGTATGATTTTGGTTCTTTGCTGCAGGAGCAGCATTGGAGGACTGCCCCTTTAAATTGGGCTCCTCCAGCTGACAGCCTGTGATGCGGGTGAGCAGTCCACCAGCTGCGCAGGATGACGGGGAAACCCAGAAGCCATGGCAAGTGGCTTCAATTTACCTGCGATCGCGTGGGGAACAGACGGATTTTACTGCGCCGGCTACCCACGCGACCCCGCTGCCATCCCGCCTCCCTGGTAATATCGGGGCCAAAGTATTCATTAAGAACTATACCAGCATCTTCCGCCACCTCACATAGGTTACCTTTTTGGTCTCTTATAGGCCCTACTCCTACAATAATACTGTGGGGGAGGAATTCCTGGATTGTGTATGTGATGGTTTTCTAGAGCAATACATTGAGGAACCAACTAGAGAACAGGCGATTCTAGACTGGGTATTGCGCAATGAGAAAGGATTAATTAACAATCTTGTTGTGCGGGGTCCCTTTGGGAAGAGCGATCATAACATGATAGAATTCCTCATTAAGATGGAGAGTGAAGTAATTGAATCGGAAACCACCTGCATGTTCCCCTCCAAGTCACACACCATCCCAACTTGGAAATATATCGGCGTTCCTTCATCGTCGCTGGGTCAAAATCCTGGAACTCCCTTCCGAACAGCACTGTTAGAGAGCCTTCACCACATGGACTGCAGCAGTTGAAGAAGGTGGCTCACCACCACCTTCTCAAGGGCAATTAGGGATGGGCAATAAATGCCGGCCTTGCCAGCGACACCCACATCCCATGAACGAATAAAATAAATAAATAAATAAAGGAAGTAACAAAAGTATGAGGTGCGAGTTGGCTATGATATATTGGGGAACTTTACTAAAAGGGATGACGGTGGATAGGCAATGGCTAATATTTAAAGAACGTGTGCAGGAATTACAACAATTATTCATTCCTGTCTTGCGCAAAAATAAAACAGGAAAGGTGGCTCAACCGTGGCTTACAAAAGAAATTAGGGATAATACTAGATCCAAAGAGGAGACATATAAAATTGCCAGAAAAAGCGGCAAGCCTGAGGATTGGGAACAGTTTAGAATTCAGCAAAGGAGGACAAAGAGATTGATTAAGAGGGGAAAAATAGAGTATGAGAGTAAACTAGCAGGGAACATAAAAACTGACTGTAAAAGCTTCTATAAATAATTCAAGAGAAAAAGATTAGTGAAGACAAATGTAGGTTCTTTACAGTCAGAAATGGTGGAAATTATAATGGGGAACAAAGAAATGGCAGAACAATTAAACACATACTTGGTTCTTTCTTCACAAAGGAGGACACAAACCTCCCAGAAATGTTAGGGAACCAAGGGTCTAGTGAGAGGGAGAAACTGAAGGAAACCAGTATTAGTAAAAAAAAAGTGCTAGGGAAATTAATGGGGCTAAAGGCTGACAAATCCCCAGGGCCTGATAATCAACATCCCAGAGTACTAAAGGAAGTGGCCCTGGAAATAATGGATGCATTGGTGATCACCTTCCAAAATTCTATAGACTCTGGAACAGTTCCTACAGATTGGAGGGTGGAAAATGTAACCCCACTATTTAAAAAAGGAGGGAGAGAAAAAATAAGGAATTACAGACCAGTTAGCCTAACAATAGTAGTTGGGAAAATGCTAGAGTCTATTATAAAAGATGTGATAACAGAACACTTGGAAGGCATTAGCGGGATTGGATAAAGTCAGCATGGGTTTATGAAAGGGAAATCATGCTTAACAAATCGACTGGAGTTTTTTGAGGATGTAACTAGTTGAATAGATAGAGGAGAACCAGTGGGTGTGGTGTACTTGGATTTTCAGAAGGCTTTTGATAAGGTCTCACACAAGAGGTTAGTGTGCAAAATTAAAGCACATGGGATTGGGGGGAATATACTGGCATGGACTGAGAATTGGTTGACCGACAGGAAAGAGAGTAGGAATAAACAGGTCTTTTTTCAGGTGACAGGCAGTGACTAGTGGGGTACCACAGGGATCAGTGCTTGGGCTTCAGCTATTCACAATATATATCAATGATTTGGATGAGGGAACTGAATGTAACATTTCCAAGTTTGCAGATGACACAAAGCTGGGGTGGAATGTGAGCTGTGAGGAGGATGCAAAAAGGCTCCAATGTGATTTAGACAAGTTGGGTGAGTGGGCAAGAACATGGCAGATGCAGTATAACATGGATAAATGTGAGGTTATCCACTTTGGTTGTAGAAATCTAAAGGCAGATTATTATCTGAATGGTGATAGATTGGGAAAAGGGGAGGTGCAACGAGACCTGGGTGTCCTTGTACACCAGTCGCTGAAAGCGAGCATTCAGGTGCAGCAAGCAGTTAGGAAGGCGAATGGTATGTTGGCCTTCATTGCAAGAGGATTTGAGTACAGGAGCAGGGATGTCTTACTGCAGTTATACAGGGCCTTGGTGAGACCACATCTGGAGTATTGTGTGCAGTTTTGGTCTCCTTATCTGAGGAAAGATATCCTTGCCATGGAGGGAGTGCAACGAAGGTTTACCAGCCTGATTCCTGGGATGGCAGGACTGACATATGAGGAGACAGTGGGTCGACTAGGCCTATATTCACCAGAGTTTAGAAGAATGAGAGGTGATCTCATCGAAACATATAAAATTCTAACAGGACTAGACAGACTAGATGCAGGGAGGATGTTCCCGATGGCTGGGGAGTCCAGAACCAGAGGTCACAGTCTCAGGATATAGGGTATGCCATTTAGAACCGAGATGAGGAGAAATTTCTTCACTCAGAGGGTGGTGAACCTGTGGAATTCTCGACCACCGAAGGCAGTGGAGACCAAGTCATTAGATGTATTCAAGAAGGAGATAGATATATTTCTTAATGCTAAAGGCATCAGGGGATAGGGGAAAAAGCGGAGACAGGGTACAGAGTTAGACGATCAGCCATGATCATTTTGAATGGCAGATCAGGCCCGAAGGGCCGAATGGCTTACTCTGACAAAGTATAAAATTACCCAGCATGTTGTGAATTCATGTGCAAGAAGCTGGACCTGTCACTGCAATAAGCTGCACATTTAGAGGGTGGAAGCCTTTGCGTATTGGGGTTTACATGTGAGGCAATGCCTCGTGGATGCAGTCAATAACTCCCACAACTCTGGGGAATGTGGCAATTCTGAAAAATTTGATGTCCCTCTCATCATCTGTGTAGGAACATTGTCATATTGTATAAATTGAACTTCTTTGTTAAAGTGGGAAGTGCTGACTTGTTTTCTAAAGGAGTACACATCAAATTGATTGATCTGGCAAAAGTTCCCTGCGGTTCCACGGAATGAGCCTGTAGTAACACAGAAACATAGGAAATTTATTCACAGAAGGCGGTCATTTGGCCCATCGTGGCTGTGCCGGTCAAAATAGAGCTACCCAGCCTAATCCCACTTTCCAGCCCTTTGTCCGTAGCCTTGTAGGTTATGGCATTTCAAGTGCATATCCAAGTACCTTTTAAATGTGATGAGGGTTTCTGCCTCTACCACCCGTTCAGGTAATGAGTTCCAGACCGCCACCACCCTCTGGGTGAAAATTTTTTCCTCAGCTCCCTTCTAACCCTTCTACCAATCTAGGCCCCCTGGTTCTTGACCTCTCTGCTAAGGGAAATAGGTCCTTCCTATCCACTCTATCTAGGCCCCTCATAATTTTATACACTTCAATTAAATCACCCCTCAGCCTCCTCTCTTCCAAAGAAACCAACCCAGCTGATTCAATCTTTCCACATAGCTAAAATTCTCAAGTCCTGGCAACGTCCTGTAAATCTCCTCTGTACCCTCTCTAGTGCAATGTCATCCTGTAATGTGGTGACCAGAACTATACGCAGTACTCAAGCTGTGGCCTAACCAATGTTTTATACAGTTCTAGCATAACCTCCCTGTTCTTATATTCTATGTCTCGGCAAATAAAGGAAAGTATCCCATATGCCTTTTTAATCACCTTATTTACCTGCTCTGCTACCTTCAGAGATCTGTGGACATGCAATCCAAGGTCACTTTGTTCCTCTATACCTCTCAGTATCCTCCCATTTATTGAGTACTCCTTTGCCTTGTTTGTCATCCACAAATGCATTACCTCACACTTCTCTAGATTGAATTCCATTTGCCATTTTTCTGCCTGCCCGACCAGTCCATTGATATCTTCCTGCAGTCTACAGCTTTCCTCCTCATTATCAACCACATGGACAATTTTTGTATCATCTGCAAACTTCTTGATTAATCCCCCACATTCAAGTCTAAATCATTAATATATACTACAAATAGCAAGGGACCTAGTACTGAGCTTTGCGGAACCCTACTGGAAACAGCCTTCCAGTTAAAAAAACACCCGTCAACCATTATCCTTTGCTTCCTGCCACTGAGCCAAATTTGGATCCAACTAGCCACTTTCCCTTGGATCCCAAGGGCTTTTACTTTTCTGATCAGTCTGCCATGTAGGACCTTGTCAAAAGCCTTGCTAAAATCTACGTACACTACATCAAACGCGTTACCCTCATCGACCCCCCTTGATATCGCCTCAAAAAATTCAATTATATTAGGCAGACATGACTTTCCCTTAACAAATCCATGCAGACTGTCCTTGATTAACCCATGCCTTTCTAATTGATGGTTTATGCTGTCCCTCAGAATTGATTCCAATAATTTGCCCACCACCGAGGTTAGACTGACTGGCCTATAATTACTCGGTCTATCTCTTTCTTCCTTTTTAAACAACGGTAGAAGGTTAGCAGTCCTCCAATCCTCTGACATCACACCTGTAGCCAGGGAGGATTGGAAAATGATGGTCAGAGCCTCCGCTATTTTCTCCCAGGCTTCACTTAACAGCCTGGGATACATTTCATCCGGGCCTGACGATTTTTCTACTTTCAAAGATGTTAAACCCGTTAATATTTCCTCCCTCACTATGTTTATCCCATCCAATATTTCACACTCCTCCTTAACTAAATGTCTGCATCATCCCCTGCTTTTGTGAAGACAGACGCAAAGTATTCATTTAGAACTGTACCCACATCTTCTGCCTCCACACATAAGTTATCTTTTTGGTCTCTAATAGGCCCTACTCTTTCCTTAATTATTCTCTTGCTCTTTATGTGTTCATAAAACATCTTTGCATTTTCCTTGATTTTACTTGCCAGTATTTTTTCATGCCCTCTTTTTGCTTTCCTAATTTCCTTTTGCAATTTCAACGCTACACTTTCTATACTCCTCTAGGCTTTCTGCAGTATTGAGCTCTCAGTATCTGACGTGAGCTTCCCTTTTTAGCTGTATCCTACCCTGTATGCTCCTTGTCATCCAGGGGGCTCTTGATTTGATAGTCCCACCCTTTTTCCTTGTGGGGACATGTTTGTTCTGAACCCTTACTATCTCTCCCTTCAGTCCCTCCCACTTCTCTGACACTAATTTACCTTCAAGTAGTTGTTGGCTACAAGTAGCCCTTGTAGGAGAAGAGAGCTCAAAATGCAAGGGAGAGGGCGAGGTCAAATTGTCTAGCTGATATATGCAGAGGAGGAGGCCATGGAGATGAGTGGCACATCTGCATCCCTATCCATTGGAGATACAGAGAGTGGGAACCCGCAGATGCCTGGTGACAGAACTTAAACATCTTTCACACACATGATGACTTTATTTCATCAATGACTGAGCTATGAGAAACCTGAGTATGGTGATTGGCAAGATTGTTACTTTGCCTTGATTAATTCATATCGCTTTCTGTTGTCTTCCAGGGCCTTCATGCGTAGAAGAAGAATGTGCAGAGATGGATGACATAGATTCCTCAGAGGACCTTGTTCCTTCTGAGAGTGCACCGTCACAGGACATACAGCCATGCACCAGGGTAGATACTGGCACTTCGGTGGGTCCTGTTAGTCAGTTAGTTGGGTTGTCAACTGATGATTCACAACTCACAAGTGAGCACGATCAGACACTGGTGGTGGGGGCAGCTGTGGAGAATCCACTTCGGAGGACGCATTCCTCTACAAGCTTGCTCAGCTGGACACAGGTGCTGAACCACATGGGCCATCGTTAAGAATGAGAATGATTGAGGTACAGCTGCACCTTTGTGAGATACTGGAAAAGGTGCCACACACACTCTCCACAATGGCAGAGAGGATGGAAGAGTCCAACTCCAACTTGAGTGGATTGATGTTGCAGGTAATAGCGAGAATGTCTGCCATGGAGAGAGTGGGCGCCTCCATGGAGTTCAAGCACGGCTCTCAAATGAGTCTATGCAGGTCGTGGCCACAACTGTGCAGACTTTGGAAGCCAGCATGTCTGCCACCTTAAACATGGTGAGGGAGAGGGTAAACATCCCCATCCTCAATGATAGCAGAGTCCAGCATGTGAGTGCAAAAGAGAAGGCTGAAGCATTTGCAACCATCTTCAGCTAGAAGTACCGAGTGGATGATCCATCTCGCCTCCTCCCGATATCCCCACAATCACTGAAGCCATCTTCAGCCAATTCGATTCACTCCACGTGATATCGAGAAACAGCTGAGTGCACTGGATACAACAAGGCTATGGGCCCCGACAACATCCCAGCTGTAGTGCTGAAGTCTTCTGTGCCAGAACTAGCCGCGACTCTAGCTAAACTGTTCCAGTGCAACTACAACACTGGCATCTACCCGACAATGTGGAAAATTGCCCAGGGTATGTCCTGTCCACAAAAAGCAGGACAAATTAAATCTGGCCAATTACCACCATATCAGTCTACTCTCAATCATCAGGAAAGTGATGGAAGTTGACGTCGATAGTGCTATCAAGCGGCACTTACTCACCAATAACCTGCTCACCGATGCTCAGTTTGGGTTCCGCCAGGACCACTCGGCTCCAGACTTCATTACAGCCTTGGTCCAAACATGGACAAAAGAGCTGAATTGCAAAGGTGAGGTGAGAGTGACTGCCCTTGATATCAAGGTAACATTTGACCGGGTTTGGCACCAAGGAGCCCTAGTAAAATTGAAGTCAATGAGAATCAGGGTGAAAACTCTCCAGTGGCTGGAGCCATACCTAGCACAAAGGAAGATGATAGTGGTTGTTGGAGGCCAATCATCTCAGCCCCAGGACATTGCTGCAGGAGTTCCTCAGGACAGTGTACTTGGCCCAACCATCTTCGGCTGTTTCATCAATGACCTTCCCTCCATCATATGGTCAGAAATGGGGATGTTCGCTGATGATTGCACAGTGTTTAGTTCCATTCACATCCCCTCAGATAATGGAGCAATCCATGCCCGCATGCAGCATGACCTGTACAACATCCAGGCTTGGGCTGATAAGTGGCAAGTAACATTCGCGCCAGACAAGTGCCAGGCAATGACCATCTCCAACAAGAGAGAGTCTAACCACCTCCCTTTGACATTCAACGGCATTATCATCGCCAAATCCCCCATCATCAACATCCTGGGGGTCACCATTGACCAGAAACTTAACTGGACCAGCCACATAAATAATGTGGCTAGAAGTGCTGGTCAGAGGCTGGGTATTCTGTGGTGAGTGACTCACCTCCTGACTCCCCAAACCCTTTCCACCATCTGCAAGGCACAAGTCAGGAGTGTGATGGAATACTCCCCACTTGCCTGGATGAGTGCAGCTCCAACAACACTCAATAAGCTCGACACCATCCAGGACAAAGCAGCCTGCTTGATTGGCACCCCATCCACCACCCTAAACATTCACTCCCTTCACCACTGGTGCACCATGGCTGCAGTGTGTACCATCTACAGGATGCACTGCAGCAACTCGCCAAGGCTTCTTCGACAGCACCTCCCGAACCAGTGACCTCTACCACCCTAGAAGGACAAGGGCAGCAGGTATGTGGGAACAACACCTACCTGCATGTTCCCTTCCAAGTCACACACCATCCCGACTTGGAAATATATCGCCGTTCCTTCATCATCGCTAGGTCAAAATCCTGGAACTCCCTACCTAACAGCACTGTGGGAGAACCTTCACTGCGCGGACTGCAGCGATTCAAGAAGGCGGCTCACCACCTTCTCAAGCGCAATTAGGGATGGGCAATAAATGCTAGCCTTGCCAGTAAAACCCACATCCCATGAACGAATAAAAGAAAAGTCACCTTTTCCGTGACCTTGCAACTCGTCACCGATCTGCATCAAACTGCTCTCCAGCAGAGTGGTGGGAGTGATGTGGCGCTGGCCCAAGAGAGGGATGATGGTGAAAGGCGACATGGAAGCAGGAACTCTACTCAAAGCGCTCCCACATCTCACCCGTTGCCCCCCCCCGCAACCAGCACCCGACATGCTGCCTCCTCTCCCGACGGCCGAGTCTGTCCCTGCACAGATGAAGGTGGAACAGTCTTTTGAGGGGCCCTCATGTGCTCCAAAACCCAGAGGTCATAGCCCAAAGCATTTCAGCAGTCAGGGCAGTGATCTTAGCAGCCTGCCTCTAACTCTGCTGAAGCCACAGGAGAAGAACTATGTAGAAGCGGTAGGAAGTTCAAGAAATTGTAGTTGACCATGGGTGTTTGAAGAAATGTTATGTTGTGACGTTTCCTTTTTTTCATATTGGCCCTTAAAATGTATTGATTTGCACCGCTTCCACTTCTTGCCCATTATTGCATCCCGAGTGTGAACTGGCCCTTTCATTTGCCTCATGATGAATGCCAATATATGACGGTGCCCGTTGGGCGGATGAGTAATGGGTGTATGTGTGATTAAAGGATTGTTTTGTGCAAAGGGGTGGGGAGTTGGTGGTGGTGGTGGCTGTGGCAGCTTGTCTGAGATTTTCAATGTCTAATTTTTGCCACTGTTTACTTAGCAAACCTGTGACAGATAAGGGCATCCCTGTCATCCTGGGCAGCAATGTGCATGGCTGGTCTGGCGAAGGTTGACCCATCTTCATCTTCTTCATCGTCCTCCTCCTCCTCTTCAATGTTTGCGCCATCAGAAGATGATCGAACTCCTCAACTTCTAAACTTCTCTGCTGCGCTATTTTGTGCAGGAGGCAGCACACCACAATTATTCTGGAGACCCCTGCTGGCGAGTACTGAAGGGCACCTTCAGATCTATTCAGGCACCTGAAGCACATCTTCAACGTGCCGATGGCTTGCTCAATGACACACCTTGTGGCCATGTGGTTCTGTTTGTATCACTCTTGTGCCCCATTGGTGGGGTTCCTCACAGGTGTCATTATCCAAGTTTGATGGGGGTATTCCTTGTTTCCAATGAGCCAGCCTTTATGTCTGTCTCTTGTGTGGAAGAGATCTGGAATGTTGGAGTGGCGGGTATGAACTCAACACCTGCCCAACACCTTCTTGTGGTCCCACACCATCTGTGCAACGATGGAGTGAAAACCATTGTTGATGAAGACTCCTGGCTCGTGTGGTGGTCCTTGGATTGCCAGAGAGGCAAAACCGACTGTCTGCTCATTCTGTTTATTTGTGGGGGAAGTTCACGTAAGTGGACGGCTGGCAAACAACCCATCCATCATCTGCCTTATACACTTTGTATAGATGACTGACACACACTGGAGTTGTAACTGGTGGCACCATGAAAGGATCCAGAGGCAAATTGAAGGCAGTGGTGACTTCAACTGTGATGGGCAATGCATGGCTACCAGGTCCAGCGGGGAGTAGCTATTTCTCAAGGAGGCTGCAGGTGTCTGCGACCACCTTCCGACTCAATCTGAGCCTGCATAGGCACTGCCCCTCAGAGAGGTCCAGGGAGCTCAGTCTCTGACTATATACCCTCTCACATGGGTAGTGCACTCTGCGACCTTGGCCCCTCTGATGCTCCCCTCTCAGCTGTTCTCCATTCAACTCCCCTCTATGCTGTTCTCCAAATCTTTGTTGTGCACCACCCTCTTGTATACCTGCAAATCCCAACATAGCAAGACGTGGCTGTCGTGAATGGTCATTTTCCTCTTCCTCAGATGTCCTCTGGAATATATCCTTTGCGCCATCCATTCTGATGTTGTCAGTTTGAGAGGCTCCAAAGTTTTGCTAAAGCTGTCTCAACACAAGAACTTTCAGCTAAACGTTTGCCTGAGAGAACTGAGAGGTCAGCTGCAATATCGGAGCTTTTGTTCAGATGGGTCAATCACAGGTTTAAAAACCTAAATTAACTTTGGCTGAATCTCGCCTCCATTTCACTGGCAATATTCAGAAAGCCTGGGAAACCTGTGCTGGAGACCATTAAATCTGATTGTGTTTCAGAATCAATTAAAAAAAAACCTACCTCAACTGTTACAATGATGTTAATTGATGCGCTAACAACCCGCCCACCAGCAGTAACTGGGGATGTGACCTCTGTGATTCGGCTACACGTGCGCCTCCAAACGCCCCCACATTAAAACTGGAAGTAGGCACGTTGGAGCTGGGTTGTGGTCGCGATCGCAAAAACTAGTATTTTCATCTCCCACTCAATTCTAACCCACCCATTCTTGGGGATAAAATCCCCCCCCCCCCAATTAGTCAACCATGACAATCATGGTTGTTTTCTTGAGGAACAAGTAGGAACAGGCTGCATGGGGTTGGAGAACAATGAGATTGGAGGCTGTGTGGGGAAGACCTCTGGAAGAGAGGCGATCAGTAACAGTTTGGGAAATGGTGGCTTGGTGTTCAGTAGTAGGGTTATGGTCCAGAGGGAGATATGAGGAGTCAACAAAAAGTTAGTATTCAGCCAGAGCAAGGTAGAAATCTTTCCACTATAAAACAACAATACCTCCTTTGTCAGCAGGTTTAATAATAATATCAGGGTTGGAGCTGACATAATAGAGAGCAGCAAGTTCAGTGTGGGATAGATTGGAGTGGGTAAGGGGAGTAGAGAAACTGAGATGGCTAATGTCACAGCAGTAGTTCTCAATGAAAAGCTCAAGAGGAGGCAAGAGAACAGAGGGATGAGTCAGGCGGATTGAAAAGGGTGGAGACAAGAAAGGTGCAGGGGAGCCTCTTGGCAAAAAAAGTAGGCCCTGTGGCAGATGTGGTGAAAGAAGAGCACATCATCACGTCAAACTCGGAATTCATTGAGATGTATGTGTAGGGAGATGACATTAAGACCTTTGCTATGGGCAGACCAATTGGGATCAGAAAAGGAAAGGGAAGAGGGAATGTGAAAACCCGGAAAGGAGTGAAATTAGGAAAGGTATTTTTCAATTTTGCTGTATAGGTGGTTAATCGGTGGAATGGATTGCCAGTTCGTTGTAGTACCAGCCTGATTTTCATCTCATTCATTTCGGGGGGAGGGTGGTGGGAAAAAGTTGGGAAAATCCTTCTGGTTCTTAACATCTGAAACAAAGAAAAATAACTTTTTTTTTAAAGTGTTGCATGAGATTAAGGATGATGTGGAGTTGTGAGCTAGGACAGCAACGATATCGATTGATAGACCAATTACAGTAAGTGTTACATGATGCAAACTATTTAATAAAAAACAGTTAGTAGATATAGAAGATCATCAGTGAGATAATGGAATCATATAGGAAATACAAAATAATATGCAAATAGTGAGGTGGGTGAAAAGATACAGGAGACGTCCATGTACTGAAAAGCATGAGAAATAAAAAAAATTAAAACAGAAAATACAAGTGAAACATGGTGGATCCACCAATCGAGACAGGTTTTCAAGCAGAGTTCTATAATACCAACCAGCAGATTTCATAAATAATCCAGTGTGAGAAACCGGTGGGTGAATAAGTTCGCTCTGTTAGTAATATTTTGCATCAGCCACTGCGGCATTTCCAGAGCAAAGCAATTCTGCAACCTCAGCAAGAGACTGCTCGGTGTCAGAAGTAAACCTAGCCAGTGAAAAGTACACCTTGCTGTTTTCAAATTAGGTACTGTATTGACTCCATAACAACAGTGGAATAACTCTCTTCAGAAGTAATCAATTGGTTGTAAAGCACTTTGGGAATATGATCAGGACGTGATACAAATGCAAGATTTTTCATCTTTCTTCATAAATATTATCAAAATACATCATCTCAGAATATCACTGTTAATATTTTACAATTTTAGGTGAATCATAGAATCATACAGCAGAGAAGGAGGCCACTTAGCTCATCGTGTCTGTGCTGGCTCTTTGAGAGAGCTTTTCAATTAGTCTAACTTCTCTACTCTTTCCCTATAGCCCTGTAAATTTCTCCCTTTCAAATATATATCCAATTCCCTATTGAAAGTTACTATTGAATCTGCTTCCACCACCTTTTCAGATAGTGCATTTCAGGTCATAACAAGTTGCTGCGTAAAAAAATTTCTCCTCATTTCTCCCCTGGATTCTGTGCCAATTATCTTAAATCTGTTACCTCTGGTTACCGACACCCCTGCCAGTGGAAACATTTTCTCCCCATCAACTCTATCAAAACCCCTCATAATTGTGAACACCCCTATAAAATCTCTCCTTAACCTTCTCTGTCTAAGGAGAACAATCCCAGCTTCTCTAGTCTCTCCACACAAGTCAAGTCCCTCATCCCTGATACCATTCTGGTAAATCTCCTCTGCACCCTCTCCAAGGCCTTCACATCCTTCCTAAAGTGTGCTTCTTAGAATTCAACACACTACTCCAGCTGAGGCCAGTGTTTTATAAAGGTTCACCATAACTTCCTTGCTTTTGTACTCTATGCCTCTATTTATAAAGCCAAAGATCCCGTACGCTTTTTTAACAGCCTTATCGACTTCTTCTGCCACCGACAAAGATTTGTGTATGTGATCCCCCAGGTCTTTCTGTTCCTGCACCCACTTTAAAATTGTACGATTTAGTTTATATTGCCTCTCCTAATTTTTCCTTCCAAAATGCATCACTTCACACTTCTCTCTGTTAGTTTCATCTGCCATGTGTCTGCCCCTTTCACCAGTCTGTCTATGTCCTCCTGAAGTTACTATCCTCCTCCCTGTTTACTACATTTCTGAGTTTTGTGTCATCTCCAAACTTTGAAATTATACCCTCTATACCCAACCCAGGTCATTAACATATATCAAAAAGAGCTGTGATCCTAACACTGACCTCTGGGGATCACCACTGTATACTTCCCTCCAGTCTGAAAAACAACCGTTCACCACTACTCTCTGCTTTCTGTCTCTTAGCCAATTTTGTATCCACGCTGCCACTGCCCCCTTAATCTCATGGGCTTCAATCTTGCTAACAAGTCTATTATGTGGCACTTTATCAAACGCCTTCTGAAAGTCCATGTACACAACATTAACCTCACTACCCTCATCAACCCTCTGCGTTATTTCATTGAAGTAGTCAATCACGCCAGTCAGACATGATTTGCCTTTATCCAATCCATGTTAGCTGTCATTTACTAACCCATGTTCTTCCAAGTGACAATTAATTTTGTCCCGGATTATAGTCTGTAGAAGTTTTCTCACCACCGACGTTAGGCTGACTGGCCTGTGGTTACCTGGCTTATCTCTCTCTCCATTTTTGAACAGGGGTGTAACATTTGCAACCCTCCAGTCCTCTGGCACCATTCCCATATCCAATTTGAAGCCTGAAAGATTGTGGCCAGAGCCTCCTCTATTTCCACCCTTCCCTCAGCAACATAGGATGCATCCCATCCAGACCGGGTGACTTTTCTACTTTGAGTACTGCCAGCCATTTAATTACTTCCTCTTTAGCTATTTCCATCTTATCCAGTTTCTCTACTACCTCCTCTTTTACTGTGACATTGGCAGCATCCTCTTCTTTAGTGAAGACAGATGCGAAGTACTCATTTAATACCTCAGCCATGCCCTCTACCTCCACAAAAAGATTTCCTTTATGGCCTCAAATCGGCTCCACCCTTTCTTTGACTATTCTTTTACTCTTAGTATATATGTTTATAAAATACTTTAGTGTTCCCTGTTGTGTTACCCGCTAATCTTTTCACATACATTCTCTTTGCCCCTCTTATTTCCATTTTCAGATCTACTCTGCACTTTCTGTGTTCTGCCTGATTCTCTACTGTATTATGATCCTGGCATTTATCATAAGCCTCCTTTTCTGTTTCAATTTAATCCCAATTTCTTTAGTCATCTGGGAGTTCTAGCTTTGGATGCCCTTCCTTTCCTCCTCATAGGAATGTGTCCAGTCTGTACCCAACTATCTCCTCCTCATTTATTGTTTTACTCGATAATCTTTGTTTCCATTCCACATGGGCCAAATCCCTTTTCAACTTGAAATTAGTCCTCTTCCAGTTGAGTATCTTCACCTTTGATTGTTCCTTGTCCTTTTTCATAACTACTCTAAACCTAACCTTTCTGAAAGAAAGCAGAGAGTAGTGGTGAACAGTTGTTTTTTTAGAATGGTACCAGGGATGAGGGACTTCAGTTACGTGGAGAGATTGGAGAAGCTGGTGTTGTTCTCCTTAGAACAGAGAAGGTTAAGGGGAGATTTGATAGAGATGTTCAAAATCATGAAGGGTTTTGATACAGTAAATAAGGAGAAACTGTTTCCAGTGGCAGAAGGGTCAGTAACCAGAGGACACAGATTTAAGGTAATTGGCAAAAGAGCCAGAGGCGACATGAGAAAAAATGTTCTTACGAAACGAGTTGAAATGATCTGGAATGCACTGCCTGAAAGGGTGGTGGAAGCAGATTCAATAGTAATTTCAAAAAGGAATTAGATGTATGCTTGAAGGGAAAACATTTACAGGGCCATGGGGAAAGTGCAGGGAAATGGGTCTAATTGGATAGCTCTTTCGAAGAGCCAGCAGAGGCACGATGGGCCAAATGACCTGCTGCTGTGCTGTATCTACTATGATACTGTGATATTATGATCACTGTTGTACAAATGCTCTCCCATTGAAGCATGCTTCACTTGCCCCACTTCATTCCCCAGAATTCAATCCAGCTCTGCTTCCTTCCTCATTGGGCTGGATACATACTGATCAAGAAAGTTCTCCTGTGCACATTTCAGAATTTCTCCCCATCCTTGTCCTTTACATTTTTTTCTCCAGTCTATAGTGGGATAATTGCAGTCCCCCATTATCACTACTCTATTGTTTTCACATCTTTTTGAAATTTGCCTGCAAATTTGCTCCTCCATCCCCTTTGCACTATTTGGTGGTCCATAGTATAGACCCAGCAATGTAACAGTTCCTGTTCTGCTTCTTAACTGTAAGTAAATAGATTCCCTTAGAACCCTCAAGCAAATCATCCCTTTCCAGGACTGTAATAGTATCTTTGATCAGGTCCTTTGTATTTGAGCCTAGAAATTCAGCTAAATAGCACTTGTTTATCGGGTGCTAAGCAGCCTACTAAGTCGCCAATATGGCAGGCAGGTACTACCCCAGTAGCAACAACATGGGAGCAGGGAGTCCGCGGTGGTTAATTCAAGGGCTCATGAGATCCTTGTGATCAGTGACCTCTAGGAGCTCAGGCCTAAGAGGGACCAATTGCAAACTGTAACAACTCAGCATCTGCCTGGAGAGTCTAGCCAGTTGGCTTTCTGGCAGCAGAATGGCCATTGATTTAGGGGGTCATGAGGATACAGAAATGTTGTCATCATGAGCGATGGCATCATGTTCTATTCTCATTGCATGACTGTCCCTGCTAACATGCAGTGGCTTAGCAATCTACTGATCTGCAGTAGAGTAGACTCTAAGTGATCCTATATCTAATTAAGCCCTTATCCATTTGCTCTCCCAGTCTGTCAAAGGCTGAGGAGATGGTTGAGCCAGACCCTGCAAGGCCCCAGTATGAGCATCCCTGAGAACTGGTGCACAGAAATGATGTTTCTTTTAAATGCTGTGCCCCTGAAGTCTGTATCTCTGTCATCTTCTACAGAGCCAGGATGTGAGCTGGCTGTCCAGTTAGCTCTTTCCTGGGTCTTCCTTACCACCTTCACATGCTCTTGCTCACTTGCACTCGGTGAATCCCTCAGTTCAATCCTCTCAAACTCACTAAGTAAGTCACGCAGGGTACCAATTTCTGTGTTGGTGCTTGGCAGTGTATGAGCGAGAGGTGGTGCATTGCTTTCACGATTATCCTGATCAGCCTATCTGGCACCAGTGAGCGAGTCGTCTGACGGATCTAGATAAAGGAGAGAGAAGACAAAGGGTAGGATGCGGATTTAAAGGGTAAACAGCAGCAGATCAGTGACTTGATTTGTACGGGGGGTGGTGGGGGTGAGGGTACGGAGGAACCTGGTAGCGGATGATGAACCCAGCAAGGCCGGGGAAGTGGAGGCCCTGCCGATCTTAACGGTAGGGCCTCATTCGAATAAATCTCTGCAGAGTTGCGCTCGATACCCAGCCAGATTGACTACCTAGCCGACGGGCGGGAGTGAGCATCTGGCGGCAGGAGCTCGCAGCCGGGGATCCGTGTGAAAGGTTCCTGGTAGTAATTGGAGGGGGGGGGCAGAAAGGATCTGTACAGGATCAGGAGGGGGGAGAAGGCCCAGTGCAGGATCAGAAGGGGGAGAAGCCTCCAGAAAGGATCGGGAGGGGGAGAAGGACATGGCGACTATTGGGAGGGTGGTAGTGCAACACAAGGGAGGCCCAAGGCTTCCTTGTGATGCCCGGAAGGTCATTCCTGCTCTTCCTGGTCCACAAGGATGTCTGAAATAAAACTTTTAAACGTACCTTCTGGGCCTCTTTTGGCTAGGATTCCTCACATCCCGGAATGACTGGGAGTTTCCTGGGATCGGGCCTACCTCCCCTAAGCACTGCCTCCAGCAGCCCGGGAGATCAGCGATTTAAATTTCCTGCCGCAGTGCACCCCCTCCCCCACCCTTGCACTGTGATGTCACCGGCTGCTGTTGGAGAAGCCTCTGGCACGGTGATGTCACCTGACCTCCGCCGCAGAGAGCCATAACCAACAGTCGGTAGAGGGCAGGAGGCTCTGAAATCGGGGAGGAACTCTGAAATTGGGAAATGGGAGATCGGGGGAGACTGGAGACTGGAGAATGGGGCCTTGGGGGGAGATATGGGGAATGGAGAGAGAGACAAAGACTGGGGTATGGGGGCTCGGGGGAGAGATGAAGACTGGGGAATGGGGGGAAAGATGGAGACTGGGGGATGGGGGCTCAGGGGTAGAGATGAAGACTGGGGAATGGGGGAAAGATGGAGACTGGGGAATGGGGGATAGATGGAGCCTGGGGAATAAGGGAAAGATGGAGACTGGGGAATGTGGGCTCAGGGGGAGAGATGGAGACTGGGGAATGGGGGAATATGGAGACTAGGGAATGGGAGTTCAGGGAGTGGGAGACTGGGGATGGGGGATTAGGGGATGGGAGCTCGGTGGAGAGAAGGGGACTGGGGAGAGAAGGACTGGGGAGAGAAGGACTAGTGAGAGAAGGGGACTGGGGGACTGGGGATTGGGCCTCAAGCAATGGGGGGGGGGAGGAAATAGGTTGGAGGGTGAGCATGGGGACCATCATTTCCCACAGAGCCAGGAGCAGCAGCAATAGATGGTGAGTGGGTGCGGCACTGAAAGAGGAGCAGCACGTAAAGGGGTAAGTGAAACCTGGGGACCTTACTGTGGGTAAATAGTGAAAGATTATTTCCACTGGTGGGTGAATGGGAAACTAAGGAATGGAAATGAAGGATTCCCACTGGAAGAAACAAGGGGGATGGAAGGAGGAAAGTTTTTGAACTGAGGGTTATTAGAGGTGGGATACTTCACCACGTGTGGCTATTGAGGTAGAGACTGAAACTTTATTTCAAAGGGAATGGGATAAATATTTTAAAAGGAGGAATATTAAAAGATCTTTGTGGAGGAATGGGGTTACAGGAGAGAGGGCCAGTACCGGGGAACGAATGGCCTCCTCCTGTACTATAATTCTATGAAAACTTTCCTTTATTGAGTCTGAGCCCAGGCAGTGGTTTCGAAATGTTGTTGCTGAGCTGAGTTTAGGACAATGTGCCCTGTGAGAAGTGCCCAAACACTGAGCCCTTTGTGTGATCTCTTGGTTTGATTCAGGTCACTCTGTGCCGCCTGGTTTTCATGTATGAAGTCCAAGCACAGATTGGCTCTGACTGAGGCTGCCAGGCCAGAGTTGTCACCTTCACACGGAATCGAGTCCAAACCAGAGTTCAAGGAAATAGGGAGAGAGAGCAGGCCTATTAAAAGTGGTATCGACTGGGGATCCTGACCGCACCTTGTACAGTGCATGGGGATTCTGGCTATGGTTTCAGGGTGAATATCAATGGGTTATAGGTTTACTAACAGTTACAGGTAGGATATCGGTTAATTACAAGAATTACTACCAGTTAAATATAGACTGTCAGTGAATTATTGTATTACTGATGGTTATGATGGGAATCTGAGTGTTACCACTTTACTATTAGTTAGCAGTGCAATTTCAGTGAGTTACTATTAATTACTGGTGGAATCAAAATTCCTCCCACCTCTTGTTTCCCCTCTGCGTATTGTTCCCCCCACCCTTCGGATTCCCCTCATCCCACCCTTGGTTTCTCCTCTTCTCCACCCTCGGTTACCCCTCTTCACCCTCTTATGGTGGCCTCCTGGTTCTTGGAATTTGTCACACAACAGCTGCTGGTGCGAAACCATGAGCAAAAATTTTCAACTACAGGGGACCCGACATTTATAAGGGAAATACAATAACATTTGTAGAAGTCGTATCATCACATGTCATGTGTGATCACATGTCATGTGATCAGACATCACATGGTCAGATGTCATGTGGTCAGAATGTCACGTGGTCAGACCATGGCTATGGCCTGTTGGGGAAGCTGTCACTGCCTCTACCCCCCTGCTCAGTCCTTCAACTAATATTGCAGATCGGGTCCTGATGACATCTTTGGACCCACTCTACATATTTAATGTAGGACCCCTCTTCCTTCCTGTGGGTGTCCTGTTCGCCTGCTCAATACAGCAGTGGAAAGGCGGTGGGATCAGTTGGGGTAACTGACTCGCCTTATTTTAACTGTCCCCTTGCCCGTTTTCCGCCAAGCGGGGGCAGTTAAAATTGAGGCCCCATGAGTGAGAGAGTTAAGTAGAAAGAGAACAGGAACAGAAGATGCTAACACACCCTGCTGTGCCATGCCTCCAGCCTTTATATCTCCAATGCTATCTGCAGTGTGTCTTCCTATGATGTTGATGTGGCTTCTTCCATAGTGGTCAATGTTTGCAGTGCAGTGGGACCCCGCCCATGCTGGCTGTCTCCCTTTTGTTGTCTGCCAGCTTCCTGCAAGAAGAGCGGAAGTGGGAAAATATGTGCCCTGGGCAAGAGTTTTCAAAATGTATGAGGCAGCTTAGTAAGGTGCGCTAGTGTGAAGAAACAGCAAGTGTGACCAAGAGGGGGAAGTAGTTGTGAGGGCAGTAGCTCCACAGCTGTATCTGAAAACCTCACAGCTCTGTTGGAACTTTTCTTGTCCACGGACATCTTCCCTGCAGCTCCATGGTATTGCTTCCCTGTTCTGGCCACAAAAAAAAATCCTCTTTAAGCTACTGCTGATTTTTAAAATTCTGCTGCAGTGCCCGATTTCCCACTTCCTAATCGGTGAGTTATCTAGTGTGTTTCCCACTGGCAGCTTGCCTCCACTATGCAAAGGAAGGGCGGCTTGGAAACTGGGTCAGGTCCACTGCTGACTCTTCTGGGAAGCTGCTGCTGTTACCTCACTCACCTTCCACCTACTTTACACGAGGAGATGGAAATTGCTTCTCGCTGCTTCTAATTTCCCCCATTTATTTTGAAGTGTCCATTGTCACCACCGTGACAGTCAATGAGTTGGAGGTGGGGCGGTCATTTCCATTCTGGCCGGGAATGGTGGCGTCACTATATGCAGCCACATCAGCCCTATATGCTGCCCTTCCTTCCACCATTGCTGCCGCAATGTCGAGGCTCAGGTGTGATTAATGGCCACTTGGAGAAGCGACTGGAAGGAACGGTGTGGAAGGAAGCAAGCAAGACTAGAGAGAAAAAAAATACAAACAAAAGGTTATTTCAGCAAAATTGCCCAGAATTTGCTGAAGCAGGGCATCTAATGGCACCTGTCAATAGTTAGATTTGCCCTTGCACGTTTAGGTTTTGAAATTTTTTGCATGGCAAGTTGCTGAAAGTGCGAGCAGATAACGTCGCATCTCAGACCTGAGTGAACAGGACAAGCTACTGTATGTCTCCTTAACCAATCAGATTGAAGGATTGTGAAATGAAAAGGTGCAAGGACTGAGAAGGAAGTGTAAATGAGAGTGGGTGAATTCAATGTCAAATCAGGTACAGAAAGAGAAATAAAGAGAGGGAAAGAAAGATTGGATTAAGAGAGAAAGTGAAAAAAGAGAGAAAGGAAAAGTTTTTTAAAAATTAATTTAAAATTTTACATTTTTTAAATCTCCAACAATTAAAACCTGAAGGAATGAGACTCAACACTTGTAATAGTTAATTTTCAGTGCCAGAGGGTTTGATTGGCAATAATTAACACTTATCATGTCGTTAAAAGGGTACTGAGACTGAAATGGACAAGTCTTAACTTTCTGTGGCGAGTTTAGTTGGTATTTACCACGCAAATACAGCAACTTCATGCCATTTAATGCATTTCAGTGGTGAGGCAGAGAGCGCGATGCCGTTTTTGCAAAGCTGATGGCGGAGTGGTGCAACTTGGACAGCTACTTCTGGATATTGGCATTTAAACTCACATCTACTCCTTGCCTGAATTTGCTGTGCCATTTGCACATAAATAACAGCGAGTGCCATTAGCCTCACCGTTATTTTGAGAGCAAAATCTGGCCCAATATATTTGCTGCAAGTGAGCTGTGGAAACTGAAGCTACATTCTTTTGATGTGAAGAAAACTGAAATAGTTATGTTTATGAATCAGGGGACAATGTACACTTATCATATCTATGGGATGACTTTCTGCTATGTTAAGATGAGTCACAGAATGAATGTAGGGTGTGTCTTTCTGATATTCAAGTGCAATATACGCAATACAGTTAAAATCTCAGTAATATAATGCAAAAATAACTCTTACCTTCTCTTCCTGTCACATTTTGATGCCTTCCCTCATAATGTTGCAATACTTGTCTTACTGAATCCACGTCATTATCTTTGTTTCACCTTATCTAAGTCATAGTTCTTGAATCACTCTAACTACTTTTGTCACAGGCTTTGTCTCCCTCTTATCCTGACAACAAAACTCAGTGTGAAAAACAGAAAATAAGAACTGAAACACCACAGCGTTGTAGAAAGCAGTACAACAAAAGTGATAAAACTGGGCAGTAGTGGAAGTGGCAATCCTATATACATCAAAACTTGATAAACATGAACTGAAAAGTATTGACTCAAAACAATGAAAGATTGTAGCTGATAGCAATCTTTGTCTCAGCTAAAGTTAAAATGTCACTTTCTGACTCATTTACAGTTTACAAAAGCAATATGATTCTGCTGCAGAAAACTCAGATACAGCAAGTATAACCTCTTGTATAACCTTATATAACCTCTTGTTACTTTCAACACAATCCATTTACTAAAAAACAGCACGGGTGGTGTTGGCAAATGTGGTGTTTATGCTGTCTGGACTAACCCAAGAATAGAACGCTGTCCCACCCAGATGCTAACTAGAACAGACTTATCATTGTTTAGTTCATTTTTAAAAGAAAATGAATCCAAAATATTTTCTAACTACATTAGCATTTTTTTGGGAGTGGTACCTATATTACTATAAAGTTAAAAGTAAATGCAGTGGGTAGGCAAGGGAAGCAGCAATATTTTTCTTCTACCCTCCCTCTCTCCCATTTTTTCCTCTAGTTTCTTAAAGGCAGTATCTTACGCTATTGTACAGTTGCACAGGCACCTGCCGCAATTTGCCCTCTGACCCCTTATCCAAGTAACCATTCTCCATGTCTGGGCCTAGACAGCATGTGTGTAGGGAGACCATGAGGGATAGCACAACCTGATCAGCAGAGGTCACTGGATAATGATTAAGAGTAGGAATCCTGGCCGATTTTTTCCCTCACTAGCCCTGTATATTGAAGCAAATTCTAGTGCCTGAGTGCTGTTCCGGCTGAAATCAGCTAACTGAACAGATTGGGGATTGAACCTGGTCTGTCTTCTTCAGAATATTACATGGTTTATTCACTGACTCAGGTAAACTCAACAGTCCCATGATGCCAGCAGGGAGCCATGCTTGTAGGGACCATTGGTCAGAAAATCAGTACTACCGTGTTGTAGCTCTAACTCTGACCTAACTCTGACCTATCTCTCCCTTTGAGCATGGCTCACTGCTTGGCAGCATGAGATTGGTAAACTTATACTATTGAACCATCAGAGATGGATTCAGAACCATACTTTGATTTGCAAATGACACTAAGTTAGGAGGCACAGTAAGTTCTGTGGACAGGAGCAGGAAGTTACAAGCGCCTTGGGACATTTTACTACAGTGCTATATAAATACAAGTTGTTGTTGTTGTAGTTATGTTTGCAACGAAATTTGGATCAAGGGATAATGATTAAGATTTTTTTTTGTTCATGATTAAGATATGTCAATTAGCACAATACTCCAATACATTATCATTAACTGTTACAGTTGCCTCTGATTGGTGGAATGTGACAAGTGTTCCCCAGGGATCTGTACAGGGACCTCAATTTTCATCATACATACTAATGACTTGGATGAAGGAATAGAGAGTTGTATATCCAAGTTTGCAAATGACATTAAGTTAGGCAGCACAGTAAGTTGTGCAGACAGGAGCATGAAGTTAAAAATGCTAATTACCAGACTGAGTGGGCAAAACTATAGTAGATGGAGTTTAATGTTGAGAAGTGTGAGGTCATTTACATTGGACCTGAGGAAGCCAAATCAGAATATTTTCTTAATCATGGTATCATAGCATAGTACAGCACAGGAGGAGGCCATTCGGCCCATCATGCCTGTGCTGGCTCTCTGAAAGAGCTATCCAATTAGTTCCATTCCCCTGCTCTCTCCATAGCCCTGTAATTTTTTTCCCTTCAAGTATTTATCTATTTCCCTTTTGAAGTTACTATTGAATTTCAGAATGTGCATTCCAGATCATTATAACTCGCTGTGTTAAAAAATGCTTCCTCATATTGCCTCTAGTTCTTTTGCCAAGCACCTTAAATCTGTGCCCTCTGGTTACCGACCCTTCTGCCAGTGGAAACAGTTTCTCCTTATTTACTCTATCAAAACCGTTCATGATTTTGAACACCTCTATCAAATCTCCCCTTAACCTTCTCTGTTCCAAGGAGAACAACCCCAGCTTCTCCAGTCTCTCCTCATAACTGAAGTCCGTCATGCCTGGCATTATTCTAGTAAATCTCTTCTGCACCCTCTCTAAGGCCTTGACATCCTTCCTAAATGTGGTGACAAGAATTGAACACAATACTCCAGCTGAGGCCTTACCAGTGTTATATAAAGGTTCAGCATAACTTTTTTGATTTTATACTCTATGCCTCTATTAATAAATTGTAAACAATTTTACAACACCAAGTTATAGTCCAACAATTTTTATTTGAAATCTACAAGCTTTCGGAGGCTTCCTCCTTCCTCAGGTAAATGTTCAGGAGCTCCTCGAAGCCTACGCATTTATACATATAGAACAATACATGGTGTTTACAGACTGCCCCTGCAACTGCCCGTTGCCAAGGCAATCACCATGTTCAGACAGAGAGGTGTCACCGACAGAACCCCCGAATACACATTCAACAAAAAAACAAACAGGAAAAAAAAAACAGAGAGAGGCAGAAACATCCGGAAGGCAGAGAAAGCCAGCAAATGACCCATTATATTAAAAACAGATAGCTTTTGTTCGCTGGTGGGGTAACGTGTAGCGTGACATGAACCCAAGATCCCGGTTGAGGCCGTCCTCATGGGTGCGGAACTTGGCTATCAATTTCTGCTCGACGATTTTGCGTTGTCGTGTGTCTCGAAGGCCGCCTTGGAGAACGCTTACCCGAAGATCGGTGGCTGAATGTCCCTGACTGCTGAAGTGTTCCCCGACTGGGAGGGAACCCTCCTGTCTGGCGATTGTTGCGCGGTGTCCGTTCATCCGTTGTCGCATTGTCTGCATGGTCTCGCCAATGTACCATGCTCCGGGGCATCCTTTCCTGCAACGTATGAGGTAGACAACGTTGGCCGAGTCACAGGAGTATGAACCATGCACCTGGTGGGTGGTGTCCTCTCGTGTGATGGTGGTATCTGTGTCGATGATCTGGCATGTCTTGCAGCGGTTACCGTGGCAGGGTTGTGTGGTGTCGTGGACGCTGTTCTCCTGAAAGCTGGGTAAATTGCTGCGAACGATAGTCTGTTTGAGGTTGGGTGGCTGTTTAAAGGCGAGTAGTGGAGGTGTGGGGAAGGCCATAGCGAGGTGTTCGTCGTCATTGATGACATGTTGAAGGCTGCGGAGAACATGGCGTAGTTTCTCCGCTCCGGGGAAGTACTGGACGACGAAGGGTACTCTGTTGGTTGCATCCCGTGTTAGTCTTCTGAGGAGGTCTATGCGATTTTTCGTTGTGACCCGTCGGAACTGTCGATCGATGAGTCGAGCGTCATATCCCGTTCTTACCAGGGTGTCTTTCAGAGTCTGTAGGTGTCCATCCCGTTCCTCCTCGTCTGAGCAGACCCTGTGTATTCGCAGGGCCTGTCCATAGGGGATGGCCTCTTTGACGTGGTTAGGGTGGAAGCTGGAAAAGTGGAGCATTGTGAGATTGTCTGTGGGCTTGCAGTAGAGTGAGGTGCTGAGGTGCCCGTCTTTGATGGAGATTCGTGTGTCCAAGAAAGAAACTGATTCTGAGGAGTAGTCCATGGTGAGCTTGATGGTGGGATGGAACTTGTTGATGTTATCGTGTAGTCTCTTTAGTGATTCTTCGCCGTGGGTCCATAGAAAGAAAATGTTGTCGATGTATCTGGTGTATAGTGTTGGTTGGAGGTCCTGTGCAGTGAAGAAGTCCTGCTCGAACTTGTGCATGAAAATGTTGGCATATTGGGGTGCAAATTTGGTCCCCATGGCTGTTCCGTGTGTTTGGGTAAAGAACTGGTTATCGAAGGTGAAGACATTGTGATCCAGGATGAAGCGGATGAGTTGTAGGATGGCGTCTGGAGATTGGCTGTTGTTGGTGTTGAGTATTGATGCTGTCGGCAGCGATGCCGTCATCGTGGGGGATACTGGTGTAGAGTGCCGAGACGTCCATCGTGGTGAGAAGTGTTCCTGGTTCAACTGGTCCGTGGGTACTGAGTTTTTGTAGGAAGTCTGTAGTGTCGCGACAGAAGCTGGGGGTTCCCTGTATGATGGGTTTCAGGATGCCCTCGATGTATCCAGAGAGGTTCTCACACAGGGTTCCGTTGCCTGATACGATAGGACGTCCGGGTGTGTTGGCTTTGTGTATCTTTGGGAGGCAGTAGAAGTCTCCCACGCAGGGAGTACGTGGGATGAGAGTGCGTAGGATGCTTTGAAGGTCTGGATCGAAGGTCTTGATCAGTTTGTTGAGCTGGTGGGTGTGTTCTTTGGTCGGATCTGCGGGTAACCGTCTGTAGTGTTCCTGGTTGTCGAGTTGTCGGTATGCTTCTTTGCAATAGTCCGTTCTGTTCTGTATGACGATGGCTCCTCCTTTGTCGGCTGGTTTGATGACGATGTTGACTGTCTTCTGAGTGCGCCTGATGAATCTGGCATTGACGCATTTCCTGACAGCTTGGGCATACATGTCAAGCTGAGGGCAGCGACCCTCCGGAGGAGTCCAGTTTGACTCTTTCCTCTTCGGTTACTGTACCGCAGATTCATCAGGCGCACTCAGAAGACAGTCCAGAATGTCACCCGAGCACAACGCAACGCCATCAACGCTCTCAAGACCAACCGCAACATCGTCATCAAACCAGCAGACAAAGGAGGAGCCATCGTCATACAGAACAGAACGGACTATTGCAAAGAAGCATACCGACAACTGGACAACCAGGAACACTACAGACGGTTACCCGCAGACCAGACCAAAGAACACACCCACCAGCTCAACAAACTGATCAAGACCTTCGATCCAGACCTTCAAAACATCCTACGCACTCTCATCCCACGTACTCCCCGCGTGGGAGACTTCTACTGCCTCCCAAAGATACACAAAGCCAACACACCCGGACGTCCTATCGTATCAGGCAACGGAACCCTGTGTGAGAACCTCTCTGGATACATCGAGGGCATCCTGAAACCCATCGTACAGGGAACCCCCAGCTTCTGTCGCGACACTACAGACTTCCTACAAAAACTCAGTACCCACGGACCAGTTGAACCAGGAACACTTCTCACCACGATGGACGTCTCGGCACTCTACACCAGTATCCCCCACGATGACGGCATCGCTGCGACAGCATCAATACTCAACACCAACAGCCAATCTCCAGACGCCATCCTACAACTCATCCGCTTCATCCTGGATCACAATGTCTTCACCTTCGATAACCAGTTCTTTACCCAAACACACAGAACAGCCATGGGGACCAAATTTGCACCCCAATACGCCAACATTTTCATGCACAAGTTCGAGCAGGACTTCTTCACTGCACAGGACCTCCAACCAACACTATACACCAGATACATCGACAACATTTTCTTTCTATGGACCCACGGCGAAGAATCACTAAAGAGACTACACGATAACATCAACAAGTTCCATCCCACCATCAAGCTCACCATGGACTACTCCTCAGAATCAGTTTCTTTCTTGGACACACGAATCTCCATCAAAGACGGGCACCTCAGCACCTCACTATACTGCAAGCCCACGGACAATCTCACAATGCTCCACTTTTCCAGCTTCCACCCTAACCACGTCAAAGAGGCCATCCCCTATGGACAGGCCCTGCGAATACACAGGGTCTGCTCAGACGAGGAGGAACGGGATGGACACCTACAGACTCTGAAAGACGCCCAGGTTAGAACGGGATATGACGCTCGACTCATCGATCGACAGTTCCGATGGGCTACAACGAAAAATCGCATAGACTTCCTCAGAAGACTAACACGGGACGCAACCAACAGAGTACCCTTTGTCGTCCAGTACTTCCCCGGAGCGGAGAAACTACGCCATGTTTTCCGCAGCCTTCAACATGTCATCAATGACGACGAACACCTCGCTATGGCCTTCCCCACACCTCCAGTACTCGCCTTTAAACAGCCACCCAACCTCAAACAGACTATCGTTCGCAGCAAATTACCTAGCTTTCAGGAGAACAGCGTCCACGACACCACACAACCCTGCCACGGTAACCGCTGCAAGACATGCCAGATCATCGACACAGATACCACCATCACACGAGAGGACACCACCCACCAGGTGCATGGTTCATACTCCTGTGACTCGGCCAACGTTGTCTACCTCATACGTTGCAGGAAAGGATGCCCCAGAGCATGGTACATTGGCGAGACCATGCAGACAATGCGACAATGGATGAATGGACACCGCGCAACAATCGCCAGACAGGAGGGTTCCCTCCCAGTCGGGGAACACTTCAGCAGTCAGGGACATTCAGCCACCGATCTTCGGGTAAGCGTTCTCCAAGGCGGCCTTCGAGACACACGACAACGCAAAATCGTCGAGCAGAAATTGATAGCCAAGTTCCGCACCCATGAGGACGGCCTCAACCGGGATCTTGGGTTCATGTCACGCTACACGTTACCCCACCAGCGAACAAAAGCTATCTGTTTTTAATATAATGGGTCATTTGCTGGCTTTCTCTGCCTTCCGGATGTTTCTGCCTCTCTCTGTTTTTTTTTTCCTGTTTGTTTTTTTGTTGAATGTGTATTCGGGGGTTCTGTAGGTGACACCTCTCTGTCTGAACATGGTGATTGCCTTGGCAACGGGCAGTTGCAGGGGCAGTCTGTAAGCACCATGTATTGTTCTATATGTATAAATGCGTAGGCTCCGAGGAGCTCCTGAACATTTACCTGAGGAAGGAGGAAGCCTCCGAAAGCTTGTAGATTTCAAATAAAAATTGTTGGACTATAACTTGGTGTTGTAAAATTGTTTACAATTGTCAACCCCAGTCCATCACCGGCATCTCCACATCTATTAATAAAGCCCAGGATCCCATCTGCTTTTTTTAACAACCTTCTCAACTTGTCCTGCCACCTTCAAAGATTTGTGTATGTGCACCCTGAAGTCTCTCTGTTCCTGCACCCCATTTCAAATTGTACCATTTAGTTTATATTGCCTCTCCTCATTCATCAAAATATATCACTTCATACTTCTCTGCATTAAATTTCATCTGCCATGTGTCTGCCCATTTCACCAATCTGTCTATGTCCTCCTGAAGTCCATTACTATCCTCCACATTGGTTACTACATTTCTGAGTTCCGTGTCATCTGCAAACTTTGAAATTATACCCTCTCTACTCAAGTCCAGGTCATTAATATAGATCATTAATGGTGAAAGAGTAGAAGCTGTGGAGGAGCAAAGAGATTTTGGTGTCCATGCACACAAATTACTAAAAGCTAGTGCACAGGTACAAAAAGTAATCAAAAAGTCTAATGGAATGTTAGCTTTTACCTCAAGGGAATTCGAAAGTGAGGAAATGATGCTTCAGTTGTACAGATCCTTGATCAGACCCCAACTGGAGTACTGGTTCAGTTTTGGGCATCGAACCTCAGGAAAGATATATTGCCTTGGAGGGGGTACAGCGTAGATTCACCAGAATGATGCCAGGGCTTAAAAGGTTAAATGATGAGAACAGGTTGCACAAACTTGGCTTGTATTCCTTTGAGTTTAGAAGGTGAGGGTGTTCTAATTGAGATACTTAAAATGATAAAAGGATTTGATAGGGTAGATACAGAGCAACTATTTCCTCTGGCGGAGGAATGCAGAACAAGTGGCATGATCTTACAATTAGAGCTAGGTAATTTAGGAGTGAAATCAGGAAGCACTTTCACACAAAGGGTAATGGAAATCTGGAACTCTCCCCCCAAAAACCTGTGGATGCTGGGTCAATTGAAATTTTGAAGACTGAGGCCGATAGACTTTGTTGGGTAAGGGTATCAAGAGATATGGAGCAAAGGCAGGTAAATGGAGTTGAGGTACAGATTAACCATTGAATGGTGGAACAGGCTCGAAGAGCTGAATAGCCTACTCATGTTTCTATGTTCCTAATGCCTCTTGGTTTCTGTCCCCGACAACCTCACTTCCATTTGGGTTAAGGATTAGTATTGTGTTGTCGACCAACCAGAACCTTCCTCAAAACTAACAACTTAAAAGTGATCTCACACCAAGTCCCATTCACCCATCACCCCTGTGCTCGCTGACTTACATTGGCTCCCAGTCCGGGAACACCTGGATATTAAAAAATTCTCTTCCTTGTTTTCAAATCCCTCCATAGCCTTGCCCCTCCCTATCTCTGTAACCTCATCCAGCCCTTCAATCCTCCAAGACCTCTGCGCTCCTCCAATTCTTGCCTCTTGCGCATCACTGATTTTAATCACTCCACCATTGGCAACCGTGCCTTCAGCTGCCTAGATCTTAAGCTCTGGAATTCCCTCCCTAAACCTCTCTGCCTCTCTACCTCTCTTTCCTTCTTTAAGACGCTCCTTAAAACCTACCTTTTTGACCAAGCTTTTGGTCACTTGTCCTTACATCTCCTTATGTGGCTCAGTGTCAAATTTTGTTTGATAATTGCTCCTGTGAAGTGCCTTGGGACGTTGTTGTTATTGTTCTGTTTGAATTTTTCTTGTTTTGTTTTGCCAGTCTTTCAGATATGATTTATATTACTGCTGAATTGTTTGTCACATTACACAGGAGAGGTGGCATGTAGACACAGGATTGTCTCACAGACTTGTTTTTGAAGGCTGCCGTCTTCATGAAAACATTTTTAAAAATAAACATAAAAGGATTGCGAAACACACAAACTATAATTTAAATTATATCCAAACACATGGGCCCCTATTTCAATGCATCCATGGGGTACCAACCTCTGTCTGACAGACAAAATTGCAATTGGCCAGTTTCTAGCCAGAACATGGCAGTAAGTTGATTTTCCCGATTTTAACTGCTCACCCATTCCATTCTTACTGGGCTTGTTGGGTTAAAATCAGGGTCCATATGTTACTTGTGTGTGATAGATTTGATGAAGGACTTTCCTTCACTTCTGTTCATCTTACAAACACTTTTGTATTAAGACGGTGCCATTTTAATAATATTGGCATACGAGAGATTGTGTTAAATTCCATAAAGTTCTCCCTGTCATCGCATTTATAAATAAGATTATATCAATTGTGTCTGAAAATATAACAACAAATTAAAAGTGAACCAAAGGTCTTATAAACAGCTTCAAGCAAAACTAATACTTGCTGTATCTTGAGAAATACCTGGGAACCTCAAATTAAATAGTTTCACTTTGTGGCCAGAATTCTTTAACTATTACTGTGGTACATCCCTGAACATTTCATTGACAGTATACTCTTAGCAATACAAGGAATGCATTGGACAGGAAATTCAGTCGAATGATTCTGCTATCCTACTAGATATTTCATCACTTTACACAGGACTTACAATGTGAACTATTATTTTTCACACATACAGTATACATATTGAGCTGGATTTTGCTGTAAAATAATGATGAGCTAACAGCGCTCATCATTATTTATGTGCAAATCGATCAGCAACTTCTGACCTCTTTTGCTATTACATTGATGACTGTGCCAGTGCTGCTTCCTGATCTCCTCCTGATCTGGAGAATTTCATTAACTGTGCTTCAAATTTCCATTCATCCTTTACTTTTATGTGGTCCGTCTTGACTCTTTTGCCTTCCTGGACTTCTCTGTATAAAGTAAAAAGCAAAATACTGCAGATGCTGGAAATCTAAAATAAAAACAGAAAATGCTGGGGAATCTCAGTAAGTCAGACAACATCTATGGAGGGAGAGGGAGGTAGGATTAATGTATCAAGTCGATGTCCTTACGTCAGAACTGCTTACTGCCTGACCCGCTGAGTGATTTCAGCATTTCAGTTTTAATTGTTATCTTTGGAGATTCTGGGAGAGAAATTGGGCCCAGCTGCATCCATTTTTCAGGCGCAGAACAGGAGCGAGATTTTAGCTTCAATTTCCTCGTGCTGTCTCCCCCTAAGGGCGCCTCAAATATGTTCAGCGCCATATTGGGTCAGACGATATCCAGGCATCCCTGGTGGTGCCTAAAACAAGCATTAGGCATATGTTAATGAAGGGCCTGCTTCAGTATGTCTCGCAGAAATTAGTTGGGACTGAGCAGAGCATGCACCGCGCAGGGTTTTGGGTCCTTAGCGGTCTAACCAGCGGTTCTTAAAGGGACCGCTGGAGGACTCCACTCAAAAGGTAAGTCTTTTCTTTCAAACTTACCTTCATGTAGAGCTGGGAGGAGCAGGAATGGCCCTCACAGCTTCTTGGCAGTACTACTGCCCGCTGTCAGCCTGCGCTAGCCCCCTTCCCATTCTCCTCCTCCAACCCCCCCACTGGGCTGGCAGAGGCTGATGGCTTTCTTGAGGGGCCTAGAGTGAGCACTCCTGCTCCTCCTGGTCCACAAGGATTGCTGAAAGAGCTGGCAGCTCCCACCTCCCTTTCACTGCCGAGTTTCTCGACCTTTGGGAAACCAGTGCAGCAGTAAGTTTCAAATCGGGCTCCCAATTGCGTAATTAAATATGTTAATTAAGTGTCCCGCCTCTCCATGGCAAGACACTCAGACGCACTGATATCTGTCACTGTAAAAATGGTGGCGGGCGCGGTGGGTTGGGGGCACGTTCCGCGTATTTCACTTAGCCTCATTCTGACCCTCTCCCATCCATCATGGGGGAGTGTTAAGAGCGAGGCCACTATTTCAGAGAGAATGGTAATTCTATGTAACAGGCTCCCGAGAGAGACACTGGAAGCAGGCAGTGTTGATTCATTCAAATGTAAATTAGATAGAATTCTTCCGTAAAATAATTTTTTGGGATACGGTACATGAGTAAATTGAGACATGATGTATTGTAAGTGTAGCATGCTTCAGAAGAACAGATGACTTTGGACCTATGGTTCCCAAAACTTTCACCCACTGGAGGTTTTCCTTGCCTCATGTTTGGGTATGTCATAGATCAGAGGTGTCAAACATATGGCCTGTGGATCGTATCAGACTGTATCAATACTTTCATCCAACCCGTGGACTCCCGGAAAGACTGACCGTCCTTGTTCACTGGCAAAATTTGAATTTGGTGGGAAGTGGCGATTGGCTGCATTTCCTGCTCAGTGTTGAAAGCCTGGTCGTTTAAAATTGGGCGTGATTTCTCAATCTCCTGATGTTGGGACTTGAAATTCGACAGGAAGCACTGATTGGCTGAAGCCCGGTCCTTTGCTTGGATTTTCCATTGCCCTTTCACCTATAGTGCGTGGTCACTGCTGCATAGGCTGATTGTGTTTTAGGTAAGTGTGTTTTATAGTTATCTTTGTACACTGGACGCTTGTCACAGACTGGGCAATTATCACTCACCATGACGGGCGGGCGGATAGGTTAAAATATTGGAAATCTAAAGCCCGACCCCAACCCATTTTGATGGAGGCGAGTTTGGGTGCGTGCAAGTGAGCACTCTGGAGAGGCGAGTTAATGCAATGTTATTCAAATGAGGCTGTTTTAAAGAGATTTTCACCGTGATTTGAATTTAACACTTCCTGCACGGGATTCCTGGGGTTCGTGAAAGTCGCTATTAAAATGGAGGCGTGACTGATCGGCACTTCTTGGGGCTAGTTAAAGGGAAGGAGTCCCCAGATTAATAAAGGCTCAGTGCTCACAACTGCTTTCTTAGTTCCCTCTGGGAAAGGGCTTGCTGATACTATTTTGTGAGAGACTTATTTGTACAGTTTGGAGATGTTCACACACAGAACATCAGGATGGGTGGCGCCATGGCTGCTTCAGATTGCACATAGGACGAGGAAGGCAATCAGCATCAGCAGCAGCATACAGAATGTGTTTTAAAGACTGGGGGGTAAATTTTAACACCCAAGAATGGGTGGATTGGGGGCGGGTGGGTAGTAGAATCCTCTATTTTCGGAGTGGGACCGCATTCCGGCTCCAACACACCCACTTCCGGGTTTGACCTGATTTTTACGCAATTGGGTGCGAGCGTGCTTCTGACACCTGGAAGTCCTGCCGGCACTTAAAGCCGACAGCTCAATGTTTAAAGGGCCAATTGATGTATTTAAAGTACTTAATGCTATTAACTTTTTGTGAATTGACTTACACAAACCATTTTAACTCCTCCTGAACGTGTCTCCTGTAGCCTCTGAAAGATGCCATGGAAACGGAGGCGAGTTGCAGCCAGCACCCATTTGGAGCTTTAAACCAGTGATTAACACATGAATAAAAGGTGAGTTTTTGCAGCAGGGCAGTCAGTTCTCTCAGACAAACATTTGACTGGAAGTTCTTTGTGTTCAGACTGAGATTGCTTTGATCACACTCAGAATTCTTGTGTTCAGACATATTTACCTACATTTTGGACCCCCTCAAACTGACAACATCAGGATGGGGGGTGCAATGGATTTTTATTCTACAGTACATCTGAGGAGGAGGCACATCACCATCTGTGGCAGGAAAGGCGTGCAGTTCTGGGAGTTGCAGCTCCACAAGACAGAAGTGTGCCACAAGGACCTGCAGAAAAGCAGAGAAGGGACCAACGGAGGAGCCGAGGTCACAGGAGGCACTACCCTCGTGAGAGGGACTATAGGCAGAGGCTGAGCTTCTTGGAGCTCTCTGAAGAGCAGTGCCCATAAAGGCTCAGATTGAGCCGGCAGGTGGTCGCGGACATCTGCATGCTCCTTCATGCTGAGCTGCTCCCGGTTGGGCCTGGTAGCTATGCATTGCCTGTCGCAGATAAAGTCACCACTGCCCTCAATTTCTTCACCTCCGGATCCTTCCAGGGCACCACCGGTAACATCACCAGGATCTCTCAGTCATCTGCACATAAGTGTTTACGACAGGTCACGGATGGCTTGTTTGCCAGGGCATCCGACTACGTCAACTTCCCCCATGACGATATCAGCCAGACTGAGAGGGCAACGGGTTTCAACTCTCTGGCAGGCTTTCCACGGGTGCAGGGCACAATTAATTGTACACACGTAGCAATCCGAGGACCTGCACATGAACCAGGACGGTTCATCAGCCGAAAGGGATATCACTCCATCAATGTGCAGTTGGTTTGTGACCACCGGTGTGGGCCAGATTCCCTGGCAGCAGCCAAGATTCTTTCATTTTGTGCGAGTCCTACATCCCGGCCCTCTTTCACACACAAGACAGACTTAAGTGCTGGCTCCTTGGAGACAATGGAAACCCCCTGCAGACGTGGCTCATGACACCTGTGAGAAACCCCACCAACGAGGCACAGCAGCGGTACAACGACAGTCACATCACCACCAGGTCTGTCATTGAACACACCATAGGAATGCTGAACACGCGCTTCAGGTGCCTGGATCAATCTGGGGGCGCCCCTCAGTACTCACCAGCGAGGATGTGCAGAACAATAGTCGTGTGCCTTGTGTTCTGCACAACATCACTCAGCAGAGAGGGTTACAGGTGGAGGAGCTCCAATGCGCTAATGAAGCATCCTCATCTGCCATCAACATTGACGAAGATGATGAGGAGGAGGAGGAGGAGGAAGAGGATGAAGATGGGCAACCCATCCACAGAGCAGCGGCATACATGGCTGCTCATGATGCCAGGGAGTCACTCATATCTAATAGGTTCTCATAAGGAGATCTGCAAAGTGAAGATAGTGAACTACTCAGACCACCACCACCAACATCAGTCACCCCCCCACCCCAGCTTGCACAAAACAGTCCTTCAACCACGCATACACCCATTGTAAATGCGCCCAATGGGTGGCACAAGTCTTGGCGTTCATGATGAAGCACATGAAAGGGCTTTCACAAAAGGGACTTAAGAATGGACAAGACATGGCACTGGTGGTGAGAATTATAACATTTAATGTGCAAGTAAGAAAAAATCAAATATAAATAAAAAACATGACATTTTGTCAAACATCCTTGTACGTACCCTTGGTGATTACAAAACCTTAGCCTTCCTCTTCCTACCAC
Organism: Heptranchias perlo; assembly: GCF_035084215.1. NCBI lineage: Eukaryota > Metazoa > Chordata > Chondrichthyes > Hexanchiformes > Hexanchidae > Heptranchias > Heptranchias perlo. Next base: position 21,686,318 of record NC_090346.1, on the reverse strand, counting down.
TTCTACGTGGTGCATTCCCTGTGGCTTCAGCAGAGGTATTGGCGGGTTGCTCAGGTCCCTGGCCTGACTGCTGATATGCTCTCGGCCTATGCCTTCTGGGTTTTGGAACCCATGAGGGCCCTGCCAAAGACTGCTCCACCTGCACCTGTGTAGAGGCAGACTCACCTATCGAGAGAGGAGGCAGCATTGTCGGTACTGGTTGGGGGTGGGGGAACAACGGGTGAGATGTGGGAGCGCTTTGAGTGGAGTCCCCACATCCATGTCCCCTTTTGCCATCATCCCTCTTCAGGGCCACAGCCACAACACTCCTACTACTCTACTGGACAATAGCTTGCAGCACATCTGTGACACATTGTAAGGCCATGGCTAAAGTATCTGTCTGCTTGTTTAAGGCAGCAGAAAAGTTGACATCCTGAGTCTGCATGGCCATTGTCATGGCCTGAATGGACTCATTTGTGAGCCGTGCTTGAAGCTCAATGGAGGCTGCCATTCTCTCCATTGCAGACATTCTCACACTTACCTGTGCCATCATTCCACTAATGCTGGAGTTGGACTCCTCCATTCCTCTCCACTATTGTGGAGAGTGTGCGTGGCATGTCTTCCAGTACCTCACAAAGGTGCAGCTGTTCTTCTATCATTCTCATTCTCAACGATGGCCCCCAGGGTTCAGCATCTGTGTCCAGCTGAGCAGAGCTTGGAGAGGAGTGCACCCCCTGACACTGACTCTCCACAGCTGCCCCTGCCACTAGTGTCTGCTCATGCTCACTTGTGAGTGGTGAATCACCAGGTGACAACCCGACTATCTGCCTAACAGGACCCACCGAAGTGTAAGTATCTGTGCTGGTGCATGGCTGGATATGATGTGACGGTGCACCCTCAGAGGAATGGAGCTCCTCTGAGGAATTGCAGTCTTCCATGGCACCTGCCTCTTCATCAATCCTTGAAGACTCTGGAAGAGAACGTAAAGCAATATTAAGAATCATCCCAGAAGTTATTTTGCAATGAGCATATTGAGGTGTGCAACAGGTCACTAATTGATAACACCAATTCATGATGTGTATGAAAGATGTTAAAGTTCTGTCACCAGCCGTTTGCAGGGTGCCAGTCTCCGCATCTCCAACAGCCAGGCATTTAACCATGCAGCTGAGCTCCAAAGCCTTCTCCTCGGCCTCTATCAGGGGCACTATTTGTGGTAGCCCCTCTCCAGTTCTACTTCTCTCCTGTGCATTTTGCTCTCTCTTCTCCTAAAAGGGGAGAAAGAACAGACGTGTGAGTGAGTGAAGGTGACATGGTCACCCAATGGATGCATTGCTTTGGTTGAGGCTACCAATGAAAGAGATGCATCAGAGGGTGAGTATCAGACAGGTTCATGACATTGCATCAGGATTGGGGTGAGTAGGAGTGGTGGGTTCACAAATGGGGAGGTGAGGAAGTGCACAGAAAGTGAATATGAGACTTAAGTGGATGTGAGGAGTGATGTGATGGAGTAGGATTGGCAAGACAGAGTGGGGGGGTGGAGTTATTGAACACCATAGGATGTAATTGAATTGGTAACTGTACCCACTTTTCCTGTCCTGGTTAGGTCATTAAAGTGCTTCCTGCACTGCACCCACGACCTTGCCATGGTGCTCCTGCTGCTCAGCTCTTCTGTCACCTCGAGCCAGAGGCAGGGTGGCAGAGGTAGGGAGCTTCCACCTATCATCCTGATAAAGTATGTCCCTCCTGCTCCTCACACTGGCCAGTAGCAACTGAAGCGAAAAGTCATTAAACCGGGGTGCTGGTTTAGTCCTTTGTTGTTCCAATTCTTTAAATTCCTCCTTTCTTCCTCAAAATCCATTGTTGCAGTGGCCCTTTAAATACTCCAGCTCCCAGCACGTCATTGGGCTGCACAGTGCACTCACTACTACAGTGCACTCACTGCGCAGCTTGGAGACGCGAAACCCGGAAGTCACATTAAGGGCCTTCAGCTGAGTCGCGATCACACAAGCCAATGCACGCAAGATTTTTCCGGGTTTCCCACGTGACTACTTACCCCCGCCCCCGCTGGGTTCCTGCCAGTATGTTAAAATTTACCCTTGGGTCTTTTTTAAAAACTGGGTATTTTTTAAGGACTGTGGTTTTTGCAAACTGGGCAGTTTTTACAGACTGGCTGACTTTTACAGACTGGGTGGTTTTTACAGACTGGGTGGTTTTTACAGACTGGGTGGTTTTTATGGACTGTTTGATTGTTGCAGATTGTGTTTGACTAACTTGATTGAGTTCTTTGATGAAATAACGGAGAGGGTTGATGAAGGTTGTGCGGTTGATATGGACTTTCAAAAGATATTTGATAAAGTACCACATAATAGACCTTTTACCAATATTAAAGCCCATGGGATTAAAGGGACAGTGGTAGCATGGATACAAAATTGGCGAAGGGACAGAAAGCATAGAGTAGTGATGAACGATTGTTTTTCAGACAGGAGGGAAGTTTAAAGTGGTGTTCCCCAGGGTTCAGTATTAGGACCACTGCTCTTTTTGATATATATTAATGACCTGGACTTGGGTATAGAGGGTATAAGTTTGCAGATGAAACAAAACTTGGGAATGTAGTAAACAAGGATAGTAACAGACTTCAGGAGGACATAGACAGACTGGTGAACTGGGCAGACACGTGGCAGATGAAATTTAACGCATAGAAGTGTGAAGTGATATATTTTGGTATGAAGAATGAGGAGAGGCAATATAAACTAATTGGAACAATTTTTAAGGGGTGCAGGAACTGAGAGACCTGGGGTCTACATCTTTGAAGGTGGCAAGACAAGTTGAGAAGGCTGTTAAAAAGGCATTGGGATCCTTGGCTTTATAAATAGAGGCATAGAGTGCAAAAGCATGGAAGTTATGCTCAACCTTTATAAAACACCATTTACCCTTGAGCTGGAGTATTGTGTTCAATCCTGGGCACCACACTTTAGGAAGGATGTCAAGGCCTTATCGAGGGTGCAGAAGAGGTTTACTAGAATGGTACCAGGGATGAGGGACTTTAGTTATGTGGAGAGACTGGAGAAGCTGGGGTTGTTCTCCTTAGAGCAGAGAAAGTTAAGAGGAGATTTGACAGAGGTGAAATCATGAACAGTTTTGATAGAGTAAATAAGGAGAAACTGTTTCCAGTGGCAGAAGGGTCGGTAACCAGAGGACACAGATTTAAGGTGATGGGCAAAAGAACCAGAGGCGAGATGGGGAAACATTTTTTTACGCAGCGAGTTGTAATGCTCTGGACTGCCTGAAAGGGTGGTGGAAGCAGATTCAATAGTAACTTTCAAAAGGGAATTGGATAAATACTTGAAGGCAAAAAATTTACAGGGCTATGGGGAAAGAGCAGGGGAGTGGGACTAATTGGATAGCTCTTTCAAAGAGCCAGTACAGGCATGGTGGGCCAAACGGCTTCCTTCTGTGCTGTACCGTACTATGATACTATGGTACTGGGTGGTTTTTACAGATTGGGTAATTTTCACAGACTGGCCGTTTTTTATAGACTGGTTGGTTTTAACAGACTGGGCATTTTTTTTACAGACCGCTTTTTTTTTCAGACTGCACAGTTCTGACAGACTGGCCGGTTTTCACAGACTGGCCGGTTTTCACAGACTTGGCGATTTTCACAGACAGGGAGGTTTTTAGAGACTGGATGGTTTTTATGGACTGTTTGAACTGGTAGTGTGGTTAAGGTTGTGTATATGGACTTTCAAAATGCATTTGATAAAGTACTACAGAATAGACTTGTTACCAATATTAAAGCCCATGGGATTAAAGGGACAATGGGTGCATGGATACAAAATTGGCGAAGGGACAGAAGGCAGAGAGTAGTGGTGTTTTTCAGACTGTAGGGAAGTATACAGTGGTGTTCCCAGGGGTTGGTATTATGACCATTGCTCTTTTTGAGATATATTAATGACCTGGACTTGGGTATACAGGATATAATTTCAAAGTTTGCAGATGAAATGAAACTCGGAAATGTAATAAACAATGTGGAGGATAGTAACAGACTTCAGGAGGACATAGACTGGTGAAATGGGCAGACACATAGATGAAATTTAACACAAAGAAGTGTGAAGTGATAAATTTTGGTATTAAGAACGAGGCGAAGCAATATAAATTAAATGGTACCATTTTAAAGGGACTGCAGGAACAGAGAGACCTGGGGGTATATGTACGCAAATCTTTGAAGGTGGCAGGACAAGCTGAGAAGTCTGTTAAAAAAGCATATGGGATCCTGGGCTTTATAAATAGAGGCATAGTGTATAAAAGCAAGGATGTTATGCTAAATCTTTATAAAACACTGTTTGGCCTTGAGCTGGAGTATTGTGTTCAATTCTGGGCACCACACTTTAGGAAGGATGTCAGGGTGAAGAGGGTGCAGAAGAGATTTACTAGAATGGTTCCAGGGATGAGGGACTTCAGTTATGTGGAGAGATTGGAGTAGCTGGGTGTGTTCTCCTTAGAACAGAGAAGGTTAAGAGGAGATTTCACAGAGTTGTTCAAAATCATGAATGGTTTTGATAGAATAAATAAGGAAAAACTGTTTCCAGTGCCAGAAGAGTCAGTAACCAGAGGACACAGGTTTAAAGTGATTGGCAAAAGAACCAGAGGCGACATGAGGAAACATTTTTTTATGCAGCGAGTTGTTATGACCTGGAATGCACTGCCTGAAAGCTTGGTGGAAGCAGATTCAAAAGTAACTTTCAAAAGGAAATTGGATAAATACTTAAAAGGGAAACAGTTGCAGGGCTATAGGGAAAGAGCAGGGGAATGGGACTAATTGAATAGTTCTTTCAAAAAGCCAGCACAGGCATGATGGGCCGAATAGCCTCCTTCTGTGCTTTTCAATGTCTGGGTGTCTTTTACAGATTGGCCATTTTTTACGGACTGGACGTTTTTTATGGACTAGGGTTTTTTTACAGTCTAGGTGATTTTTACAGACTGGGCATTTTTTACAGGCTGGGTGTTTTTTTTTACAGGCTGGGTGTTTATTTTACAGAATGGGCTTTTTTTTACAGACTGGGTATTTTTTACAGACTGGTTGGTTTTTACAGACTGGGTGTTGTTTTACAGACTGGGTGGTTTTTACAGACTGGGTGTTGTTTTACAAACTGGGTGGTTTTTACAGACTGGGTGTTGTTTTACAGACTGGATGGTTTTTACAGACTGAGTGTTGTTTTACAGACTGGGTGGTTTTTACAGACTGGGTGTTGTTTTACAGACTGGGCGTTTTTTACAGATTGGGCATTTTTTACAGACTGGGTGTTTTTTTTACAGACTGGGTGTTTTTTACAGACTTGCCGGTTTTTACATTCTAGTTGTTTTTCACAGATGGGGTGGTTTTTACAGACTGGATTTTTTTTAAGGACTGGGTTTTTTTTACGTACTGGGCGTTCTTTTACAGGACAGGCCGGGTGTTTTTTTTACAGACTGGGCGTTTTTTTTACAGACTGAGTGGATTTTACAGACTGGGCATTTTTTTACAGGCTGGACGTTTTTTACATACTGAGCGTTCTTTTACAGACTGAGTGGATTTTACAGACTGGGTGTTGTTTTACAGACTGGACGTTTTTTACGTATTGAGCGTTCTTTTACAGACTGGGCGTTTTATGCAGACTGAGTGGATTTTACAGACTGGGTGTTGTTTTACAGACTGGACGTTTTTTACGTACTGAGCGTTCTTTTACAGACTGGATGTTTTTTACAGACTGTGTGTTATTTTACAGACTGGGTGTTGTTTTACAGACTGGACGTTTTTTACAGACTGGGTGTTGTTTTACAGACTGGACGTTTTTTACAGACTGGGTAGTTTTTACAGACTGGTTGTTTATCACAGATGGGGTGGTTTTTGCAGACTGGGTGTTTTTTAAAGACTGAGGGGGAAAAATTCGATAAGGGCAGTTTTCGGGCAGGGGTAGTGTGATGCGCTAGTACCCCATGCCCAATGGACCGTACGCAGGCAGCAGGTGAACTTCATCCTGTCTGCTACTTACCATGATATCTCCATGCAGCCAATGCTACCCACGCTGCTGAGAGGCTGCAAGGAGAATGAGGAAGTTGGAAATGGGACGTGAACAGCGCACGCTATCAGCAGCCTGCACGTCTTAAAGGTGAAGGTGCACATGTTAAATGGCAGGTACACAGGAGAAGGGAAAGATGGCCACGAGGATATCAGGACTGGCACAAGAGAGGGCTCCACATTTCTCTGATGATGCACTGGAGGCCCTGATGGAAGGGATGGATGAAAGGAGGGCCAACATGTACCACAGGATGGCAGGAGACCCTCCGGACTGCAGCTCCGCAGGCATTGGCAGGCTGTGGTGCAGGAAGTAAATGCCAGGAGAATTGCACCATGCACGTGAGTGCAGTGGCGAAAGAAGTTCAATGATTTGACGAGTGGTCAAGGTGAGTGAATGCAAGTGTCAACTGGCACATCCTACCAACTACACCAATGCTCCACGCATCACACTCCCTGTCACCCACCCACCAACAAACACTGCCCATCCATACGTAATGCTGTACTCGACATGCTGCACCTCACTCGCGCATACAACCACACTTGCAGGCCACACAACCATCACTCACAGGTCACACAAACCGGCAGCTATTCGACCACAACAGGCACATCACCCACACACCTTGCAGGATATTCACTGACCCACCGTCCACTGTCTTGCAAGAAAAGATTGGATATAACAGCCGGCAGCAGGAGGGACCTGAGGATGGACGGGCACGTTTACACATCCTCACCCCCCTAGAGGAGACGGTGCTTAGGATCATTGGGCGGGCCGTCGCTGCAGCCATCACAACGTGCCGCGCAGGAGCTCCCGATGAAGGGGGTCTCTGCAAATCAATGCTCCTTCTCCTTTCCCACATCTCCCTCCTCCCTTAATCTTTTCTGACTCATGTGATGCAGATGCTGTCAGCACACACGTTTTACTTGCTCCTCTCCCCACTCCACAACTCAACCTGTTTCCCTTTGTCATTACAGATACCCAAGAACACGTGGTGGCACTGTCCGAGGAGGAGGAGGAGGAGAAGGACAATGAAGCCACGCCGCCACTTGATCTGATGCTTGCTTCCTTCCTGACACTGCGCGTCCTTTAGAGATTAGGTTAGAGGAGGGATCTGCACGTGGTGAGACACCGAGCACAAGTGCACAGGAGCCGGGGCGGGGGAATGGATACCACAGGTGCCAGCTCACCGGAGGGAGGGGTCGTTCACTAGTTCTGCTGCAGAGGAGTCAGATGAGGACTTTGATGGGCCAGGTTACAGAAGATGGCTGATGGACGTACACCAACAAATGCTTGGGGCACTGGAAAGCCTGCCAGAAAGCCTGCGCACAATGAAAAGGGGCATAGAGGAGTCCAGCTCCAACTTGGCAAAGGGCTTTGCGCAGAGCTTGGAGCCCATCCTTTCCAACATGGAACAGGTGGTCAACTCCATCAACGCAACTGTGGAACCCACCATGATGCAGCGTCTGATGACTGATGTCACAGCTTTCATTGCAGCACAAACATCTGCCACCCAAGGTCTGACTGCTGCATTTGGAGCTCAGACTGCTGCTATCGTGAGTCTGGGGACCACTGTGGAACGGGGCTTCCAGGGCTTCACAGCACTCCAGCAATCCGTTCTCCAACTGATCACCAGGATTGCTGAGGCGCCGCCCCGGGAGAGTGGCAGTGGCGCCATGGCAGTCAGACCTGCTGTCCTCTCTCAGGACGACACCATTCCTGCTCCCACACCTGCCAGTCCGCCAGTGCACCTTGTAGGAGCACTAGGATAGGTAAAGGCACATGGACAACAGGCACTAAGGGAATGCACAAGGGTGAATAGTTCTGTTATGTTTGCATAATTTCATTTATTCATTGATAAATGAGACTTTGATTTTGCATTTGGTGATTGTTTTTATTTATGCAATGAGCTGAGAGGGACATCAATCAGACGGAGGGCGATTTGATTGTCTTGTGGGAGGGGAAAGGTGGGGAGTGTAGGACTGTTGGTGAGTTGGGGGATGTAGTTCCAATTATTGATAGCGGGCACGGATCAGGCGAGCATGCAGCGCCCTTGCAGACAAGGCGTGTGGTTCCTGTTGCACCCTTGTGTCTTCCTCCACTTCCTCTTCCGGCTCCACCCCCTCCTCCTCCTCCTCCTCCTCCTCCTCAGCCTCTTCCTCCTCCTCAGCCTCTTCCTCCTCAGCCTCCTCCTTCTCCACCTCTGGCTCAGGGTCTTCTCCAATCATTGGTCCCTCATGATGGTGAGGTTGTGCAGCATGCAGCAGACCACCACGAATCTGCCCACCCGCTCAGGGGAGTACTGCAGGGCTCCTCCAGACCGGCCCAGGCAGCAGAAGCGTTGTTCTCCAACGATGTGCTCCACGATGTTGCGTGTGGCAGCATGGCTCTCATTATAGGCCTGCTGTGCACGTGTGCGTGGGTTCCTGGGTGTCGTGAGCCATGGCACGAGGGGATAGCCCTTGTCACCCAGTAGCCAGCCTCTGACTTGCCAAGTTGGGCGAAAGATAGCTGGCATGTTGGACTGCCGCATGATGAAGGCGTCGTGACTGGTCCCAGGGTATCGGGTATCAACCTCCATGATTCGATGCGTGTGGTCACACACCAGCTGCACGTTGAGGGAAAGGAAGCCCTTTCGGTTGATGAAGACGGCCGAGTTGATACGCAGGGTACACGGGGCAATATGTGTGCAGTCAATGGCACCCTGCACCATGGGGAAGCCAGCAATGTGAGCAAACCGCCATGCTCGCTCGTTCTGCTTGTCTCTGTTGGCAGGAAAGTTGATAAACCTGTTCCTCATGTGGTACAGTGCGTCTGTGACCTCCCTTATGCAGCAGTGCACTGCATACTCGAGGGCAATTAGGGATGGGCAATAAATGCCGGCCTTGCCAGCGACGCCCACATCCCGTGAACGAATAAAAAATTTTAAAAAATTTTTAAAAAATACTGCGAGATGTTGCACATGTTGCCAGCAGAGGCCTGAAATGATCCTGAGCCATAGAAATTCAGCTTACGGTGACCTACACAGCCACAGGCAATGCTGTCCTCGCCCTGCTCTGAGGCTGCAGTTGTGGCCACACCAGTTGACGGATCTCGTTCACACCCTCCTTGGTGAACCTCAGGCGTCGGATACAATTCTCCTCGGTCATGTTGAGGTAAGAGGATCGGTCATGGAAGGCTCTCATTGGATAGGACCTCCTGCTCATTGCCCTGCGCCTCCTCGTCCTCCGTCTCCTCGCAGCTTGACTTGCTATGCATGGCCTCTCTGCATGCTCCCAGTCATGCTCAATGCCCAACAGGAGCCCTAGCAGACCTCCCATAGTTGGCAGGAATGTTGTTCAACCACGGTTGTAACTTTCTGAACCATAAGGCAGTACCTACCAAACCACTCTCAAATATACACTAGGAACTCTCAGTAAGAATAGGGAGCTTCAAAAAACACTTCCTTCTCCATCAGCAGCCAGAAGCAATAATCCAGCAACTAACCTGCAACACCTGCATGGCCCCTTTAATTAGCGCTGGTGGGGGGTCCTCCAGGCACTATAAGACACGTTCAGATGGTCGGGGTTAAGACTGTGTGTTGAGTTGAGCGTTAAAGTCCAAAATGGCGTGTATCACTTTAAATCAGCGTTGCACACTGATTGCACGCATTTTCTCTCTACTTTACATGCTTCCAGCATTCGGTATTTGCGCATGCGCTAACTCCTATACCAAGATGGCGGCCGGCGCATGTCACGCTACATGGCCCAATTTAGCACTCTGAGTGTTTTTTTAAAGATTGGGTGTTTTTTACAGACTGGGTGTTTTTTTAACAATCTGGTTATTTTCTTACAGACTGGGTGGTTTTCGCAAACTCGCAGTTTTCGCAGACTGGCCTATTTTAGCACGCTGGGTGATTTTCGCAGACTGGGCGCGTTTAACCGAATGGGTGGGTTTTACATAGAGTTACATAGAATGTATAGCACAGACAGGCCATTTGGCCCAACAGGTTCATGTTGGTGTTTATGCTCTATACGAGCCTCCTCCCACCTTTCTTCATATAACCCCATTGACATATCCTTCTATTACTTTCTCCCTCATGTGTTTATCTAGCTTCTCCTTAAATGCATCTCTGCAATTTGCCTCAACTACTCCTTGTGATACCACGTTCCACATTCTAACCACTCTTTGGGTAAAGAAGTTTCTCCTGAATTCCCTTCTGGATTTATTAGTGACTATCTTATATTTGTGGCCCTTAGTTCTGGTCTCCCCTGCAAGTGGAAACATCTTCTTTACGTCTACCCTATCAAACCCTTTCATAATCTTAAAGACCTCAATCAGATCACCTTTCAGTCTTCTCTTTTCCAAAGAAAAGAGCCCCTGATAGGTATAGCCTCTCAGTTTTGGCATCATCCTAGTAGATCTTTTTTGCACCTTCTCCAGTGCCTCTATATGCTTTTTTATAATATGGAGACCAGAACTGTTCACAGTACTCCAAGTGTGGTCTAACCAAGGTTCTATACAAGTTTTACATAACTTCTTTACTTTTCAATTCTATCCCTCTAGAAATGAACCCGAGTGTATTGTGTACTTTTTTATGGCCTTATTAACCTGCGTCGCTACTTTTAGTGATTTGTGTATCTGTATCCACAGATCCCTCTGCTCCTCTACCCCATATAGACTCTAATTTTCCAAAGAGTTTGTGGCCTTCTTATTCTTCCTGCTAAAATGTATCACCTCACATTTACCTATATTGAAATTCATTTGCCAATTACACACCCATTCTGCAAGTATTATAATGCCTTCCTGTATTTAGTCGCAGTCCTCCTCAGTATTAATTATACCCCCCAATTTGGTGTCGTCCACAAATTTTGAAATTGTACTTCCGATTCCCGAGTCCAAATCATTTATGCGAATAGTGAACAACCGTGGTCCCAGACCTGATCCTCGTGGAATACCACTTCCCATCTCTTGCCAATCTGAGTAACTACCTTTAACCCCTACTCTCTGTTTTCTGTTTTGTAGCCAGCTTGCTATTCATTCTGCTACTTGTCCCCTGACTCCACATGCTCTCACTTTAGTCATGAATCTACTATGTGGCACCTTATCGAAGGCTTTTTGAAAATCCAAATATATTACATCTACTACGTTACACCAGTCCACCCTCTCAGCATCTGCCCTGTCAAGCCCTCTCAGAATATTATCTGTTTCTGTGAGAGCATCTCTTATTCTTCTAAACTCCCGAGAGAATAGGCCCATTCGTCTCAATATCTCCTCATAGGACAACCCTCTCATCCCAGGAATCAATCCAGAGAACCTTCATTGCACTGCCTCTAAGGTAAGTATATCCTTCCTTAGGCAAGGAGGCCAAAACTGTACACAATACTCCAGGTGTGGTCTCACCAAAGCCCTGTACAATTGCAACAAGGCTTCCTTATTCTTGTACTCCAACCCCCTTGCAATAAAGGCCAATATACCATTTGCCTTTCTAATTGCTTGCTGTACCTGCATGTTAACTTTCTGTGCTTCATGTACAAGGACACCTAAATCACTCTGAACACCAACATTTAATAGTTTCTCACCATTTAAAAAATATTCTATTTTTCTATTCTTCCTACCAAAGTGAATAATTTCACATTTCCCCACAATATACTCCATCTACCACCTTCTTGCCCACTCACTTAACTTGTCTATATCCCTTTGCAAACATTTTGTGTCCTCCTCACAATTTACTTTCCCACCTAGCTTTGTATTGTCAGCAAACTTGGATACATTACACTCGGTCCCTTCATCTAAGTCATTAATATAGATCGTAAATAGCTGAGCCCCAAGCAATTATTCTGGTGGCTCCCCATTAGTCACAGCCTGTCAACCTGAATATGACTCATTTATTTCTACTCTCTGTTTTCTGTCTGTTAACCAATCCTCTATCCACGCTAATATATTACCCCCAACCTCATGAGCCCTTATCTTGTGTAACAACCTATCGCGTGGCACCTTATAGAATGCCTTTTGAAAATCCAATTATACTACATCCACTGGTTCTCCTTTATCTACCCTGCTCGTTACAGCCTCAAAAAACACTAATAGATTTGTCAAACACGATTTCCCTTTCATAAAACCGTGTTGTCTGGGCTGTAGTTCGCTGTTTCTTTCTCCCTCCTTTCTTGAATAGCGGGGTTACATTTGCTATCTTGCAAACCACTGGGACCATTCTAGAATCTCGGGAATTTTGGGAGATCACAACCAATGCATCCACTATCTCTGCAGCCACCTCTTTTAGAACCCTTATAATTTCTTCAGTATCAGTCTCTAAGGGACCTATGTTTACTTTCGCTACACTCTTACTTTTTACATACTTGTAGAAGCTCTTACAATCTATTTTTATATTTCTTGCTCGTGTACTCTCATATTCTATTTTCTCCCTCTTTATCAATTTTTTGGTCATCCTTTGGAGGTTTCTAAAACTTTCCCAATCCTCAGACTTACTACTCTTCTTTGCAACATTATAAGCCTCTTTTAATCTAATACTATCCTTAACTTGTTTAGTTCACCACAGATGGATCACTTTTCCCGTGGAATTTTTATTCCTCAATGAAATGTATATTCGTTGAGAAATATGAAATATTTCTTTAAATGTTCACCATTGCATGTCGACCTTTAAATCTTTTAATCTAATTTCCCAATCAACCTTAGCCAACTGACCCTCATTCCTATGTAATTGGCTTTGTTTAAGTTTAAGACTCTAGTTTCGGACTTAAGTATGTCACTCTTGAACTCAATGTGAAATTCTATCATATTATGATCACTCTTCCCCAGAGGATCCCTTACTATGAGATTACTAATTAGCCTTGTCTCATTACATAAGACAAAATCTAAAATAGCCTGTTCCCTGCTTGGTTGTAGGAAACTGTCTCAAATGCATTCCATGAACTCGTCCTCCAAACTACTTTTTACAATTTGACTTGCCCAGTCTATATGAAGTTTAAAGTCCCACATGATCATTGCATTACCTTTGTTACAAGCTCTTATTATTTCTTGATTAATACTCTGTCCAACAGTATAAGTACTGTTTTCTGCCCCTTATTAATTCGTATTTTCATCCACACTGATTCTACTTCCTGATCTTCTGAGCCATTGTCTTTATCACTACTGTCTTTATGTCATCCTTTGTTATCAGGGCTAACCCCCTCCTTTTCCATTTTGTCTGTCTTATCTAAAAGTCAAGTACCCTGGAATATTTAGTTCCCAACCTTGGTCACCTTGCAACTATGTCTCAGTCATGACTACTAGATCAAACCCATTTATCTCTATTTGTGCCATTATTTCATCTATCTTGTTACGAATACTTTCCACTATGAGTTGGTCTCTAGTATACCCCTATTAGTGTGATCGACCCCTTCTTATCTTTTATTTCAATCCATTTGGATTCTGTTTCTATCCTTCTGTTAGTTATTTCTACTGATTATGTTATAACTTGCAATATTTAGTTGCCAGTTCTGTTCTTTACATAGCCATGTTTCAGCTATTCCGATTACATCTGGTTCCTCACCACAGATTATTGCCTCCAGTTCCCTCCTTTTATTTCGGATGCTGTACAGGCATTTTAATTTCTCTTTAATAATTTTCCCTTTTACTTTATTTTTAACAGTCCTTTCACACTTCTGTTTGATAACTGTATTTATTCCTTGACCGTTTATGTTACCTTTATTCCTTACTCAGGTCTGACCTGTACACGCATCTCCTGTTTCTTTTATCTTTAGGCTTTTGTTATTGCTACCAGATCTCTCCTCCCATCTTGCTAGTTTAAAGCCTTATCCACTGCCCTATTTATCCTTTCCACTAGGACTCTGGTCCCATTCCGGTTCAGATGGAGCCTGTCCCAGTGGTACAGCTCCTTCCTGTCCCAGTACTGGTGCCAGTGTCCCATGAAATGGTACCCCTCCTTCCCACACCACTCTTTCAGCCACTCATTCACCTTTCGGATCTGCCTATCCCTATGTCAATTAGAACATGGTTTGGGTAGTAAACCTGAGATTATCACTATATTTAATTTAGTTCCTAGCTTTTGATATTCCCTTAGCAAGACCTCCTCCTTGTTCTTCTTTATGTCATTAGTGTCAACATGGACCACAACAACTGGATCCTCCCCTTCCCTTTCCAAGTTTCTCTCCAGTTGCTCCGTGTCGTCCTTTACCCTTGCACCAGGTAGGCAACACACCCTCCCGCACTCTCGGTTGCGACTGCAGAGGATGCTATCTATCCCCCTGATTATAGAACCCCTATGACTACAATGTTTCTATTCTGATCCTCCCCCTCTTGGACTGCCTCATGCTCCACAGTGCCATGAATGGAGCCTTCATCCTTATTCTCACAGATATCAAGTACCTCGTACCTGTTAAATAGGACCAGTGTTACCGGGACCTCCTTCTCTACCTCTCCTAGGTTCCCACTAGCCTGCTGACTAACAGTCACACTCTTCCCTTCCTGCACCTGTGCTTTCCTCTGGGGTGTGACTGTACTCTGGAGAAAACTATCTAGATATTCCTCCCCCTCCCTAAGTGTCGGGGTGTCTCTAACTCACAGTCCAGCTCAAAGATTCTGAGCCGGAGTGCCTCAAGCCAGAGACATTTACGGCAGGTGTGACAATCCAGGACAATCTCACTGTCCACAAACTCGCACATATTACAGCCTGACACACAGCTTGTACTGCCATTTCTAGTTTTTATTTATGTTTTTATTATCAGTAGTTTATTTCTAGGACTAATAGAATCACTTGAGATCTAGATTATATTTAGTAAATGGAGTTAACTTGATTTCAAAATAATTAGTAATTATTTAGTCTTTTTTAATTTTATGTATTTTTTTAAATTTACATTTTAAAAGTTGATTGATTAGTTTATAGTCCCTTGGTTTAAATCACTTAGCACCTCCTTCCCCCTCTGCACTTAATTCCCACATTCACCAAATTCTCAGTTGAAAGTTCTCACTCTGTTAGCAATTCACTCCATTAGAAGTTCACTCTCCATCCTTACCAACCTCTGTGCTCAAGCTCTGACTGGGTATTTTTCACAGACTGGGTGTTTTTTTTTACAGACTGGGTGTTTTCTTATAGACTGGGCAGTTTTTAAAGATCGGGTGGTTTTTACAGACAGGGTGGTTTTTACAGACTGGGCGTTTTTTACAGACAGGGTGGTTTTTACAGACTGGGCTTTTTTTACAGACAGGGTGGTTTTTACAGACAGGGTGGTTTTTACAGACTGGGCGTTTTTTACAGACAGGGTGGTTTTTACAGACTGGGCGTTTTTTACAGACTGGGCGTTTTTTACAGACCGGGTGGTTTTTGCATACTCAGAACTGGTTTACCCGTGTGAAATTTGTATGGCTAATACTTAATGAGGAAAAGATAGTGCTGGAGTTGCTTAATCAGATAGGATTATTTCCCCAAGAATCTTCATTTCTTTATATGTTCAACATCTGGTAGCATTAATCCATGATTTTTAAATAATGTATTCACAAGTGGCCGACATGTCTTCATCCAAGAAGAGAAAGTTTGACTATTTACCGTACATTTCAAGAGAAATTCGTATTATGTATTTCTTTGCTGACACGAATGGAAAGCACGTGTGCTTGATTTATAAGCAACAGGTAGCTGTGGTGAAAGAATACAAGATTTGAACACACTACGAAGCAAACCAAGGCAAGAAATGTGGTAAGTACACAGGAAACTCACAGGAGGATAGTTTTCTGAATTAGCAAAGTCGTGATAAAGCAACAATCGACGTTTACGAATGTTCACTACATAAGTGATGCTGCTGTTAAGGCAAGCAATGTGGTTGCCTATGAAATAGCTGTATCCACAAAACCATTTTCTGAGAGAGAGTTTTTGAAGAAATGCATGCTTAAAGCTGCAGAAATAGTGTGCCCAGATAAGGAGCAAGATTTTGCAAATATCAGCCTCTCAAGAAACTCATTTGCTGATAGAATCAATGGTTTAGCTGAGAATTTGAACAATCGACTCTGGAACAAAGCAAAGTCCTTTGCAGCTTTATCCATCACAATTGATGAAAGCACTGATGTAACTGATGTGGCTCAGCTAGCAGTAGTCATGTGTGAGGTTGATGAGAACATGTGCATAACAGGTGAACTTGTAGAATTGGTGCCGATGAGAGACACAACAGCAAATGACAACAGCTTGGTGGGAGCTCTGGGCAAATTGGATGAGCACTGGACAGGAGCTGTGAGTGTGGCACACACACAACAGATGGGGCACCTGCGATGCTGGGCAAGAAAGCTGGAATTGTGGCAAAATTGAAGGCCAAAAAGCAAAGTATCAAGTAAGCAGTTTAGTAGTTTTTGCTGCATTTTATATCAAGGAGCTCTGTGTAGTAATACTTTGAAAATGATTCATGTTATGGATGTGGTTATTAAAACAGTAAATTTTATTTGAGGTGCAGCTCTCAACTACTAACAGTTTAGCCAGCTGTTGGAAGAATGTGAAATTCACCATGGACTGCCACATTGCACTGCAGTTCGGAGGCTAAATCATGGAGCTATGTTTAAGTGTTTTTTTAAATTGGGTGGTGAGATCCAACTGTTCTTGGATCAGATAGGGAAAGCTGTTACTAACTTACAGGACAATGAATGGCATCAAGACTTCACTTTCATGGTGGATATTACAGAGCACCTTAACGCACTCAACAGAAGAATACAGGGGTGCAACCAAGTGTGACAGATTACTATAACAACATTCAGGCCTTTGAGATGAAGCTTGAGCTGTGGGAGAAGAAACTTCCCCAGAGTAACCTGGCACGCTTTCCTGGCTTGAAATCATTACGTGACACTGTTCGACCTCAATGTGATAGTGCCAGAGAATGGTACATGGGGTAAATTGGGAAAGGAATTTCAAGAACGATTCTGTAACTTCAGATACCGTGAAAGGAGAGTTTGCAATTTCCAGCACACCGCTTTTTGTCAATGTGTACGATGTACCAGAGGAGCTTCAAACAGAAGTTATTGAACTGCTGTGCGACATTGTTGAAGGACAAGTTTCCTAATATTGTTGTTGCCGAGTTTTATCAATACTTGGCACCAAATTATCCCAACCTGAGGTCCTTTGCATCAAGAATTCTTCCCATGTTTGGGACCACACACATGTGCAAACAAGTATTCTCCATCATGAATATCAATAAGTCTAAACTCAACTTGTGACGCAAACTTGAAAGATAGCCGCAGCCCAGTCATTTCTTCCAAATGTTGATGCAAAGGTGCACGTCAAGAGGTGCCAGGTATCAGGGAGCAGTGGTAGCAGTAAATAGAACTTTCATTTTATATATATCGCCTATCATGACATCAGGACATCTCAGAGCACTTTATAGGCAATGAAATACTCTTGAAGTGTAATCATTGTTGAAATATAGGAAATAAAATCCAAAAGTAAGTAAGTACCAAGTATCTATTTCTATTTTAACAACTTTTGCTGCATGTGGCCCACGTCAAGTGCCAGGATAGCAGATCAGACCCACCATACAAAATGAGTTTGACACCCATGTTGAGGACTAATTGATAGAGATTGATTACCATGATCAATCAACAACTCCATTATCATTGTATCATGTGACTATCAGGAAGGTAGAAGGAGAACCAGATGGACCTTGGGCTATTTTTTCATCCAGCAATTTCTACCTTCTGAAATGCCACTGGAGATGAACTGCAGACATGTGCAAATTATAGCAGCATGAAGAGGAGGCACTGTCAATCATTCGGACAAACTAATCGAGGATAGTAAAGAGCAATTTACAAATATATCTGTAAAAAGAGAATTGTTAAATGTGATAGGACGCTTGAGAGGAGAGGATAGTGAGTTAGTAGAGGATAAGCAGAAATTGGGAGGGATACTTAACAACAACAACAACTTGCATTTATATAGCGCCTTTAACATAGTAAAACGTCCCAAGGCGCTTCATAGGAGCGATTTCAAACAAAATTTGACAGCGAGCCACATAAGGAGGCAGTAGGACAGGTGACCAAAAGCTTGGTCAAAGAGGTAGTTTTAAGGAGCGTCTTAAAGAAGGCGAGAGAGGTGGAAAGGCAGAGAGGTTTAGGGAGGGAATTCTAGAGCTTAGGGCCTAGGCAGCTGAAGGCACAGCTGCCAATGGTGGAGCGATTAAAATTGGGGATATGCAAGACGCAAGAATTGGAGGAGCGCAGAGATCTCGGAGGGTTGTAGGGCTGGAGGAAGTTACAGAAATAGGGAGGGGCGAGGCCATGGAGGGATTTTAAAACAAGGATGAGAATTTTAAAATCGAGGCATTCCCGGACCGGGAGCCAATGTAGGTCAGCGAGCACGGGGTGATGGGAGAACGGGACTTGGTGCGAGTTAGGATACAGGCAGCAGAGTTTTGGATGAGCTCAAGTTTATGGAGGGTGGAAGATGGGAGGCCAGCGAGGATACCATTGGAATGATCCAGTCTGGAGGTAACAAAGACATGGATGAGGGTTTCCGCAGCAGATGAGCTGAGGCAGGGGAGGAGACGGGCTATTCTTTTTGCATCATTGTTTACAAAAGAGAAGGATTTTTGGGAGGAAATAAATCCTGAGTTAATTAAAAGCAAAATGAGAAATTAGGGCCTAGAAAGTCGGCCGCACAGTGCCTATTTTTCAGGCACTAATGGGCCTACTAAGCCCCCAATATGGTGGGTAGGAAGCATGCACACATCTCTGGACAGAAGTGTGCAGTCCGCCATATTGGTAGAGGAGGTCGGGCCGGCAACATTTAAAGCAAGGAATAATTAATGTAAATTAGGTATTGTAGATTTTTGATCACTCCAGCGCCTCACTCACCACGTACTAAGTTCACACACACAATGTGGCACTAACCAACAGGTAGGTCCCCTCACCGGTGCTATTTGTAGGGATCATGCAGTACTTACAGGTTAGTTGCTGGTTTATCGTTTCAGGCTATTCCTTGACTTCAGGGCATTTTTGGTATGTTGTATCACTCTGGAAAGTTCACTTTGTCTACAGAGAGATATTTTGCTGCTCTTGCACTGTTGTTGCTCTTTGCCTCAGAAATAGTCTGGCTGCAGACATGGGTGGTCTCATTGGACTGCCTTCAGGGCTGGAGGACGAGGGGGAGTAGCAAGGAAGACACCACAGAGCAGGAGCAGCTGCCAGAAAAGGGAGGAGGAGGAGGTCATATCCACAGAGGGTCTTCAGGGACCACCTCTCCTACATCATCTTTACTTAGTAGCAATGTCTGAGTTGCCTTTGCTTCACCACTTCAGATGGCCTTGGAGGACCACCTTGAGCAGCTCTGGGCTTGGGGGGCCCGGCTGCAGACTGTAGCATCTTGGCGTGGGTTGCAACAGTCTGGACTGGCTGGTTCCATGGCACCAGCAAGAGCACTGGTGAAATGTTTGGCAGGGGAGCAGGCATACTGTCATCCTGCTTTTGCTACCATAGAAGCTGTCAGAGCTGTCTTAAGAGGCTCCATCATGGTAGATTTCACTGCGGTGTTGATAGATCTGACCATGTTGGACAAACTGGTCTCCATGCTCTGTGCAAAACCTTAAGACAAGTTGCAGTTGGACTCCACCGTGCTCCATGACGTTGTGCGCAAGGCTGCCCCGAGCACGTAGCATTTCCTGGTGTATGTCCATCAGCCTTCTTCGGTAGTCTGCACCCTCAAAGTCTGCATCTGAGTCCTCTGCAGCAGAACTAGTATCTCGTCCTTCAGCAAACAGGCATCCATGGCGTCCTATCCCCCTGCCCGAGCGTCTGCGTACTTGTGCCTGGTGAGTCACCACGTGCAAATAACTCCTCTAACCTAACCTCTAAAGTCCACGTGGTGTCAGTATGTGAGCGGGTGCTTGCAACAGTCAGATCGAGTGATGGTGCATCTTCTGGAAGACTAAGCTCCTCTTCCTCCACTGGCTGAGGGGGCGTCGACATTCTCAGTAACTGAAAT
The DNA here is from genome assembly GCF_035084215.1 of Heptranchias perlo. NCBI lineage: Eukaryota > Metazoa > Chordata > Chondrichthyes > Hexanchiformes > Hexanchidae > Heptranchias > Heptranchias perlo. Next base: position 21,666,341 of record NC_090346.1, on the reverse strand, counting down.
CAAAGAGAGGGACAAGGGTTAGCTTGTGGTGTGAGGAAGACCAGAGAGAAAAAAGTGGGTAATGAAAGTCTCGGCAGCTTGTCATGAAGTGTATGTGGGATGAGGGAGGAGTCAGAAGACACAAAAAGTATTGGATATGAAACAACTCTGTGCGTCGTCTCCTCCTGCATTGCCAGTGGTCACGTCCGCTGCTCTACCCCTTCCCATAATTGCCAGGACGCTCCCTTCAAGGGGGAGAGGGTCTGCAGGCAGACACTTCCACTGCAGATTCCAGCCTGTTGCCTGGTGTTGTGTCTGACCTTGTCCTGCAAGAAAGAAGGGATTGTGGTTAGTGAGAGTCTTGTGAGGTGTTTGGAGAATATGGCTGTCATGGTGGAAATGTTCTAAACTGTGAGGTGGATAGTAGCAGACTTCAGGAGGACTTAGACAGACTGGTGAAATGGGAGACACATGGTAGATGAAATTTAATGCATTATAGTGTGAAGCATTGGAAGGAAAAATGAGGAGAGGTTAAATAAACAAAATGGTACAATTTTAAAGGGGGTGCAGGAACAGATCCCCCATCACATATACAAACCTTTGAAGGTAGCAGGACATGTTGATAAGGCTGGTAAAAAAGCAAACAGGATCCTTGGCTTTATAAATAGAGGCATAGAGTACAAAAGCAAGCTATAGAAGTTATGGTAAACCATAAAAAGTGCAAGCAAAGTACTGGGGTTTGTATCTAGAGGACTAGACCTCAAAAGCAGAGAAGTTATGTTCAACTGATATAGAATCTTGGTTAGACCTGTAAGGGGTTTCTTTTTTTTTTACTGTTTCTCGGGCTTATAATAGGTCAGCCAGTTATGTTTTCCTGAGCTGCCCTGCCCGCAGTGCGGTTGCGAATCGCTTACCCCTTCCTGATTCTGAGCTGAGGACTTATCGAGTGGTAACAAAGACAGACAAACAGACCAGTGGATTGGTACAAGGAAAACCAATGTTTATTAATAAGAAAACTAAAACTACAAGGTAAACAGTATAATACAGAAGATAAAAAGAAATCGCTATGGATGTAATACAGTCTTACACTTATCGGGTTGAAAGAAACGGACACATCGAGGGAAAATTCTAAAATCACAAGTTTAGCAATATCCCTTAACCCCCAACCTTACACTTATGCTAGGTTGTCTTGTGGCGGCCAGAAAATTAATGCTCACCGGTGAAAACAGATGAAAAGGCTTGGCCCCTGTGCCTGCTGCTGCCGTCGACATGTGGTTGCGAGGTTTACTGGATGGCTTCCTTCTTAGTTGCTAGCAGACAGACAGGACAGGGCCAAGAGGCGAAGAGAGCAGCTCCAGCCAGAGATATACTGGGCAGCTCCAGTTATACCCTCTTGGTAACAGGTTTTTTCATACCTTATCAGCTTGCTTCATTGTTTGATTTAAGCACGAAACGTAAGACAAAGGACCCCATCTCTGGCCCATTTACATTAATGGCCATTTCCTGTATCGATCTGTTCGCTAACTGCTTTACCATTGTTCCGAATGTACCTTGATGGTTCACCTTTTGTCCTGCGATCACTTCCTGCTCGAATTTTGATGTGTTGGCCGGCCATGTTGATAGCTTGCCTAAGGGCTAGGATGCAACTGCATTGTTTAAAGAATCCTGTCTGAGACACGAAACCTGCCAAGTTGTTGAGAATGCAATTTCAAATCTGCCGGTCCTCGGCCATGTGTCTGACTGCAGCCATTTTGAGAGACCTTGGATTTTTTAAAACAGTCACACCAGGGTTTCTTTAATAACTCCAATAAATCTTCGGGGTGTGGGGAACATGTGAAATTTTGCGAATCCCTTCACTCCCCCCTGTGGATACTTAAACTTGCTTGAAGTGTCCATGCAAGGTGAGCAAAGATTTCTGACTGTCGCAAACAACCTTCCCCTTTATTTACCTATCCCTAATCCCCCGACACATACATTCCCTTACTTGGAGAGAACCCCAGTGTATGGCAGGCATTCGGATAGAAAACAAGGTTGAATTACAACAATCCCAGCACGGAGGGGTCCAAATACCCCTGCACCACTTGGGATGAAACAGTATTTCGCATACTATACAACACAACAATGAACAATCTTTATTCAAAATAACATCAAAACGTAAACATTACTTTATTGAAAACAACAAACGGAAGGGACCATCTTTATTAAAATAATGAAACAGGCTGCCATCACTCGCAAGGGATGCGTCCCCGAACTCACACGGGTGTTTCGTCTACCCGAGCATACTGGTCCTTCCATACCCTTTGTGTTCTAACTACTACCTCGAGACCCCTATTCCTACACTGGACGCAAACCAGGCAGAGGACGATCCCGAGCTGACAGATTACTAGCACGTGTGATGCCAGACGAATCCAGGAGGGGACCTCTATATTCTCAAAGATGTCCCACCAGGGTGGGGTCGTAATACTCAGAATATCGGCCCCTATCTGGACAGTCTTCTGTTCCAGCGTGTAAAAGTGTTTTTGGGACATCCCTACTGCTTTTAATAATTTAACGAGGTGTTCTGGGAGAGGGGGGATCTGATAGCCAAAGTGGGCTACATACTTTTGGAGGTTGGTGAAATTCTCTTTCACAGTGAGGTGAACAGTGGATGGTTCAGGGATGGGGACAATTCGTATCTGTGCCACTTGAACTTCTTCCTCGGGTTTAAAGCAGAAACTGCTGTCACTCACCGCACACCAGCTGTGCTGACCGTGCTGGTAGTGAGACGCTGCTGTGGTGATGCAATATGTCCCACCTCCTATATACGCCACCTGTGGGGGAACATGGCCTTGTGCCATGGCTTCCATGGTGCAGTTTATAGGCTTCGCGTCAGCAGCTCTGAACCTGCACTGCGGTTTTGAATAGGCGTTCAAGTGCTGGGGACACAGGATTATGTGTGATCCCCGGCTCTGGCACCCCGAGAGGTCAGTACCCGTCATACCATGCTCCCACTTTATGACGTAGGGCGGGACCGCTGTGAAACGAACGTGTGCACCCCCCTGAATGACACCAATGTTCTCCACCCTGTACACCGGCTTAAATTGCATTTTTAAACCATTAATCTGGGTCTGCAGCTCGATGTCATCTAAGCTGTTGATGACAGTAGACCCCGTGTTAAAACCAGTTAAGACATCGTTAAAAACACCCCTTCTTTGTCTCCCAATCCCGTCCAAAAGCTCGTGGGTGTTTAGTCTGGTTCTGTCACCATCTGAAAAATCAAACTGATAAAATTTAACATCTCCTTTAAGAGGGCTCATCCGAAGATGTGGTGGTCCTCGGTGTCGCCCCTTCTCGCGAGGCTCAGCCCAGACAGGGCGAGCAGGATCACGCCTCCGAACATTCCCTGTAAGAGATAAAAACATCTGGCCGGGCCCCATACAGGCTGCCTGGCTTGGGTGAAGTGTGAGCGGGTCCCTCGACCTCGGCTCACGTAGACAACACTGGAACGGTTCCATCTTAAAATTACATTACGGTTCCACACCTTATAATAAACCTATACATCTTAACTTAAAACTACAAACTTAACTGCTAAAGTTATATACATCCGCCGCCCGTCTCCGAGCGGCCAGCTCAAATTCTGTCAGGATTGCTGCAGGCTGCTCCCTGCGGCTTGGCTGTACTGACCTTTATTTCCGGTCCCTCACAGCCCGCGACTGCTGGCTGAGGACCTTTGTCTTTCGACTTAACTTTAGCACGGGAGGTAGCCCTTTTAAACTGGGGAGCCGGCGACCATGCCTTCCTAGGCTGGGGTGTCCGAGGGGACCTCCTAGGAAGTGCTGTTGGTGGGGCTACCCTGGCGAGCGAACCCTTGCTGTGGGTCGCAGTCCTCGCTGGCTGGGGGCTTTTCCCCTGTGGCTCCTCCCTTCCCAAGTCTGAGCTGGGGACAGGCAACCCTTCGCTGCCTGCTGCCGGAGGCTGAGAGTCTTCCTCTCCAGGTTCAAAACCTGGGTCGGGGGCGGGGCTACCTGCCTCGGGCTCCTCCTCCTCCCCACCTGAGTCCCAGAAGAGAGGGGGAATGGTTTGGACAGGGGTCTGGGTGACTCCTCCCCTGACTGCCCCTGCAGGTGCTGCCTGTGAGCTGGGAGCTGCTGGGAGCTGGGGAATTCTAACCTCGGGTTGGATCCCAGCTGCCTGCTTTTTCACCTCCACAGTACTGGGGACTGGTAGCTCTTGGACCGCTTCCCTCCTAGCCTTGTCTATGGCTCGTTCCCCTGCGCAGACGGTCAGGCCCAGGAATTTCACCTCCTGCTGGCCGATCCGCGCTTTCTTCTCTAGTCATAGCGGGGCATCGTCAGAGGGGGCTGAGGGAGCTACCACACCGGTAGTGGCTGCTATTCTTCCCTGGCTGGCCATAAAAGATCGCATGGCCTCAAAAAATGACTCCATGGCAGCGGGGGCAATTCCTGTCTCTGCCTCCCCCGTCGCTGCCTTTTGGGTTGGGGCGGTGGGATTCTTTCCCTTGGTATCCTTCCAGGGGTTTTTACAATCTTTCCGCCCGTGGCCGTTCTTCCCGCACCCAAAGCAGTTTAACTTAGCCTGGGCGGGACGATTCCCTTCCTTGTGCCATTCCCTTTTATGCTGGGCCCCTGATTTAACCTCGTGGACTTTCCCCTTGGGTTGGGGCGTCTCGATACCCCTGATATTTTTAAATGCTATCGTGAGCTGGCGGATCACCGTTTCCTCGGTGGTCTGGGGGCTACGGGGGTCAAACCAGGCCGCAGCTCGTGTTCGAATTTGGGGCAGGCAGTTTGTCATGAGACAGCGGAGCCAGTGGGCTAATTGATCTCTGTTCAGGAGTGTCCGCCCTGGCATTCCCGGGCATGCGCTCCGGTAGACTGGCCACAGCCTGTCTGCGAAAGCCTGTGGGGACTCCCCAGGGAGCTGTACCGTTTTTCCCACCCGGGCGAACGGACTCCCATCATTTAGTCCCATGGCCTCCAATATCTCATCCCTTAACTCCTCGTAATCTTTCTGCCCCCTTTTGCACTCATCTGATAAGGTTTGGAGGAGGTCACCACCCAGAGAAAACAGCAGCATTTTTGCTTGTTCTGCTTCATCGCAGTCATTAACGCACGCTGCCTGCTCTATCTCACGGAAGTGTAGAGAGGGGTCTCCCTCCACTGTAAGCTTAGGGATATGGCTAACCATGGCCCTGATCTGTGGGGTGCCATGCGGCACTACAAACTGGTTCTGGATGGCCCCTAGGTCCTCGCCATCGGCGGGCGGGCCGTACCTCCGTTGTCGGAGGGGGTACACTGGTCCCGGTCCTGGTCTATCTATCAGGGCTTGCTGGGTCTCCCCTAATGCTTCATCCTCCACCCCCCCTTGCTGCCAGACCTCCTGAAAACTCGGGGCTATGGGTGATGGCCGTGAAGCCTCTGGTTCCCTAACCAGTGTCGTTCTGGGAGCTGCCTGTGGGACTTCCCTGCTTGGGTTGCCGGTAAAATCCGACTGGCCCGCCTTCGGGCTAAGGAGGCATACCATGCCCTTCGCCCTCGCTAAGGCCATGCCCAAACGTTCTATTTCTTGCCTGCAGGGGCGATGATCTGCGTCCTCAAACCCCTGGGCGCAGGCCAGCTTATATGCTGCCTTTACCTCGCCTACTTTCTCCTCCTGCTCTTTTAATTCTTGCGTGAGGCTGTGGATCTTGTCCATTAACATAACCTCACTGCCTCTCGCCTCTCTGACCTGGTATTCCAGGTGTTCCATTCGACCTCTTGCGCTACTTTTTAGCTCAGTAATCTGGTATTCCAGGCGCTCTACCTTTGCCTGGTGGTCCCTTGCCATCTGCGCCCTTTCTTGGCTAATTGCCTGGAGCGCTGCTACCCCTTGCTCTTCGGCTGCTGTCTTTTCCTGCAGCTCTAGGGTCAACTGTTTAATCTTGGCTGCTTGTACTGCTACAGCACGGTCTAGTACTAAGACCTGCTTTTTAAAACACAAGAGCCAGACCGCCTTCTCAATACCTTTCTTATACTGTTTACTTGCTGTCCACTGGATGGCTGCATCTATGGGACGCTCGGCCTTTAACATATCGCCCACCCACTTTTTCGCGATATTTACCTTGCCGCACACATAGGCAGACAACCTTATCTCCATTGCGGATTCCTCCTCCGCACCACTGTCTGCCTTGTTACACACTTTCGCCTCAGCTCCTGGCTGACTCGCCATTTCTGTAAGGGGTTTTGACATGTGAAATTTTGCGAATCCCTTCAGTTAGACCACACTGTAAGGGGTTTCTTTTTTTTACTGTTTCTCGGGCTTATAATAGGTCAGCCAGTTATGTTTTTCCTGAGCTGCCCTGCCCGCAGTGCGGTTGCGAATCGCTTACCCCTTCCTGATTCTGAGCTGAGGACTTATCGAGTGGTAACAAAGACAGACAGACGGACCAGTGGATTGGTACAAGGAAAACCAATGTTTATTAATAAGAAAACTAAAACTACAAGGTAAACAGTATAATACAGAAGATAAAAAAATCGCTATGGATGTAATACAGTCTTACACTTATCGGGTTGAAAGAAACAGACACATCGAGGGAAAATTCTAAAATCACAAGTTTAGCAATATCCCCTTTAACCCCCAACCTTACACCTATGCTAAGCTGTCTTGTGGCAGCCAGAAAATTAATGCTCACCGGTGAAAACAGATGAAAAGGCCTGGCCTCTGTGCCTGCTGTTGCCGTCGACATGTGGTTGCGAGGTTTACTGAATGGCCTTCCTTCTTAGTTGCTAGCAGACAGACAGGACAGGGCCAAGAGGCGAAGAGAGCAGCCACCAGCCAGAGATATACTGGGCAGCCCCCGTTATACCCTCTTGGTAACAGGTTTTTTCATACCTCATCAGCTTGCTTCATTGTTTGATTTAAGCACGAAACGTAAGACAAAGGACCCCATCTCTGGCCCATTTACATTAATGGCCATTTCCTGTATCGATCTGTTCGCTAACTGCTTTACCATTGTTCCGAATGTACCTTGATGGTTCACCTTTTGTCCTGCGATCACTTCCTGCTCGAATTTTGATGTGTTGGCCGGCCATGTTGATAGCTTGCCTCAGGGCTAGAATGCAGCTGCATTGTTTAAAGAAACCTGTCTGAGACACGAAGCCTGCCAAGTTGTTGAGAATGCAATTTCAAATCTGCCGGTCCTCGGCCATGTGTCTGACTGCAGCCATTTTGAGAGACCTTGGATTTTTTAAAACAGTCACACCAGGGTTTCTTTAATAACTCCAATAAATCTTCGGGGTGTGGGGAACATGTGAAATTTTGCGAATCCCTTCAGACCACACTTAGAGTGCTGTGCACAGTTCTTATCTCCATATTACAAAAAGGATATTGAAGCACTGGAGAAAATGCAAAAATGATTTACAAGGATGATACCAGAACTGAGGGTATATCTATCAGGAAAGAATGAATATGTGGGGCTCTTTTCTCCAGAAAAGATAAGATTGAGAGGTGACCTGATAGAGTTCTTTAAAATCATGAAGTGGTTTGAAAGGGTAGACGTAGAGAGGATGTTTCCACTTAAGGGGGAATCCAAAACTAGAGGCCATACAGATACGATAGTCATAGAATCATAGAAAGTTACGGCACAGAAGGTCATTTGGCTCATCGTGTCCATGCAGGTCGAAAAAGAGCTATCCAGTTTAATCCCACTTTCCAGCACTTGGTCCATAGCCCTGTAGTTTACAGCACTTGAAGTGCACATCCAAGTACTTTTTATTGAGTTTAGGGTTTCTGCCTCTACCACCCTTTCAGGCAGCGAGTTCCAGACCCCCATCACCCTCCAATAAAGAATTCAGGAGAAACTTCTTTACTCAGAGAGTGGTGAGAATGTGGAACTCGCTACCACAAGGAGTAGTTGAGGCGATTAGCATAGATGCATTTAAGGGGAAGTTAGATAAATACATGAGGGAGAAAGGAATAGAAGGATATGTTGATAAGGTGAGATGAAGTAAGGTGGGAAGAGCCTTGTGTGGAGCATGAACACCGGCATAGACCAGTTAGGCTGAATGGCCTGCTTCTGTGCTGCAATTCTATGTAACCATTAGAAATCACTTGTTAGGCCTCATCTATTCTGAGTATTCTCCTTAGAGCAGAGAAGGTTAAGGGGAGCTTTAATAGAGGTGTTCAAAATAATGAGGAGGTTTTGATAGAGTAGATAGGGAGAAACTGTTTCCACTGGCAGAAAGATTGGTAACCAGAGGACACATATTTAAGATAATTGGCAGAAGAGCCAGAGGGAAATGAGGAGAATTTTTTTAATGCAGCGAGTTGTTATAATCTGGAATACACTGCCTGAAAGGGTGGTGGAAGCAGATGCAATAATAACTTTCAAAAGGGAATTGTATATATACCTGAAATGGAGAAATTTGCAGGGCTATGGGGAAAGAGCAGGGGAGGTGGATAGTTGGAAGTTGGATACAGGAAGAATTGGATAGCTCTTCAAAGAGCCGGTACAGACACGATGGGGCGAATGGCCTCCTTCTGTGCTGTATGATTCTATGATTCTTTGAATAGCTGATAGTCTGTATGTGAGGTGTGAGTTGTGTGTAAGTAAGGGTTGTAATAGTGGTGAGTATGTGAGCATGAGAAGGAGGAGCAGTGAAATGTGCTGCAGTGATTGTAGGAGCATGAAGGGCAGTGGGGAAGGTGAGTTACATTGAGTTACATTGAGTCTACAGGCCATTTGCCCAACTGGTTTATGCCACCTCCCTCCCTACTTCATCTGCCCCTATCAGCATACCCTTTTATTCCTTTCTCCCTCATGTGCTTATCTAGCTTCCCCTTAAATGCAGCTATGCTATTTGCCTCAACTATTCCTTGTGGTAGGGCGTTCCACCTTCTTACCACTCTTTCGGTAAAGGAGTTTGTTCTGAATTCCCTGTTGGATTTATTAGTGACTAATTTACATTGATGACCTCTAGTTTTGGACTCTCCCACTATTGGAAACATTTCCGTCTACGTCTACCCTAACAAACTCTTTCATTATCTTAAAGACTTCTATCAGGTCACTCCTCAGCCTTCTCTTTTCTAGAGAAAAGAGCTCCAGCCTGTTTAGTCTTTTCTGAGTTCTCTCAGTTCTGGTATCATCGTTGGGAATTTGTTTTGCAACTTCTCCAGTGCCTCTATATCCTTTTTATAAATATGGAGACCAGAACTGTGCACAGTATTCCAAGTGTGGTCTAACCAAGGTTCTATACAAGTTTAATGTAACCTCTCTGCTTTTCAATTCTATCCCTCTAGAAATGAACCCCAGTGCTTAGTTTACCTTATTAACCTGTGTCATTACTTTTGGTGATTTGTGTATCTGTATCCCAAGATCCCTTTGCTGCGCTACCTCATTTAGACTCTTATTATCCAAGCAATATGTAGCCTCCTTATTCTTCCTACTAAAATGTACCACCTCACATTTATCTATATTGAAATTCATTTGCAATTTACACACCCATTCTGTACGTTTATTATTGTCTTCTTGCATCTTAACGCATTCTTCCTTTGCATTAACTATAGCCCCCAATTTTGTGTTGTCCACAAATTTTGAAATTGTGTTTCCGATTCCCGAGTCCAAATTGTTGGTGTAAATTGTGAACAACAGTGGTCCCAGCACCAATTCCTGTGGAACACCTTTTGCCAGTCTGAGTAGCTACCCTTAACCGTTACTCTCTGTTTTCTGTTTTGTAGCCACTTTTCTATCCATTCTACTACTTAGCCCCTGACTCCATAGGCTCTGACCTTAGTCATGAGTCACTACGTGGTACCTTATCGAAGGCCTTTTGAAAATCACCAGGCAGCACGAGTATTGCGTTAACTGGTGCGATCGGATTTCTAGGCCATTATAATAAACAAAAGGAAAGTATTGGAGAAGTTAGTTAATCTAAAGGAGGACAAAATGCAGGGACCTGACGAGATATATTCAAGGATTCTGAGGGAAATGGGGGAAGAAATAGCAGAAATTATATATCAGGGTTCTTTTGAGGGTGGATGGGGTAAAAATTGCAACACATCACACACGTTTTAGGGGTCCAGAACGGGCGCCACAAAGATTCAGAAGCACGACATAACGCGTGGAAGTGCAAGTGACACCATATTAGTCCGAGCATTAGATAGGTGTCTCCGGCGACCATCTGCAGCAAGCACATGCATCGCTTAAATATTATAATCAGGGTCCTACACCAGCGCTCGCGTCAATCGCCATCTCCTTGATCCGTCCAGCAAATCATGGCAGGAACAGTCAGGAAGCAGCTTTCAGAAGTGGTAATTAAAGGGATCCTCCCCTTCATTAAGGTCTCTGGTTAGTCGTTTTTGGCTGCTAGGGTGCTTTTGGTCCAAGTTTTGGCTGGTTTTTGATATTGTTTAGCTGATAAATACTTTGGAAGAGAAAGTTTGTGGAAGGCTAGAACTGTTTCACGGACTTTAATTCTTCACAATTGCTGAACGTGGGAATGCTGCGCGAAGACAGCACACAAGTTGGAACTGGACTCCTTCATGCTAACCGACATTATGTGCAAACTCGTTGACAGGCAGCCAAGTGCACTTAAAAGGTCCGTGTGGATTGACATCAGTCTTCTTACATATGGTGGGCCCTCAATGTCTCCATCAGTCCCCTGTGTAGCAGGGCTAGGATGTGAGCTCTCCCTCCAGCAAGCTGCCTCTTGGCCTGTCCTAGCCCCCTGTCCTTGCACCCACACACTCGTGCTGGGTAAATCTCCATGTGCGTACCTCCCTAGCCTACCCTCTGAACTACGTGCAGAGCTGGTGCCTGTAAGTGTTAGGTTGAGTGACGGCTCCTGTTGTGTTGTGCTTCCCTCTTCTTCTTCCTTGTCTTTCTCTACTCCCTGAGGGTTGTATGCATCTGCTGGTAAGAAAGGGAGAAGAGTTGGCATTTAGTGGCATGGGTAAGCAGAAACAGATGAGTGGCTTCTGAAAGCAGTAGCAATCTGCCATGCATATTGTGTGAGGGTGTGATTTACGTGAGAAGGGACGGAGGGGAAGATGGTTGAAACCCAACAAGACTTGTCCTCCAGCCTCGTCAGACGCCATGCTTCTGACATGCCCTCTGCTCACAATATCCATAACCTGCTCTTCAAGTGGAGCTATCACATGGATGAAGCATGGCCCTCCTCATGTGGCTGCCTGCTGTTACTTTGTGGCACCTTGCCTTGCAAGAAAGAAGGAAGTGTGTCAGTGTTAGAGTAGTGAGAAGTTTAGAGGTGGAAAGCAGCAGCTGGCAGGCGGAATGGAGTGTCAGTCGGTAGGAGGACGCCGGCCGTACCAGAGGAACGCTCGCTGGCAAGAAGGTAATTTGCAGGGAAGGGGTTTCGAGAAGGTCTCGTGGGAGGAAATGGGGGGAACCTGGGGAAAGAGGGGTCTAAACCTTGCTGGTGGAGCCTGGAGGAGTACTTCTGCTGCTCCTGGCCCCACGAGGAAAGTAAAGAAACTTACCTAAATGGCCTCTTCTGGCCCCAGATCCTCTTCCAGCTGTCTTCACCTGGCGTGAAAGCCACAACATCTCCCCGCTAAGACCAGCGTTAAAAATTGAGGTCGGGGCCCGATGATGTCATCGGATCTCAATCTACATATTTAAAGTAGGGCCTCGCCGGCTTTGAGCAGATGCCCTTTCCACCTACTCAGGAGAGCAGGTGAAAATTCAAGACAACGGGATGCAGGCGGAACATCGGTGGCTAAGTCACCCAACCGATTTTAACTGCCCATCTGCCCGGTTTCCCCATATGGGTAGGGTTAAAGAAACTAACTTAAATGGCCTCTTCTGGTCCCAGATTCTCTTCCTGCTGTCTTCACCTGGCGTGAAAGCCACAACATCTCCCCGCTTAGAGATTAGGAGTTAAGGGCAGTTTCTCAGAGTGGGTAGTGATGACACATATGGTCCTGTTTTGAGACCACCTCTGTTCACTGTGTGCGGCAATGATTTGGATATAGGGCAACAGGGATAAGTGTCCAAATTTGCAGATGATACCAAAATAATTTTGAGGACCAAAGATAGCAGCAAAGGGATGTTGATTAGATGGTGGACAGTAGCAGATAAAATTCAATGTCAGTAAATGTGAGGTGGTACATTTTGATTAAAAAAAATAAAAGTAGTAATTATTATTTTGAATGGAGGATGATTGGGTGATGTGGAGGAGCAGAAGGATTTGTGGATTCAGGTTCACAAGGCATTAAAAAGCTGTGGGTCAAATGGATAAGGCCATAAAAAGTAATGGCATACTAGGTTTATGCCATAAGGTACAGAATATAAAAGTCAAAATGTAATGTAATGGTAAATCACTCATCCTCAAAAAAACTTATTCTCAGTTCCTCTGTCTTTGCAAACTACTGTCCCATCTATGATACTATGATCTCCATCTCTTTGTGGTGAGACACAGAGCACAAGAAAGCTAGAGGATGCAGGCGTGGAGCCTGATACAGCTGAATGGGGCTTAAGAGACGCTAGTCCCTGGCTACAGAGCAGGCAGATGATGATGTCAGGAGCCCTGCCATAAAGACAAAGATCCTAACAGATCATCCAACACATAGTTCTGTGCATCATCTCCAACAGATGGAATCCAATGTTGTTCTATGTGTCAACATTCAAGAGGGTTTTACATCATTGAAGTGCATCCTGGAGAAAATGCCAACTTCAGGAACATCTGCATACCTTCCCCTGCTCCATGAGAGATCCGGGCAAGTTAATCAATTCAGTGTGGGGGCATGGAATGAAGGACTGCAAGGCTTGGAGAACGGTTTGGAGGTGTCCATGTCAACTGATTGCAAAGTATACAAGGCAGAATCTCAGAGGGACTAGAGCTTATTTAGTTGACTTTCTCCCAGAGATTTAAGGATCTTCTGCTTCTAAGGTCAGTTCTCCTGCTGATCGCTGGCAAAGAGAATCCTGTTCCCAGTGCCAGTGAAGTAGCTGGTGTGCATGCCAATGAGGCTGCTTTCCCTAATGGCAGCAACACAGAGGAGTACTCCATCACTTCCCTACAGAAGCCTTCAATGTTATGGGACCAGGGAGCCCATAACAAAGAGTCAATATGTCCCATTTCTATCCCAGGACCCAGGTCTCCTTGGAGGATGGATACCTCCATCTCAAAATGCTAATAGTAGTTAGGAGCAGCTGCCTACATCTCAAGTCCCAGGTCCTCAGGTGGCATTTAGAAGAATTGTAACAATAGAGTGAAGGAAACGTTGTTTGGTCACAAGGGGTATGCACGGTGAAAAAAACAAGTCATGTTTTTGTAAATAGTTGTAATAAATCACGAGAATATTTGATATAACTGCTTAGTGTTTTGTTATCTTATAGAACAATGAGAAATGGATACTGTGCTGATATTGAAGCTAATGAATATGATGTGATAGATTTTACTTAGACCATAGACAGATTAGTGAGAGGAGGCTGCTCTTTGATGGGCTAGGACCTCAGAAAAATATTGGTCAATGCTTCAGTGAAGCTGTCCCAAATAATTTTGGATCTCAGATGTCCAACAGTACCTGTCGCTGTACCTGCTTCCTGTTCTTCATGGCCCTGTTCTTCAGCATCAGCCGTGCCATCATCAGCCTTTCTGACATCCTCTCGGACATCTTCCTGCAATCTTTACTGGAGAGTCAAGTTATTAAATGCTCAACATGCTACCACAATTCATGAAATGAAGCTTAGCACATGCTGTAGGCACCTCTGTACAGTGAATTGGTTGATCTGGCAAAAGTCCTGTATGACTCCTGGGATGAGCCTGTAGTGTAAAAGTTCAGAGCTTTGGCCACTTTCTCTGCCACAGTCAGATGTGTTCAAGCTGTGGATCTTGGTTTGCAGTCATGAACAGACCTTTTCCAAGACTTCAGGACTGAAACATCACCTTCAAAGACACAGCTCATGAAAAAGAGCTTGGAAAGATTGCCTGGGTCAATACCACTGGGATGGTCTGGCTCTCTTCTGATGCTGCCTGATTAATCTGGCTTCCTTTACAGCTTCCTGCAGCTCCTCTTTTTTCTATATGCATATCCTGTAAAGTGGGATTCCCATTGGGAAGCCCATTTTGCAGCCTTCAGATACTTGCTCTCGAGTTCCCAGTCACGGGAATTTCCTTACGTGTTCTCCCATTTGGCTGCCATAACTTAGGTGAAGAGATCAGCAGAAACCCCAGATAGACGAGTAAACGGAGGTTCTGCTGATCTTTTGCCAAAGTTACATTGGTCGATTGGGAGAACCCCTAGAAAATCCCAGTGTACAAGTACAAGGCTGTTCATGGGTAATGGAGAATGGAGGTGAAGGCTTCATTATTACAATGGTGGAAAACTGTTACAAATAACTGCAGTTAATCTCAAAAAATGACCAAAAGCAATCTCACTTTCAGCAGTTTCCTTTTAAATTCCCGCTTCCACCTTGATGATCAGGTCCTGGCAATTGCACCTGCTGTATAGTGGTTTAAAATCAATAGGGCGCATGGGAAGGCAGAAATGAGGGAATTTCTATTGGATGATATTATCATGCCTTAACTCAGTGATTTACAAATCTCTGATGTGGAGATGCCAGTGATGGACTGGGGTGTACAAATGTAAGGAATCTTACAACACCAGGTTATAGTCCAACTGTTTTATTTGAAAATCACAAGCTTTCGGAGGCTTTCTCCTTCGTCAGGTGAGCGATCGCTCACCTGACGAAGGAGAAAACCTCCGAAAGCTTGTGATTTTCAAATAAAACAGTTGGACTACAAACCTCTGTCACTGAAAGGGTGGTTACTTCTTCGTCCTGCCCTCAAACCTGTTGGAATTTATGACTTGGCACTTTTGGGGTGGAAAGCTGGCAGATCCATGACCGACCCAAATTCCTGCCCCCACTTAGGCATAAATAGTGATTTCCGCTCTCCCTCAACCCACGAATTTGGGGTCTTAGTTTTTAATTTCTTAGCTAAGCAGTTGACGTCAACACTCCCTACTAATGTATTCTGAAAGTCCAAACTTATTTCACCGAGGAACCTTACAGCCAGAAAAGAGTATGCAGACTTTCATCGGTCAGGACTGAGACCAAACCAGATTTTAAAGTAAAATATATTAATCCACAGTGCTGCCCATTGTAGTTTAAATCAGAACAAACTAATGTCCTGTTGATAGGGATAGAATTATCACACTGGAGTATGACAACTTATGAAGGATTAAGTTTTAAAAAAAGATAAAAGCAGAGGCCGCAAGATAAGCACAATTCTCCACCAAAACAATCTTAATATGAACTAGCTTCACAAAAGAGAAAGTTTGTTCCAGAACATATTTTTCCCATATTTCCATTTTTCATACCAATGACACTAAATCCAACATATAACAATAACATCTCATAGCAGTTGTTAAGGTGGGCAATGAGAGAACGTAAAGAAACTTGGAGGAAGAGGCCTACTTCAGCACAAATCAAACCTAAGACCTTCCTGGTCTGTATGACTCAGCTGCTTACTGGATATACTTACTGGCAAAGCCAGTAGCAGTTCTTGATAAAACTACCTTTTTTTTTCTTGGACAATTGGATTTGAACTTGATAGGATCTGACTGCACCACACATCATTGCCAATAAAGCTCATGAGATTCCTTTGTAACTTTCTGTGTTCAGATTAAAAGGGTTAATGTATATTTAGAAATCTATGAACAGTGCCTCGTTTCAACTGTTTGGCTGAAACTTTTGAAATGAAGGTTGCCTCATATGTTAAGAATTTGGCATTTGTCTTTCCCTCTAGAGATGGTGTAGCTGTTCAATACTTCATTGGGACCTTGACAAGGACTAGATAGCATAACACAACTGCACCATACACATAAACCAGAGAATGGGAAGCCCTTCAAGGGCTGTGAACTCTGTAACAGATCCTCAAAATTGTGCCAAGCATTAGCTACCACCAAGAACATTAACAGAAGGGATTTGGTTACAGACAGCAAGAGCCTGGAAGGAACTTGGCCTAGAAATAATTAATGAGGAAGCTATTATCTCAACAAACTGCATTGGTACAAGTTATACAGGAGTAAGCTGTAAAACCTCCAAGGTTTCAAGTACAAAGGAACAAATGAGTGGGTGTTGTAAATAGGATAGCTGGGAAGGCATGTATTCAGCAACAAATTCCATTTTGTGATTACAGATTCAGGGTGAAAATTCTCTCTGTAGAATATATGTGTGTTTTCATTGTTGCTGGCAGTACAATGACTAAACCCAGCCTACAAAAGCTTCAGTCATCTTGGCAATGCTGAGCAACCCAGATGTTCATGGAATGCTCTATGATTCTAGTATTCAAAACACCAGATGTGCTATTTATGTGTCCTTTGCTGGTATCGTGAATGCAACAATAAGTGAACAAAGAGCCCTGGAATGTTACGTTTTTCTCATTCAAACTACCATGCTAATTGGTTGTAAGAAACTTTATTATTAGACAGAATTGAAAATGATATAATAATACCATCCCCATCACAAATATGAGAATATGAAATAAGACGGAGCTGACGCTCTGGATCTGAGCCCATTACTGAGCCCATCTTCACTATTGACTGTGCCACCTAACTTAGTGTTGTCAGCAAACTTAGATATATGGCTCTATAGTCCTTCATCCATGTCATTTATAAATATAGTGAAAAACTATGGCCCCGGTATAGATCCCCGAGGGACACCACTAGTCACATCCTGCCAATTTGAGTACATGCCCATTATCCATACTCTCTGTCTCCTACCTCCTAACCAATTCCTTTTCCAAGCCAATAGAGTTGCCTCCAATTCCATGTGCTCATTTTTGTTAACAGTCAACAGACTAACAGGCTACTCATCATGTTATTGGGTTCTTTCTAACCTTCTTACCGCAGGTTATTTAGGCCTTTGCATCTTAGAGCACTCTCATGAGAGAGTCCCAACCCCGCAAGTCTTTCGCAGTGTCATTCTTGCCTTGAGATCTGGATAAGCTTGCCTGGGAAACAAACAGCCAACTTGTCCAGAAATTGCTTTTAGCTACTGATGCTTCCATTACATCTCATTCTAGACTTTGAAAGCAGTACTGCATCACATCAGACCTCATTTTAAGTTTAAAATATCAAGCAAATTTATTTTACAAAAGATCAACAAGCACATAAGTAACAGTCCTAAAATATAATTATATATTTTCTTCGTACCTAACTCTTCACGTTGACAAAATAATAAAAATGTCAGGGCCCTGAAAATCTGCAGCAGTGACATCTTGATGTAAGCGTTGGATTTTCCTGCTGAGAATCTCTGCTGCTGATCCCATGGAAGAATGCAGGCCAGGGAAAGGTGCCCTCATTAAAATATCACTGGCCACATTTTGCGTTTCTGCCAGTCCTGCCCCCCCATGGAAACTTGCCCCCTTAGCTCCTTAAAACTCTTTATAAGACCAAAAAATGTTTAAAAACGTTTAACATTTTCAGAGACCCAGGTCATGACACTGCCTTCACGTCCAGGTGGGTCCCATATTTGCCAGCCAGCAGACACTTATTTTCACTGTGCATACTGATCCACCAATGGATTCTCAGAGTGGAAGTTCCCTGCCCCCAGCCAAGTCCCCTCTGACATGGATGACTTTGATTAGGGAAGGCAGAGGCTCCACCTGAAAGAAGGCCCCACAGAAATGGGTATGGTAGCCTCGGCCCCAGTGTATCTGGGTCCCAGCCCTTCCACTGCACTCCTGATGATATAATGTGGGAGCTACGGAATTTCAGCCCCACAACTTTAAGAACAAAGCTGAACTTATGTAAATAATACACTGTGGACTAGAATTTCTGGCCCTGTCCCACCAGTCTTTTGGCAGAACTAGGGCAGGCAAGGCAGGAAATTTGCTCAGACACATGGAGGTGATTTTATATCCCAAGAACGGGTGGGTTGGGGGTGGGTGGGAGTTGCAAATAGTTGTTTTTTGGGTCGCGACTGCAACCCGGCTTTATTTCCGGGTTTAACGTTGGCCCGTAAAAGTACAGGCTTCCCACTGGGAATGCAAAGTCTGAAAATTTTGCGGTTGTGACCCAAATCAACAACTATTTTCAACTCCCACCCACCCCAACCCACCCATTCTTGGGGGTTAAAATCACCCCCATGCTCTGCCTCCCTCTTTCTGGAGGGCAGGTACATTCAAATCACATTAAAATGAAGGAAACATGATGTCTGCAGTATTTCCTGCTATTTGTCCAGTTCAAATCCTGGATGGAGGAGCTGCCTGTTAGGCCCTGACATTCTGGGTTCAAAGGTAGGCCTGAAAGTTGAAATTGGCAATGGGCCTAACCTCAAAAATCTTGGTTTGAAAATTGGCTGTATTTTTAGGCAGCTGCAACCCTCCCACCTGCCAGGTCTCTGAGGCATCAGATTTCTGCCCCAGGCATGATCCAGCCTGTCTCCACATACAAATTACCAGAGTCCAGAAATGTGACCAACTTCAGGAGGGCATTACTTGGATGGGCTGAAGTCTCACTCTACCGGTGAGAAAGCTTGAACCTGTTTCTTTCACAAGAATATCTGACCAATATGGGAGTCTAATTAATCTAAACTGTTTCTTGGAAATTCAGGCCAATTTCACTGTCAGGAGTTTCACATCATAGGTTCCTTTTCTGGGATTTTGAAACATACTTTTTGATTTGAACAGTACAGCACTTTTTAAATACAGAACTTCCTGGATTTTCAATATCGTTGTACTCAAATTTCAAAAGCAACTGCACCATAGAAACGGAAGTAGACCATACAACCTCCCAGTGCAAGTCTCTCGCCATTAAGACAATATTCTGATTTGTCTTTGTTGGATCCAAAATGTTGACCTCACTTTTCCCCACATTGGACTCCATCTGCCACAGTTTTTCCCACTCACTTAATCTGTCTATGTCAGTGTTGTTCAATAGAAATCATTGACTAGCCACAGGCGTGGCTAAGGCGAAATCATTTTAGCCACATGCACTAATTTTAGTAGGAAACACCATACACACAATACAGGTAAATGTATTTCACATGTACATTTACTTAAACTTTGCAGTCTTTCTCTTCCACCAAAGTTTGGAATTCTGGCATGAATTTATCAGACACAGCATATCTTAGCGCGGCTTCTAGGTTTTTTTGTCAAAGTACCACTTGAAACTTCTGGACTTCAGAGTGATTGCTGAGAATGTTGACTCACACAACTAGATGTGCCAGTCCTGCCCCTGCTCTCCATCCAGAACGCAGTTGGATGCTGCCTGCCCTTTGCCATGATAAAGAGGGAGAAAATTGAATATAAGTGTAAACTAGCAAGAAATATAAGAACAGATTGTAAGAGCTTTTACAAGTATGTAAAAAGGAAGATATTAGCAAAAGTAATGGCATTAGAGGCAGAGACAGGAGAAATTATAATGGGGAATAAGGAAATGGCAGAGACCGTAAACAAATATTTTGTATCTGTCTTCACAGTAGAAGACACAAAAAAAATCAGAAATAGTGGGGAACCAAGAGTCTAATGGGAGTGAGGAACTTAAAGTAATTAAGATTAGTAAAGAAAAACTACTGGAGAAATTAATGGGACCAAAAGGCAACAAATCCCCTGGACCTGATGGCCTTCACTTAGAGTTTTAAAAGAGGTGGCTGCAGAAGTGGTGGATGCATTGGTTTTGATCTTTCAGAATTCCCTAGATTCTAGAACAGTCCCTGTGGATTGGGAAGTAGCAAATGTAACCCTGCTATTCAAGAAAGGAGGGAGAGAGAAAACAGGGAACTATAGACCAGTTAGCCTAACATCAGTAGTCGGGAAAATGCTAGAATCTATTATTAATTTAGAAAATCATAATATGATTAAGCAGAGTCAACACGGTTTAATGAAAGGGAAATCATGTTTGACAAATCTATTAGAGTTTTTTGAGGGTGTAACAGCAGGGTAGATAAGGGGGAACCAGTGGATCTAGTGTATTTGGATTTTCAAAAGGCATTCGACAAGAGGTTAATATATTAGCATGGATTGAGGATTGATTAACAGACAGAAAACAGAGAGTAGGAATAAATGAGCCATTTTCGAGTTGTCAGGTTGTAACTAGTGGGGTGCCGCAAGGATCAGCACTCGGGCCTTAGCTTTTTACAACATATATCAATGTCTTAGGTGAGGAGACAGAGTGTAATGTATCCAAATTTGCTGTCGATACAAAGCTAGGTGGAAAAGCAAGCTGTGAGGAGGACGCAAAGTGGCTGCAAAAGGATATAGACAGGTTAAGAGGGTGGGCGAGAAGGTGGCAGATGGGGTATAATGTGGAGAAATGTGAAATT
Source organism: Heptranchias perlo (assembly GCF_035084215.1). Lineage (NCBI taxonomy): Eukaryota > Metazoa > Chordata > Chondrichthyes > Hexanchiformes > Hexanchidae > Heptranchias > Heptranchias perlo. The sequence continues at coordinate 21,646,093 of NC_090346.1, read as the reverse complement.
ATCCACTTTGGTAGGAAGAATAGAAATGTGAAATCATTCATTTTGGTAGGAAGAATAGAAAAGCAGAATATTTTTTAAAAAGTGAGAGACTAAGACAGTTTGGTATTCAGAGGGATTTGGGTGTCCTTGTATACGAATCACAGAAAGTTAACATAAAGGACCAGCAAGCAATTAGGAAGGCAAATGGTATATTAGCCTTTATTGCAAGTGGGTTGGAGTATAAGAGTGAGGAGGTCTTGCTGCAATTATATAGGGCGCTGGTGAGACCACATCTGGAGTACTGCGTACAGTTTTGGTCCCCTTACCTAAGGAAGGATATACTTGCCTTAGAGGTGGTGCAATGAAGGTTCATTTGATTGATCCTGGGATGAAAGGGTCATCCTATAAGAAGAGAATGAGTAAAATGGGCCGATATTCTCTGGAGCTTAGAAGAATGAGAGGTGATCTCATTGAAACGTGTGAAATTCTTAGAGGGCTTGACAGGATAGATTCTGAGAGGGTGTTTCCCCGGCTGGAGAGTCTAGAACTAGAGGTCACAGTCTCAAGATAAGAGGTCGACCATTTAGAACCGAGATGAGGAAAAATGTCTTCACTCAGAGGGTTGTGAATTTTTGGAATTCTGTATCCCAGTGGATTGTCGCTGCTCAGTCCTTGAGTATAATCAAGATTGAGATCTATAGATTTTTGGACACTAAGGGAATCAAGGGATATGGGGATAGGGCGATAAAGTGGAATTGAAGTAGAAGATCAACGATGATCTTATTGAATGGCGCAGCAGGCTTGAGGGGCCATATGGTCTGCTCCTGCTCCTTTTTATTTTATTCGTTCACGGGATGTGGGCGTCGCTGGCGAGGCCAGCATTTATTGCCCATCCCTAATTGCCCTCGAGAAGGTGGTGGTGAGCCGCCTTCTTGAACCGCTGCAGTCCGTGTGGTGACGGTTCTCCCACAGTGCTGTTAGGAAGGGAGTTCCTATTTCTTATGTTCTTATGATGTACCCTATTGGTGCTGTTCGTTATTAATTTGGATGGCCTGGAGCTGTTATTCCGATTGGTTGAGCTGACCATGATGACAGGTCCCCTCTCCATACAATGTTGCTGGTGATTCCATGGCACTGAAGTCTGACGTTTTTACCCGTGTTACTCACCATTTTAGCAGATGATCAATGAACAGGAACCAAGGAAGTAAAGCACACACACAACAATAAAAAAGTACTCACACACTCTCAAAAAAGGGGAGCGGGCTAAACCTGACAACTACAGGCCAGCCAGCCTGATGACAGTGGCGGGGAAACTTTTAGAGACATTAATCCAGGAAAAATTAATTGGGATGTAGAAAACTATGGGTTAATAAATGAAAGACAGCACAGATTTGTATAAAGCCAAATCATGTTTGACTAACTTGATTGAGCTCTTTGATGAAGTAATGGAGAGGGTTGATGAGGGTAGTGTGGTTGATGTTGTCTATATGGACTTTCAAAAGGCATTTGATGATGTACCACATAATAAATTTGTTAGCAAAATTGAAGCCCATGGGATTAAAGGGGCAGTGGCAGCATGGATACAAAATTGGCTGCAGAGAGTGCTGGTGAACGGTTGTTTTTCAGACTGGAGGGAAGTATACAGTGGTGATCCCCAGCGGTTAATATTAGGGCAATTGCCCTTTTGATATATATTAATGACCTGGACTTGGGTATACAGGGCATCATTTCAAAGTTTGTAGATGACACGAAACTCAGAAATGTGGTAAACGGTGAGGAGGATAGTAGTAGCCTTCAGGAGGACATAGACAGACTGATGAAATGGGCAGATACATGGCAGATGAAATTTAACATGGAGAAATGTGAAGTTATTAATTTTGGTAGGAAGAATGAGAAGAGACAATATAACTAAATGGTACAATTTTAAAGGGATTGCAGGAACAGGGAGACGTGGGGGTGTACATATACAAATCTTTAGGGGTGGCAGGACATATTAAGAAGGCTGATAAAAGGCATACGGGATCGTTGGCTTTATAAAAAGAGGCATAGAGTACAAAAGCCAGGAAGTTATGCTAAATCTGTATAAAACACTGGTTAGGCCCCACCTGGATTATTGTGTCCAATTCTGGCCACCACACTTTAGGAAGGATGTCAAGGCCTTGGAGAGAGTGGAGAGCAGATTTAGTAGAATGGTACCAGGGGTGAGGGACTTCAGTTATGTGGAGAGACCAGAGAAACTGGGATTGTTCTCGTTCGAGCAGAGACGGTTAAGAGGAGATCTGATAGAGGTGTTCAAAATCATGAAGGGTTTTGATAGAATAAATAAGGAGAAACTGTTTCCAGTGGCAGAAGGGCCGATAACCAGAGTACACAGATTTAAGGTAATTGGCAAAAGAACCAGAGGCGACATGAGGAAACATTTTTTTACGCAGAGAGTTATGATCTGCATGATAAGGTGGTGGAAGCAGATTCAATAGTAACTTTCAAAAGGGAATTGGATAAATATTTGAAGGGGAAAAATTTGCATGGCTATGGGGACAGAGCAGGGAGTGGGACTAATTGGATAGCTCTTTCAAAGAGCCGGCCTAGGCACAATGGTCCGAATGGCCTCCTTCTGTGCTGTATCATTTTATGATTCTATGACACTGCTTTTTGTCTTACCGTTTAAACAACAAATGCACAGAAGTACTTCTATGCACAGCCCATTTTGCAAGTGTGAATAAATGAACATGCAGCCAGATTGTCTTGAAAAAAAATTGCCCCTTATGATTTTGGTGTGATTATAGTTTCAGTTGTAAATTGCAGCTTGCTTTATGCCCTGTTACAATATTGGTATGCATGGTAAGTATTCACGAGCTGGAAAGTTGTCTGAGTACTTTGATAGGGTAACAGTAAAAACGTAACAGGTTATGAGGAATCACTTTGTGATGCACAAAGCTGTGGGTTAGCTTTACCTGGGCAATTTCAATGAGATTTTAAAAATATTGTTCTCAGGATATGGGCACACTGTCAAAGCCACGTTTACAGCCCATCCCTAGTTCTCCTAAGAAGATGATGGTAGTTATATTAAAACTGACCAGATTGCTAGGCCACTTCAGAAGGCAACCATATACCACAGTAACGTGTAAGCCAGACCAGGTAGGAGTGGTGGGTTGCCTTCTCTGTAGAACATTAGCAAACCAGTTGGATTTTTAGGATAAATGCCAGTTTTCATTGTCATTTCTCATTTACAAGCCCACAAATTTCACAACTTGCTAGGGTGGGTTTTGAACTCATGACCTCAAGATTGCTAGTCCAGTACCATACCACAAAGCGAACCTACTCATTTCAGTAGCAGCATAAATTAAGTAGGAAGAAGGTCTGCCACCTTCTTCCTCATTTGGAGCCAGAACCCTGGGTGTTGTTTCCCTTAGCTTGTACTCAAAATTATGGCTCTTTAAGTGATTGCTGCAGTGTTGTTAGCTACGTGACTTACTTTGCGAGTGAGAGCTTGTACAGATTAGTAAACGCACTCTTACATAATTGTTAATATCTCTTTGAAAGAATATATTGGAGAAAATGTTGACTATGTATGCATAGTTCTGTCTCACACTGTCTGGCTTGTAAGTTCATGATTGTCTACAACTCAAGAATAAACTTAAAAGGGAGACAATGGCCTAGAAATTTGATGGAGCCACAGCTGTTTTCCAGGCGCTAAACACGCACTTAAGCCTCCAATATGGTGGACAGTAAGCGCGCACTCATTACGAGCTGGAAGTGTGCCACCCACCATATTAGAATTTCCTGGTCGCCCCCCTCCTGATCGCATCCCTTTCCGATTTAATGACCTACCTCAGGGCCACTACTGCCAAAATTCCAAGCCTTTTCAACGGTGAGCTGCCTGGGGACATCCAGTAGGTGTCCGCAGTTTGACGGTCTCATTTAAATGGGGCCCGAGGCCCAGAATTGGGTGCTCTTTGGGCTTTATCATTCAGGTGCCGGCCTGCCAACAGGAACAAATTTTTAGGCCCATAAATGCTCTGTTCAAAAATTTTTGACAAGCAGTCTTCTTGGTCTCCAAAGTTTTTTTTTGGCAGCTGGGCGTATGACACAAATAGAAACCAATCATCATGCTTCAGATCTTCCAAATTAAGCTGCTGAAAAATAAACTGAAATAGAGTTTCCACTTACCTGATGTGGAGTGCATACTCACTCCTGTAAGGACACACCTCGCTTACCTAAGTCTATAGTACTTAGGTGCAGTTTGGCAAAAACCAAGGCTTAGGAACCCCAGTTGTGTGCAGAGCTACTGTTGCAGTTGAACCAGCTAAACCCATGCAGCCTACCAACACAGAGCATTAGGCTTTCCGCTGTTTGTCCAACTGGGCCCACCTTTCCGTTCACACTGGAGCAATGGGCTGTTCTTTTAATGGTAGACATGTGGTGTATTGGTGGGGTAACATGGAGATTTACCCATGCAAATGTTTTAGTGTACCTGATTTGATCTTGATGTTGACACCGGTCCCAAAAAAGCAGAAAAACATTCCATCACCCAGCACCGACAACCCTCTCCTCAACGTGTAAAAGTTACCAAAGGAAAATTTTTCAATGTTTAAGAAAACAGCAAGGCGAAAACAATCTCTTTAAACCATAACTGTCTGAGCCAAGAGTCTGCTTGGATAGGTCACTGAATAAAAGCAGCTACTCATCATTAAGTTTGGTGAGGTTCTAGCCCCGATATTTACAGGGAGGGAGGGGGGGGGTTGAGGTTTAGGGGCCTGGAGACCCGGAAATACAGGTTTCCTGGAGGTCCTGTCGAATTTAAAAGCAGGACCTGATTTAAATGTTTTCAATCTGTTTCCCAGCCGCAGCCAACCAGATTGAGAGGCTGGCTGGCTGTCTGGCAGGTAGGCCTGCGGAACCAGGCCTCAGCCAGGAGTGGAGCGGAAAGAGGGAGGGAGGGAGAGATCGTGGGTCAGGTATCAGGGGGCGGGGGGAGGGGTTCCGATCATGGTGGAGGGGCCGATCACGGGATCCGATAGCGGGGCTGGAAGCAGGTTAGCTTGGTGGGCTGGGGGGAAGCACTACTGCTCCTCCTCGCCCACAAGCAGTGCTGGAAAGGCATTTACCGGTTCCATCCAGCCATTCTTGCCTCTGTTCAGCTGCTGGGTTTCCTGAGGCTTGGGAAATTCGGCCGGCCAGCAGTAAATCTGAAAGAGAGCTAAAATGTAAGACAAGCAGCCTCATTAAAATATTTCAATAACGGGCCCGCCTCCGGAGAACAGGTTAGTCGCCCGCCCCCCAACCCACTTCTGTTAAAACCGATAATGGGCGCGTTGGAGGTGGGTTGAGGTTGGGTTTCCCATTTTTTTATTTTTAACCCCCCCATCCACCTTCCATCCTGCCCATCCTGGGGGGTTAAAATTACCCCCTATGTTTCAGAAACTGCCAGAAGTAGAAAGCACTCAGAACGTAATCAGTTCAGCTCTACATTCTATTACTGGAATTTGAATTTGGTTTCAGGCCAACTTATATGGTTGTTTCTTCTGATCAAACGTCCTCTTAGTGGAAGTGGTAGCTCAAGTAAATGAATGTTACAATTTGTCCAAGCAAAAGTACACAAAGGAATACTGAAATAAAGCTTACTGCTGCGCAATGTGTTTTCTACAGGCCATGATGTATACTGGATGTAAGAACAATGACAGCATCCCGACCAGCAAACTCCACCCATAATATCCAGGAGGGTATGGAAACTGGAGTTTCTCATGAGATTTCCTTGTGAAACAAACACTTCACAGATCCCTGAAAAGGCCCACAAAAGTAAAACTCCTATTACTAAATCTGGCAATTTGGAAGGAAGTTTCCACCTCTCTCAGAATTCCATAGGGACTATTGATTCTATCATTGTGTAATGGAACTCAAACACATTTATTTCCAGCACGTTATATATATAATATATATATTATGATGTCACCAGAGAAAAGAGTCTCAGAAAACCTTGGGAGACAGATCTATGTAATTTAATGGGAAATAAGGAGCTGGAGATAGTTTGGAGAACTGGCTACTAAGTCTCTATCTGCAGTATGATGAAATAAAGGCAACTCAATACAGTATATATCAACTGTATCCTACAAACTAAATAGATTCCTATGTTGACAAGGATGTGGCTACTAAGCCTTACTGGCCTTACAATTCTATGAGGCTTGCTGGGTTGTCTACTAGGATTTCAGCCCAAAAAGTTAGAGAGCTTCTGAGGAGGTGATGAAAGGTGTGCATGTATCTGACTATCGAATCCCCCTTTCTGATTAAACATGCACATTGACATTCCCTATTTTGTTTGAACTAATAGAGTGGCATCAGGTTCCCCAATGCCACACAACAGACCAATTCCTAATCAAATGCCCCAAGGAGAGCATCACCAATATAACTGGTTCAAACAAACTAAAATTGTGTGCGTTGAGTTGGAATATGACCTTATTCTGGTTGTCAATAAAACAATGAAATCGATGTATTCCAGTTCATGAAATAGGGCTTATAGTGAATCGGCAGTCCATTTTACACCACGCCTGATTTTCTTTTGCATTGAATGCCAATTTGAACCCGTTTCGTCCTACTGACATTGACCAATTTCACCCTCAATATGTCCTAGGGTGGCCACCAGTCGCGAAAAGCTTGAACTATTCCTAATTTCTTCTATCCCTCCCTGCCATCCCAGGGAGTAATCATCTTTTCCTGTAGGATAATGGAAGAAACAGAAGGACTTGCATTTATATAGTGCCTTCTCACTTTGCTGGTAAACTAGTTCCAAGTCGTCTTTTATGTGGAACTTTGTCAAATGCCTTTTGGAAGTCCAGGAACACCATTGCGTAGGGATTTCCGCAGTCCACTTGGGATATCACTTCCTAAAAAAAAGTCAAGGAGGGAGGTCAAGGAGTGTCTTCCCCTTCCATATCAATGTTTACTGCTGTTATTGTGCAGATAATCTTCAATGTTATTCTTGATAATTCATTCCATTATTTTACTGAAATGAAACGGATGGTTCTCCAGTTGCCAGCATCTACTTTGTCACATTTTAAAATGGGCACCATGTTAGTCTGTTCCCAATCTACTCGTCAAAGTTAAATAACTGTGTCAATGTTTCACAAAAAATGTTTCACTCGAGGATGAATACCATCTATCTGTAGGATTTTGTTTATTTTGAAGCCTTTTCACTTGTTTGGGACTTCTAGCTTATTTGTATCAAAGTCATAAGTTCCACGTAAATTATCGATACTTTGGGAGGGCATATTGCTCTTGCCTTCACTTATAAATCCATGGAGGAAATAATTATTCAGAATATTAACAATCTTGTGCTCATCCTCTTTTTCAGACCCATTTGCTTCTTTTTATGGTTCTTGCCCTTTGGGGCATCTTAGCTCAGTATTGTAGGATATAGACCAATATTTCCTAGAATTTTGCATGATAAAAAAGTCTGTTTACAATCTTTTCTGATTGTCTTTCCACGGTGACTGTAGGTTTTGAGGGGTTGCTATCCTTGAACCTGGATGCGGCCTGTTTAAAGATAAATGCATATTTAATGCGGGGGTGGAGGGAGGCGATGACTAGAATTGGTTGCTCAGTGCCAAATGCCTTTGTTTTGGTATTATTTGTTTTATATCCCAATAATTTCACATATTGTTTGATGCAAATGATACTGTCTGGGACAGGACCCATGGGGGTGGTTACAAACAGTAACAATATATCTGCATATCATAGAATGATACAACGATACAGCACAGAAGGAGGCCATTCGATCCATCCTGCCTATGCTGGCTCTTTGAAAGAGCTATCCAATTAGACCCATTCCGCTGTCCTTTCCCTGTAGGCTGCTCATTTTTCCCTTTCAAGTATTTATCCAATTCCCTTTTGAAAGTTATTATTGAAGGTGCTGCTACCACCCTTTCAGGCAACGCATTCTAGATCATTACAATTTGTTGTGTAAAAGAAATTCTCCTCATCTCGCCTCTGGTTCTTCTGCCAATTACCTTAAATCTGTGTTCTCTGGTTACCGACCCATCTGCTACTGGAAACAGTTTCTCCTTATTTATTCTATCAAAACCCTTCATGATTTTGAACACCTCGATTAAATCACCCCTTAACCTTCTCTGCTCCACTGAGAACAATCCCGGCTTCTCCAGTGTCCCCACATAACTGAAGTCCCGCATCATTCTAGTAAATCTTCAGCACTCTCTCTAAGACCTTGACACCCTTCCTAAAATGTAGTGCCAAGAATTGGACACAATACTCCAACTGGAGCCCAACCAGTGATTTATAAAGGTTTAGCATAACTTCCTTGCTTTTGTACTCTCTGCCTTTATTTATAAAGCCATGGATACTGTATGCGTTTTTAACTGTCATCGCAACTTGTCCTGCTACGATCACAGATTTGTGTACGTACACCCCCAGATCTCTCTGTTTCTGCATCCTCTTTAAAATTGTACCATTTAGTTTATATTGCCTCTCCTCATTCTTCCTGCCAAAATGTATCACTTCACACTTCTCTAATTTCATCTGCCTTGTGTCTGCCCATTTCACCATTCCGTCTATGTCCTCCTGAAGTCTGTTACTATCCTCCTCACTGTTTACGACATTTCCAAGTACATCTGCAAACTTTGAAATGATGCCCTGTATACCCAAGTCCAGTTCATTAATATATATCAAAAAGAGCAGTCGTCCTAATACTGACCCCTGGGGAACACCACAGTATAGTTACCTCCAGTCTGAAAAACAACTGTTCACCATTACTCTCTGCTTTCTGTTTCTTAGCCAATTTCATATCCATGCTGCCACTGCCTTTTTAATCCTATGGGCTTCAATTTTGCTAACAAGTCCATTTTGTGGCACTTCATCAAATGCCTTTTGGAAGTTCCTATACACAACATCAATGGCACTACCCTCATCAACCCTCTCCGTTACTTCATCAAAGAACTCAATCAAGTTAGTCAAATATGATTTGCCTTTAACAAATCCTCGTTGGCTGTCATTTATTAACCCGTATTTTCCAATGACAATTAATTTTGTCTCAAATGTCTCTTATGGTTTCCTCACCACCGATGTTAGGTTGACAGGCCTGTAGTTGCTAAGTTTATCCCTCTCTCCATTTTCGAACAGGGGTGGAATATTTGCATTCCTCCAGTCCTCTGGCACCACTCCCATATCTAAGGAGGATTGGAAGATTATGGCCAGAGTCACCATTATCTCCACCCTTACTTCCCTCAACAACTTAGGATGCATCCCATCCGGACCAGGTGACTTTCCTACTTTGAGCGCTGCCAATCTTTTATGTACCTCCTCTTGATCTATTTTTATCCTATCCAATTTCTGTACTACCTCCTCCTTTACTGTGACATTGGCAGCATCCTCTTTTTCAGTGAAGACAGATACAAAGTACTAATTTAATGCCTCAGCCATGCCCTCTGCCTCCACAAGAAGGTCAATACTGCAGAAAACCTAGAGGAGTATAGAAAGTGCAGGGGTGAAATTATAAAGGAAATTAGGAAAGTAAAGAGGTGGCATGAAAAAATATTGGCAAGTAAAATTAAGGATAACCCAAAAATGTTTGATAAATACATGAAGAGCAAAAGGATAACCAAGGAAAGAGTAGGGCCTATCAGAGACCAAAAAGGTAACCTATGCACAGAGGTGGAATATGTGGTTATTGTTCTTAAAGAATATTTTGCGTCTGTCTTCACAAAAGTGGGGGAGGATGCAGAGATTGTAGTTAAGGAGTAGGAATGTGAAATATTGGAAGGGATAAACATAGTGAGAGAGGAAGTATTAAGTGGACTAGCATCCTTGAAAGTAGATAAATCGCCAGGCCCAGACGAAATGTATCCCAGGCTGTTGAAAGAAGCAATGGAGGAAATAATGGAGGTCCTGACCATCATTTTCCAATCCGGCCTGGCTACAGGAGTGGTGCCAGATGATTGGAGGACTGCTAATGTTATACCATTGTTTAAAAAGTGAGAAAGAGATGGACCAAGTAATTTTAGGCCGGTCAGTCTAACCTCGGTAGTGGGCAAATTATTGGAATTGATTCTGAGGAGCAGCATAAATCATCATTTCAAAAGGCATGGGTTAATCAAGGACAGTCAGCATGGATTTGTTAAGGGAAGGTCGTGTCTGACTAACACGATTGAATTTTTTGAGCAGGTTAGAAGGAGGGTCGATGAGGGTAATGCGTTTGATGTAGTTAACATGGATTTTAGCAAGGCTTTTGATAAGGTCCCACATGGCAGACTGGTCAAAAATGTAAAAGCCCATGGCATCCAAGGGAAAGTGGCTAGTTCGATCCAAAATTGGCTCAATGGCAGGAAGCAAAGGGTATTGGTTGATGGGTGTTTTTGCGACTGGAAGGCTGATCCAGTGGGGTCCCGCAAGGCTCAGTACTAGGTCCCTTGCTTTTAGTGGTATATATTAATAATTTGGACTTGAATGTGGGGGCTTGATCAAGAAGTTTGCAGATGATACAAAAATTGGCCATGTGGTTGATAGTGAGGAGGAAAGCTATAGACTGCAGGAAGATATCATTGGAATGGTCAAGTGGGCAGAAAAGTGGCAAATGGGATTCAATCCAGAGAAGTGTGAGGTAATGCATTTGGGGAGGGCAAACAAGGCAAGGGAGTACACAATAAATGGGAGGACACTGAGAGGTGTAGAGGAACAAAGCAACCTTGGAGTGCATGTCCACAAATCCCTGAAGATAGCAGGACAGGTAGATGAGGTGGTTAAAAAGGCATACGGGATACTTTCCTTTATTAGCCGAGGCATAGAATATAAGAGCAGGGAGGTTATGCTAGAACTGTATAAAACATTGGTTAAGCCACAGCTTGAGTACTGCGTACAGTTCTGGTCACTATATTACAGGAAAGATGTGATTGCACTAGAGAGGTTACAGAGGAGATTTACAAGGATATTCCCAAGGCTGGAGAATTTTATCTATGAGATAAGTTTGGATAGGCTGGGGTTGTTTTCTTTGGAACAAAGAAGGCTGAGGGGAGATTTAATTGAGGTATATAAAATTATGAGGGGGCTAGATAGAGTGGATAGGGAGGACCTATTTCCCTTAGCAGAGGGGTCAGAGGCCAGGGGGCATAGATTTAAAGTAATTGTTAGAAGGATTAGAGGGGAGCTGAGGATAAATATTTTCACCCAGAGGGTGGTGGGGGTCTGGAACTCACTGCCTTAAAGGGTGGTAGATGCAGAAACCCTCAACTCATTTAATAAGTACTTGGATGAGCACTTGAAGTGCCGTAACTTACAGTGCTACGGACCAAGTGCTGGAAAGTGGGATTAAGCTGTATCGATCTTTTTCGACCGGCACAGACACGATGGGCTGAATGGCCTCCTCCTATGCCTTAACTTTCTATGATTCTATGAATCTATGATTCAAACTATCTGCTCTTTGAAGGCCTCCCATTGCTCATTTACTGTTTTACCTGCCAACTTTTTTATTCCAATCCCCTTCAACTCACTGAAATTAGCCCTCCTCTAGTTGAGTAATTTCATGTTTGATTGTTCCTTGTCCTTTTCCATAACTATGCTAAACCTAATAATATTGTGATCACTGTTTCCCAAATGCTCCCCCACTGAAACATGCACTACTTGCCCCACTTCATTCCCCAGAACCAGATCCAGCACTACTTCCTTCCTCAGTGGGCTGGAAACATACTGATCAGAAATATATTTTCTGATCAAAGCTCATGGCCACTTATTCTTGCATGAATGGGCAAGATCATATCTGGAGTGCTAAAGTTTCAGTTATAATCTCAGCCTGTACAGCAATTGGTGCTCTACAATTGGTGACAGTGTTGCTGAATTAGGAAATGGAAAAAACGGCCACAGCTTTCATTGCTAATTGCTGTTCAGGGACTCTGCTCGAAGTGGGTATGAGTAAGCTTTGGTGAAGGCAGGATCATGCTATGATGCCCGACACAATGGATTAGCTTACTAATACTCACATGTTAATAATGATCACCTAGAGTAAGAGTGATTGCCTCCTGTGGAACCTTATCCCAGCAAAGGGATAATGGAGATGGGGAGGTGAGAAATTGGAGAGAAAAAAAAGGAAAACAGTGTGTGATTTTGCTGCATTCTCTTGAATATGTTAGAGCTCTCGCATTAATGACCGTTATGATTTCTGCTCTCTCCAGATACATTTTACTCATGCCTACCACAAAAGTAAGCTTCCACAGGCAAGCACATGTTTTATATGAAACTTAACCTTGTGTGTAAAGTATTTAGGAAAGCAGCTGTTGAGACAAGCAATGAATCATTATATCATACAATGGGATGACACCATACACTTTTGATCTCCCCAAAGGATGGCAGGCAAATCAATGTCAACTTGGCTCAGTGGTAGCACTGTTTCAGAGGCAGCTAAACAGATGGGGGGTTATTATAAACCCCAAGAACAGATGGGTTGGGGGCGGGTGGGAGTGAAAACAATTGTTTTTCCGGGTCGCAATCGCAAAATTTTTGGACTTGGCATTCCCAGTGGGAAGCCTGTACTTTTCTGCACCGACTTTAAACCCGGAAATAAAGCCGGATTGCAGTCACGTCCCAATAAACAATTATTTTCAACTCCCAACCATTGCCAACCCACCCATTCTTAGGGTTTAAAATCACCCCCATGGTCTTTGTCTTAGTTACAAAGAAATCCTGAGCTTCACATACTAGTTGTTGAAGGTGAGGGTGGAGGGGGCAAAGGACAGAGGTTCAAGGAGATGGTTGGTGGTTGAGAAAAGAGGCTACGGGCTACCTTTGCTCTTCAGGATGACCCTAGAGTTTGGACAGTTTTCATAGAGGATAGCGCTTGGGCAAAGAAGGGTAAGAATTTCTGAAGTGTGTTCACAAGAACTTTCTTGATCACTATGGTTCCAGCCCAATGAGGAAGGAGGCATTGCTGGATCTGGTTCTGGGGAATGATATGGGTTAAGTGGAGCAAGTCAATGAGGGATCATTTAGGGAACAGTGATCATAGTATCATAAGGTTTAGATTAGCTATGGAAAAGGACACAGAGCCATCTAGAGTAAAAATACATAATTGGAGGAGGGCCAAATTCAATGGGTTGAGAACGGATCTGGCTCGAGTAAATTGGATTTAAAGATTGTCAGGCAAAACTGCAATTGGACAACGGGAGGCCTTTAAAGAGGAGATGGTTCGGGTACAGTCAAGATACATTCCCACGAGGAGGAAAGGTAGGGCAACCAAAGCCAGACCTCTCTGGATGACGAAAGAGATAGAGAGTAAGATGAAGCAGAAAAAGGGGGCGTATGACAGATGTCAGGTTGTTAATACAAGCGAGAACCAGGCTGAATATAGAAAGTTCAGAGGGGAAGTAAAAAAGCAAATAAGAGGAGCAAAGAGAGAGTATGAGAATAGACTGGCAGCAAACATAAAAGGGAATCCAAAAGTCTTCTATAGTAAACGGGTAGTAAGAGAAGGGGTGGGGCCGATTAGGGAACAAAAAGGATATATACGCATGGAGGCAGCGTGCATGGCAGAGGTATTAAATGACTACTTTGCATCTGTCTTTACCAAGGAAGACACTACGACCAAAGCCACAGTAAAAGAGGAGGTAGTTGAGATACTGTATGGGATAAAAATTGATAAAGATGAGGTACTAGAAAGACTGGCTGCATTTAAAATAGATAAATCACCCAGTCTGGATGGGATGCACCCTAGGTTGCTAAGGGAAGTAAGGGTGGACATTACAGAAGTACTGGCCACAATCTTCCAATCCTCCTTAGACACAAGGGTAGTGCCAGAGGACTGGAGAATTGCAAATGTTACACCCTTGTTCAAAAAACGACGTGAAGATAAACCTGGCAACTACAGGCCAGTCAGTTTAACCTCGGTGGTGGGGAAGCTTTTAGAAACAATAATCCGAGACAAAATTAATAGTCACTTGGACAAGTGTGGATTAATAAGTGCAATCTAACATGGATTTGTTAAAGGCAAATCATGTTTGACTAACTTGATTAAGTTTTTTGATGAGGTAACAGAGAGGATTGATGAGGGCAATGCGGTTGATGTTGTATATGGACTTTCAAAAGGCATTGGATAAAGTGCCACATAATAGGCTTATCAATAAAATTGAAGCCCACAGAATAAAAGGGACAGTGGCAACATGGATACGAAATTGGCTAAGTGACAGGAAACAGAGAGTAGTGGTGAACAGTTGTTTTTCGGACTGGAGGAGGGTATGCAGTGGTGTTCCCCAGAGGTCGGTACTGGGACCATTGCTTTTTTTGATATATATTAATGACTTGGGGCTCGATTTTTGGGTGAAGTAGTGGGTGTGTAGGGGGCGGGGGGTCTCCGAAAATCGCGGAAATCCCGAGCGGGTTCGGAGCTCAGCTCCAACCCGCAGACTTCCGGGTTCCCCGTTGACTCGTCTGGGTGTGCCGCACCTCCCGAATACGGAAGTTTCACCGGCAATTAAAGCCAGCGGGACGATACTTTACATAGTTGTTGAGCTAGTTGAAGTACTTGAAGTACTTAATTGTCTCCACATTTTGGCCGTGGTGCAATTTTGAAGCATCCTCAGTGTGTTTCCCGTGCTGTGGGTAACACTCCATGTTGCAACAGACGTGTTTCAGCCAGCAGCCAGTGGGACATTCAAATGCTTGTTTAACAGATGGGGAGAAAATGTCATTTTTTGCAGCAGGGCACTCAGTTCTTTCAGACAAACTTTTGGCTGCGAGATCTTTGTGTTTTCACTCAAAATTCTTACTTTCCACTCACAATTCTTCTGTTGACACATATTTACCAACTTTTTGGACTCCCTCAAACTGACACCATCATGATGGGGGTGCACGATGGCTGCATTCACCACGACATCCGAGGACGAGCAACATCACCAGCCCTGCCAGGCACGGCTTGCACTTCCGCCACTTGGAGCTCCACAACACAGTGCTGTGCCACAGGCACCTGCACAAGAGCACAGAGGGCAACAACAGAGAGAGTGACATCGTAGGAGACACTACCCTCGCCACAGGGTCGACAGACCAGGGCTCAGCTTCCTGGACCTCTCCAAGGAGCAGTGCATACGGAGGCTCTGAGTGAGTCGCCAGGTGGTTGCAGACATCTGCAGCCTTCTTCATGCCGAGCTGCTACCGGCTGGGCTGAGCGGCATCTCATTACCCGTCACAATTAAAGTCACCACTGCCCTCAGCTTCTTCACCTCCGGATCATTCCAGGGTGCCTCCAGGGACATTGCCGGGGTCTCTCAGTCGTCTGCACACAACTGCAAAAGGCAGGTTACCAATGGCTTGTTTCGCAGAGCTTTGCAGTACATCAACCTCCCCATGGACGACCTCAGCCAGACGGAGAGGGCAGTCGGATTCCACGCTGTGGTTGGCTTCCCACAGGTGCAGGGTGCAATTGATTGCACCCATATAGCAATCCGAGCACCTCCACACGAGCCAGGACTGTTCATCAACAGAAAGGGCTATCACTCCATCAACGCTCAGCTCGTTTGTGACCACTGCAAAAGATTCCTTCATGTGTACGCCAGATTCCCTGGCAGCTGCCACGATACCTTCATTCTGAGGGAATTCAACATTCCGGGGCTGTTCCATGCACCGAACACCTGCAAGGGCTGGCTCCTTGGGGACAAGGGATACCCCCACCACACATGGCTCATGACACCTCTAAGGAACCCCATCACCGAGCAACAACGTCGATATAACGACAGCCACATCGCCACCAGGTCTACAATTGAGCATGCTATAGGGCTGCTCAACATGGCACAACAGAGAGGAGTGCTGCTTGAGGAGGCCCCATCCACATCTGCCATCCACATTGAGAATGAGGAGAAGGAGGAGGCAGAAGAGGAGGTGGAGGAGGAGGAGGAGAAACCCATGGGCAGAGCAGCGGCTCACCTGGCTGCTCGTGAGGCCAGGGAGTCACTGATATGTGAACAGTTCTCCTAACATCAGACAGTGTGAAGAGTCCAGTCCTCAGACCACCTGGATAGAGCAGCGCCCATACCAGCCCCTCCACCCCTCCCTGCACAAAACAGTCCTGCAACTACACATACACTCACTTTAAAAGTGACCCAATGGGTGGCATCAAGTATCGCCGTTCATGATGAACCTAATGAAAGGGCCCTATCACAAAAGCCAGTCAAGAATGGGCAAGACGTGGCAGTGGTTGTGATAATCATAACATTTATTGTGAGTTTAACAAAAAACAAATATAAATGAAAAACATGACAGTCTGTCAGACACCCTTGTCCATACCCTTTGTGCTCACAAAACCTTCGCCTTTCTCTTCCTACCGCTTCTACATGGTGCATCCCCTGTGGCTGCAGCACAGGTAGTGGCAGGTTGCTCATGTTCATGCCCTGACTGCTTAGATGCTTTCAGCCTATGACCTTTGGAGCTGGTGAGGGCCCCTCCAAAGACTGCACCACCTGCACCTGTGCAGGGGCAGGCTTGGCAACCTGGAGAGGAGGCAGCATAGTGGGTACTGGCTGAGACGGGGGCAACGGGTGAGACATGGGAACGCTTTGAGTGGCATCGCCACTACCATGTCCCCTTTCACCATCATCACTCCTACCACCCTGCTGGACAACAGTGTGGTGGATGTGTGTGATGCGTTCGAAGGCCACTTCTAAAGTATCTGTCAGCCTATTTAAGGCGGCAGAATGTTATTCACCCTGAGTCCGATCGATAATTTTTAGGGCCTGAATGGACTTATTTGTGAGCCGTGCTTGAAGCTCAATGGAGGCTCGCCTTCTCTCCATCGCAGACATTCCCGAACTTACCTGCGACGCTCAGACATTTCAGCAGTTACGTGCGATACTATCTCAGACAGTTGCTCACATCGCTGCGAAACTATCTCAGAGATTCCCTCCCGTACCTGTGCCACCATTCCACTCATGCAGGAGTTGGACTCCTCCATCCTCTGCGCTATTGTGGAGAGTGCGCTTGGCACCTGTTCCAGTACCTCGCAAATGTGCTGCTGTCCCTCGATCATTCTCCTTTTAAAGGATGGCTCCCACAGTTCAGCATCTGCATCCAGCTGAGCAGAGCCTGGAGAGAAGTGCACCCACCGACATGGACTCTCCACGGCAGCCCCCACCACCTGTGTCTGCTCGTGCTCACTTGTGTGTGGTGACTCACCAGATGCCAACCCAATTAACTAACTACTCGGACCCATCATGGTGTGAGTATCTGCGCTGGTGGATGGCTCACTAAGATGTGACGGTGCACCCTCTGCCATCACTGTGGTCGCTGAAGGGCCTGTAAGAGAACAGAAAGCAATATCAAGCCTTATCACAGATGTGCCATGTTGCGATGAGCATACTGAGGTGTTCAACATGCCAATCATTGTTACCGTCAATTCATATTGCATATGATGAATGTTAAAGTTGTGCCAGTCTCAGCATCCCTGACGGACCGGCACTTGAGGGTGCGGCTGATCTCCAGTGCCTCCTGCTCCGCCTCTGTGAGGACCACTGTTTGTTATGGCCCCCCTCCAGTCCTTGCCCTCTCATGTGCATTTTGCGTTCTCTTCTCCGAGAAGGGGAGAAAGTACAGACGTGTGAGTGAGTGATAGTGAAGTAGCCAACCGATAAATGCATTGCTTTGGATGAGGCTGACCGTGAAAGAGATGTATCAGAGGGTGAGTATGAGACAGACCCATTACATTGGATGAGGATTGGGGTGAGTGGTAGTGGTGGGGTCATAAATTGGGAGGTGAAGAAGTGCAGGTAAGTTGTGGATGAGCCTTAAGTGGGTGTGAGGAGTGATGTGATAGAGTAGTGTTGGCAGTGCAGAATGAGTTTGGGGGAGGAGGCGGTGATGTGGAACACGGAATGCAGGAGAATCAATAAGTGTACTCACTTTTGCTGACCTAGTTAGGTCATTGAAGCGCTTCCTGCACTGGATCCAGGTGCGGGAGATGTTGCTGCTGCTGATGACCTCCTCTGCCACCGCGAGCCAGGCCTTCTTGGTGGCAGAGGTAACCTCCCATCCGCGAGGTAAAACGCTTCCCTCCTCCTCCTCACCCCGTCCAGTAGCACCTGGAGTGAGGCACCGCAGAACCTTGGAGTAGCCTTGAGTTTGTGCTGCTCCATAGTGGTTTCTGGGTCTTTGCTCCACAAAAGCTTTTGGAGCAATGGCCCTTTAAATAGAGCTCCTCCAGCTGACAGCCTGTGATGCAGGTGCGCAGTCCGCCCGCTGCGCAGCTTCCGGACGGCAAACCCAGAAGCTACGTTAAGTGGCACCAATTCACTTGCGATCGCATGGGAAATGGACATATTTTATTGGCCGGGTTACCCACTCACCCCCACCCTGCTGCCATCCCGCCTCCTGCTAATATTGGGGCCTAGATGACTATTTCACACATTCCCTCTCACAAACAAACACAGACAGCTCTCTCAGAAGCAATTACAGAAGACACGCTTAAGCTCACTACAATACTGACAAAATATACTTTCCTCATATAGATTCTTGTGATCTGAAACAGGACAGATGGGTCCATCAGAAGCCAATAGTGACCATCATGGGCCAGATCTCAAATACATAAAGATTGCCAGTTTGATAAAGGCATCACCAAATTTCAACTTGTGTGCATTTTTTAAAATTACTCTTTGATTGTTAGGTTAATTGTTTTCAGTAACTCAGTGCCCTGCTGAAAGTAATCAACAGCCTTAATTGTTTGATCTAAATCTCTGCTTAAGGTATTGTCAGGATTTCCTCAAACAGCTCCGACAGGCATGGGAGATTGAAAGCATATTCAGGCAGGTTGTTATTCTATGGCTGTAGATAAAAATAGAACACTTTATTTCATGAGATGAAAAGCTACATGAATGGTATAAAAACTTTCAGCTAAAGATTTAAGGCCTAGAAATTGGATCACACTGTGCCCGTTTTACAGGCGTAAAATGGGCACCTAAGGGTTCAATATAGCAGGCAGCATGTGCACGCTCATTCTGTGCGGATGTGCATCGCTCACCATATTGGTTGGAGCTTCTCCAGAGGCGTCCAGGGCACACACCTGAAACTGGCATTAGACCCTTTGCATATGCAAATCGGGGGCCTAACGCCTGTTTTCGATTCCTTTGCGAAATTCAATTGCGAATGACCGCAGCATGTGCTGTGTATGCTGTGGTCAGTTTCTTCAGGTGCTTAGCAGCCAAACCAGCGGCTCTTAAAAGGAAGCTGTTAACTGAAAGGTAAGTATTATATTTACCTTATTGTGGAGCTGGGAGAAGCACTCCTGCTACTCCTGGCCCCACTTTAATTCCATCCCGGAAGGTTACTGGCAGCCCCTTCCTGCTCATGCATATAAAAGATGGGTGGGAAGTATGGACTAGCAAGTCATCTCATTCCCCTCCCTTTTTGCTGCTGATCCTGATGGCCCTAAGGACCACCAGTAGAGGAGGGAGGGTGGTAGAACCTTGGGCACTAATGGAAAGCCCTCTGATGCTCCTTTTGGAGGGAGAAGACCCATTTGTGGGCACCTCTCCTTTGTAATAACTGGATAGCCGGAAGGTGAAGGATAGAATACTAGAGGCTGGTCTTCAGTTGCTTCCAAGCCTTTATTCACAGAGCTCCACACAACAACACACACCACACCCTAGATCAGCTCTCTTATAAATGGATACCACGAGAATTCTCAATTGATACACACCACCTGTATACAATTAACACAACTTGATATAAATCACATGGATACAATTAACAGATTCCCTTCTCTATCTTTAAATAAAAAAATAAAATTCATATATAAAATACAAACAAACGTTTCAAAAATCAAAAACTTTCATACTCTGTACAACTTATATTATTCAAAGTATTATATTGTGAGGCGACCCTTCTCCAGGACCCCTAATAATTTCTCTGTACATGTAGTTCTTTTAGTAAAAAGTTCGACAATTGATGGCTTGAATCCACCCATTTAATTTTAGAGATTTCCTTTCTCTCCAGCATTTGTACCAAGCCAGCGAGGTCAATCCATAATCTTTACTCACTCACATTTTTTGTGAAGTGTACATTATCTCACAACGAATGATTTTCCACATAACATTCAACGGGTATACTATCTTCAGTGCTCCCATTGTACAGATGTCACTCAAAATATTTGCCAAATAGAATCCCATATCCATTGCATCAATAAGAGCCGGTGTTTCAGCAACCAGAGTACTTTTAACAATCCTTTTTATTTTCTTAGCTTCCCAAGTTAAAGGACAACATTTCCCATTCTCACCCATAAGAAACTTTATGAAACGAGCTGCATGAGAATACCCATCAGGAAGATTAGTATGTGAAGCATAGAAACATAGAAAATAAGAGCAGGAGTAGGCCATTCAGCCCTTCGAGCCTGCTCCGTCATTCAATATGATCATGGCTGATCCTTTATCTCAATACCATAGTCCGTCTCTCTTCTCATACTCCTTGATGCCTTTTGTGTCTAGAAATCTATCTAGCTCCTTCTTAACTATATTCAGTGACTTGGCCTCCACAGCCTTCTGTGGTAGAGAATTCCACAAGTTCACCACCCTCTGAGTGAAGAAATCTCTCCTCATTTCAGTCCTAAATGTACTACCCCATATCCTGAGACTGTGACCCCTCGTTCTGGACCCCGCCAGCCAGGGGAAACATCCTCCCTGCATCCAGTCCGTCGAGCCCAGTCAGAATTTTATATGTTTCAATGAGATCTCCTCTCATTCTTCTAAATTCGAGTGAATACAGGTCAAGTCGACCCAATCTCTCCTCATACAACAATCCTGCTATCCCAGGAATTAGTCTGGTGAACCTTCGCTGCACTCCCTCTATGGCAAGTATATCCTTTCTTAGATAAGGAGACCAAAACTGCACACAATACTCCAGGTGTGGTCTCACCAAGGCCTTGTATAACTGCAGTAAGACATCTTTGCTCCTTTACTCAAATCCTCTTGCAATGCAGGCCAACATACCATTTGCCTTCCTAACTGCTTGCTGCACCTGCATGTTTGCTTTCAGTGATTGGTGTACCAGGACACCCAGGTCCCTTTGTACATCAACATTTCCCAATCTATCACCATTTAAATAATACTCTGCCTTTCTGTTTTTCCTTCCGAAGTGGATAACTTCACATTTATCCACATTATACTGCATCTGCCATGTATTTGCCCACTCACTCAACTTGTCTAAATCACCTTGAAGCCTCTTTGCATCCTCCTCACAAGTCACAATCCCACCTAGTTTTGTGTTGTCAGCAAACTTGGAAATATTACATTTGGTTCCCTCATCCAAATCATTGATATATATTGTGAATAGCTGTGGCCCAAGCACTGATCCCTGCGGTACCCCACTAGTCACTGCCTGCCACCCTGAAAAAGACCCATTTATTCCTACTCCCTGTTTCCTGTCTGTTAACCAATTTTCAATCCATGCCAGTATATTACCACCAATCCCATGTGCTTTAATTTTGCACACTAACCTCTTCTGTGGGACTTTATCAAAGACCTTCTGAAAATCCAAATAAACTACATCCACTGGTTCTCCCTTATCTATTCAGTTACATCCTCAAAAAACTCCAGTAGGTTTGTCAAACATGATTTCCCTTTCATAATTCTATGTTAACTTTGTCTAATCCTGTTGATATTTTCAAAGTGTCCTGTTATCACATCCTTTATAATAGACTCCAGCATTTTCCCTACTATTGATTGTCTATAGTTCCGTGTTTTCTCTCTCCTTCCTTTTTTAAATAGTGGGGTTACATTTGCCACCCTCCAATCTGCAGGAACTGTTCCATAATCTATAGAATTTTGGAAGATGACAACTAATGCATCCACTATTTCCATGGCTACCTCTTTTAGTACTCTGGGATGCAGTATATCAGGCCCTGGGGATTTATTGGCTTTCAGTCCCATTCATTTCTCCAGCACTATTTTTTTTACTAATACTAATTTCCTTTAATTCCTCCTTCTCACTAGACCCTTGGTTCCCTAACATTTCTGGGAAGTTATTTGTGTCCTCTTCTGTGAAGACAGAACCAAAGTATTTGTTTAATTGCACTGCCATTTCCTTGCTCCCTATTATAAATTCTCCTGTTTCTGAATGTAAGGGACCTACATTTGTCTTCACTAATCTTTTTCTTTTTATATACTTGTCGAAGCTTTTACAGTCCACTTTTATGTTCCTTGCAAGTTTACTATCAGACTCTATTTTTACCCTATTAATCAATCCCTTGGTCCTTTTTTGCTGAATTCTAAACTGCTCCCAATCCACAAGCTTGCTACATTTTCTGGCAACTTTATATAACTCCTCTTTGGATCTAATACTATCCTTAATTTCTTTTGTTGGCCATGGTTGGGCCACATTTCCTTTTGTGTTTTTGCACCAGAAAGGAATGTATAATTGTTGAAATTCATGCATTCGTTCCTTAAATGTTAGCCATTGCCTATCCACCGTCATGCCTTTTAATGAAGCTTCCCAATCTATCATAGCCAACTCACTCCTCATACCTTCATAGTTTCCTTTGTTTAGATATGGGACCCTAGTTTCAGATTGAACTATTTCATTTTCCATCTTAATGAAGAATTCTATCATGTCATGATCACTCTTCCCTAAAGGACCCTGCACAACAAGATTATTAATTAACCCCTTCTCATTGCACAATACCCAATCTACGATAGCCTGTTCCCTGGTTGGCTCCTCAATGTACTGGTCTAAAAAAACATCTCGTACACACTCCAGGAATTCATCCTCCACAGTATTATTGCTAATTTGGCTTGGCCAGTCTATATGTAGATTAAAGTCACCCATGATTACTGTAGTACCCTTGTTACATGCATCTCTAATTTCCTGTTTGATGCCATCCCCTACATTACCACTACTGTTTGGAGGCCTATAGACAACTCCCACCAGTGTTTTCTGCCCCTTGGTGCTTCTTAACTCCACCCAGACTGATTCTACATCTTGATTTTCTTATCCAATATCCTTTCTCACTATTGCTCTGATTTCATCCTTTACTAACAACACCATCCCACCTCCTTTTCCTTTTTGCCTGTCCTTCCTAAATATTGAATACCCTTGGATATTCAGCTCCCAGCCATGGTCATCCTGCAGCCATGTCTCTGTAATTGCAATTATATCGTATCCGTTTACATCTATTTGCGCTGTTAATTCATCTACCTTATTACGAATGCTTCGTTCATTCAGATACAGTGCCTTTAGATTTGTATTTTTAACATTTTTAGACATCTTAATATTTTTTTGTACTGTGGTCCTATTTGTCTTATTGCACTCTTTTGTTTGTATGCTCTGTCCCGTCCTGACACAATCTGGTTAATCTCTTAAAATCTAGTGTGAATTGCTATTAACTTTTAAGTAAGATCAACTGTTTAAGTTCAATTTTAAACTTTTAATTTTTAAGTTTCTGTCAGGCTTAATCAGAGACAAACAAGCAAGCTCTCCGATTGGAGAGCTGCTGTAGTTAGTTAATTGGTTAGCTAGATTAAACTGGTTCCCAAGTAGCAGAGCAGGGCTGACTCATCTGAGTCACAAAGAGTAGAAATACAGAGGCCTGAGAGTGCAACCGGCACCGAGTGCAGTGGGCACAGAGTGAACAACTTCAGAGTTTGGTAAGTGTGGGAGTTCGGTGAAGTGTGGGAAGGAGGTGCTGCTTTGCCTTGCTTTTCCTAACTTTTTCCACAGAGCGGCGGCAGACCTGAGTAGCAGCAGACCGAGAACGGAGATAAAAGCAGCAGCAGGCCTGCAACAAGAGAAACTGCAGTGTGATATCACAGGTGACACAGGTAGGTGATTGGTAATGACTGTGGGCTAAGTTTTAAGTTAACCTATGGCATATAACTAAATTTTAAAACTAAACTTAATTTAATTATTCTAATAAATTAAACGAGGTAAATAATTTGATTAACATCAAATTAATTAATTAATTAAATAAAATAATAGGAGAACAGGAGATGTGTTGCTGCTGCAATGTATGGGAGCTTGTGGACATTTTTGTCCAGGGCGACTACATCTGCAGTTAAGTGTCTGCGGCTCGAGGAACTTCGGCTCCGAGTTGAGGAGCTGGAGTCTGAGCTGCGGACATTGCGAGATATCAGGGAGGGAGAAAGTTACCTGGACCTTTTGCTGCAGGAGGCAGCCACACCCCTTAGATTAAATACTTAGAATTGACACGTGGTCAGGGACAGGAGGGTGTGACTGCGAGTGAGGCAGGTATGGGGATCCAGGAGGTCGTATTGCTGGAACCTCAGTCCCTGCGCTTGTCCAATAGATTTGAGGTTCTTGCAACCCTTCTGGACAAGTGCGGGGACTGCGGGGAGGATGAGCAAACTGACCACGGCACGGAGCCGTTCAAATGGGGGGAGTAAAAAGGAAGGTGGTCGTAGTAGGCGACAGTGTAGTTAGGGAGATAGACACTGTTTTCTGCAGCCACGAGCATCCTGAAGGCTATGTTGCCTACCCGGTGCCAGGGTTAAGGACAACTCCTCCGGGCTGGAGAAGAACTTGGAGTGGGAGGGGGAGGATCCAGTTGTCGTGGTCCACGTAGGTACCAACGACATAAGTAGGACTAAGGAAAAGGTTCTGCTGAGAGAGTTTGAGCAGCTAGGGACTAAATTAAAAAGCAGAACCACAAAGGTAATAATCTCTGGATTATTATCTGAGCCACGAGCAAATTGGCACAGGGTAAATAAGATCAGAGAGATGAATGCGTGGCTCAAAGATTGGTGTGGGAGAAGTGGGTTTTGATTCTTGGGGCACTGGCACCAGTACTGGGGAAAGAGAGAGCTGTTCCGTTGGGACGGACTACACCCGAACCATGCTGGGACCAGAGTTCTAGTGAATCGAATAACGAGGGAGGTAAATGGGGCTTTAAACTAAATAAGGGAGGGTCCCAGTGGAGAGAAATCTAGAATGCTAAAGAGGAAAGACAAAGAAGCATAAAGATAACTAGCTTCATTTTCTTTGGGCTATCCACAGATTGGAACTTAAGTATGCATTAATCTATATTTAATTTTTGTAATGTTTTATTTGCCCTTAAAACATTCTCTACTATGGGGTGTTTCATTGAAGTACTGAACTCCAACACATCAAAACTAGCATCTGGTCTATTCTGAGTGCACAACCAGTTCAACTGACCAGTCAAGCTTCGTAATTGCTCTGTCTCTTCTTTAGCTACAACATCACCTTTTTCTGATGACCTTGTATGATTCACCGGGATGGTGGTACCACTCTCTAAACAGATATAAAATAATTAGGTATAAATTAAAGTTATACCAGACCCATCCTGCTTAATATTTAAACCAATATATTTAAAAGCTCTACAGGCCTGACTCCCAATTTTAAATTCAACTATAATCTTATTGATGACAAATTTCTCAAATTCCACAGTACCACCCCATAAGAAATCATCAACATGCATCATGAAGGTGCCTGAAAGTTTGCTGTTATGTTACCAATAAAAATTGCGGGATCTGATTTTGGTTGAAAGCAACCTATTTTCAGCAAAACAAATCTCACCAAAAATACGCTGCAAGCGCCATTCAGGTAATAGATGCATTTGTTTAGTTTCCACAGTTTTCCTTCCGCATCTGCTGCCTCATTAGGCAGTTTCAGAAATACTTCTCTTTGAAAAATATTCCCCTGCAGAAATGCGACTTTTATGTCAATTGCCTACATGCCCATGAAAACGTTGCCAAAAGAGCCAAAAAGATTTTTAAGATTACCTTTCCAGCAGTGGGAGAATCCACTCGAACATCTGTATCACCCAGTTTCTCTTCAAAACCCTGAGCTAACAACCTCGCTTTAGCTTTATGCCTTTCGCCTTATAAGTCCCATCTGCAAGGATTTTTTCAGTACAAACCCATCAAGACGACAAAGCTGGTTGACCCCTATCTGTTTCCTCAGAACAAACTCCATGGGTACAGTAGCATAGTGGTTATGTTACTGGACTAATAATCTATGAGTTATGCGTTCAAATGCCACCACAGCAGCTGGGGAATTTAAATTCAATTAATTAAATAAAAATGTGGAATTAAAAAAAAACTAGTATCAGTAATGGTGGCCATGAAAACTAGCTGATTGTCGTAAAAACCCATCTGGTTCACCAATGCCCTTCAGGGAAGGAAACTTGCCGTCCTTACCCAGCTGGCCTATAAGTGACTCCAGACCCACAGCACTGTGGTTGATTCTTAATCGCCCACTGAAATGGCCTTGCAAGCCATTCAGTTATACAATCTTGTTACAGAAAGTCACAATAAGAATAAAACCGGACGGACCACCCAGCATTGGACTATCTGGGCACTGGACACGACAAAGGCCGAAACCAAGCCCAGTTGACCCTGCAAAGTCCTCCTCACTAACATCTGGGGACTTGTGCCAAAATTGGGAAAGCTGTCTCACAGACTAGTCAAGCAACAGCCTGACATAGCTATACTCACAGAATCACACCTTTCAGCCAACGTCCTAGACTCCTCCATCACCATCCCTGGGTATGTCCTGCCCCACCGGCAGGACAGACTGACCAGAGGTGGCGGTACAGTGATATACAGTCAGGAGGGAGTGGCCCTGGAAGTACTCAACATTGACTATGGACCCCATGAAATCACATGGCATCAGGTCAAACATGGACAAGGAAACCTCCTGTTGATTACCACCTAATGCCCTCCCTCAGTTGGTGAATCAGTCCTGCTCCATGGAGGAAGCACTGAGGGTAGCAAGGGCACAGAATGTACTCTGGGTGGGGAACGTCAATGTACATCACCAAGAGTTGCTCGGTAGTAAAACTACTGACCGAGCTGGCCGAGTCCTGAAGGACATACCTGCCAGACTGGGCCTGTGGCAGATGGTGAACGAACCAACACAAGGGAAAAACCTACTTGACAATTAAACAACTAACAGGAGGAGGAGGCTCCATGAACATCCCCAGCCTCAATGATGGCAGAGTCCAGCACGTGAGGGCAAAAGACAAGGCTGAAGTGTTTGCAGCCACCTTCAGCCAGAAGTGCCGAGTGGATGATCCATCTCAGCCTACTCCCGATATTCCCACCATCATTGAAGCCAGTCTTCAGTCAATTCGATTCACTCCACGTGATATCATGAAATGGCTGAGTGCACTGGATATAACAAAGGCTATGGACCCCGACAACATCCCGGTTGTAGTGCTGAAGACTTGTGTCCAGAACTAGCCGCACCTCTAGCCAAACTGTTCCAGTACAGCTACAACACTGGCATCTACCCGACAATATGGAAAATTGCCCAGGTATGTCCTGTCCACAAAAAGCAGGACAAATCCAATCCAGCCAATTACCGCCCTATCAGTCTACTCTCAATCATCAGCAAAGTGATGGAAGGTGTCGTCGACAGTGCTATCAAACAGCACTTACTCACCAATAACCTGCTCACCGATGCTCAGTTTGGGTTCTGCCAGGACCACTCGGCTCCAGACCTCATTACAGCCTTGGTCCTAACATGGACAAAAGAGCTGAATTCCAGAGGTGAGGTGAGAGTGACTGCCCTTGACATCAAGGCAGCATTTGACCGAGTGTGGCACCAAGGAGCCCTGGTAAAATTGAAGTCAATGGGAATCAGGGGGAAAACTCTCCAGTGGCTGGAGTCATACCTAGCACAAAGGAAGATGGTAGTGGTTGCTGGAGGCCAATCATCTCAGCCCTAGGATATTGCTGCATGAGTTCCTCAAGGCAGTGTCCTAGGCCCAACCATCTTCAGCTGCTTCATCAATGACCTTCCCTCCATCATAAGGTCAGAAATGGGGATGTTCGTTGATGATTGCACAGTGTTCAGTTCCATTCGCAATCCCTCAGATAATGAAGCAGTCCGTGCCCGCATGCAGCAACATCCAGATCTGGACAACATCCAGGCTTGGGCTGATAAGTGGCAAGTAACATTCGCGCCAGACAAGTGCCAGGCAATGACCATCTCCAACAAGAGAGAGTCTAACCACCTCCCCTTGACATTCAACGGCATTACCATCGCCGAATCTCCCACCATCAATATCTTGTGGGTCACCATTGACCTGAAACTCAACTGGACCAGCCACATAAATACTGTGGCTACAAGAGCAGGTCAGAGGCTGGGTATTCTGTGGCGAGTGACTCACCTCCTGACTCCCCAAAGCCTTTCCATCATCTACAGGGCACAAGTCAGGAGTGTGATGGAATACTCTCCACTTGCCTGGATGAGTGCAGCTCCAACAACACTCAAGAAGCTCAATACCATCCAGGACAAAGCAGCCCGCTTGATTGGCGCCCCATCCACCACCCTAAACATTCACTCCCTTCACCACCGGCGCACTGTGGCTGCAGTGTGTACCATCCACAGGATGCACTGCAGCAACCCGCCAAGACTTCTTCGACAGCACCTCCCAACCCCTAACCTCTACCACCTAGAAGGACAAGGGCAGCAGGCACATGGGAACAACACCACCTGCACGTTCCCCTCCAAGTCACAAACTATTCCGCCTTGGAAATATATCGCCGTTCCTGCATCATTGTTGGGTCAAAATCCTGGAACTCCCTTCCTAACAGCACTGTGAGAGAACCTTCACCACACAGAAAGAAGTCGTTCAAGAAGGCAGCTCACCATCACCTTCTCAAGGGCAATTAGGGATGGGCAATAAATGCTGGCATTGCCAGTGATGCCCACATCCCATGAATGAAGAAAAATAAGAAAATTCTTTCCAACTATCTAAATCCCTTTGTTTTGGCTCTCTTATTCATTTATCCTCAGGTTTATTGGCAGCCACCAAAACTTCACGATCATGAGGACTTCTGCTTTTAGTTCTGTTACTTGACTGTTCTGTGGTCTTTGTTTCATTGTCTGACCCAGTCAAGCTACTTCCTCCACTTCCAAATCCATGTCTGCAGGGATTACTACTACGAAATCACCCTCTTTCGTCTCTAGTTCATGATCGTTTTCTGATGTGAGATTCACTTCCGGACTCCCTATCACTTGTACTCTGCTTTCGTACTCTCCACTCTTTTATCCCATTTTGCCAGTTGCTGCATGGCCATCATCCTGAACATTCAACCAAAATTTAAACCTAGCAGTAGTTTTGCCTGCACGGCCCAAAATTGTTGCATCCCTCCATTCATTAGTCCCTTCTCGAACATATGTCACTCGTGTACCCACTTTGGGCAATTGTTCTGTGAATATGGCAGATCTGTCATGTGTTTCTTGATCACTGACATTACCACTGTCCAGCCCTTGATCTACCTCAGTCTGTACCTCAGTAACCTCGTCAAAAAAATCAGGAACATCTGACGTACAAGGTGCTTCGCTTACTTCTATCAACTGCTCAGAGTCTGAGATTTTAGAATTAATTCCAATTAGTTGTGAGGAATGAACCTTAACAGTTTGATTGCCATGTTGGACAATTACTGTCTTACCATCATGACATATTACCGTACCAGGGCCTTTCCATTCCCTTACAACCTCTCTTTTATAGTATACCAAATCTCCTGAATTGAACTCTGTCTCAGATGGTCTAATACGATGCCTCAGTGCTCTACAAATTTTCTCTGATACCTCAACCTTGATAAAAGTCTGTCTCCCTGCATGCATAGCATTTAAATGCTCAGAAAAAATAGCACTAATTGTCGTACCTTTAGAGCAGGAGGATTATCACAAAGAACAGAAGGTAATTTGGGTTTGCGCCCATAGCCCAGTTGTTAATGACTATATCCTCCAACCATCTGAAGAGAATTCTTTACATGAACTGCCCATGCTAGGGCAGTTGACAGTTTACGCTCTGTTCGATTAGCCAAAATTTTATGCACCATGCTATCAATCATAACATGATTCCTTTCACAAAAACCATTGCTAAAAGGGCTCTCAGCTGTTGCATTCATGACAATTATATTCATATTCTCACTCATATCTCTAAACTCCACGTTAGCAAATTCACCTCCATTATCAGTCAAAAACTTTGCTGGTGTCCCAAATCCAATCCCTATCCATTTGTCCATAATTTTATCTCGAATAACCTTCTTCTCCTTACTATATATTTGTGTAGAAATACTAAATCTTGTAGCCAGGTCAACAAAATGTAAGATGAAAACATTTCTGCCTTTGTCCCATACCATTAAATCCACGGCAACTACCTTATTAAAGTCACGTGCTAATGGAACACTTACAATTGGACATGGGGACATCCATCTATACTTCTTACAGATTTCACAGTTCTCACTAATCTCTTCTATGAGCCTTGTATATTCCTTATCAACTACACCTACAACTTTTAGCAGGATCTTTAAATGTTGATAAGTAGGGAGATCAAATTGTCTATGTAACTTTAAGACAATTTGTTTTCTTTTCTCTCTTATCTTTTGGCCAGGGGCTGCAGAAACTACCGAGTTTATTCCGAACTGGCAAAAGCGACTTTTGAACTGAAGTAACCTGAGTTCAGTCGCTGGCCTGAGCTGGCTGGAACCGGTTTGAATTAGCTAAGTTTTGTGAAAGACAAAGTCCTTATTTAGAAAAGGAGTAATGAGGTAATGCTACCTAAGTCCTTGGGACAGAGCCAATGAGGAGAAGACACAGGCTAGGCAAGCAAGCCTAAACCAACGGGAGAGAGAGACAGCACAGCTTGGAGATAAGATTCAGAATAAGAATGAAGAATCTCGGGCGTGGAGCCAGAGCGAAGACTCCAGAGACCAACCATCACGGAAGTGGAAGAACCTACGTCAGGGACGTAGAGACGACGTCGAAAGAGAGAGAGAACGGAACGCCTGGCCAGCATCAGCTCTCCTTTTTGGGTACTAGCCTTTATATTCTGTGACCACTCAGAGAGTGTTAGAGAAAACTAGTGGGTGTGCATTTAGATCCTAGTTTGGGTGTAAAACTGTATAACCTGGTGCAAACTGCATGTCTATATCTAACCAGACGTATAAGCTATATGTATATGATCTAACAACGCAAATAAAGCGAATTGAGAGTTAAGAGAGAATTGACTCTTCTCCTCTTTGTACTGAGCCAATAACCGTAACCGGTGACCTCCGGTCAACATATCTTTATCGCCTGATGCCATTAATACTTGCCTAACAAGCTGATGAGAAACATCAGGGGGGTGATTTTAACCCCCAAGAACAGGTGGGTTGGGGCGGGTGGGAGTTGAAAATCATTGCTTTTTGGGTCGTGACCGCAGCCCGGCTTTATTTCCGGGTTTAACTTGGGCGCGTAAAAGTACAGGCTTTCCACTGGGAATGCAAAGTCCGAAAATTTTGCAGTTGCGAAAAAACAACTATTTTCAACTCCCACCCACCCCCAACCCATCCGTTATTGGGGGTTAAAATTACCCCCCAGGTTTTATTAAGGGGATACAATAATGCCCTGACTGGGTAATCTGCAAATCAACTGATTTCCCAAAAATGATTGCCTCATCATGTTCCAGGTCAAGTTTCATTTTTGCCTTTTACATGGACAGTTTACCCAAAAGCATAGGTATCTCACTAGAGACTACATCCTACTTATAAAATGGTTTACTCCAGCTATCTTACATGGAATTACCACTCTCTTGAGTGACCTCAAGGTGTTGTCATCTCCAAACCTAAAACATGTAGAACTTTCATATTCCTTAACCTTGCATCGATCCTTACTATTTAGTGAATCAAGATAACATTTTAACCAATCTACCCCACATACAGTTGAAGTGCATGCATTATCTAACACCGCACAATTAAAAGAATCCGAGACTAATACATTCATCACAGGATTAAAACTCCTTGTGACCAGCATAATCTATTCATTATCTTCATCCTTTTCCACAGAACTACTGCCTTCATGTGACATTTCAAAGACTCCGCGTCTTCGCTCTGGCAATTCACCTCATAATGATGCTTAGAGTCACATCTAAAGCATCTCCTGATTTTTCCTTGGACATTTCTGGAATTCATTCACCTGTTATTAATGTCCCAATTTTGTCTTCTGCTGACCTAACTGGATTTGCTGTACCTGTTTTCATCCGGCTGTCTTTAAGCCTTCCGCTTGCTTCCGGTCGCTTGAAAATTTTGAAACCTGATTCTGGTGCCCACGTTTGGTATCTGGAACATTTCGAAGCCTGGTAATCATCGAATCTTCTATTCTTTGTGTCACAGCGGAAGGCCTCATTTGTTCCATGAAGGCTGAAGGGAATGACTGTTTCCCCAGGAATTTCTTTAAGGCAGCAGATATTTGATCCAACAGAGTCTCTTGTTCCCAGAATTGGACACCAGTTAGAATCAGTTGCCTGTCCATATGAGGCACCTTAGTGCAATCTAGTAATTTAAATGCTAGTACTAATCCAGGGATTCCCAATTTGAACTTTGTCAACAATTTGTTAAAGTCCAGGA